>NC_052158.1:116933024-117533024 GCF_902713615.1 Scyliorhinus canicula
TGAATTGGAGACCCTACGCGATGCAGTGGAGGAGAGGCGGGCCACCCTGTTGGGTGTCCTGTCTTATGTGGGAGAGTTCATGAGCGCCGTGGGCAACACCACTAGGACCGGCCAACAGTGCCGCAAGATACTGCAAAACCTCAGGACAGCCAGGGTGAGTAGGCAGCACTGGCCCCTGGCACTAACCCCCGTCCTCCACACCCGTGACCCCCCTCCCCCCGACGGTGACTGAACCTCCACCGTGCACCACCTACCAGCACCCATACCGGCTACCACGTCCGGGTACGATGGCCGCCAAGGCTACAAGCTACTCATCTCCTGTGCTGCATGCATCCGACTGTCTAACACAGCATTTTCTGTCTCCTGCCCCCAACCCTCCAGGTGAAGGCAGCATACAATCACTGGGAGCAGGAGAAAACTAGAGGGAGATTGCAAGACCTGTGCCCCTCACCGCAGCAGGGCAGTGGCCCTGGACTTCATCGGCGGGCCCGGGGAGTGGTCAGTCGCCGAAACGGAGGTCAGTATCAGGCGAGAAAGTGAGACTCTGCTGAGTTGTGATTCCACATGGCACGTGTGGCACCACCACCACCTCATACCAACCCCTCCATCCACACTGCCCCTCATCCCCCCCCCCACTACCCCCTCTACCCACAACCCCGTTGTGGGGTGGCACCCTCACCACCCGATAATGTTCCCTCCACCACCAGCACCTTCACACACCCTGACCACCCCGATACTGCCCCCCCACCAATAGCACCCCCCCATTGCCCTCTCCTTCACCAGCACCCACACCACCCTCCACCCATGCACTGTCCCCTCCACCACCAGCACCCCACACTATCCTGTCCACCCTCCCGCCACGTCCCCACCCACGCACTCCAACACTACCCGCCATCGCAATGCACAGTCCAATCATCATGGTCTTGTATCTTGCTGGATCACCTGATGAAAATTTGTCCTTCTGGTATCCTCCGACTCCAGCCCATGAGGAGAGCAGCGAGGAGGAGGAGGAGGACATGGATGGGAGCCCTCGACCTGCAACCGGGACACTCCGGAGCACCAGTCCAAAGACAACACTAACTTCTCTTCACAGCTGTTTGCAACCTCCACCATCCCAGAGACGCTCACCTCAGTTGTGCAGTTTAGTGAAGAAGGTCCTGGGCATTATCTGGTGCATACTGCACACATGTCAGGGTACAACAGGTGGAGGTAGGAACCCCCGAGGGGGTGGGTGGCCGGAGGGTGGCCCAACCTCAGGGACTAACTACCATTCGGATGGGTTTTGGGTTCCTGGATAGGGCAGTCCCTTCTATTGTGGGGATGCAGTCTCAGAGCCAAGGACCACATGAGGGGGTGTCGGCAACTGTCCAAAGCTTGCAGGTGCAGTTGGGGGAGTCGAACCACCTGCAGCAGTCTGGGGCAAAGGTTTCGGCCATAGGTCAACCTGTCCAAGGCCTGGGGCACTCTGTGTGGGTGATGGCCGAGGCCCAGGACACGGCTGCCCTCTCATAGGCGGTCATGTGCCAGGGCCAGCTGAATATTGCAGCAGCGCTCCTGAACGTGGCCCAGTCACAGTGAGCAATGGCTGAGGGCATCGGCAACATGGCGCCGTTGGCCGACGTGGCACAGACCCAGAGGGAGCTGGCGCTGTCACTGGCTGATATGGCAGAGACCCAGAAGGTAATGACACAGTCTCAGCGTAATGTGACACAGTCGCAGTGGGAGGTGGTCCACTTCCTGTACTTCATGGCCACAAGCATCGAGACCCTGGTCAGGGTGGGCATGGGCCTCCAGGACTTGCAGCACCAGGTGGTGGGGGAGCTTCAAGGGTTAGCTCCGCTCGTACCCTTGTCCCATTGAGTGGCCTGAGGGCAATCGGGCACCCAGAGGGAGGGAGAGGTGAAGGTACAGCACAGCGCCTCAGACTCCCCCCCCCCCCCCCCCCCCCCAAAAGCCCTAGGTGCATCTGATGGGCAGTGGGCAGAACAGGGCAGCACCACCCCACCTGGAACACCCGAGCAGCAGCTGGGCCCATTCAGGCCCGCTCATCCCAGAAGGGCCACCAAAGGGGACCCAGGTCACAGGGTGGGAATTGCAGCAGGCCGCCTCAACTCCTGACTGTGGAGTGACTGGTCGAAGTTGATTCAAGGAGCAGTAACCTCTACGAGAGTCGTTGAATCTGGTGGAGGAATGTCTCGAGGTGCAAGGAGTGATTATACATCAGGTGGAAAAGGTGGTGTTCAACCAGAGGGTCTATATTGTGTCATTTGAGGCAGGGATCCTGGGGAATGTATGCAAATCACTGCGGGTGAGGGTGGAGGAACAGGAGAACTGGTCCAGAGACAGAATTTTTAGAGTGTGGGTGTGTCGGAGGTTGTGGATGGAACAAACACCACAAACTACATTTTGAGGATGCTGGCCTGGTTGGTGGAGGAGAAGGTGCTGGACAAGGCCCCAGAGGTGAATCGGGCCTACAGGTCCTTCTCAGGTTGGCCGGCAGCTGCCTACCTTTCACGAACCCAGTTTGGTCCTCCCCAATCACCTCCGGTACGCAGTCCTCCATTCTAACCGCCAGTACCTTTGCCAGGAGCTTGGCGTCAACATTAATCAGGGAGATTGGCCTATAGGACCCGCACGCCTCCGGGTCTTTACCCCACTTCAATATCAGTGATATAGTGGCTTGCGACATTGTCGGCAGAAGGGTCCTTCTGTCCCTTGCCTCATTGAAAACCCTCGCCAAGACTGGGCCCACCAGCTCAGAGAACTTCCTATAGAACTGGGAGATTAGAGGACTGGGAAATCTTTAGGGGGCAACAGAAAGCTACTAAAAAAGCTATAAAGAAGAGTAAGATAGAGTATGAGAGTAAACTTGCTCAGAATATAAAAACAGACAGTAAAAGTTTTTACAAATATATAAGACAAAAAAGAGTGGCTAAGGTAAATATTGGTCCTTTAGAGGATGAGAAGGGAGTTTTAATAATGGGAAATGAGGAAATGGCTGAGGAACTGAACAGGTTTTTTGGGTCGGTCTTCACAGTGGAAGACACAAATAACATGCCAGCGACTGATAGAAATGAGGCTATGACAGGTGAGGACCTTGAGAGGATTGTTATCACTAAGGAGGGAGTGATGGGCAAGCTAATGGGGCTAAAGGTAGACAAGTCTCCTGGCCCTGATGGAATGCATCCCAGAGTGCTAAAAGAGATGGCTAGGGAAATTGCAGGTGCACTAGTGATAATTTACCGAAATTCACTAGACTCTGGGGTGGTCCCGGTGGATTGGAAATTAGCAAACGTGACGCCACTGTTTAAAAAAGGAGGTAGGCAGAAAGCAGGAAATTATAGGCCAGTGAGTTTAACTTCGGTAATAGGGAAGATGCTGGAATCTATCATCAAGGAAGAAATTGAGAGGCATCTGGATAGAAATTGTCCCATTGGGCAGACGCAGCATGGGTTCGTTAAAGGCAGGTCGTGCCTAACTAATTTAGTGGAATTTTTTGAGGACATTACCAGTGCAGTAGATAACGGGGAGCCGATGGATGTGGTATATCTGGATTTCCAGAAAGCCTTTGACAAGGTGCCACACAAAAGGTTGCTGCATAAGATAAAGATGCATGGCATTAAGGGTAAAGTAGTAGCATGGATAGAGGATTGGTTAATTAATAGAAAGCAAAGAGTTGGGATAAATGGGTGTTTCTCTGGTTGGCAATCAGTAGCTAGTGGTGTCCCTCAGGGATCCGTGTTGGGCCCACAATTGTTCACAATTTACATTGATGATTTGGAGTTGGGGACCAAGGGCAATGTGTCCAAGTTTGCAGATGACACTAAGATGAGTGGTAAAGCGAAAAGTGCAGAGGATACTGGAAGTCTGCAGAGGGATTTGGATAGGTTAAGTGAATGGGCTCGGGTCTGGCAGATGGAATACAATGTTGACAAATGTGAGGTTATCCATTTTGGTAGGAATAACAGCAAACGGGATTATTATTTAAACGATAAAATATTAAAGCATGCCGCTGTTCAGAGAGACTTGGGTGTGCTAGTGCATGAGTCACAGAAGGTTGGTTTACAAGTGCAACAGGTGATTAAGAAGGCAAATGGAATTTTGTCCTTCATTGCTAGAGGGATGGAGTTTAAGACTAGGGAGGTTATGTTGCAATTGTATAAGGTGTTAGTGCGGCCACACCTGGAGTATTGTGTTCAGTTTTGGTCTCCTTACTTGAGAAAGGACGTACTGGCACTGGAGGGTGTGCAGAGGAGATTCACTAGATTAATCCCAGAGCTGAAGGGGTTGGATTATAAGGAGAGGTTGAGTAGACTGGGACTGTACTCGTTGGAATTTAGAAGGATGAGGGGGGATCTTATAGAAACATTTAAAATTATGAAGGGAATAGATAGGATAGATGCGGGCAGGTTGTTTCCACTGGCGGGTGACAGCAGAACTAGGGGGCATAGCCTCAAAATAAGGGGAAGTAGATTTAGGACTGAGTTTAGGAGGAACTTCTTCACCCAAAGGGTTGTGAATCTATGGAATTCCTTGCCCAGTGAAGCAGTTGAGGCTCCTTCATTACATGTTTTTAAGGTAAAGATAGATAGTTTTTTGAAGAATAAAGGGATTAAGGGTTATGGTGTTCGGGCCGGAAAGTGGAGCTGAGTCCACAAAAGATCAGCCATGATCTAATTGAATGGCGGAGCAGGCTCGAGGGGCCAGATGGCCTACTCCTGCTCCTAGTTCTTATGTTCTTATGTTCTTATGTAACTCTACTGGGTATCCATCCGGCCCCGGGGCTTTCCCCGACTGCATGGCCTTTAGGCCCCCCAATACCTCCTCTACTCTAATCGGGGCCCCCAGCTCATCCACTCGCCCCCCACCTACTGTTGGGAATGTTAACCCGTCCAGGAACCTTTTCATCTCCTCCAGTTCTTCCGGCGGCTCCGAAGTATACAGCTTGCGATAGAAGTCCCAGAATACCTTATTCAATCCTGCCGGGTCCTCCCCTCCCCATCCATCACTCTACCTATTTCCCTGGCTGTCTCCCTCCTCCTGAGTTGCTGCGCTAACAGTCTGCTAGCCTTTTCCCCATGCTCGTACACCATGCCCTTCGCCTTCCTAAGCTGTTCCATGGCCCTACTTGTGGATAGTGCCGCCAGTTCCGCCTGTAGTCTCTGCCTGATATTGGCGCATACCTGACAAAGGGTATGTGGGATTCAACAAGGCCAAGGCGGTGCTGTACAGATGAACAATTTGTTTTGGGATGTTGTTCCCGGCCAAACTTTGATGGCTGGGAGTACTATTTTGAGACACTGGAAGATGTTGGGGGAGAAAATTCTATGATTCTATAAAACTGAGGGGCGCTGTGTAATGTTAAGCATAATGGTCATGGGCCGAAAAGGTGGCCTCTTGGATGGGCCCGGTTCAGAGTGGGATTAGGTGAGACAGAACCAACGGGGGAGGACGGCGGTCGATAGAGGGGAATGGAGGCCTAAGCCTCCGGTAAGAGTCGTGATGTGGAACGTCTGGGGGTTAAATGAACCGGTCAAGAGATCCTGACCTTTGATTGATAGATTTATTGTCACATGTACTGAAGTGCAGTGAAAAGCATTTTTCTGCGGCCAAGGGAACATACATACTACGTACACAGTAGACAAAAAGAATAATCGACAAAGTACATCGACAAATAGTGCTTGGTTACAGTGCAGAACAAAGGCCAAACAAAGCAAATTCATGAGCAGGAGCAGCATTGGGCGTCGTAAATAGTGTTCTTACAGCTTGAAAACGCAATAGAAATGTGCCATTTGTATCAATTATCTAAAAGTCAGTACAGTGAAATATTCCTGCGAGAAAAACCCGCAAAAACGAACCTCGAGGTAAAAATGGTTTGGGCTGTGGCGCAGCTTAGAAAGATCTGCGTTTTGAATGGCAAGATGCGCACATGTGTTCTAAGCCTACGCATGCACACTTCGCAAAAAGATACGAGACAGACGAAGTCCGATCTGCGCATGCGCAAAGAAGCTGTACACGTGATGACGTCAGCATGATGACGTGTGGTCAGTGTGGACATGCACACCCTCAAAAAAAGTGTCCAGCACGAGGGAAGATTAGCTCACAATGTGGCAAATACAACCACTTCGCTGCTCAGTGCAGATCCACTCTTAAAGTTAAATATTTGAATTCAAATTCAAAGTAGATGAATACTAGAAGTGTGGACACAAAGGAAGAAGGTTTTCAAGGGGAAAATGTTTCCAATGATCTTGATACTTATTCTTTGGAAACTCATTCTTCATAAGCATCATTGAGAAGTGTGATGAAACAAACCACTGAAGTCTCATCTCCTCACAAGGTAGTTCATTGTATCAACACAGATACGGAATGGAACACAGTACTTCAAGTTAATAATTCTCAAATTAATTTTAAGCTTGACACTGGAGCTTCTGCTAATTTGCTTATACGCTTCACTTCGAAAAGATCTTGCTACTTGTTGGTTGCCAATCACGACACTTCTATATCTCTAAGATTTGAGATTGTTGATTCGAACAAATCTTCCCTCTTAGGTGTGCAAGCCTGCAAGGATCTACACTTAATTCAGAGGATTATTACAACGTGGAGATGCCGGCACAGTAAGAACTATTACAACACCAGGTTAAAGTGTTGGACTTTAACCTGGTGTTAGAGGATTATTAGTGCGAGTTCATCTCATCCACCTATTCAAGACGACATACAAGGAATTCTGGATTGGTTTCCACATATCTTCGAAGGCATGGGTACTCTTCCCGACAGATATAAAATTCAGTTACAGCCTGATGCCAAACCAGTGGTACACCCGCCGAGAGGAGTTCCTGCACCGCTTCGGGAGAAATTGAAGCTTGATCTTGCTAGAATGTAAAATCTAGGCATAATATCTAGAATTACAGAACCGACTGACTGGGTCAGTTCCATGTTAAGTGTAAAAAAAACCTCCCAGGGAATTGAGGATATACATCTATCCTAAAGATCTTAATAAAAATATTAAGAGAGAGCACTATCCTATACCCAAGAGAGAAGAAATCACCAGTGGGATGGCGAATGCTAAATTATTTTCCAAACTGGATGCCTCCAGAGGATTCTGGCAAATGGAGTTGGATGAAACCAGCAAAAGGTTGTGTACTTTCAACACACCATTTGGTAGGTACTGTTTTAACAGGATTCCATTTGGAATCATCTAAGCATCAGAAAATTTTCATTGAGTAATGGAACAGATGACTGAAGGTATTGAAAGTGTATGTGTGTATGTGGATGACATAATTGTGTGGTCATGTACAAGAGCAGAACACAATTCAAGATTGTTACAAGTATTTCAAAGAGTTCATAAATTTGGTTTGAAACTGAACAGAACCAAATGTAGTTTTGTAATATCGACTCTAAAGTTCCTTGGAGACCAGGGGTGCAATTCTCCCCTACCCGGCGGGACGGGGGGTCTCGGTGTAGCGGAGTGGCGCCAACTACTCCGGCGTCGGGCCTCCCCAAAGGTGCTGAATTCTCCGCACCTTTAGGGGCTAGGCCCGCGCCAGTGTGGCTCCCGCCACGCCGATGGCGCCAAAACTGGCGCCAACGGCCTTTGGCGCTACGCCACCCGGCGTCGGGGCTGGCCGAAAGGCCAACGCCGGTCCGCGCATGCACCGGTGTGTCAGCGGCCGCTGACGTCACCACCAGCGCATGCGCGGTGGAGGGGGTCTCTTCCACCTCCGCCATGGCGGAGGCCGTGGCAGCGACGGAAGAAAAAGAGTGCCCCCACGGCACAGGCCGTCCGCCGATCGGTGGGCCCCGCTCGCGGGCCAGGCCACCGTGGGGGCACCCCCCGGTGTCCGATCGGCCCGCGCCCCCCCAGGATCTCGGGGGCCCGCTCGCGCCGCTAATCCCGCCGGCACAGAGGTGGTTTAAACCACGTCGGCGGGATTGGCCAGTCAGTGGCGGGACTTCGGCCCATCGTGGGCCGGAGAATTGCCACGGAGGCATGCCAATCGACGGGGCGTGATTCCCGCTCCCGCCGATTCCCGGGTGGCGAAGAATTCTGGCCATGGTGGGGGCGGGATTTACGCCGGCCCCGGGCAATTCCCCGACCCTGCGGGGGGTCGGAGAATTCCGCCCCAGATTTCAGAACATGGTGTGCAACCTGACAATGACAAGATTGCTGTCATACAACAAAGAAAGGCCGTTTTAAGATTTTTAGATGTTGTGAATTTTGTAGGAAAAGTCATTCCTAACCTCTCGTCCAGAACTACCACTTTCAGAAATCTCATCAAAAAGACGACCACATTTGAATGGTCTGACATTCATCAAAATTTGGGCAGCACGGTAGCATTGTGGATAGCACAATCGCTTCACAGCTCCAGGGTCCCAGGTTCGATTCCGGCTTGGGTCACTGTCTGTGCGGAGTGTGCACATCCTCCCTGTGTGTGCGTGGGTTTCCTCCGGGTGCTCCGGTTTCCTCCCACAGTCCAAAGATGTGCCAGTTAGGTGGATTGGCCATGATAAATTGCCCTTAGTGTCCAAAATTGCCCTTAGTGTTGGGTGGGGTTACTGGGTTATGGGGATAGGGTGGAGGTGTTAACCTTGGGTAGGGTGCTCTTTCCAGGAGCCGGTGCAGACTCGATGGGCCGAATGGCCTCCTTCTGCACTGTAAATTCTATGTAAAAAAAAAGGAATGGCTCGATTTAAAGTCTCAACTGATTACTGCACCTCTTCTTTCGTTCTTTGACCCCGACAGAGAACCAAAAATCTCAACGGGTGCAAGTCAAAGTGGAATTGGAGCAGTTCTGTTATAGAAAGATGACAATTCTTCATGGTTATCAGTTGCCTTTGCTTCCATAGCAATGACGCCGACTAAACAACGGTATGCACAAATAGAGAAGGAATGCTTGGGTCTACTGACTGGTGTTCTAAAGTTTCATGATTATGTTTATGGTCTTCCAACCTTTACTGTAGAAACTGACCACAGACCACTTGTCCATATCACTCAAAAGGATTTAAATGATATGACACCAACGTTACAGCGAAACCTAATGAAGCTTCTTAGATACTATTTCCGATTTATATATAATCCAGGAAAGGAATTGATAATTGCTGCTGTGTTATCACGTTCTGTTAATTCAGAAGAGCAACCACCTGAATTTATACAGCATATAGAAGCTCAAGTGCAGCTTCGAGCGGAAACTCTACCTGCATCTGATGTCAAACTAAACCTTATCCATGAAGAAACCAAGAAGAATTCAATGCTACAAAGAGTCAGAGACAATCTAAACAATTGTTGGCCAAAAGGGCATAGTTCCAAGTTTAGGAATATACAAGCTGAGCTAACAGTTGTGGATGGATTGTTACTTCGACTTGATCAGATAGTAATACCTTTGTCGCTCCGACCCATAATTCTGAATCAGATACATGAAGGTCACCTTGGCATTGAAAAATGTAAGAGAAGAGCAAGACAAGCTGATTACTGGCCAGGTATCAACCAAGACATCACTGATAAGATAATCGAATGAGAAACATGTCAAAAATTCCAGCCTGCACAATGCAAAGAGAAACTTTTTTTTTTAATTTGTTTTTATGAAAGCTTTTTTCAAACAGAATTTTTACATAACTAATAACAGAAAAATAAACGAAAAATATTTAACAAAACTAGGTATCATTATACAAAAAGAAAATATACTTTAAATAAACAGTTCCCCCACCTGAGCCCCCCTTCCCCCCCTTCCTCCCTCCCCCCCCCCTTTCCTCCCCTTCCCCCCCACCCTTGATTGCTGCTGCTGACACTTTACTGCTCCCCTAGAAAGTCAAGGAAAGGTTGCCACCGCCGGGAGAACCCCAGAAGGACCCTCTCAAGGCAAACTTTATTCACTCCAGGCTGAGGAACCCAGCCATATCGCTAATCCAGGTCTCCACACTCAGGAGTTTCGAGTCTCTCCACATTAACAAGATCCGTCTCCGGGCTACCAGGGAGGCAAAGGCCAACACCTCGGCCTCTTTTGCTTCCTGCACTCCCGGATCCTCTGACACCCCAAAGATCGCTATTATTGGACTCGGCTTCACCCGCATGTCCAAAATCCTGGACATAGCCCTCACAAAGCCCTGCCAGAATTCTTTAAGCGCCGGGCATGCCCACAACATATGGACATGGTTCGCTGGACTCCCCGAACACCTCGCACACCTGTCCTCCACCCCAAAGAACTTGCTCATTCTCGCCGTCGTCATGTGAGCCCGGTGCACCACCTTAAACTGAATTAAGCTGAGCCTGGCACATGATGAGGAATTCACCCTGCCCAGAGCATCAGCCCACAGGCCCTCATCGAGTGCCTCACCCAGCTCCTCCTCCCACTTGCCCTTCAGTTCCTCCAATGAAGCTTCCTCCGCCTCCTGCAGCTCCTAGTATATGTCCGACACCTTCCCCTCTCCTACCTAGATGCCAGACACTACCCTGTCCTGTATCCTTCGAGGGGATAGCAACGGAAATGTCCCCACCTGTGTTTTGAGAAAGTCCCGGAAATGGAGGTATCTGAAAGCATTTCCCGGGGGCAGGCCGAACTTCTCCTCCAGCGCCTGCACCCTGGGGAAAGTCCCATCTATAAACCGTGTCGCGTCTTTTCGTCCGACGTCATTTCGTCCAACGACACTTCGTCCACGTCTTTTCGTCCAACGTCTTTTTGTCCGCCCGTCTTTTGGTCCAACGTCACTTCGTCCAATTAACCAATTGCAAATCAACTCCGTATAAAAGCATTTAATTGATAGAAAGCAGGCACAATACAGCAAGTGAATTTAATTGCTAAAATGCAAGTAATTGATGAAATTCAAGTAAAATACAAGCTTAAAAATGCAGTTAAAAAGTTAAAAAATCTAAAAATGCAGTTAAAAAGATCTAAAAGTTTACTACTGATGAATTCCCGAAATTACTTAAAATTGATGTAAATTGTGAGCAACATTCCTCAAGAAATCAATTTTCGCTGTGGGATCCTTTAACGAGGCTCGTTAAAGGGGAGAGAACGATAATAACTATCCTTTAACGAGAGAACGATAATAACTATCCTTTAACGAGGCTCGTTAAAGGAAAGAGGCCGGTAATAATGATCCTTTATTGTATATTATGTGCATTAGAGAAGATTTCCATGTACAAAAGTTAAAGTGGAGTGGTGCTACTAAGCAAGTTACTAAAAGTCAAGTTACAAAAAGTCTTTGACAAAAAAAATCATCCAGCAAAAACACGTAAAAAGTCACAAAAAATCTTTGACGAAAAAAATCACCGGACAAAATGACGTTGGACCAAAAGACGGGCGGACAAAAAGACGTTGGACGAAAAGACGTGGACGAAGTGTCGTTGGACGAAATGACGTCGGACGAAAAGACATAGCACCCTATAAACAGGTTCCCCATCCTTCTAATGCCTGCCCTATACCAGCCTTGAACCCCGCCCCTGTCTTTCTTGCCCGGAGCAAATCTATGGTTGTTCCTTATCGGGGTCCAAACTGAGGCCCCCTCCTCCTTCCTGTGCCTTCTCCACTGACCCCAGACCCTCAGTGTCGCCGCCACCACCGGGCTTGTAGTGTATTGGGCCGGCGGGAACGGCAGTGATGCCGTTACTAGTGCCCCTAGGCTGGTGCCTTTGCATGACGCCGCCTCTAGCTGCCCCCACACCGACCCCTCCTCCATTACCCATTTCCGAATCCTGGCCACATTAGCCGCCCAATAGTAGCTACAGAAATTCGGAAGCGCCAACCCACAAAAATCCCGTGATAATCCTGTTCACCCACATGAAGAAGGATTTGGGGATGAAGATGGGAAGGCACTGAAAAATGAACAGGAATCTGGGGAGGACCGCCATCTTCATGGTCTGCACCTTTCCCGCCAGGGAAAGCGGAGCATGTCCCACCTTTTAAAGTCTCCCTCCATCTAGTCTACAAGCCAAGATAGATCGAGCCTGTGTAGGGCATCCCAGTTCCTAGCCACCTGTATACCTAGCAACGATAGCTTCTCTCCACCATCTTGAGCGGGAGCTCCCCCAGTCTCTCCAACTGACCCCTAGCTTGGATTACAAACAGCTCACTTTTCCCCATGTTCAACTTGTACTCCGAGAAGCTCCCAAAGTCCCTTAGGATCCACATGACATCCCCCATCCCCTCTAGCGGGTCTGAAATATACAATAGCAGGTCGCCGCGTAGAGGGAAACCCGGTGCTCCCCTCCCCCCCAACCCCCCGGACCAGCCCCCTCCAGTTCCTCGAAGTCCTCAGCGCTATGGCCGATGGCTCAACTGTTAGGGCAAATAGTAGCGGGGATAGGGGGCACCCCTGCCTCGTCCCTCGGTGCAGCCTGAAATACTCCGACCTCAGCCAGTTCGTGGACACACTCGCTACGGGTGCCTGATACAGTAGTTTGACCCACCCTATGAATCCCTGACCGAATCCAAACCTACCTAACACTTCCCACAGGTACTCCCATTCCACCCTGTCAAAGGCTTACTCTGCATCCATTGCAGCCACTATCTCTGCGTCCCCTCCCTCGTTAAAGCTTCTGAGCAGGAGTGGGCTCAGTAGCTCCGAGAATTTCTTATAAAATTCTACAGGAAAACTGTCCGGACCCGGGGCCCTGCCCGACTGCATACTCTCTAGGCTGTTAACTATCTCCTCCAACTCAATCGGGGCCTCCAGTCCCTCCACCAGATCTTCGTCTACCCTTGGGAACCTCAATTCATCCATAAATTGCTTCATCTCTTCCCCTCCCCTCAGGGGCTCTGACTCGTACAGTTTACAATAAAACTCCTTGAAGACTTCATTGATGCTCTCTGGGCCGAAGTCCGTATTACCTGCCTTATCCCTCACTCCCCCGATCTCCCTGGCCACCCCTCTCCTGCGAAGTTGGTGCGCCAGCATCCTACTTGCTTTCTCCCCATACTCGTAGACTGCCCCTTTCACCTTCCTCAGCTGTGCCTCTGCCTTCCCCGTGGTCAGCAAATCAAACTCCGCCTGCAATCTCCGGCGCTCCTTTAGCAGCCCCTCCTCGGGGGTCTCCGCGTTCTTCCTGTCTACTCTAAGTATCTCTCCCAATAGCCTCTCCCTCTCCGCCCTCTCCTTCTCCGGATCCAGGACTGTGTTGAAGTCCCCCCCCATGATCAAGTTACTTGACTGCAAGTCCGGGATTTCACCCAACAGGCGCTTCATGAATTCCACGTCACCCCAGTTCGCTAACACCACCCAGGCCCCCTGCAGCTTGCCACTCACCGTAATGTACCTGCCCCACTTGTCCGCGCCCCCCGCTTGCTCCAGGCCTCCCGCCGGAGGCCCCCCAACCCAACTCTCCATCCGTCCCCAACAGTTGGCTCACCTTCAGTCAGCAAAGCAGAACCCCATTCCCCCCCACACCCCCAATCCCAACCCCCTCTGTGCCAAGCACCCGCTTAGCACTGATTTCCCCCCCCATTGCGCTTCCGTAAGTCAGCTGACCCATGCTGACCTCGGCCGCTCCCGCCTCGATCTCCAATCTTACTATTGTCTCCTACTTCAGGCCCCCAACCACCCCCGTCCCCCACAGGGTAAGAGGGCAAGTGCCATCCGGATCCTTCCCGTGCACCGGACAACACAACCCGGGCGTTGCCCCGCCCTCTGAGAGAAACAAAGAAAAAAAAACAGAAAAAGAAAAACGAACAACTTAAATTCTGGTACCAATCTTACATCAGGCCAACACCCAGTTACACATCCCCACCAGAGCGTTTCACCCACGAGCAGCTGCCCCTTAGTTCGAGGCTTAATGAATGTCCACGCCTTGTCCGGCGTATCGAAGTAATGGTGCCTGTCCTGGTACGTTACCCAAAGTCTCGCCGGATGCAGGAGCCCGAACTTCACCCCTTTGCTGTGGAGGACCGCCTTGGCCCGGTTTAATCCCGCATGCCTCTTAGCCAGTTCAGCTCCCAAGTCCTGGTATATGCGAATCTCGCAGTTCTCCCACTTACTGCTCTACTCCTTCTTTGCCCAACGCAAGACACGCTCCCTGTCTGTGAAGCGGTGGAACTTTAGCACCATCGCCCTTGGTGGTTCATTTGCCCTCGGCTTCCTCACGAGGGCTCTATGCGCCCCATCCAGTTCCAAGGGCTGCGAGAAGGCCCATGCACCCATCAGCATCCCCAGCATTGTAGTCACATACGTGCTCGCATCCGCCCCCTCCGCACCTTCAAGGAGGCCCAGAATCCACAGGTTGTGACTCCTAGACCTATATTCGAGGTGATCCAGTCTCTCCTGCCATCTCTTGTGCAGGGCCTCGTGCGCCTCCACTCTGACCGCCAGGCCCAGGATCTCATCCTCATTGTCAGGTACCTTCCACTCCACCTCTTTAATCGTCTTCTCCTGCACCTTCTGAGTCTCCACCATATTTTCCATGGAGGCCTTCATAGGGGCCAGCATCTCCGTCTTCAGCTCTGCGAAGCAGCTTCTCAGAAACTCTTGCTGCTCTCTCGATCACTGGGCCCATGCTGCTTGGTCCGCGCCATTTTGTCTTCCCGGACCCGCTCCACTCGCTTCCCCGCAATCGCTCTTTTAACGACCCCGCTCCTGGTTCCCTCCATGCAGCAGTGAGGGGAACCTCTCCAGTGTCCTTTGCCATGCTGGGAATCACCGCCAAAGTGCCGCTACCGCTCCATTAAAGGGCCCGAATCTCCAATCTTGGCAGGAGCTGCCTTGTGCGCGATCTATTCGGACATGGCCGCTACCGGATGTCGCAAAGAGAAACGTCTACCGCATGTATTGTAAACATTTCCATGGTCGAAAGTAGGAATTGATTTGTTTCATTGTAATGGTCGTGATTATGTGCTAATCATAGACTACTTTTCGAATTATTCTGAGGTCATCAAGTTATCCTATTTAACTTCCAGATCTGTTATAAAAGCCACGAAGGATATCTTTGCCAGACATGGTATTCCAAACACTGCAATGTCTAACAACGGACCGTGCTTTGAGAATATAATTCCGCTCACATCACATCAAGTCAGCTCTATCTTCAGTCAAATAGTAAAGTTGCAAAAGGGGTTCACATCATGAAGCAACTTCTTCGCAAAGCCTTTGATTCTCATGCAGACACAAATCTTGCTTTACTCAACTATAGAGCAACTCCGCCTGCCTCGGGTCTATCACCAGCACAATTGTTGATGAACAGGGAGTTAAGGACTACTCTATCGTCTATTAGACGACCTGATCCTGATCATTTACCCGTAATACAAAAGATGCAACATCATCAAGAAAAACAACAATACTACAATCAATATGCAACTGCACTAGAAACATTGATTCCAGGAGACAAAGTCAGGATCAAACTTCCAGATGGTGGATGGTCTGCCCCTGTACAAGTTATTCGTCAAGCAGCAGCAGGCTCCTATGTAATTCAAACAGATGAAGGTGAAGGACAGCACGGTAGCATAGTGGTCAGCACAGTTACTTCACAGCTCCAGGGTCCCAGGTTCGATTCCCGGCTGGATCACGTGTGGAGTCTGCACATTCTCCCCATGTTTGCATGGGTTTCCTCCGGATGCTTCGGTTTCATCCCACAGTCCAAAGATGTGCAGGCTAGGTGGATTGGCCATGCTAAATTGCCCTTAGTGTCCAAAAAGGTTAAGTGGGGGTTACTGGGTTGCTAATGTAGATACGTGGGCTTGGGTAGGGTGCTCTTTGTAAGGGCCGGTGCAGACTCGATGGACCGAATGGCCTCCTTCTGCACTGTAAATTCTATGATCTCTAATTCGACGTAATGGGCGAGTACTTTTGAAAACCAGTCTCACAGGATCTTTCCAGATCTACAACTCAATGACAGTATTTTCAACGACATGATGACATCTACCAAAGTTCATGAAGAATAACAGATAACGCTAGAAACGTCTGAGTCACCTCTTCGTGGTTTAAGAAGGTCAACCAGGGGCAGCACAGTGGCAACACAGTGGCGCAGTGGGTTAGCCCTGCTGCCTCACGGCGCCACGGTCCCAGTTTCGATCCCGGCTCTGGGTCACTGTCCGTGTGGAGTTTGCACATTCTCCCCGTGTTTGCATAGGTTTTGCCCCCACAACCCAAAGATGTGCCATCTACGTGGATTGGCCTAAATTGTCCCTTAATTGGGGAAAAAATGAATCGGGTATTGTAAATTTATTTTTAAAAGAGGTCAACCAGGAATAGAAGGAAGCTGGATGGACTCAATTTGTGATTCGACCTGTTGAACTTTTTCGTTATTGATTTTTCACTAAATGTTAAATTCATCTACATATTATTTATTGTACCAATATTATACATTTTTTCCTTTGTAAACAGAAAAGAAATGTCAAAAAATAAAGGGGGATGTAATGATATGTATATCGACAAGTTAGTGAACTGATATTGCATATCAGTATAAATCAAACACTGGAGAGCGCCACCACTTCTCTGTATTTAAGTCAGACCCTGAGGGAATTCTGGGTACAGGGTAAGGAGTAGCATTGGAGAAAGCATGGCGGCAGCATTAGGAGAAGATTAGATTAAACATATTTAACACAAGGTTGGATCATAGTGTAGTTAGTGACTATTTTGTTTATTGAGTACTGCTGGGCAGATTCAATATTAGGTAATTATTAACTGTAGCTCAGTAGAGTGTGCAAACTTCATTTACTTAATAGTTTTAATAATAAATTAGTTTTCTTCCATTAATTGGATTGGTGGATTCTTTGTCAACAAGATAAAGGACCATTCTGGATATAAAGACGAAGCTCACAACATATTATCACCAATGCTAATATAACAGGCTGCAAATGTGAAGAAGGTGAGATGATGGTGAGGGAGAGGGAGGAGGCTGAGTGGCTCAGGTTGGAAGGGGAGTCATGCAGGAGTTCTAGTCTTAGGGCACTGGTGACAGCCCTATTGCTGTTAGCTCCGGGGAAGCACACGGGGAGCCCGGTGGTGCAGTCAACAATCAGGATACAGAACCAGTTGAGTCATTTTAAGTTGAAAAGAATGTCTGTGTTGATGCCATGATCACATGGTCTACCTCTGACACTTCCTTTCCTTGACTTCTCTGTCTCCATTTCTGATGATAGACTGATCACCAATATTCATTACAAACCCACTGGCTGCCATAGCTACCTTTTTTTTAATAAATGTTTTTATTGGGTTTTTTTTGAGCAAGGTATAATTACCGTTATGTACACAGAATAAGAAACACACATATATATACACACATTTAGAGGAGAAGGGCACACCCCAACATAAAAAAAATAATAACATTTGCAATGGAATAACTGGTGGGGTATTGTGCACCAGCTCGACAGTGGCATCTCTGTACATCTGGCAAAATTACCCACCCCACAGAAGTAGGCGACTGCATGCGGGGGGACTGGGGGGGCAAGCACACCTTTGGGCGCCGGGGAGAAAATCGCAGTGTGCGATATTTGGCTGTGCTGTGTGTTGCTGTCGCCCGCCCTTCCTGGATGGGTCTCGCTGCCGTCCCACGCTCGCCCCCGCTTCTGCCGCTCCTCCCGTCCTCCAACTCCAGTTTCCTCGTTCCCCGTTCCTGGAGATGTCATGCACGTTTTGGCATCCCGTGTACTCCCTCCGGCTCCCGCTTCACTGCCCCCCCTCCACGGTTCGCCTCCCTCTCCCCAGGTTTAGCTGTCTTCCCCCCTTACCCCCCCGCCGTGGTTTGCCCCTCCCTCCTCAGGTTTAGCCGTCCTCCTCCCCCTTCCCAGTCCATCTCACCCCTCCATGCCCCGGTTACCTTCTCACGACTCACGACCATTTTCCCCTGATTCTTGGCCACCCGGCTATTCTTCCTCTTGTTCGTTGGCCACAAAACAGGTCCCGGAACAGTTGCATGAATGCCTCCCACGTTCTGTGGAAGCCGTCGTCTGACCCTCGGATGGCGAATTAGATTTTCTCCATTTGGAGAGATTCCGAGAGGTCGGACAGCCAGTCTGCAGCTCTGGGTGGTGCTGCTGACCGCCAGCCAAACAGGATTCTACGGCGGGCGATCAGGGAGGCAAAGGCAAGGGCGTCCGCCCTCCTCCCCAGGAATAGATCTGGCTGGTTTGAAACCCCGAAGACCGCCACTATCGGGCATGGCTCCACCCTCACCCCCACCACTTTGGACATAGCCTCGAAGAAGGCTGTCCAGTACTCCACAAGTCTGGGGCAAGACCAGAACATGTGGGCGTGGTTGACCGGGCCTCTTTGGCACCACTCACATCTGTCCTTCACCTCCGGGAAGAACCTACTCTATGTACCACTTTTAGTTGCGTCAGGCTGAGCCTTGCGCACGTGGCGGTGGAGTTGACCCTATGGAGTGCCTCGCTCCAGAGTCCCCACCCTATCTCAATCCCCAGGTCCTCCTCCCATTTCTTTCTTGTTGCATCCAGTACGGTGTCGGCCCTTTCTACCAGTCGGTCATACATGTCACTATAGTTCCCTTTATCTAGGATGCTTGTGTCCAGTAGGTCTTCCAGTAGTGTCTGTTGTGGCGGTTGTGGGTACGTCCTTGTCTCCTTTCGTAAGAAGTTTTTGAGCTGCAGATACCGTAGCTCGTCCCCCCTGGCTAGCCAAAATTTCTCTGTCAGTTCGTCCAGTGTTGCGATCCTGCCGTCCGTGTATAGGTCCCTGACTGTCAGTGTCCCTCCGTCCTGCCTCCACCTTTTGAAGGTGGCGTCAGTCAGTGCTGGTGTGAACCTATGGTTGTTGCAGATGGGAGCCAGGGGCACCCATTTGGGACAGAACCAGTATTTTATAAAGATTCATCATGGCCTCTTAACTTTTGCCCTCTTACCCTTTATACTTAAAGCCCAGGGTCCTATAAATGGGAGATTCTCAGAGACTTGACTGCAAGCTGCTGGAGCTCGGATCTTGAACAGAGCTTTTATATCTGGATTTGGGGACCCTTTATGCACTGGCACAGTGCAAAAACAGGCCCCACATGACCAGGGTTTTGTGAAGAAGAAGGGATCTGGAAATGTGTTGACTGTGAAAATTATATTTGTGGAAATTGGGTGAAGTAGTTTGATGAGACTTGGTGCTAAAGCTTTAGAGAAATGAAGATGGAATTTGATTTGAAGAAGTTCAACGTTTTGAAGGATATTGTGGCTGAAATGAATGCGATACGTGCTGAATGAGCTGACCGAAATGTGTGAGATATGTCTTTGTATCTGCTATGTGTAATTTATCGGTCATATTATTGCAATTTTCCTGTTAATTCATGATTAATATACGTTGATTTCGGTGTGATTGCTAATATAAAAGTGAAGTCTTGTATATTGGTCTAAGTTGGGTTGTTTGTAGTTTGTTTCCACAAGGGTCATAACAGTATTTCCATGACGTTGCTGCTCTTATCCTTCTCCATGGGGGTTGCAGAGGAGGGAGGCACAACTTTCGAGACATAACATCTCACCCATTGCTGCAAAGCAAAATGACTGAAGAAGAGAACAATATCCCTAGAATCCCAGCGCTAAGGGGAAATTGACTAACTCTTACAGCGCAATTTAACCTCAGGCAGCCGTCCTATACCTTAGAGATGACCTAGAGGCAGCTTGGGGCCTGTCGTGAAGGTGAGTGAGTGCCTTTAAATTTGCTTACCTTTCACCGGGAGCAGGGTTTGAGGGAATATCAGGTAAGCTCTTTGTTTCTTTTTCTTCTTCTTGTTTTTTTTAAAATCTAGAGGTGATGTCAGGGAAGGCAGTACAATGCTCCTCCTGCAGAATGTTTGAGGTGAGGGACGCCGTCAGTGTCCCTGCTGATTTCATCTGTGGGAAGTGCACCCAACTCCAGCTCCTCAAAAACCGTGTTAGGGACCTGGAGCTTGAGCTGGATGAACTTCGGATCATTCGGGAGGCAGAGGGGGGTCATAGATGGGAGCTTCAGGGAAGTAGTTACACCAAAGACTGGAGATAGATGGGTAACTGTAAGAGGGACTGGGAAGAAGCAGTCAGTGCAGGGACCCCCTGCGGTTGTTCCCCTGAGTAACAAGTATACCGTTTTGGATACTTGTGGGGGGGGGGGACTTACCAGGGGTAAGCCATGGGGTACGGGCCTCTGGCACGGAGTCTGTCCCTGTTGCTCAGAAGGGAAGGGGGGAAAGGAGTAGAACATTAGTAATTGGGGACTCAATAGTCAGGGGCACAGATAGGAGATTTTGTGGGAGCGAGAGAGACTCACGTTTGGTATGTTGCCTCCCAGGTGCAAGGGTACGTGATGTCTCGGATCGTGTTTTCCGGGTCCTTAAGGGGGAGGGGGAGCAGCCCCAAGTCGTAGTCCACATTAGCACTAACGACATAGGTAGGAAAGGGGACAAGGATGTCAGGCAGGCCTTTAGGGAGCTAGGATGGAAGCTCAGAGCGAGAACAAACAGAGTTGTTATCTCTGGGTTGTTGCCCGTGCCACGTGATAGTGAGATGAGGAATAGGGAGAGAGAGCAATTAAACACGTGGCTACAGGGATGGTGCAGGCGGGAGGGATTCAGATTTCTGGATAACTGGGGCTCTTTCTGGGGAAGGTGGGACCTCTATAGACAGGATGGTCTACATCTGAACCTGAGGGGCACCAATATCCTGGGGGGGAGATTTGTTAGTGCTCTTTGGGGGGGGTTTAAACTAATTCAGCAGGGGCATGGGAACCTGGATTGTAGTTTTGAGGTACGGGAGATTGAGAGTATAGAGGTCAGGAGCACAGATTTGACTTCGCAGGAGGGTGCCAGTGTTCAGGTCTGTGGTTTGAAGTGTGTCTACTTCAATGCCAGGAGTATACGAAATAAGGTAGGCGAACTGGCAGCATGGGTTGGTACCTGGGACTTCGATGTTGTGGCCATTTCAGAGACATGGATAGAGCAGGGACAGGAATGGTTGTTGCAGGTTCCGGGGTTTAGGTGTTTTAGTAAGGTCAGAGAAGGGGGCAAAAGAGGGGGAGGTGTGGCGCTGCTTGTCAAGGACAGTATTACAGTGGCGGAAAGGATGCTAGATGGGGACTCTTCTTCCGAGGTAATATGGGCTGAGGTTAGAAACAGGAAAGGAGAGGTCACCCTGTTGGGAGTTTTCTATAGGCCACCTAATAGTTCTAGAGATGTAGAGGAAAGGATGGCGAAGATGATTCTGGAAAAGAGCGAAAGTTACAGGGTAGTTGTTATGGGAGACTTTAACTTTCCAAATATTGACTGGAAAAGATATAGTTCGAGTACATTAGATGGGTCGTTCTTTGTACAATGTGTGCAGGAGGGTTTCCTGACACAATATGCTGACAGGCCAACAAGAGGCGAGGCCACATTGGATTTGGTTTTGGGTAATGAACCAGGCCAGGTGTTAGATCTGGAGGTAGGTGAGCACTTTGGAAACAGTGACCACAATTCGGTGACCTTTACGTTAGTGATGGAAAGGGATAAGTATACCCCGCAGGGCAAGAGTTATAGCTGGGGGAAGGGCAATTATGATGCCATTAGACATGACTTAGGATGTGTAGGTTGGAGAAGTAGGCTGCAAGGGTTGGGCACACTGGATATGTGGAGCTTGTTCAAGGAACAGCTATTGCATGTTCTTGATAAGTACATACCAGTCAGGCAGGGAGGAAGGGGTCGAGCGAGGGAACCGTGGTTTACCAAATAAGTGGAATCTCTTGTTCAGAGGAAGAAGGAGGCCTATGTGAAGATGAGGCGTGAAGTTTCAGTTGGGGCGCTTGATAGTTACAAGGAAGCGAGGAAGGATCTAAAGAGAGAGCTAAGACGAGTAAGGAGGGGACATGAGAAGTCTTTGGCAGGTAGGATCAAGGAAAACCCAAAAGCTTTCTATAGGTATGTCAGGAATAAAAGAATGACTAGGGTAAGAGTAGGGCCAGTCAAGGACAGTGGTGGGAAGTTGTGTGTGGAGGCTGAGGAGATAAGCGAGATACTAAATGAATACTTTTCATCAGTATTCACTCAGGAAAAAGATAATATTGTGGAGGAGAATGCTGAGACCCAGGCTATTAGAATAGATGGCATTGAGGTGCGTAGGGAAGAAGTGTTGGCAATTCTGGACAAGGTGAAAATAGATAAGTCCCCGGGGCCTGATGGGATTTATTTTAGGATTCTCTGGGAAGCCAGGGAAGAGATTGCTGAGCCTTTGGCTTTGATTTTTAGGTCATCATTGGCTACAGGAATAGTGCCAGAGGACTGGAGGATAGAAAATGTGGTCCCTTTGTTCAAGAAGGGGAGTAGAGATAACCCCGGTAACTATAGGCCGGTGAGCCTAACGTCTGTGGTGGGTAAAGTCTTGGAGAGGATTATAAAAGATACAATTTATAATCATCTAGATAGGAATAATATGATTAGGGATAGTCAGCATGGTTTTGTGAAGGGTAGGTCATGCCTCACAAACCTTATCGAGTTCTTTGAGAAGGTGACTGAACAGGTAGATGAGGGTAGAGCAGTTGATGTGGTGTATATGGATTTCAGTAAAGCGTTTGATAAGGTTCCCCACGGTCGGCTATTGCAGAAAATACGGAGGCTGGGGATTGAGGGTGATTTAGAGATGTGGATCAGAAATTGGCTAGTTGAAAGAAGACAGAGAGTGGTAGTTGATGGGAAATGTTCAGAATGGAGTTCAGTTACGAGTGGCGTACCACAAGGATCTGTTCTGGGGCAGTTGCTGTTTGTCATTTTTATAAATGACCTAGAGGAGGACGCAGAAGGATGGGTGAGTAAATTTGCAGACGACACTAAAGTCGGTGGAGTTGTAGACAGTGCGGAAGGATGTTGCAGGTTACAGAGGGACATAGATAAGCTGCAGAGCTGGGCTGAGAGGTGGCAAATGGAGTTTAATGTGGAGAAGTGTGAGGTGATTCACTTTGGAAAGAATAACAGGAATGCGGAATATTTGGCTAATGGTAAAATTCTTGGTAGTGTGGATGAGCAGAGGGATCTCGGTGTCCATGTACATAGATCCCTGAAAGTTGCCACCCAGGTTGATAGGGTTGTGAAGAAGGCCTATGGTGTGTTGGCCTTTATTGGTAGAGGGATTGAGTTCCGGAGCCATGAGGTCATGTTGCAGTTGTACAAAACTCTAGTACGGCCGCATTTGGAGTATTGCATACAGTTCAGGTCGCCTCATTATAGGAAGGACGTGGAAGCTTTGGAACGGGTGCAGAGGAGATTTACCAGGATGTTGCCTGGTATGGAGGGAAAATCTTATGAGGAAAGGCTGATGGACTTGAGGTTGTTTTCGTTAGAGAGAAGAAGGTTAAGAGGTGACTTAATAGAGGCATACAAAATGATCAGAGGGTTAGATAGGGTGGACAGCGAGAGCCTTCTCCCGCGGATGGAGGTGGCTAGCACGAGGGGACATAGCCTTAAATTGAGGGGTAATAGATATAGGACAGAGGTCAGAGGTGGGTTTTTTTACGCAAAGAGTGGTGAGGCCGTGGAATGCCCTACCTGCAACAGTAGTGAACTCGCCAACATTGAGGGCATTTAAAAGTTTATTGGATAAGCATATGGATGATAAGGGCATAGTGTAGGTTAGATGGCCTTTAGTTTTTTTCCATGTCGGTGCAACATCGAGGGCTGAAGGGCCTTTACTGCGCTGTGTCGTTCTATGTTCTAAAGATAAAGAGGTCAGTGAATAGCTCTAGAACGGGTGCAACTACGTTTTCTATAGGTTTTTTGGTGATATTTAATGAAATATTTACGTGGGGCTTTGGGGCATACAATCAAGATTTGCCCCGGGCATCACCAGACCTCTGCACGCCACTGATTACAGCTCCACCTGCAACACCATTATCCCAGCCAAGCTCATCTCCAAATTCCAAAACCTATCATAAGAACATAAGAACTGGGAGGAGGAGTAGGCCATCTGGTCCCTCGAGCCTGCTCCACCATTCAATGAGATCATGGCTGATCTTTTATGGACTCAGTTCCACTTTCCGGCCTGAACACCATAATCCTTAATCCCTTTATTCTTCAAAAAACTATCTATCTTTATCTTAAAAACATTTAATGAAGGAGCCTCTATGTAATGAACACCAATTGGCTTTATTGGTTGGCCAATTGGAGTATGAGCTCCCTCAATGATAGCTCATTGAGGGGGCCCATAAACGCACCTGTGTAGGCTTTGTGAGCCAGTCTTAAGTTGACTGGACTGCTAGCAGCACTGTTTGTAGCTGCTCCTGTAATATCGTTATTGTAAATAAATATTGGTGGGGTGACGGAACTCCTGCCTCCTGTGGAGTACTACACTCTACTGCTTCACTGGGCAAGGAATTCCATAGATTCACAACCCTTTGGGTGAAGAAGTTCCTCCTAAACTCAGTTCTAAATCTACTTCCCCTTATTTTGAGGCTATGCCCCTTAGTTCTGCTTTCACCCGCCAGTGGAAACAACCTGCCCGCATCTATCCTATCTATTCCCTTCATAATTTTATATGTTTCTATAAGATCCATCCTCATCCTTCTAAATTCCAACGAGTACAGTCCCAGTCTACTCAACGTCTCCTCGTAGTTCCAACCCCTTCAGCTCTGGGATTAACCTAGTGAATCTCCTCTGCACACCCTCCAGTGCCAGTACGTCCTTTCCCAAGTAAGGAGACCAAAACTGAACACAATACTCCAGGTGTGGCTTCACTAACACCTTAGACAATTGCAGGATAACCTCCCTAGTCTTAAACTCCATCCCTCTGGCAGTGAAGGATAAAACTCCATTTGCCTTCTTAATCACCTATTGCACCTGTAAACCAACTTTTTGCGACTCATGCACTAGCACACCCATGTCTCTCTGCACAGCAGTATGTTTTAATATTTTATTTAAATAATAATCCCGTTTGCTGTTATTCCTACCAAAATGGATAACCTCACATTTGTTAGCATTGTATTCCATCTGCCAGACCCTAGCCCATTCACTTAAACCTATCCAAATCCCTCAGACTTCCAGTATCCTCTGCACTTTTCGTTTTAACACTCATCTTAGTGTCGCCTGCAAACTTGGACACATTTCCCTTGGTCCCCAACTCCAAATCATCTATGTAAATTATGAACAATTGTGGGCCCAACACTGATCCCTGAGGGACACCACTAGCTACTGATTGCCAACCAGAGAAACACCCATTAATCCCCACTCTTTGCTTTCTATTAATTAACCAATCCTCTATCCATGCTACTACTTTACCCTTAATGCCATGCACCTTTATCTTATGCAGCAACCTTTTGTGTGGCACCTTGTCAAAGGCTTTCTGGAAATCCAGATATACCACATCCATTGGCTCCCCATTATCTACTGCACTGGTAATGTCCTCAAAAAATTCCACTAAATTAGTTAGGCACGACCTACCCTTTATGAACCCATGCTGTGTCTGCCCAATGGGACAATTTCTATCCAGATGCCTCGCTATTTCTTCCTTGATGATAGATTGCAGCATCTTCCCTACTACCGAAGTTAAGCTCACTGGCCTATAATTACCCGCTCTCTGCCTACCTCCTTTTTTAAACAGTGGTGTCACGTTTGCTAACCACCCCAGAGTTTAAACTTGGCTCCTCTCTCTGCAACTGGATCGTCGACTTCCTGATCCATAGACCATGATCAGGAAGGTTAAACAATGACACCTCCGCCACGATAGTCCTCAATACCGGGGCCCCGCAAGGCTGCGTACTTAGTCTCCTACTATAATCCCTGTACAGCCACGATTGTGGCAAAATTCGGCCACAACTCCATCTACAAGTTTGCTGATGACACGTCGTACTTGGTTTGACCTCAAACAATGATGAGTCAGAGGACAGGAGGGAGATAGGGAACCTAGTGGTGTGGCATAACGACAACAATCCCTTCCTCAGCATCAGAAAAACTAAGGAGCTGGTCATTGACTTCAGGAAGCAAAGTGTCATACACAACCCTTTTTTGCATCAATGGTGCCGAGTTGGAGACGGTTGACAGCTTCAAATTTCTAGGTGTACATATCACCAACAATGTGTCCTGGTCCACCCACGTTGACTCCACGACCAAGAAAGCACAACAGCGTTTATACTTCCTCAGGAAACTAAGGAAATTCGGCATGATCACATTGACTCTTAACAATTTTTACAGATGCACCATAGAAAGCATCCAATCTGACTGCACCATAGCTTGGTATGGCAGCTCGTCCCAAGACCATAAGAAACTTCAGAGTCGTGAACCCAGCCCAGTCTATCACACAACACCTCCCGCTGCCTTGGGAAAGCGGGCAGCATAATCAATGATCCCTCCCACCTGCATTATTTTCTCTTCTAACCTCTTCCATCGGGCAGAAGAGACAAAAGTCTGAGAACACGCACTGACAGATTCAAAAACCTTCCCCGTTGTTACCAGGCCCCTAAATGACCCTCTTATGGACTGAACTGAGCACTTGACACATCTTCTCTACTGTTGTTAGCACAATACTCTGTATACTTCACCTGATGTCTATGTCTATGTATTTACATTGTGTATTTATTACATGTCCTATGTTTTTTCATTCATGGAATGATCTGCCTGGATTTCACGCACAACAATACTTTTCACTGTACCTCAGTACACTTTTTATAAAATAAACAATTTTATTGAGGTAGTTTTTTGCTTTGTAAACAGTTACAGTCATCAACAGAAAGAAAGCAAAAAAGGCAAAAATGTGCAAACATCCACGTACATTCAATACTTCAATCGTAACATACTGCACAAGCCCGCTCCTTTCCCACCGGTACTACCCGCCAATTTAACCCTCCTACTCTACTCTACTCTACTCTACTCTACCCCCCCCCCCCCCCCCCCCCCCCCGGCCTCCATCCCCTCCCCCTGCTGACGCTCACTCTCCTGCAAAGAAGTCAATAAATGGTTGCCACCTCCGGGTGAACCCCTGTACAGATCCCCTCAAGGCGAACTTAATTTTTTCCATACCCAGGAAACTCGACATGTCCGCAAGCCACAATTCAGTCTTCGGGGGCTTTGAGTCCCTCCATGCCAACAGTATTCGTCGCCGGGCTATCAGGGAAGCAAAGGCCAAAACATCGGCCTCTTTCTCCCCCTGGACTCCCGGGGTTTCCGAAACCCCAAACATTGCCACCCCTGGACCCATCGCCACCCTTGTTTTTAGCACCCGGGACATGACGCCCGCAAATCCCTCCCAGTACTCCCTAAGCTTAGGGCATGCCCAAATCACGTGAACGTGGTTCGCTGGTCCTCCCGCGCACCTAGTGCATTTGTCCTCTATCCCAAAGAATTTGCTCATCCGAGCCACCGTTATGTGGGCCCGGTGAACGACCTTAAATTGAATCAGGCCGAGCCTGGCACATGTTGCGGTCGAATTTACCCTACTCAGGGCTTCTGCCCACAGCCCGTCCTCCATTTCCCCGCCTAGCTCCTCCTCCCATTTAAGTTTCAGTTCCTCCGTCTGGGACCCTTCCTCCCTCATGAGCGCCTTAGAAATATCAGAGACTCTACCCTCCCCTTCTTCCCCCTAGAGACTATTCTGGCTTGGATCCCCATTGGCGGGAGGCGTGGGAAGGCTGGGACCTGTCTATTGACAAAGTCCCGCAACTGTAGGTACCTAAAATCATTTCCCCTTACCAGACCAAATTTCTCCTCCAAGCTCCTCAAACTCGCAAAGCTCCCTTCCAGGAACATAGCGCCCACCCCCGCCCGCCGCCATGCTCGAAACACCCCATCCATACTCCCGGGGGCAAACCGATGGTTGTCGCAGGTTGGCACCCAAACCGACGCCCCCATCTCCCCTACATGCCTCCTCCACTGGCCCCATATCCACAGGGTCGCCACCACTACCGGGCTGGTGGAGTACCTGGCCGGCGGCAGCGGTAGAGGAGCCGTGACCAGGGCTGCCAGGCTGGAGCCCCTGCATGAAGCCGCCTCCACCCGCTCCCAGATAGACCCCGTACCCACCATCCACTTCCTTATCATAGCGATATTGGCTGCCCAGTAATAATTAATCAGACTCGGCAAAGCCAGCCCTCCCTCACTGCGGTTCCTCTCCAGCATCGCCTTCTTTACCCGCGGGGATTTTCCCGCCCAGACAAAGCTCATGATCATCCTGTTAACTCTTTTGAAGAAGGACTGTGGGATAAAGACCGGGAGGCACTGAAAAACAAACAGAAATCTAGGGAGGATTGTCATCTTTACAGTCTGCACCCTCCCTGCCAGCAACAGCGGGAGTGCATCCCATCTCCGAAACTCTCCCTTCATTTGCTCCACCACCCTGGCCAAATTTAACTTGTGCAGCCTGCCCCAGTCTCGCGCCACCTGGATACCCAAGTACCCAAAATTTTCCTCAACCAGCCTAAACGGTAGCCCTCTCAATCTGTTCTCCTGGCCCCTTGCCTGTACTACAAACATTTCATTCTTGGCCGTATTTAATTTGTATCCTGAAAACTGGCCGAACTTCCTCAATATTCCCAGTATACTTCCCATCCCGGCCACTGGGTCCGACACGTACAGGAGCAGGTCGTCCGCTTAAAGAGAGACCCTATGTTCTACCCCGCCCCTCACCATCCCCTTCCATTCCTCTGCAGCTCTCAGCGCAATCGCCAGCGGCTCTATGGCTAGCGCAAACAGCAGCGGGGAGAGCAGGCAGCCCTGTCTGGTCCCTCGGTACAGCCTAAAGTACTCCAACACTTCTCTGTTAGTCCTGACGCTGGCCTTTGGGACCTGATATAATAATTTGATCCTATTCACCAGTCCCTCCCCGAACCCAAACCGTCCGAGCACCTCCCATAGATAGTCCCACTCCATCCGGTCAAAGGCCTTCTCGGCGTCCATCGGCACCACTACCTCCACCTCCCTGCCCGCCGGGGGCATCATTATCACATTAAGTAATCTTCTCAGGTTGGCCGGCAGCTGCCTACCTTTCACGAACCCAGTTTGGTCCTCCCCAATCACCTCCGGTACGCAGTCCTCCATTCTAACCGCCAGTACCTTTGCCAGGAGCTTGGCGTCAACATTAATCAGGGAGATTGGCCTGTAGGACCCACACGCCTCCGGGTCTTTACCCCGCTTCAATATCAGTGATATAGTGGCTTGCAACATTGTCGGCGGCAGGGTCCCTCTGTCCCTTGCCTCATTGAAAACCCTCGCCAAGACCGGCCCCACCAGCTCAGAAAACTTCCTATAGAACTCTACTGGGTATCCATCCGGCCCCGGGGCTTTCCCCGACTGCATGGCCTTTAGGCCCCCCAATTCCTCCTCCACTCTAATCGGGCCCCCCAGCTCATCCACTCGCCCCCCCACCTACTGTTGGGAATGTTAACCCGTCCAGAAACCTTATCATCTCCTCCGGTTCTTCCGGCGGCTCCGAAGTATACAGCTTCCGATAGAAGTCCCGGAATACCTTATTCAATTCTGCATGGTTCTCCACTTTGCACCCCTCCCCATCCATCCCTCTACTTATTTCCCTGACCGCCTCCCTCTTCCCGCGTTGCTGCACTAACAGTCTGCTAGCCTTTTCCCCATGCTCGTACAGCACGCCCCTCGCCTTCCTAAGCTGTTCCACGGCCCTACTCGTGGATAGTGCTCCCAGTTCCGCCTGTAGTCTCTGCCTCTCCCGGAGTAAAACCTCCCCCGGGGACTCTTCATCTATCCGACCTATTTCCCTGACCAATCTATCCATCTCTGCCCTGTCTGCCTTGGCTCTGTGGGCCCCAATTGAAATCAGCTCACCCCGCACTACTGCCTTTAGCGCCTCCCACAGGGTCGTCGCTGAGACCTCCCCCGTGTCATTCACCTGCAGGTAATTTTGCATACACCTCCGAAGACTCTCACAGATCCCCTCCTCCGACAGCAGTCCCACGCCTAGCCTCCATTGCGGGCGTTGGTAGTTCGCCCCCCCGATCTGCAGGTCTACCAAGTCTGCAGGTCTGATATAGTAATTGCCGAATATTTCATGTTCTTTACCTCCCCTATACAATCCCTGCTTAGTACAAAGAAATCTATCCTAGAATATACTTTATGGACGTGCGAGTAAAACGAGTAGCCCCTTCCTGTCGGCTGTCTGGCTCTCCAGGGGTCCACTGTCCCCATTTGCTCCATAAACCCTTTCAGCTCCCTTGCCATTGCTGGGAGTCTACCCGTTCTGGGACACGACCGATCCAAAGCCGGGTCAAGGACCATGTTAAAGTCCCCCCCCCTCCCATTATTAGCCTACGAGAGTCCAGGTCCGGGGTCTTCCCCAGCACTCTTTTAATGAAGTCCACGTCATCCCAGTTCAGGGCATATATATTCACCAGCACCACTCTTCTCCCCTCCAGTCTGCCCCGTCCCATCAGGTATCTGCCCCCCCTGTCTGCGGCTATGCCCTCCGCCTCAAATTGCACCCGTTGTTGATCATGATTGCCACCCCCCTGGACTTCGAGTCCAAGTCCGTATGGAAGGCCTGGCTAATCCAGCCCTTCCTTAGCCTGGTCTGGTCAGACACTTTCAGATGTGTCTCCTGCAACATAATTACGTCCGCCCTCAGAGCCCGCAAGTGCGCGAATACCCGCGCCCTCTTAACCGGCCCATTCAGTCCCCTGACGTTCCAGGTGATCAGCCTGGTCTGGGGTACAACCCCCCCCCCCCCAACCCCCCCCCCCCCCACCCCCCCACGCTGGTCAGCCATAGCCTTTCTCGGGCCTGCCCCCGGCCCGTGCGTCGCGCCATTCCTCGCCCGCCTCTTGGCTGCCTCCACCCTCGACCTCCTTTCCAGTGTCTATTTCAAGTCCCTCCCACGTCAGCAGAACAACCCCCCCTCCCCCCCCTAACAACATCCCCCGATACCCCCACCCCTACCATCCACTGGCTGTGATCTCCCCCCCCCCCCCCCCCACCTGCCTCCCTCGACTAGCCAATCTGTTAGCCCGGTGACTCAACACTCCGGTGCCTTCCTGTCTCATTCCCATTGTTTCCCCGTCCTCCTCCCCACTCCCCGGTGCCCCATCCCCCTCTCCAACCCACTGGAGCAAACTCACTGCCACAGGAAGGCATGAACATCAGTAAAACAAAAACCCCCCAACCCACGTCCTTGGCCCCCCCCCTTGCTGACAGGCCCCCTTCATTACCGTGCCGGCTCCAGTGTCCTCCGCGAGCCGCACAAAAAGTAAAAATCCGCCCAAAAAGGAAAAAGCAGAAAAAAGAGGAAAAAACAAAAACATAAGAGAAAAAAACCAAAAAATAAACCAGCGTCCACAAACAAAGGAAAGAGTCCCAAATGTTCCGTTTGGCACCTTTGACCCAGCAAACCGTTGAACAGCGGTCCAGGCCCATTCGGCGTACCTTCCCACGGTAATCCTCGGGCCCTAATTCGCGCCCGTGGGGCCTCTTTTCGGGACCAGCCCCTGATCCCTTGCAAAGTCCATTGCTTCTTCAGGCTCGGAGAAGTAGTGGTGTTGACCCTGGTGCGTGACCCATAGACTAGCCGGGAACAGCAGACCAAACTTCACGTGCTTCTTGAACAGCACCTCCTTGACTTGTATCAAGGCTGCTCACCGCCGAGCCACCTCCTGGCTTAGGTCCTGGTAAATGCAGAGGACATTGTTGTTCCAGGCGCTGCTCCTGGCGCTCTTTGCCCACCGCAGCACCCGCTCCTTGTCCACGAACCTGTGGAACCTAATCACCACCGGTCCCGGGGGGGGTGGGGGTTCGCCCGGCCGCCCCTGCCTCACCTGCACTCTGTGTGCCCCCTCCAGTTCCGGCGGTCGCGGAAAGGCTTCGGCCCCCATCAGCTGCATCAATAGGTCTGCTACAAACGCTGCGGCATCAGCTCCCTCAGCCCCCTCCGGGAGGCCGACCATCCTCAGGTTGTTCCTGCGGACTCTATTCTCCAACCCCTCCACTCTGTCCAGCAGTCTTCTCTGCCGCTCCTTCAGCTCGTCAACTTCTAGCGCTGCAACCGTCTGCGCATCCGCCTGCTCCTCCACCGCCTCTCCCAGCTCCTTAACTTGAACATCTTGCGCATCCAACCTCTGATTCAGCTGATCCACTGCCTTCTGGAGTGGGTCCAAGCTGTCCCGCTTCAGCGCTTCAAAACTGGATTTCATTACCTGGAGCATGTTATCCAGCGCCTGCTGGATTGCTGAGTCCGGGGTCCGTGTGTCCGCCATCTTAGGTTCCAGGTAAGTTTCTTCAGCTCCTTGTCTTCTCTGTCCCTTTTTCTCTCTCTTCTTCTGCCTCCTGGACTCCCGCTGTTCCATGTGCCGCAGCCCGCTCCTCAGCACTTTCACTGCCGCCTTCCTTCAGTTCCGTGGTCCCGCTATCGCGGGGAATCAGCCCCTAAACGCCCGCCGGAGTGAGAGCCCGTCGAATGTGCGGCTCACTCGGACATCGCCGCCACCGGAAGTCTCGTACCTCAGTACACTTGACAATAAAACTAAATCTAAATCTTTGAAAACAGCGCTTCTGACATGTCTATCTTTTTCCTCAATCAAAGATTCCACCCCCTCCCCTCTTTGGCTTACCACTTTTTGCCAGAGACTGGAGATTGATGCAGATTTACTACATTCACACAGCTCTCAATCTGTGATGTGTTGGGTGCTCTGGATCCGTGGAACACATACAAGCTACCAACACTTAAAATAGTACAACACTATTTTATTAAGCTAGAAACTGTTGAACATACTTTCACTGTGGGTTAACACGATGTTAGATTAAACTAAAGACCTATGCCTATCCTAACCAGTCTATGCACTCAGCACATGGTGAAGATCTGTGCTGTAAGCTGTAAGCTCTGTCCTTCTGAGAGGCTGCATCCCGAATGAGCGGGAAAACTGATGCCCTCTGTCTTTATAGTGAGTGTTCTCTAACTGGTGATTGGCTGCAGTGTTGTGCATGTTGATTGGTCCTACTGTGTGTCCATCAGTGTGTGTGTCTGCACCATGATATACTGGTGTATGTTATGACAATCTGAACCATGGTATGTGAAATGCCTGTGGAGACTAACATTTCCTCCTGAGAGTGAAATAAAATCTGAGCCAAAGTAACATCTGAGCAGTTCCAGGCTGTCAGCTGCAGGGGCCTTTGGCAAGGGTGTGCTGCTGATGCAGAAAAAACAAAGTAGATGTCAAAGGGAAATTGGGAAAAACATGCAGGAAGAAACCCAAAGCTACTCTCGCTCAATTAAAGATGAATAAAATTCCAGGCGTAACAACCTTATCTTACCACTGTGTGGTGTTGTGCATCAACAAGCGATCACAACTGCCCAAAGGCCAATGAATTATCAACATATCTGTTGGTTGTGTTTCTTTAATAGTGTAGCTTGTAACATCCGTTTTTACATGGTTATATTGTTTAAAAATGAAAAATCTTCAACAAAAATATTAGAAAAAATTTCTGTGAACTCTTTATAAAATGAAAAGTGTTGAGATTGTAATTTTTAAAATTATGTATGAACACAGCAGCTAACTGCATAAACTTAATAAGCTTTATAAATAAAATCAATTCTAAGTGCTTCCAGAGATGACCAGTGGAAATGATTGATTGATTGATTGATTTGATTATTGTCACACGTACCAAAGTACAGTGAAAAGTATTTTTCTGCGGCCAAGGGAATGTACACAGTACGTACATAGAGACAAAAGAATAATCGACGGAGAACATTGACAAATGGTACATCGACAAACAGTAATTTGTTACAGTGCGGAATAAGGGGCCAAACAAAGCAAATACATGAGCAAGAGCAGCATAGAGCGTCGTGAATACTGTTCTTACAGGGACCAGATCAGTCCAAGGGGGAGTCGTTGAGGAGTCTTGTAGCTGTGGGGAAGAAGCTATTCCTGTGTCTGGATGTGCGGGTCTTCAGACTTCTGTATCTTCTGCCTGATGTAAGGGTCTGGAAGAAGGCAATGTCTGGGTGGGAGGGGTCTCTGATAATGCTGTCTGCCTTCCTGAGGCAGTGAGAGGTGTATACAGAATCAATGTGGGGGTGGCAAGCTTGTGTGATGCGCTGGGCTGAGTTCACCACACTCTGCAGTTTCTTGCGATCTTGGACCAAGCAGGTGCCATACCAGGCTGTGATGCAGCCAGATAGGATGTTCTCGATCACACATTTGTTAAAGTCCAACAGAGTCGATGCAGACATGGCAAATTTATTTAGCTTCCGTAGGAAGTAGAGACGTTGTTGGGCTTTCTTGACTGTTGTATCAACGTGAGTGGACCAGAACAGACTGTTGGTGATAGTGATCCCCAGGAACTTAATGATATTGACCATCTCCACTTCAGAGCCATTGATGCAGATGGAAGTGTGTGTCTTGCTATGCTTGCTGAAGCCGATGATCATTTCCTTGGTCTTTCCAACACTTAGAGAGAGGTTGTTTTCGGTAAACCATGCAAACAAGTGATTTATCTCCCTCCTGTAGTCTGAATCGTCGTAATGATATTACTTTCATTAATAACTGGAAATAACGTCAGCACAAAATGGATTGGCAGCACAAAAGAGATGATCTGCAACTGAACTAAGCAGAAGTCACAAGACTCGCAATGAACATTGTTATCAAGAATAAATTAAACTAGATATATGGGGAGGATGACATGGAGGATTACATAGAATTACAGCACAGGAAAAGGTCATTCAGCCCCAAACAATTCATGCTGGCATTTATGCTCCATTATCATCATAACCCGTTCCCATCTTCCTCAAATGCTTGTCTAGCTTTATCTTAAATGCATCTATATTATTAATTTCAACAACTCCCTGTCGTATCAAGATCCATATTTTCATTATTCATTAGGTAAAGAAGTTTCTCATTGGATTCCCCATTGGAGTTTTTGGTTATTAACTTATGTTGATGCCTTGATGACCTCTGGTTATGGTCTTCACCTGTAGTGGAAGCATTTTCTCTGTATCTACTTCATCAAAAACTTTCAGAATTTTAAACGCTTCTATTAGATCACCCTTTGCTTCATTTTTCAAGAGAAAAGACACTCACACTGTCAATCCTTTCCTCAAACGTATATTCCTGCATTTCTGGTATCATCCTTGTAAATCTTCTTTGCGCCTTCTCCATTATTTCTATATCCATTTATAATATGGCGACCAGAACTGCAGACTATACTCGAAGTATAATCTAAGCAGTAGAGACTACAAGGGAGAGAGCTGGTTGGTAAGTAGTGAGTAACGTCAGGTACGGGTACGTATTTACTACTTTCATGTCTTATAGTTTCTAAGGTCTTTATTTATGGTTTATAGTTTGTAAGGACTCCATTATGTAGTAACAAGGATCAGGAAGGGACCTAGAGTAACTGATTGTCCCAAAGACTGGGATAAATTCAGAATCCAGCAAAGGAGAACTAAAAACAGAATAAAGAGAGAAAAAATAAACCATAAGGGTAAACCAGTGAGGAATACAAAAACTGACAATAAGAGCTTCTTTAAATTTATAAAAAATGAAGAAAAAGGTTAAAGTGAGTATATGCTCCTTCGAAAATGAAGCTGGGAAGATAGTTATGGGAAACAAGGAAAGGGCAGAAGAATTAAACAGATATTTTGCATCAGTCTTTACATTGGAAGATACGTCGAACATCCCATTTATATTAAAGAATACGGTGGAGCAATTAAATAGCATCACCATCACTAAACCATCTGAGCAGCACGGTAGCATAGTGGTTAGCACAGTTGCTTTGCAGCTCCAGGGTCCCAGGTTCGATTCCTGGCTTGGGTCACTGTCTGTGTGGAGTCTGCACTTTCTCCCGTGTCTGTGTGGGTTTCCTCCGGGTGCTCCAGTTTCCTCCCACAGTCCAAAGATGTGCCAGTTAGGTGGATTGGCCATGCTAAATTGCCCTTAGCGTCCAAAAAGGTTAAGTAGAGTTACTGGGTTATGATAGAGAAGTGGGCTTGAGTAGGGTGCTCTTTGTAAGGGCCGGTGCAGACTCAATGGGCCTAAAAGCCTCCTTCTGCATTGTAAATTCTATGATAAAGAAGTAGTATTAGATAAACTAATGGGGCTAAAGGCAGATAAGTCTTAAAGCCAGCTAGCAATCCATTCTGCCATTTGACCCATGACTCCACCTTCTCTGACTATTTATTTGTATATTATGAGGCACCTTGTCAAAGGCCTTTTGTAAATTTAAATGAATTATATCTACTGCATTACCATAGCCTATTTTCACTGATACCCCCTCGGAAAATTCAATAAAGCTGGTCAAGCAAGACTTTACTGACCATTACATTTTTTTGTTCCTTGGAAGTGGGCTCTTGTAGGGGTCAGGGTTGCGGGCGCTGGCAACAGTGCTGCTCCTGATGGCCCCAGGAAAGTACTTGGTGAGTCCGGTGGTGGTGGCCACATTGAAGATTTGGAGGCAGTTTAGGCAGCACTTTAAGCTGGGGACCGGGTCAGAGGGGATGCCGATTCGGGGGAATCATGGGTTCGAGCCGGGGATGATGTACGCAAAATTTTGGGGATAGGATGAGAGGGAGATTAGGGAAATGAAGGATGAATTCCTTGGTTGGGGGGGGGGGGGGGGGGGGGGGGGGGCGGGGGGGGGGGGGGCGCAGGGGGGGGGGGTGGTTCACGAGCCTAGAGGAGCTGGGAGAGAAGAATGGGTTGGCGCAAGGGGCAGCGACTTCGCAAGGAAGGTTTTCCCGACCTTACCAATTGTGCCGGCTTTGTCGCTGTTAGAGGCGGTGTTGTCAGAAGAGTGGAGAGGAGGGTCATCTTGGCGATCTACAGGAGGATCCTGGATGAGGATAGAGTGTCCATGGAGGTGATTAGGCGAAGTGGGCGGAAGAGCTGGGGGTGGCGCTGGAAGAGGGACTGTGGTGTGAGGTGCTGCGGAGAGTGAATGCCTCGACCATGTGCAAGGTTGGGGCTGATACAACTGAAGGTAGTGCACGAGGTCTGTCTCCACTCATGACTCCATCTACACCTCCCGCTACTTTGGGAAAGTGGCCAGCATAATCTAAGACCTTTCCCACCCAGCTTACTCACTCTTCCAAATTCTTCCATCGGACAGGAGCTACAAAAGTCTGAAGACACTAACGAACAGACTCAAAACAAGCTTCTTCCCCGCTGTTACGAGACTCCTAAATGGCTCTCTTATTGACTGATCTGATTAATACTACACTCCTGTATGCTTCACTCGATGCCTGTGTCTATGTATTTACATAGTGTACCTTGTGTTGTCCTATTACGTATTTTCCTTTCATGTTCTGAATTATCTGTTTGAGCTGCACGCAGAAAAATACTTTTCACTGTACCTTGGTACACGTGACAATAAACAAATCCAATCCAATCTAATCCAGGGCGCACCTCACAAAATCAAGGATGTGCCGGCTGTTCGAAGGGTGGAGGATGTCCGTGAGCGATGTGGGAGGGGCTCCACGAACCACGTTCATATGTTCTGGACCTGTCCAAAGTTGGAAAGGTTTAGGAGGATGGGACTTACATGTGGATGTGCAGCCCGGTCCCCGAGAACACCCCACATTCGGGGTGTTGGACCCGCCCGAGATGCAAGCGGGAGCAGGGGTAGATGCCTTCGCCTTCACCTGGCTGATCACTCGTAGGCTGCTCTTGTTGGGATGGACGTCAACTTCTCCACGTTGTGCCTCGGCATGGCGGGGGACCTGCTGGAGTTTTTGACCCGAGAGAAGGTGAAGTTCAAACTGAGGGGGGTGAAGAAGGGATTTTACAATTGTTGGGGTGGGGGGGGCTTTGGTTGTTTGGTGTTGTTTTTGTTTTAGATTGTGAAAATGCTGAAAATCTGTCAAATAAAAATACTTTAAAAGTATATATTTTTTGTTCCGACATGTTCTTATATTGTTTCCATTGGTAATAATTCCATTATTTTTCCATGATGTGGAGATGCCGGCGTTGGACTGGGGTGAGCACAGTAAGACGTCTCACAACACCAGGTTAAAGTCCAACAGGGTTGTTTTTTCGAATCACTAGCTTTTGGAGCACTGCTCCTTCACCTGAGGAAGGAGCAGTGCTCCAAATGCTAGTGATTCGAAACAAACCTGTTGGACTTTAACCTGGTGTTGTAAGACTTCTTACTGTGTTATTTTTCCAATCACTGAAGTTGTTCTGGTCTGTAATTCCTTGCACATGTTCTGCACCTTCTTAAAAAACAGAAATTGTATTAGCTATCTGCCAGTGCTCTGGCACTTCACCTTTTTCTAATAAATTATTAATTATGTGTTGTATTGCCTCTGCTGTCTCTTACCTAGGTACTGTTAAAAACATTGATGCAATCTATTCTGACCTGGGGTTTTACCCTCTCTGAGTTTGTTTAGTTTATTCAATAGATCCCCTGTCTTAATTTTAATTGCACTTATGTCATTGCTCATCAATGTAATGCCTAACTGTTTTATCTCCCTGGTATACAATACCATAGAGACTGACAACTTTAAAAAGTACATATTTCCAATGTCTGACCAAATGATCACAGGGCAAGATTTCAGATTTTAAGACATTTACTACAACAAACTAAAAATAACGTTGCCTAAACATTTTTTAGTAGGCAACTTATAGCTGAACTACAGAAAATAAATTTCCCATTTAACAAACAAAATTCCGACACCACACTTATACTTTATGTTGTCTCTGTACTGAACACTTTATTCTCCAGGAACCAGTCCCAAGTTGTTCTCAACTTCCAATGGCTTGCTTAATTTTCTTTCCTCAGCTAGCTAAAGTCTAACCCCAGAACTGATTATCTTTGGAGATCCTTTCCCTCTAGCCCAAGTTAGGCCAATTTTAAATCCTCACAACTCTTCAATTTGAGTACAAGCCCCTGTTACCTCACGGCGCCGAGGTCCCAGGTTTGATCCCGGCTCTGGGTCACTGTCCGTGTGGAGTTTGCACATTCTCCCCGTTTTTGCGTGGGTTTCGCCCCCACAACCCAAAGATGTGCAGGCTAGGTGGATTGGCCATGCTAAATTGATCCTTAATTGGAAAAAATGAATTGGGTACTCTAAATTTAAAAAACAAAATTGAGTACAAGCTCCCACCAACATTCTGCATGGGGAAACAATAGAATCAGCACACTGAAGTACCTCTGCATCCTCTTCTCAGCTCACCCTCCCACCCAACTTTATATAATCTGGAGATAATACATTTTGTTCAGTCGTCCAAATCATTCATATATAATGTGAACAGTTGGGGTCTGAGCATAGAATCCTTGTGGTACCTCACTAGTAACTGCCTGCCAATCGGAAAAAGACCCATTTATTCCAACTCTTTGCTTCCTTCTGCTAACCAGCTTTCTACATTCATCTCAAGACCCTCCCATGTGCTTTAACTTGACATAGTAAACTGCTCTGAGAGACCCTGTCAAAAGCTTTCTGAAAGTCGAAATAAACCACATCCACCAGTCCTCCCTGGTCAACTTTACTAGTTACGCTTAGCCGAGCATTAGTAAGAATTAGTAATTCACTTAGCTCAGCAGGCAATATTTACACAGCCTGAAAGGGAGTGCTAGCTTTGTTTAATTGAAATCTCCATTATTTTGTAATCACCTAACCTTTCTTTAATATGTTTTTAAGTGTCTGTGTGCTTATTTGCACAAGATTAGCGAGTCTGAATTAAATTTTTAAAAATGTTTTGATATTGATTCCATGAATGGCTATGGTCGATTGACAGCAAAGAGGTTGTAATGTGAACAGTTTTATTTTTCAAATATTTTTTTCATAGTCTCTGTTTACATTGTCAGTTTCTGGATCATTGCAAAATATTGCCAGACTTGCGTATGGAGGATGTGTGGCGGGGAGGCATGGAAGGGGTCTGAGGGTAATGGGTGGTTGATAAGACATACCGGCAGCATGGATGTGGCAAGGGAGATATGAGGAGGGGGGGGGGGTGCATCCGGGTGGGGGTATGAGGCCCTGGAAGTCATGATTTTACTAGGTCAATGTCCCAGTATATAAAGGCAGGCTTTCTAACCTGCCAGCCTGACTATCCACCTGCCTCTGATGTCGCCTGAGGAGGTGGTGGACCTGACTCCATCCCACCCCTCATCCTCAAAATGCAAATAGAACAGGCAGGAGCCTACTCACTGGGCATGGCCTTTCAGGATTCAGGGATGCTCCCACTCCTGAGACCTTTCTCCCTGACAAAAATTTATCCCTGTGTGGTTGAATCTTAATGTCCTCAGGAAATCTTTGGATGAGCAATAAATCCACCCCAGAAACAAATGAAAAAAATGAGTCCACCATTTTTTGATGAGGAGCCAGAATTGCTGCAGCAGAATCATTGCAGTCACCTGACGGTGTACAGCCAAAATAAGAGAGGGTGCTCAAGAGGCGAGCAACAGGTTTGAGTCCGCAACTTAGTCCAGATGAGATAATGAAGGAAAATCCAACACAGAGAACCATACGTACAGCAATCAGGTCAACACCAAGGATCAAGGAATAGGGACTAAGAACCAAGGAAGGACTCTGAATACCTGGGAGGAGCTGACAGAATGGGAAATAGGCTAATGTGAGTACTACAAAAAGGGCAGCAAAGCAAACAGAAGCAATGGCGAATCTCTGAGTATTTCTTCAATATTGCGTAAGCCATCAGAACTCATTTTATGACTGTTGTGGCAGAAACCATGGCAGCCAGGCCCATTTAACCATTGGAAAGATCCCCTATCGGTCTCCAACTGGCGGAAACATTAAGTTGGAGGACGGAAGGGGCTGTTCGGGGGTATGGGTCCACTGCTATTGGAATGTCAATTAGGCTCATTAATGAGCCAATTTTCACCTACTATCTGAGTCCCCTGCAATTTATTGGTAGGTTAGGGATTAAATGGAGGCTACATGCGTCTCACTGTCTTTTGGAAGGCTGCCCAACAAAACCCGTTAGGTTTGCCAGTGGCTTTCCTGAGAGGTTAGGAGGGGGATCACTCGCCATAGGAGCCTGTGTGCCCGTTTGGGCAACCCAGACTGGCAGGGTCATCAAAACCAACCCCCGCTCCCACAGCACCCCCCCCCCCCCCACCCCCCCCCCCCCCCCCCCCCCCCTCCCCACAGCCCTCATCAGATGTTACTCCCATCATGCCTACATTCACCTGTGACCTTGTGTCCCTTTGTGATTTGGGACCGCAGCTGGGTGCATTGCTATTAGCAGCAATGGTCCTACTGGGAACAGTGACGAGCTGCCAATCTCTGATTGACTGTCTGTTCTCAGTGACAGGACCCCAATCGCAGAGAAGGCCTGATGGTGGCCAATTAAGTGCCTGAAGGACATTTTATTCTGTCAGGCCTTCCCCACATAACTGATAGGGGTCCCCCGTCAATTCTCCAACCAATGGACAAGACCCATGTCAGACCGAGAAAAAAAGCCAGCCTATGTACATGACGATAACCAAGTAAATAACAGACATTTTGTGTTCAGGTGAAAATCTAACTTGACTGGCTTTGTTGATCTTATTAAGCGGTGCTGTGGATAATGGTCTATGCATGGTTAGCGAAATAATTCAGTGGTCAGTAACCTCATCAAGCTAATGTTTATGAATTGGACTGACAGCCTCACTTAAGTTCACAGTTCAGATTCAACTATAGCTAACAGACAACTGGAATTAAATTCCTGAAGAATCATAAAATAATTAATATCTTTTAAAGAAAAAGACAAAAAGATCATTAACATTTCTATTATTTTATTTGTAAAACATTCTATTATCCACATTATTCCAAAATTGCAATTATGCAATTATTTTTATTATTCATTATTATTTTAATACATCTTCCAAACCTTTGGCTTCTACACCCTAGAGTTCAAGGGCAGTCAGTTCATGGGTACACCTCCACCGACAGTTTCCCCTCCAGATCACCCTTTCTCGACTTGAAAATCTGTCACTGATGCCGAGTCAAGTTACTGGAACGTCTCTGCTCTGCATAGGCAGCAGCTGCTCATCAAGGTGGTTCACCACTTCAAAGGCAATTCAAAGGCACCACTTCAAAGGAATGGGCAATAAACGCTGGCCTTGCCAGCAACACCCATATCCCACCAATGGATAAAAAAAATACAAGATTTCAAATGCACCAAATATTTTTTTTTAAAGAATTATTAATTTCCTTAGCTAAATGGGCAAAATGAGAAAACAAAGTATGAATTAATATGATTGAGCGTTTATTGTATTTCTCAGTTACGTTGTGGAATTAAAAATAAAATGCAAGGAAGTTAAAGATTATTTAATACATAAGTAGGTAAAGTGCCACCAGTAAAATACTGAGAAGGTTCAAAGGCTGGGCAGAAAATCCACTGCTGGGGATGAGACTTGGTGGGCACTCTGTGTATGGTTCAATACAAGCAGCATATGCAATCACATGGGCAATGTAATTCTCTTCATGTATTTTGTGGAACAGATAAGCCATTGGACCTTTAGAAAAAATTGCCACGTCTTCTGCTCCATGAGTTTCTGATTTCAGTGGAACAGCAGCTTGTTGCTCATAGTCCTTATTCTCTGCAAATAACAGAACATCTCATTAAATGCCTTTCAAACAATTTAGCCTCTTTCAACCCCAAGGGTTTGCATATGTCCTCTGGTCTTTAACCTTGGTCTCTTTTACATTCTTGCTTCGCTTTCCCCACTTTCAGCTGCATGACCTTCAGTCATTTCAGCTCCTGTCTCCAGAAGCCTCTCCATGAGCCCATCTGCCTTGATATCGCTTTCCCCTTCTTCCAAAGTTTCCATAAAACCCTTGGTTACCAGTTCCAATCATTCTATCAGCATTTATGTGAAGCACCTTGCGCCATTTTATTATTTCAAAGGCATTATATAAATTAAATTTGATGCACCTACACCATTTTGCCAAGCTATATTTAAAAAATGGTACGAAAAAAATTATCCAGTCATACGCAATGAAAATTAAAAATGAAAAGCGCTTATTGTCACGAGTAGGCTTCAATGATGTTACTGTGAAAAGCCCCTAGTCGCCACATTCCGGAACCTGTCCAGGGAGGCTGGTACGGGAATCGAACCGTGCTGCTGGCCTGCTTGAAAAGCCAGAAATTTAGCCCAGTGAGCTAAACCAGCCCCTATGCAATGGAAGCAATGCGATTGGACAAGACATTTGTGACTCTCACAGCTGTAGTGATCTCTGTATGCAGCAATACATGATCAACTAATGTTAAGCAAGTACAGGCAAATGAAAACGAGATGGCCACACTATCAAGACCTATAAAAATGTTTTCCCGCTCTTTCCTAAAGGAGAGTGTGTTAGGAGTGTGGAAAGTACAGAAGGGAAACAAGCTAGAGAGAAGAAATTTTAGATTTTAGTATATAGCATAATCTTATTTAATAGTTTAATCTATAGTTATTTGTTGTTTACTAGTTTCGTATTGAAGTAAAAAGAACTCACTAGTTTATCTAATATTACTCATTAAATTATTTTGTCATCACTGGAAGACTACCTCTATATTTCAACAATTCGGCTAGACAAAAAGAGTAATATATATATATTACAAAATAGTAATATAACAACAGCTGTTGGAGAAAGGATCATTTCTTTCCACAAACTGAGGCAGCATTGAAGCTCAGTGCTAAGAAAGTGGATATCTATAAATCAGTAATCAAATCCAAATACTGTTATAATTGTAAAAACTGCACTGACTTAATGAAAATGATTGATTCCCTGCCCCAATGTAACTAAGATCCAGCTCAACTCCATCCACTTCTGACAATAATCCTTGGTAATCTGCTATTTTACAGTTACCTTAGTATGGGTAGACTGGCTTTAAAATATTATGTATGTCACCCTTCAAGACAGTTTGTAGCTTATTAGATCTTCACAGATGTAACAAGGTTAAGGTCTTGTGTCTGTCAAGACAACAGTAATCCCCACATCACAGTCATGGAGAGATTTCCCAGCCTTCAGAGAGCATTGTTTCCTAATTGATTGACAAACTAAGTTAGTCCTCAACCTCACCCAAGTACCCCTGCCAACTTTATCTCCTCTCCTTTTGTAGGTGGATTGCCCCTTCATTGGAAAGTTTTTTAAAAAACAGTGGTTGGATGGTACGGTGGCACAATGGTTAGCACTGCTGCTTCACAGCACCAGGGTCTCAGGTTCAATTCCAGCCTTGGGTGTCTGTCTGTGTGGAGTTTGCATGTTCTCGCTGTGTGTGCGTGGGTTTTCTCCAGGTGCTCCGGTTTCCTCCAACAGTTTAAAGATGTGCATGTTGGGTGGCCATGCTAAATTGTCCCTTAGTGTCCAGGAACTGCTTTCAGATTCTCAGGGTGGAGACCACTATCGGATACAAAGAAAATCTTGCCGGAGGACTTCCTGAGGCGGCCATGAACTGAGTGGTCACACACAGAGTAGCTCTGGCTCAAAGGCGTTTCCTCAAAAGCAGGGGAATTTAACAGGAATGTGTAGCTAAAGGTGATGAGGAGAGTTTCTCCCCACATGTCTGCTGGTTATCAGGCCCAGCAGAAGAGGGTTAAAGACCTGGCCAAGGAACTGGAGGAGCCCTGTGGTGCAGCAACAATTGGAAAGGTGGCTGCGGGGGAAGGGTTGTCGCAAGCTGGAAAACCCCAGATGGAGCAGCTGTAGGCGTTTATCAGAGAGGAGTTATGCCAGCAGCGAAAGGAGAAGACCGGTCGAAGGAGATCGCGGGAGCGGTAGCACCTTGAAAGGATTTATTGGAAGAGTCGAGAAGCGCATGGAGGCACAGGGGTTACAGATCTAGGAGATGGAGAAGGTGATATCTGACCAAAGTGCTTGGGTGGTGGTGTTGGAGGCAGAGGTGGGGCTCCTGGACCTTTGCAAGTCACTAAGGGTAAAAGTAGAGGAGCAGGAGAACAGATCCGGAAGGTAGAAACTGCATATTGCTGGCTTGCCTGAAGGTGTGGAAGGCACGAGTGCCACGAGATACGTCTCAAGAATGCTGGCGGGGCTGGTGGTGGAGGGGGTGTTGGACAAGGCCCCGGAGGTGGATAGGGCTCACAGGTCCCTAAGGCAAATGCCAAGAGTGGGGGAGCTGCCGTGGGCGGTGATTGTGAAGCACCATAAGTTCTTGGAGGAGGAGACGATCCTGCGGTGGACCAGGGAGAAATGGAACAATGAATGGGAGGGGAACAGGGTCCGAATCTATCAGGACATTGGAGCGGAGCTGGCAAAAAGGTGTGCCAGGTTCAACAAGGCCAAAGCGGTTCTATACCGAAGGCAGATCAGGTTTGGTGTGCTAAAACATTATTGGAGTGGTTGCTGCTCCCGGGTGTGGAAGGGGAAGGTAAGATCAGGGATATATACAGGTGGCTGGGGGAGCAGGGGGATTAAAAAGAAATGGGAGGAGGGGCTGGGGGGGGAGATAGGATGGGGAGTGTGGAGTGAGGCAACGTGTTGGGTGAACTCGACCTCCTTGTGTGCGAGGATGAGTTTGATTCAGTTTAAGGTGGTGCATAGGGTGCATATGACTCGGGCAAGGATGAGTGGGTTCTTCAGGGGGTGCAGACGAGTGCAAGAAGTGTGGGCGAGGACCAACAAATCACGCACATATGTTTTGGGACTGTGAGAAGTGGAGAGATACTAGGAGGGGGTGTTTGGGACATTATCAAAGACTTTGGGGGTAGAGGCTGGGTTGGACCCCATGGTGCCCGAATTTTGGAATGTCGGAAATGCCGGGGTTGATGGAGGAGAGGAAGGTCGACATTTTGACCTTTACCTCTCTCGTTGCCTGGCAAAGGATTTTGTTGGAATGCCCGTCGACAGTGCTGCTGGGGGTGGTGGCCTGGCTTTGGGACCCGTGTTACTTTCTCCAGCTGGAAAAGATTGAGTTTGAATTGAGGGGATCAGCGGAGGGCTTTGAGACATGGTGGAGACTGTTCATGACCATGTTTGAGTAATTGTTCATCGTGGGGGGAGGGGGGGAGTGAGAGAGAGGGGTGAAAAGGGATAAAACTTACAAACTGAGAGATGTGGAGAATGTACTTGGATTTATTTATGCTTTTGTACTTTTGAATATGTTTGGAATAAAATACATTAAAAAGAAGAAAATCTTGCGGGAGAACACAGAAGCGCGGCGGTTACTAAAGCCCCTACTAGAACTCACCTCCATTTGCCCCCCTATCGAACTCGGATCACTAAGCCTCCCCAGTACTTTCTCAATACTGGCTGCCCAATAATAAAATAACAAATTGGGTAAAGCTAAACCATCCTACTTTATGTCTCTCTGGAAGAACACCCTATGGATCCTTGGGGTCCTGTCCACCCAAATAAAAGAGGACACTGATCTGTGAACTCTGACAAAGAAGGATTTGGGGAGGAAAATGGGAAGACACTGAGAAATAAATAAAAACCTCAGGAGGGCATTCTGAACCCTGCCTGCCAAGGACTGGAGGAGGTTATCCCATTTCTGCAAGTCAGATGTGACCCATTCACCAGGCTAGCACAATTTAGTTTATGGAGCAAGCTCCAATCGTGGGCCTACCAGATTCCCAGATGACAAAAGCGAGATCTGGTAAGGCAAAAAGGCAACATCCCCAGATTGGCTCCCCTCCCCAGAGAGTTTTCCGAAAAGTATGTGCCTTATCCAAATTCAATTTATACCTAGAGAAGGAGCCAAAACCCCTTAGCAGCTTCGCTATCTCATCCATATTGGAAACTGGGTCCGTAATATAAAGAAGCAGATAATCTGCGTAAAGGACCCCCTATGCTCCCTCCCTCCCCAACTTATCCCTTTCTACTTACTGGAAGATCTTAATGCTATGGCCAGCGGTTCAATTGCTAAAGCAAATAGAAGCGGAGACAATGGACATCCCAGTTTCTTTCCTCTATTCAGCAGAAACTAACCTGAGCTCAAGGCATTTCTGCAAACACTAGCGGTGGGGGTCCTATGCAGCAATCAAATCGAATCCAGGATATAAACTTTTGCCCAAAACCAAACCGCCCAAAAATCTCAAAGAGATATCCCACTCCACCCTATCAAACGCTTTTTTCAACATCCATGAAAACAATAATGTCCAGAATAGCTGACAATTGCCAACCCTTGACAAAGCCTGTCTGGTCTACTGAGATCACCTCTGGGAGGCAAGGCTCCAACTACAATGTCAGCACTTTTGTGAATAATTTAGTGTCTGCATTTAAATGTGAGGTGGGGTCGAAACAACCCACATTCTGTAGGGCCCTTGTCCTTCTTCAGGATCAGGGAAATAGAGGCCTCCGCAAGTGTAACGGGCAACGAACCCCAGGACAAGGAATCATTAAACATATCTAATATTAAAGGGATCAACTGTCCACAAAACGTCTTATAAAACTCCATCAGGGCTGGGAGCTTTACTTGTTTGCAGTTACGACATTTTTTATTCTGAAGTTAACTGAGTTTCAAACTATTAAACCTGAAGCAACTCCTGTGGTAGCTATATAAACAGACTTTAGCGTGCCTTAATTAATACAGGCAGTTTAGTTGAATTAACATGGCATTTAAATATTAGAGTGATCACCTCCTGCTACAAAGTGCAACAGTAACAGGTGGCACAGTAGGCGACATGGCAGCACAGTGGTTAGCACTGTTGCTTCATAGCACCAGGGTCCCAGGTTTGATTCTTGGCTTGGGTCTGTGAAGAGTCTGCACGTTTTCCCTGTGGCTGTGTGGGTTTCCTCTGGGTGCTCCTGTTTCCTCCCACAGGTCCCAAAAGACGTGCTTGTCAGGTGAATTGGACATTCTGAATTCTCCCTCCGTGTACCTGAACAGGCGCCGATATGTGGCGACTGGGGGCTTTTCACAGTAACTTCATTGCAGTGTTAATGTAAGCCTACTTGTGACAATAAAGATTTTGTTATGGGCAAGTGTTTAGAGAACCCCAAAGTGTATCATGGAGTTCACCTGACCCACAACTTTTAATAGATTGTGGTATGGTGAGCACACGGCCCACTCTACAGGTGTGGTACAGCAGAAATGGAAAAGTATTTTTTAAAGCAAAACAATGTTTATTCTATGAACTCAAGTTAACCTTTTTAAAACATACTGTGAACATCTTAGCAACCATTAATTCAAATACAACCCCCAAAGAATACAACACTTAGTAAACCTTTAAGCTTTCCTTTCAACATCCATAAGACTTAAAACACCATTTACCAGAAGTACATCAGGTTAAAGTCACTACTGTTATTAGTTTTAAATCACCAGGATCGATTTACAGTCTTCAGATCACAGAGAGAGATCCATACACCTTCTGGCTGTGACTGCAGCTATCCAGCTCTGAAAACTAAAACTAAAACACACCCTGCAGCCTGCTCAAAAATGAAAGTAAAAAGCTGACAGACAGCACAGCTCCACCCACTCTCTGATATCACTGCAGTAATAAACACCCATTTCTTAAAGGTACTCTCACTACAGATATTTATATACATACCCATTTATAAACACCCATTTCTTAAAGGTACTCTCGCTACAGATATTTATAAACGCACCTATTTATAAATACACATTTCTTAAAGATACTCTCACATGACAATTTAAAAAATATATGAAACTCAGAATTTCTTACGATAGTTAATTGAGGTTATGTTTGGTCTTGTGCCATTTACGATTGCATACCCAGGTCCATTTCCATACAAGATACTTGTATATGGCTTTTCATCTTCAGCCTGTGCAGGTGCCAGTCCTATATTAAATAATTGAAAATATTGTTTATTATTCATTGATTTACAACTACCTAACCAATACATGCAGTCAGTAATTGATGTTAGCCATCACAATGCTGTCAACAAAATGTAATTCAATTTATTTCCTGTGTATGAACCACATGTAGAATATCAAAAATGGGAAGTGTATTGTTGAATCAACATTGTTAACTTTAAAGATAAGTTGTTACACATTTAGTTTGAATTTTGGAAAAGAGAAAGTCCTAAAAAGCAACAAACAAAATTGACTGAGGACTAGCAAATAACTGGCAATGTCCATCCGAATCCCGTCATTCAGGATCATGTGTCTCAGTTTGGACAATATAGGATCCTTTTGTATCCCAACCTTGATCTGTTTTGCTGATACTGGTAAGGTCCCTAAGAAATTTAAGGTCATGGCGACCTCTTCTAACACCCAAAAGGGAGCCAGGCATGTGGGCAGTGGGAGATGATGCAAGGTGCAGCTTTGGTTATTCTTACTCCAGGGCGATGCTCTCGGGAGTATTTATGGGCTGCCAGTAACAAGGCCCAATGCTGTATTGGGCCTAGGAAGACATCAGGGTATTTACTGATAATCTTGTATTGTCCTCCAATTCCCAATTTAAACATTTCCAGCCAGTCCAGTCTGAACAGCTGGAGCCAATCTCCTCCCATGGGACTTGGTCCTGGTCCCCGCACAACTATGCATGTTAGTCGGGCTGACTGTTGTCTAGAGGTTACCGGGGTCATTGTGGTTCTCATAATTCGCGAAGGTTTCCCTGTGTAGGTGAATAACCTGGATCTGATATATTTTAGACTTAAAGGTAGAATGCCAGTCTGGAGGCGATTAAAAGTCTGTTATCCAATGACGGTGATAGCAGCCCCCCGTGTCCACCTCCATCTCTAACGGGTGACCATACAAAAGATGTTTTATCATTATAGGGGTGACCTTGGTTGTGATGATGCAGTTGCATTGTCTCTTCGTCTGGAGGCTGGTATACCTGTATGGTATGAGCCTAAGCTGGCATTGGCTTTTTCCCTGAGTAGTACGCAGATTGCCGATTCTGGCAGCCTTGCTTGAGTTACGCCCTTCTTCAGCACTTAGAGTAGTCCATTAGCTGGCACTTGCATGCCTCCGGAATGGTTTCTCTGGTATACGTGGAGTTTTCACATGGTTACCTTGACCACCAGGGAACCCCTATGGAGTTTTGGGCCTCTAATGGCCGATGAGCATGGCGCCACTTCATCTGAAGTGTGGGCTTCCCTGTGCAAGATCTCTGCTCTCAACCTGAGGATGCTACTCTCCGTGTGCCTTGTGGTTCCTGAGCCCCTGTCTCAGCGTTCTCCAGTGACAAAGCAATCCAAATGGCCTTTTCCAGCCCTATATTGGCTCATATACTCAGAGAAATTACTGGCAGAACCCAATAAGCGATTATATTGGGTTCTGCCAATAATTTCTCCGAGTCATTCTTAATTCCACGCACCAGTCTATCGCGTAGCATCTCAGTCAGGGATGGGCAGAATTTGCAGTATTCCATCAGTTTCCATAACCCTCTCATGTGTCGCCACCACCTCCATAAAGAGGTGTCGGAACTCTTAAAATTGGGCTTTAAGGTCCTGCACCGCAGAACCAAGACCATCAGAGAGATCCCCTTCACTGCTAGTAGCCATTATTTGTCGGTGTGCACCATATCAACAGGGCAGGAAACCTCTCAAAGGCAGCTGCAGCACCAAAGAGAGGGCCCAATCCTAACTCCTTCCAGCCACCACGAATCAATCAGGATTAGAGCATATTGTCTCAACTTAAGTGTGCTGAAACATTGACCAACATTATCGGTACATAGTAAAAGTCATGTAAACCGAAAAAAGATATAAAATAGATGTGTACAAAGATAAAACCAAAGATCGAAGGATGAGCAGAGCCAGAGCTTGTGAAAACGCAGCCGCTCCCGCACTCATATCATGTGATCACCCGTTAATTTATTTTAAATGAACTCAGGTGCCAATGTTTTATACTAGCAAGTTTGAGTGAATATAACTTATCATAACAATTTTTTTTCTCTAAAATGAAACCAAAATTCACACTCAGAAATTATGTTTTAAAATATTTTTGTTGATTTGCAATTTTTTAAAAAGGATATTTTTGACAATCAAATTCCATTCAATTTGCATTTATCTAGGACCTTGAGTTTAGCAAAACCTCCCAAGGAATTTTACAGTAGCGCAAACAAACAAAATGCACTAATTCAAAGTACATTTAGGTCTGTCCTTTACCAACATAAGGACTATACTGACACTCACCAAATATTGGATTGCCACGAAGAGCTTTTCCACCGAAGCCAAACATATGTGAATGATCTGCAGTTACTATAGAGAGGGTGTCAAAATCACTTGTTAAGTGGCTGGCTCTTTCAATAGCATTATCAAATTGAACTGCTTCATTTAAAGCTTGCATCGCTTTTCCATCATGGTGTCCATGGTCAATTCTCCCACTTAAAAAAAAAGATAAAAATTGATTTAGTACTCGTGAACAACATTCGCTCAGACTCAGCAACTGGTTAAACTGAAGAGAAAAGTTCCATCCTCAAAAAGTGTCCCTTAATCAAAACTCTCAATCTAGCCCTTGCATCATGACCTTCCATTCCTTTCTCCCCACATGTTTATCTAGCTTTCATCCAGCAGAGGGCAGCAGAGTGGAGCTGTTGATTGGCTGTTGCGGGGAAAACTTGCATCAGTGCATTGCGGTCGCTGTATCCAGAACGTGGACCTGAGCAAGGCACCCTTCATGTTCAAGTGAAGGCAAGCATCCAGCAGAGGGCAGAAGAGCGGAGCTGTTGATTGGCTGTTGCGGGGAAAATTTGCATCAGTGCATTGCGGTCACTGTATCTAGAAGGTGGCTCGTGGAGGAGCTGTTGTCAAGTGACAGTTAAACCCCAAACACTTCTTTAGTGTTTCCCTCCCTACCTCCTCCTCTAACCAAAAAAAAATCACTGTAAGGATCCCAGTCGAGTAAAGATCAAGAGGGAGACTCGAGGGCAGGTAGCAGCAGAAAGAAGTTGAACCATGACATCACAGCCTGCAGGTAAGTGATTAGCTGGTGACTGATAAGTAGTTTTTCTTTTCCCTGAGGTGTTCTCGTGTGGGGTGCAGTGGTTGCTGAGTGAGTGGTTGCTGAGAAGGGGAGTAAATTTTCTTTTTAAAACTTACTGTTGGGAGTTTACAGCTGAATCGGGTCGGAGTGAGGACAGAGTGACTGCTGGGTAAGTAGTAAAGATTTAAATTGTTTGCGCGGGCCCATAACAGCTGATTACTGTTGAAAATTAAATGAAAATGAAAATCGCTTATTGTCACGAGTAGGCTTCAATGAAGTTACTGTGAAAAGCCCCTAGTCGCCACATTCACGCGCCTGTCCGGGGAGGCTGCGGGGCACAGTGGTTGCTGCTTAAGTGTTTTATGTTTACCTGTATTTATGTTGGGCGGTTCCTAAACCCTAGACACTACACTTGTCCCCACCCTTCCACCTCCTCTAACCTAAGGGGTAGAGGGAATAACAGGTAAGCTCTTTCTCTCTTTTTCTTGTTTTATCTCGAGGGGATGGCAGGGGATGTAGGAGGTGAGGGATGTCCCTGCTGATTTCACCTGTGGGAAGTGCACCCATCTCCAGCTCCTCAGAAACCGCTTGAGGGAACTGGAGCCGGAGCTGGATGAACTTCGGGTCATTCGGGAGGCAGAGGTGGTCATAGATAGGACCTTCAGGGATGTAGTTACTCCGAAGAATCAAGATAGATGGGTGACGGTGAGAGGGGCTGAGAGGAAGCAGTCAGTTCAGGGATCCTCTGTGGTCGTTCCGCTCAGTAACAAGTATACCGCTTTGGATACTGTTGAGGGGGACGACCTCCCAGGGGTATGCCACGGTGAACAGATCTCCAGCACTGAGTCCCTCCCTGTGGCTCAGAAGGGAAGGAGGGAGAGCAGGAGAGTAATACTTATTGGGGACTCGATAGTTGGAGGGACAGATAGACGGTTCTGTGCCAACGGAAAAGAGACTCACGGATGGTATGTTGCCTCCCGGGTGCCAGGGTCCGTGACGTCTCGGACAGTGTTTTCAGAATCCTTAAGGGGGAGGGGGAACAGCCACAAGTCGTGGTACACATCGGTACCAACGACATAGATAAGAGAACGGACGGGGATTTAAAACAGGAATTTAGGGAGCTAGGGTGGAAGCTGAGAGTAAGGCCAAACCATGTTGTCATCTCTGGTTTGTTGCCACGTGCCACGTGCTAGTGAGGTGAGGAACAGGGAGAGAGTGCAGATAAACACGTAGCTGCAGGGATGGTGTAGGAGGGAGGGTTTCAGGTACGTGGATAATTGGAGCACATTCTGGGGACGGTGGGACCTGTACAGATAGGATGGTTTGTAGCTGAACCAGAGGGGCACCAATATCCTGAGAAGGAAATTTGCTACGGCTCTTCGGGGGGTGGGGGGGGGTTAAACTGATTTGTCAGGGGGATGGGAAAACGAGCTGTAGTCCAGAAGCCAGTGTTGAGAGTAGTGAGGTACTGAGAAGAGTATCAAGGTCGCAGGAGTGTACCGGCAGACAGAAAGGTGGGTTGAAGAGTGTCTACTTCAATGCAAGGAGCATCTCGAATAAGGTAGGTGAATTTGGAGCGTGGATTGGTACATGGGACTACGATGTTGTGGCCATTACGGAGACATAGTGCGAACAGGGACAGGAATGGTTGTTGGAAGTTCCAGGGTATAGATGTTTCAGTAAGAGTAGGGAAGGTGGTAAAAGAGGTGGAGGAGTAGCATTGTTAATCAAGGATAGTCTAACGGCTGCAGAAAGGCAGTTCGAAGGGGATCTACCTACTGAGGTAATATGGGCCGAAGTTAGAAATAGGAAAGGAGCGGTCACATTGTTAGGAGTTTTCTATAGGCCCCCAAATAGTAATAGAGATGTGGAGGAAGAAATTACAAAACAGATAATGGATAGATGTGGAGATCTCAGGGTAGTTGTCATGGGTGACTTTAACTTTCCAAATATTGATCAGAACCTCTATAGGTCAAACAGTTTAGATGGGGCAGTTTTTGTACAGTGTGTGCAGGAGGGTTTCCTGACACAATATGTGGATAGGCCGACAAGAGGGGTGGCCACATCTAACACTTGGCCCAGTTCATTACCCAGCACCAAATCCAATGTGGCCACCCCTCTTGTCGGCCTATCCACTTTGGAGATAGTGACCACAATTCGGTGTCTTTCACTATTGCAATGGAGGGGGATAGGGACATACGGCAGGGCAAGGTTTATAATTGGGGGAGGGATAAATATGATGCGATTAGGCAAGAATTAGGGAGCATAAGATGGGAACAGAAACTGTCAGGGAAAGGCACAAATGAAAAGTGGAGCTTGTTCAAGGAACAAATACTGCGTGTCCTTGATAGGTATGTCCCTGTCAGGCAGGGAGGAAATGGCCATGTGAGGGAACCATGGTTCACAAATGAGGTTGAATGTCTTGTCAAGAGGAAAAAGGAAGCGTATGTAAGAATGAGAAAACAAGGTTCAGTTGGGTCACTTGAGGGTTACAAGGTAGCAAGGAATGAACTAAAAAAAGGGCTCAGGAGAGCTAGGAGGCGGCATGAGAAGTTCTTGGTAGGTCGGATCAAGGAAAACCCCAAGGCTTTTTACTCTTATGTGTGAAATAAAAGAATGACCAGGGTGAGGTTAGGGCCGGTCAAGGACAGTAGTGGGAACTTGTGCATGGAGTCAGAAGAAATAGGAGAGGCATTGAATGAATACTTTTGTTCAGTGTTCACCAAGGAGAGGGGCCATGTTTTTGAGGATGAGAGTGTGATACAGGCGGGTAGGCTGGAGGAGGTAGATGTTCTGAGGAAGGATGTATTTAAAAAATTTTTTAGAGTACCCAATTATGTTTTCCAATTAAGGGGCAATTTAGCGTGGCCAATCCACCTATCCTGCACATCTTTTGGGTTGTGGGGCTGAAACCCACGCAGACACAGGGAGAATGTGCAAACTCCTCACAGACAGTGATCCAGAGCCGGGATTCGAACCTGGGTCCTCAGCACCGTAGGCAGCAATGCTAACCACTGTGCCACCGTGCTGCCCCGAGGAAGGATGTATTAGCAATTTTGAAAAACCTTAGGGTCGACAAGTCCCCTGGGCCAGATGGGATATATCCAAGGATTCTTTGGGAGGCAAGGGATGAGATTGCAGAGCCTTTGGCTTTGATCTTTGAGTCCTCACTGTCCATGGGGATAGTGCAAGAGTGGCGAACGTTGTTCCTCTGTTCAAGAAAGGGAATAGGAATGACCCTGGTAATTATAGGCTGGTTAGTCTTACTTCGGTGGTCAGTAAGTTAATGGAATAGGTCCTGAAAGATAGAATTTATGATCATTTGGAAAGATGCAGCTTAATCCGGGATAGTCAACATGGATTTGTAAAGGGTAAGTCTTGCCTCACAAATTCGATTGAATTCTTTGAGGAGGTAACTAAGTGTGTAGATGAAGGTAGAGTAGTTGATGTCGTATACATGAATTTTAGTAAGGCGTTTGATAAGGGTCCCCACAGTCGGCTCATGAAGAAAGTAAGGAGGTGTGGGATAGAGGGAAATTTGGCCAATTGGATAAGTAACTGGCTATCACATAGAAGACAGAGGGTGGTGGTGGATGGAAAATTTTCAGACTGGAGACCAGTTACCAGTGGTGTACCACAGGGATCAGTGCTGGGTCCTCTGCTATTTGTGATTTTTATCAATGACTTGGAGGAGGGGGCTGAAGGGTGGGTCAGTAAATTTGCTGATGACACCAAGATTGGTGGAGTAGTGGATGAGGTGGAGGGCTGTTGTAGGCGGCAAAGAGACATTGATAGGATGCAGAGCTGGGCCGAAAAATGGCAGATGGAGTTTAACCCTGATAAGTGCAAGGTGAATCATTTTGGGAGAAAAAAATTGAATGCGGATTACAGGGTCAATGGCAGGGTTCTGAGGAATGTGGAGGAACAGAGAGATCTTGGGGTTCATGTCCACAGATCTCTGAAGGTCGCCACTCAAGTCGATAGAGCTGTAAAGAAGGCCTATAGTGTGTTAGCGTTTATTAACAGGGGGCTTGAGTTTAAGAGCCACGGGGTTATGCTGCAACTGTACATGACCCTGGTGAGACCACATTTGAAGTATTGTGTGCAGTTCTGGTCACCTCACTATAGGAAGGATGTGGAAACATTGGAAAGGGTGCAAAGGAGATTTACCAGGATGCTGCCTGGTTTGCAGGATAGGTCTTTTGAGGAAAGGTTGAGGGAGCTAGGGCTTTTCTGTTTGGAGCGGAGGAGGATGAGAGGCAACTTAATGGAGGTTTATAAGATGATGAGGGGGATAGATAGAGTGGACGTTCAGAGACTATTTCCTCGGGTGGATGTTGCTGTTACAAGGGGGCATAACTACAGTATAAGGTTCAGGGTGGGAGATATAGGAGCGATGTCCGAGGTAGGTTCTTTACTCAGAGAGTGGTTAGGGTGTAGAATGGACTGTGCTGTGATAGTGGAGTCGGACACTTTAGGAACTTTCATGCGGTTATTGGATAGGCACATGGAGCACACCAGAATGACAGGGAGTGGGATAGTTTGATCTTGGTTTCGGACAATGCTCGGCACAACATCGAGGGCCGAAGGGCATGTTCTGTGCTGTACTGTTCTATGTTCTATGTTCTAAATGCATGCAAGCTATTCACAGCGCCGGCCCTAGGGTTGCTGGCGCCCCGGGCAAGCTGAACTTCGGCGCCCTTCGGGGGGGGCGGGGTCGGGGGGGTAGCGGGGGGGGCCGGGGGGTAGGGGGGGCGGGGCCGGGGGGTGGGTGGGGCCAGGGGGGGAGGGAGTTGCGGGGGCGGCTCGGGGGGGGGCCTGGGGGGGCGCATCCCGAGGCGGGGGGGGCCAAGCCCGAGGCGGGGGGGGGGCCGAGCCCGAGGCGGGGGGGGGGGGGCCGAGCCCGAGGCGGGGGGGGGGGGCGGGCGGGCCGAGCCCGAGGCGGGGGGGGGCGGGCGGGCCGAGCCCGAGGCGGGGGGGGGGCGGGCGGGCCGAGCCCGAGGCTGGGGGGGGGGCGGGCGGGCCGAGCCCGAGGCTGGGGGGGGGCGGGCGGGCCGAGCCCGAGGCGGGGTGGGCGGGCCCGAGGCGGGGTGGGCAGGCGCGAGGCGGGGGGCGGAGGGGGCCGCCCTGGGGGAGGGCGGCCACCGCGCATGCGCATTTGGCACCGGCCCAATTGCGCATGCGCGGGACCCGAGTCTGGCGCCCCCTAGCACATGGCGCCCCGGGCGACTGCCCGAGTTGCCGGTGCCTTGGGCCGGCCCTGGCTATTCACCTTAACTGTTCCATCTGCTACCGTGTTCCACACTCTGACCAATCTCTGGGTAAAGACATTACTCCTGAAATCCCCAATTAATTTATTCGTGACCATCTGGTATTTTTGGCTCCCAGTTTTGGACTCCTCCACAAGTGGAAACATTTTCTCTATGCCTATCCTGTCAAAAGGTTTTATTAAAGATGTATTTCCAGTTATCCCTCAGCCTCTCTTTTCAATAGTTAAGAGCTCCAACATGTTCAGTCTTTCTAGATAGGCACATTTTCTCAGTTCTGGTAATGTGCAGGATTTTAAAATGGAGGGTTCCACCTTCAATCACAGGATTGTGTTGAATTATCTGATCTCAGCAATTAAGACAGGCAACAACAGGGTGATAAATGGCTACTGTGCCCTTGGCTAGGGCGAAGAAATACTCAAACTTTCTGCTCTGAAGTGTTGTTTACTGTGGCTTGCTGTGCACTATAATTGTAACCTTGCCAACCATAATCAGCTCTTGGGGGTGACATTGCCAATTTTGTGCAATATTTATGTTGTGAATTCACACCATACATCATGAGAATGAATAGACTTTCATCTTATTTGATTGAGCTAGATTCAACTCCAGGTCTCAATGGTGATAGAACAGTATTCCAACTCATACTAAACGGGTTGATAAATACAATTATTACCAGGCACTGGCACGTAAATATATAACCATGAAAATAATTTCAATCAGCCATTAATAATGCCAATGTTCATTGCATCATCATCACAACTGATATCAATTTAGAAGTATTAACTGCCAGACTGATAGTGAACAATGATTCATCCTCCAATGGTTACTTCAGGTCCAAAGATGTGAAGAGTAAAAATACTTTGAACATTGTGTCATTATGTCTGGAAAACTATAAGGCACAATTTTAAAATCAAATCTGACAAAGGTTTAAAGTACTTATCTTCAACAAACAGGAAAAATCCCTTGGGATTCTTACGAAGAATTTTAATGGCTTTTTCAGTCATTTCAACAATAGAAGGATCCAATGTCTTATTCCGATTTAACTCATATTTCATATCCTTGGGTTCAAATAAACCTAAAAATAAAATAAGATATGTCAATTATTCATTACTTTGTTATTTGTGGGGAAAGCTTTGTCTGTAAAATGCTTAAAAAGTGCACAGCTAAGATTTTAATACATAGAGTCATGGAATGGTTATCGCACACAAAAAAGCCATTCGACCCTCTAGGTGTAAGAACAATTAAGCTCATCCCTCTTTGCGGCCCTTTTGGCATAGACCTACAAATGCCTGGGAACTGCAGATGCTTTTTTCACAGCCTCATGGACCTCCACAGTGCAGAGGGGATGATCATGGAGATACAGGCACAAGGAGGTGAACCCCATTAGGGTCCAGCTAATCGGACAGGTGAGAGCACGAGTGGCTCAGCCTGTCTTGGCAGGTAGCTTCTGACATTTTCATCCTCTTGCCTTCCTAGTTGACCATCTGGACACATTGTCAGTGGTCAACAGATTTTGTTACTGGAGGCCCACTGTCCCCTGCATAGACAACTACACCCCCCCCCCCCCCTCCACCACCACCACCCACCCTCACCAAGCTGAAGCCCTCAGCTTCCTCAGTGGACCCAGGTGGCCAGACTTCTCCCACTGATTCCATGGGGATATTAAATGATCCACCCTGATGAGCTTCTCTAGAATATAGTATGGTCTCTTTAATTAGAAATCCTTCCTCAGACAAAATGTAATTTTGATCTCTATGGCGGGCAGAAGGAAAGAATAAAGACAGGCTCCTAATTGTTTGTCCTGACACAGAGTTTTTGATTCAAACATTGTCCGAATGTTCAAAATAAACAGAGCCAGGAAAATTCAGCCCTTTGTGCCATCCCGCAGCTTCCTGCCCCACCCAGCTTTGTATCATCAAATTTGGATACATTCTACTCAGTCCCTTCATCTAATTCAGTGATAGATTATAAATGGCTGAGGCTCGAGAACTGATTCTTGTGCCATTTCATTAGTAACAGCCCCACCAAGTTGAAAATGACCCATCTATTCCTAATCTGTATTTTTTTGTCCTTTGAACAATATATGCAAATTCCTACCTCTAACTCCATAAGTCCTTATCTCGTAAAACAACCTTTTGTTTGTCACTTCGTCAAATATCTTTTAAACATCCAAATATACAACATCCCATGGTTCTCCTTTACCAACTTTACTATTTGCATTCTCTAATAGATTTGTAAAACAAGATTTTCCTTTTATCAAATCATGTTTACTTTGCCCAATCATATTATGGTTTTCTAAGTGCTCTGTTACACTTACTTAATAACAGTTGGTCCTTTTCTCAGACTGATGACAGACGTTTGCCGTTTTCCCAATTCTTGCCTTTTGAATAGGGGTGTTACATTTACTACCTTCTGATCCACTGGAATTTTGCACGATCACAACCAGTATATCCACTACCTTTTTGAACCCGAGGTCGTCAGCTCCAGGGATTTGTCAGCTTTCAGTCCCTTTTCTTTACTACAGTAATATGAATTACTTTCAGTTCCTTACTCTCAGTAGACCCTACTATTTCTGCTCGGCGTTTAATGTCTCTTACTATGAAACAAGGCACAAAATATCCATACTATCCATACTATCTTATACCTCATACAAATTCCTCCTATGTCATCCTTTGAGCGAAGTGCATTTGCTTTTGCTATTTTCTTTCCTTTTTACGTATTTGTAGACACCTTTGTTTACTCTAATTTTCTGTTTCCTCCTTCTATAATTATTTTGATAATATTTTGTTGCGATTAAAACTCTACCAAACCCTCAGGTTTTCCTGACAATAATCTTTGATTATAATACTCTCTTTACCCTCTTTAGTTAGTCAAAGATAGATCTCACTTGTTGTGGAATTTTTAAACTTTCAATAGAATGCAGATGTGTCAACAATCCTGAAAGTTTTCTTTAAATCTTCACCATTCCACTTTATTGGGATACTAGGCTAGGTAATCAAGCATACAAGACAGGCAGTAAGGAATTCCCCAAAGATTATTGTTAATTTTTCTGTTGGCTATTATCACATAAAGAATAAAAATTATTCTCTTTCTGTAATTGGTGTTGATATTATTATTTGCAATAAAGTGGGTGTAAGAGTGAAGGAAAGCAATTAGATAGTAGTATTAAGGACGACGGTGCTAAGGATTGCAGGACTGTTTGTGATTTAGTTTCGGCGGAGTGATTCATGTGAAGCACTCCCAGCTGAACTTGGTCAGAGAACTCTGGCCACTGGAGTCATTATCAGTAAAGCTGCTCCGATTCATCCGCCTCCTCCTTCCCTCACGGCAGTAAAGGCTGCTTCCTCAATATCACAATGTTACGGAGCGGATATCGATAAATCTGGAAATTGAATGATGGATTGCAGGGCTCATCCTGAATGGTACAAATTGTAGACGCATGAGCATGCTATTGGTCTTTCCACAGGACAGCAAGGTAGCACAGTGGTTAGCAGAGTTGATTCACAGCTCCAGGCTCCCAGGTTCGATTCCCAACTTGGGTCACTGTCTGTGCGGAGTTACGGGGATAGGGTGGAGGCATGGGCTTAAGTAGAGTGCTCTTTCTAAGGGCCGGTGCAGACTCAATATGCTGAATGGCTTCCTTCTGCACTGTAAATTTTATGATTCTGGTGTCCATTGTCAAGCTCGTCTCACGCACAATAAAGTATGTCATGGTTTGAGTAGGGTTGCTAGACTCAGGATGAATTTCCTATTGTAGTTAACTAATCCTAGGAATGATCTTAACTGTTACATTTGTTGGTCATGGAGCCCCCTTATGTTTATCCTTCACCATACAGACCTTGCACAGCCCACTTCTCCATTGCTCCCCTTGTCTTCATCAGTCCACCATCACCTCGCACAACACCCCTGGTCGAACCTCGAGTGAGTCAGTCAAAGTAGAAACTGCATGAGTCCCGCAGCACAGTATTGTTTACACAGACAACAGGGTCAAGCATTGGGAGCAGAAGTCTCTTGCAGTCCACAACCTCTGGTGCAGTACTGGTCAGAGTCGGTTAAAGTGGAGGCTGCACGAATCCTACAGCACAATTCTGCCCTTAAAGACAAGGTTGGCATGGAGATGGAGGACGTGAATCGCTTTGTCCCGGCAGTGTGACATTCAGTGCAACAGGAGCAGTGCAGAACGTTGGCAGGCAGGCTATGTATGTTTCATTCACCTTGAAGCCTCAAACAAACTGAGGTCCAACTCCTTTCCAAAGAGGGGTAAAGGGCGATGTGATTTTCTAAGCTGCGCATATGGAGACGTGGAGTTCACCCTGCAAAGGGCCTCATTCCTCACCTCATCATCCACTATAGGACCCGACGCCCATTCCCATTTCATCTCCACCCCGTCCATAAAGTCTGAATACTCCGTTAGAATTCACCCATAAATACCAGGCATGCTTCCTCCTCCGATCCCGCCAACAAAAGAGTCCTTTCCAACAGAGATGTCTGCGGTGCCAAATGTTGAGGCCACCCATACAAAATTCCTTACCTGGAAGTACCTGAACAAGTTTGCCCTAACAGGCCCAAACTTAGCCGAGAATTTCTCCAAGCTGGCAAACTATCCTTCTACAAACAAATCCCCGAATCTCTCCAGCTCCTTCCCTTCCCGCACCCCGAACCTGGCGTGGAATCTTGATGGCTCAAATAAGTGATTGCCTCAGATAGGAGAAAACTTCAACACGGATCCAAGCTTAAAATACTGCCTGAATTGCCTTCATATCATTAAGCTGGACACGACCATTGGGTTTGAGGAGGACTTAGCCAGGGAAAGCGGAAGCGAGGCTGTCACCAACGCACCCAGACTAGATCCTCAAAATGACCTCACCTCATTCTGTCCCCCTACAGAATCTGGGTCACTGCACCACCCCAGCACCTTCTCAGCATTAGCCACCCAATAATAACAAAGCAAATTCGGCAATGCTGGGCCCTCTGATTGCCTATCCATTTGAAGAACTACCTTACGGATCCTCGGAGTCTTGCCTGCCCATATAAAGGATGAGATTAACCCTCACAAAACAAAAGATTTAGGGGGAAAGATAGGAAGACATTGAAACAAAAAAAAACCTTGAAGAATATTCAGTTTAATAGGCTGGACTCTGCCTGCCAGGGACAGGTGAAGGTTGTCCCACTTTTGCAGATAGGACGTAACCTTGTCCACCAGACTTGCAAATTCAACTTATGAATGGGCCACCCGGACATCCAAAAATCTGAAGCTAGAGCTGGCCAAGCGAAAAGGCAAGTCGATCCCCCTTCCTGGGGGGTTAACACACGCTCTTTTCCAGATTCAACTTGTAACCAAAGTTCCTGAGTAGCTCCATTATATCACCTATGGTGGGGACTGGGCCCATAACATAAAGCAGCATATTGTCAGCATTTAGGGACACCCTATGCTACACTCCGCCCCTCTTTATCCCCTTTCACTTACCAAAACGCCCTCAAAGCTATGGAGGGGAAATATCAGACATCTCTCTCTAGTCCCCCTATTCAAATGGAAATACCCAAAACCCAAGGAATTGGTAGAAATATTAGCCAAGGGGGACCTACTCAACAATTATACCCATGAAATCAATTTTGGCCCTGGACCGAACTACTCCAGAACTTTGAAAAGTACCTCCACTCCACCCTGTCAAATGCCTTTTCTTTGTTTTTCTGCTGTTTTTTCTTCTCTTGGTGGATGGGGTGGGTATGGTTAGTTGGGGTTTTTGTTATGTTAGGTCTGTGTATCATCTGCTGTGGGTAATGTGGGTTTGTTGTAAAATGGAAATGGAAAATTCCTAATAAAAATAATTTTTTTTAAAATGGGGCTGCAAAGACCTTTGGTCGACTTACCCATTAGATATTTGGTTGTTTTTACATCAACAGCATCAAATTGCTCTTTGTTCCACACATACTTTGCGTCCTGGAAAATATTAGAGTGGAACACTTTGTGAAATTTGCACATAATTATTGGATAAAGTATTCAATGGAAGATCTGCTGTGAAAACTATCAGTCATTACCTTTCTGACACTCAGCCATTTTTTAATCAGATTTACTTTATCTTTCCGAATGCCATTTTGTGTGACGAGGTCAGGATACTCGGGATCAGGAGTACCTTCAGGAGTCATATACATTCTTCCACCTCCAAGAATGACCTGTAAAAATAAACAAATATTCAGTTACTCCCTCAAAATACTTTTAAATTGAGTTAAACCGTCAACAACTAAAAGGTTGCAGATCCATTGATCTTACTCAGTGAATTGTGCAGAGATCCTTACTAGCTAAACTCAGTGCAATCTACAATTAAAAGTTGTACTGTTGGTTGGCATTATGTTTCACAGAAATAATTCTGAGAGCAGAAGCTACAAGGGCGGCACGGTGGCACAATGTTTAGCACTGTTGCCTCACAGCGCCAGGTGCCTGGGCTCGATTCCTGCCTTGGGTGACTGTGTGGAGTGTGCTCTTTCTCCCCTTGTCTACATGGGTTGCCTCCGGGTGCTCCAGTTTCCTCCCACAGTCCAAAGATGTGCAGAATAGGTGGATTGGCAATGATCAACATGCGGGCTTACGGTGATAGGGCGAGGGAGTGGGCCTGGGGAGAGTGCTCTTTTGCAGGGTCGGTGCAGATTCAATGGGCTGAATGGCCTCCTTCTGCAATGCAGGGATTATGAACAATACAGCACAGGAACAGCCCTCTATGGATTTTATTGTAATCCTCGGCTAATGTGATAAAGACCATCCTTATTTACTCTGCACAGTGCCCTGCAAAATTATACATTTTCTCACATAAATGGACCAGATACCTACTTTCATAAGATAGTTTTTTTTTGGCAAAATCAGTACCACTCTCACTTTTGAGTAAGAAGATCATCAGCTGGATTCTCCATTGGCGGGATCCTCCGTTTCACTGGCAGCGCACTCACGCCCATGGATTTCCCGAAGGCGTGGGGTGCCCATATTGGGAAACCCCATTGGCCGGCTGCCGGGGTGGAGAATCCTGCCTGAGTTTGAGCCATACTTCATGATCTGATCACACTATCTATACTGATATTGCGTCTCAGACAGGATGTAGAATTAAAGTGAGCACCATCTAGTTGCCCAAGATGTTCTCAAGGGCAGAATTTAAAGAGTTGGAATTCTATCTGGTCCAACATCCTCCTCAACTGACTACACCAAAAACGGTCTGGACAATGGTTTTGTTTGGAGAACCTTCCTTTACTTTAACACGTCTGGAGAATCTCACAAGGAGCTATATAAATGCAAATAGTTCTTTCAGATTATTTTTTGAGAATTATTCTCGCAATTGCAGCAATTTTGTGATTGTGTGAATTATAGGTAATTTAGCAGGTACTTCTACATAAAACATAGCTTTTCAAAAAACAAGGGCCTAAAAATTGTCTATAACCCAAATCGGGGTAAAATCCACATCCGACAAGTATTGCAATGCAACGAATACGGCCACAGCCGTGGCAAATTGGTTATTATTATTGTACCAGTGAGATGTACACATCAGCCAAAGGGGCAACTTCGATGGGATTAGGGCTACATCTTGTGTAACACCAGCACCCAGCCTGTGGGCCAAATGGCCTGTTTCAGTGTTTGAATATCTTTATGTATTTTGTCAGTTCATATGTGAATGGGAAGGACAGCGCAGACTAGAAATCTTTCCTAAATTCCAATGTTGAAATGTTTTTTCTTCGAGTGGAGAGTCCAAGAATTAGACTCGATTGATTTTTCTTGTATAATATCATGGTACCAAAGAACACTGATAAAGGTGCAATTAGTTTTTATTACATGTGAGATTACAACTTTATTTTTAATTTGATTAACTTCTGTTTTTTGTGTTGCACAACTGTAAATTTGCTGTTTCCTAATACTAATCAGTATTTTAGTAGATTAGCACAATGCTTGCCGACTCTTGGTTCAATCTGTGATTAGTCAATAATTTACAATTGAAACTCTGCTCTTCCTCAATCAGAGAAACCGTTCCAACTTGTGGCAGTCTGAGAAAGTTTTAAAACTTTCCATTCAAGCTCATTTACATATTGCCAAATAAAAAATCAAGTTGCATTGTTTCGTGGACTATGAAGGGAATACACACAGATTTGTGGAACAAAATAAAGTTTTATTACAATAACTATTACTGACACGGCACAAAAGATCCCAGCCAGGTCTCTCCTCTATGTCGGTACCCAAACTGGCTGACCTTTCATAGAATCTAAGAATTTACAGTGCAGAAGGAGGCCATTTGGCCCATTGAGTCTGCACCGGAAGAGCACCCTACTTAAGCCCACACCTCCACCCTGTCCCGTAGCCCAGTAACTACACCTAACCTTTTTGGAGACCTAAAAGGTTAACCAATCCACTTAACCTGCACGTCTTTGGACTGTGGAAGAAAACCGGAGCACCCAGAGGAAACCTATGGAAACACAGGGAGAAAGTGCAGACTCTGCACAGACAGTGACCCAAGCTGGGAATCGAACCTGGAACCCTGGAGCTGTGAAGCAACAGTGCTACCCACTGTGCGACTATGCCACTCACATTAAAGACATGGTTTCGGGTTCCCCACCCCCTTTAGCGGAGCGCTCATATTCAGCGAGGTTCATGAAGAATTTAATCATTGCCATTTTATACGTCCATGTGGGTTATGACGCTTTGTTCTTTTAAAACTGCTTTAAAAAACAATTACTTGATAAATTTTAAAGCTATAACTTGTTTCAGCTTGATTACTACAGCTGAAAAAGCAATTTTGTTAACATCCAAATGTCCAAATTAGGGGCAGGATTGGCCACTCGGCCCATCAAGCCTGCCGCACCATTCAATAGAATCATGGCTGATCTAATTTTTTTAAATATATTTTTACTAAAGTTTACATTTTTACACTGTACATAAAGATGGATGAGGTGGTTACAGTTTACATGTTGTTCTTTTTCGGCACTGTGGCACTCACCCCCACCACCACCCCTCAACCCTCCCCTCCACTATTTCCGGGTCTTATCCTATGCCCTTTATTTCACTGTGGGTGGTGGTGCAGTGTTTGTTTTTGGGCAGTGCCCTCCTTCTCTCTTCTCTCTCCCTGTCGCTTGGCCACCCTCCTTTCTTTCCCACTCTTCCCCAACTGTTGTCCCTTTTGGGGCTCCTTTTATGTGGTCTTGTGTTGGGCCCTCTGGTCCCAGTGTCAGTCTCTCTCTGGTCTCACCCTTGGTGTTTACTCCAGTCTCTCCCCCCCCCCCCCCTGTTTCCGCCCCTTCTCATTCCAGTGGCTCCTGTGCATCCGCCCCCACCCCCCATCAGTTGTTGGTTTCGAACAGGTCCTGGAGCAGGTTGGTGAATGGCCCCCTCGCTTTGTGGAAGCCACCTTCAGGCCCTCAGTTGGTGTACTTGATTTTCTCCAGGTGGGGAAATTTCGACAGGCCTGCCAGCCAGTTTGCAGCTGTGGGTGGTGCTGCTGATCACCAGTTGAGCAGGATTTTCCAGCGGGCGACCAGGGAAGCAAAGGCAAGGGCATCGGTTCTCGTCCCGATATGAATTTCAGGCTGGTCCGTTACCCCAAAGGTTTCCAACCTCGGCACGGCTCAACCCTCACCCCCACAATCTTGACATTGCCTCAAAGAAGGATGTTCAGAACCCAACAAGTCTTGAGCATGCCCAGAATGTGTGGGCATGTATGGCCGGGCTTCCTGGCTCCATTCACATTTGTCCTCCACTTCTGGAAGTACCTGCTCATTCAGGTTCTTGTCAGGTGTGCTCTGTGTCCAACTTTCAGCTGCATGAGGCTTAGCCTTACACAGGAGGAGGTGGCGTTGGTCCTGTTCAGTGTTTCGTTCCAGAGTCCCCATCCTAGTTTCGTCCCTAACTCCTCCTTCCAGTTTCCCCTTGTTTTGTCCAGTGGGCAGCGTGCTCTTTCTAAAAGTCGTTTGTATATGTCTCCGCAGATCCCCTTTCCCAGACTGTCCATGTTCAGTAACTCCTTCAACATTGTGTCTCTCGAGGCCCTTGGGTACATTGCCGTCTCCTTGTGGAGAAAGGTTTTGAATTGCAAATGTCGGAGATCCTGTCCGTTCAGTAGTTCCAGTCTCTCTGTCAACTGGGTTGCTAATCTGTCCCCTGTGTAAAAGTCCCTAACTGTCAGTGTCCTCCCCATCCTGTCTCCAACTCTTAAAGGTGGCGGCTAGCATGGCTGATGGAAACCTGTGGTTGCCGCAGATGGGAGCCATGGTGGACACCTCGGTCAGATAGAAGCGCTGTTTTATCTGGTTCCAGGTTTTCAGTGTTGCTCCTACCACTGGGCTGGTTGAGTGTTTTGCTGGCGAGGATGGAAGTGCAGTCTTAGCGAGGGCCCAGAGGGTTGTTCCTGTGTAGGAGGACTCCTCCATCCTCACACATTCCTTATTTGGTTCCTTCACCTTTCCCCTCACATTCTCGGCTACCCAGGTGGTACTATTGCAAGTTCAGAAGGGCCTGGCCTACCATGCTTCTTCTCCTTTGCAGTGTTGGTTTAGGGATTCTTGGTTTCTCTCTCTCTCTCTCTCCCCCCCCCCCCCCCACCAACACAAACACCACAATCATTTTGTCTATTGCTTGGAAAAAAGGCCTTGGTGATGTAGATCAGTATGGATCTGAACAGGAAGAGGAACCAGGGCAGAATTTATGTTCATCTTGATCGTCTGCACCCTCCCTGCCAGAGAAAGCGGGAGTGGTGGCTGATCTAATTTTAACCTCAACGCCACATTCCTGCCCAGCCCCTATTGGCATCATCAATCCACTCCTTGTGAGTAACCAAAGTCTAAATGATTAAAAAGGAATTTTCAAGAACATACAGGACAATTTACTCGATATATTGGGGTACAACTGCAATTCATAAATATTTAAATTGCGTAATGTTTTTAGAACATTCTCAACGGTCAGCAAACAGGCGCAATTAGTGGAAAGCGTGATCAATTCATCCTGGGGTTATTGCCAGTTTTGTGGGCAGGGCCAGCTTCTGGCATGATGTTTTTAAAACTAGTGCAAAAGATCACAGAAATGCCATTGTGCTGAATTCAATTTGTACTTAAAATTCTGCTTTATTTACACGTTTGTTCCGCCAATTTTGGACAAATTACTGAGGAAAACAACAGATCGGTGCACAAACTCTAAAATAGCAGGTTTAAAGAACATGTAATCATGAATATTTTTCCATTTAAAAAAAAAAATTTAGATTACCCAATTATTTTTTCCAATTAAGGGGCAATTTAGCATGGCCAATCCACCTACTCTGCACATTTTTGGGTTGTGGGGGCGAAACCCACGCAGACACGGGGAGAATATGCAAACTCCACACGGACAGTGACCCAGAGCCAGGATCGAACCTGGGACCTCAGCGCCATGAGGCGGTTGTGCTAACCACTAGGCCACCGTGCTGCCCTTATTTTTCCATTTTTAACGTGACTTATGGCAGCAAACGTTTTCAAAGAAACAGAAAAATGGCTGCAAATCTTAAAATCACCCAAAAGATCAAAGTAGAATTCTAGAAAAAAACGACTCAATTTCCTGCTGCACCTAAAACTCTCAGCTTTATGCCTACACAATTGCAGGAAATATGCACATGCATATTTAGCAAGGATGGAGCTAAGATGCAGCTGTCAATAGTTGAGTCTAAAAAAGATCAAGGACATTTGAAGGTAGCATCATTATATGCGTACCCGAGTTTTACTTGATGTTTCAGGCTAGGCCAACGTGGAACAGGATAAGTTGAGATCTATGGAGGGTGGAGGATGGGAGTCCAACAAGGAGAAAAATGTACGTAAGATGCAGAGGAGCTGAGGTAGAGATTGAGGTTGACAATGTTGCTAAAATGGAAATATGTAGTCTGGCTCATGAATACAATGGGAAATTTATGACCCAGTTTATGGTTTAATAGTATGTTGAGATTGTTAACTATTCAACCCAAAAGAATAGGTGAGGAAGTGAGGAGGGTGATCGAACCAAAGATGATGGGCAGGATCTCCCCCCCCCCCCCCCGGCCCAAACCACGTGGCATATTTTGTCGTGGCAGAGGTGGGCCACCATTGGACATTGTCCGGAACTTTCGGTCCCGCTGCCGTTCAATGGTGTTTCCCGGTGTTCCCATCCTCTGCCACCATGGATCCTGCAATACGTGTGTGTGTGTGTGTGGGGGGAGGGGGGGGGGGGGGAGAGAGGAGGAGGAGGAGGATTGCCATCGGCTAACCAGAAGATCCCGCCTGCGGGTACAATCACATAATCCTGCCCGATGTCTTTGGTTTTCCTGTTACTTAGCCACACTACGTTGAGGCTCAAACGGACCACAAACCTATAGTACAGATGCAGTGAATAGAAGTGCTATTGATGGGCCTCATTCTCTTACAGATTGAAAATTGACCCTGTCCCTGCAGAAGGTTCCACTGAGAGGCAGTACAGAGGTCGGTGGATGAGAATTGCCAGCATAGATCTTTGACGGAATCCCAATTAAGATAGTGTGGTGGTGGGGCTGGGGAACAGCCACATGAATGGCTGCATTCAGACAAGTAGGAATGGAGTTATGTGATGACAGTCCTATGAAGCTGGATGAATGCGGAATAGAACACAAATGAATATTGGAAGCACGGTATGATAGTGGATAGCACAATTGCTTCACAGCTCCAGGGTCCCAGGTTCGATTCCCGGTTTGGGTCACTGCCTGTGCGGAGTCTGCACGTTCTCCCCGTGTGTGCGTGGGTTTCCACCAGATGCTCCAGTTTCCTCCCACAGTCCAAAGATGTGCTGGTTAGGTTAATTGGCCATGCTAAATTGCCCTTAGTGTCCAAAATTGCCCTTAGTGTTGGGTGGGGTTACTGGGTTATGGGGATAGGGTGCAGGTGTGGGCTTGGGTAGGGTGCTCTTTCCAAGAGTCGATGGGCCGAATGGCCTCCTTCGGCACTGTAAATTCTATGATTCTATGAAATGGTCTGATCACTATTGAGACATATACTTAAACCGCAGCAAAAGGCTAAAATTGCATTAGAAGTGTGGAAAGTAGTCGTAAACAGAATGTTTAACTAGTAACCCAAGCAAAACTTATGATTATTGGATTAACAAATTAATTAAAGTAATCTTTTGTTCAGAATGCCAGACTTAAGAGTCACTGTGATTTTAAAATTAGCACTGATGGCATACCTATACCACATGGACTGCAGCATTTCAACAAAGTTACTCATAATTGAGAGCAATTCGGAATTTACAATAAATCACAGCGACTCACACATCCTGTGAAAGAACAAAAAAAAACTAACCTCTGAACCTTATAAAAATAAACAAAACTTACATCAATATCTGTATTATGTACGAGCTGAAAAGCAATGTCTTTGCAACCACCTTTAAGTGCATCAGGCGGCAAGTTGGCATCGCTGTACCAATTCCTGTCTGCAACATGGGCGTAAGTAGCACCTGGAGAAGCATGTTGAACTCGAGTGGTTGTCACAATGCCCACGGACTTTCCTGTGGAAAAATACAAATTAAAAGATTAGCTACTGTAGATTAAATTAGTGTAGCGAAACAGTCACAGTTTACCATAAATCAAATCAACGAGTCATAGATGTAAGATAGTCAGCACGGTAGCATGGTGGTTAGCATAAATGCTTCACAGCTCCAGGGTCCCAGGTTCGATTCCCGGCTGGGTCACTGTCTGTGCGGAGTCTGCATGTCCTCCCCGTGTGTGCGTGGGTTTTCCTCCGGGTGCTCCGGTTTCCTCCCACAGTCCAAAGATGTGTGGGTTAGGTGGATTGGCTATGCTAAATTGCCCGTAGTGTCCTAATAAGTAAGGTTAAGGGGGGGGGTTGTTGGGTTACGGGTATAGGGTGGATACGTGGGTTTGAGTCGGGTGATAATTGCTCGGCACAACATCGAGGGCCGAAGGGCCTGTTCTGTGCTGTACTGTTCTATGTTCTATAGTGATCAATAAAGCAAAAAGGGAAATAAGGGGGAAATTCTTCACTCAGAGTGGTTAGAATGTGGAAGTCATTATTTTACGTTATTCTAATTTGATGTAATATTAGCCGTTTAGCTTTGAAGGATCATTAGAATTTTGTGACATCCTTTACCTGATAGGCATATAAACCTCAGAAAGCTTTACAAAAAAATTTCAACATCTGTAATGAGATGGAGCAGAATGCTTTCCTACAATGTACATAAATCTGTTTATCTGAATCATGTAGCTTATCAAGAATGCAAATGTGTCTGTATATCTACGTCAATAAATAAATATTCTTCTGTGTAAACATATTTTAAAATTTTGTTCAATAGCTGACGTGGTAAATTGCAGTGCAGAGCTATAGATAAAAACATCCTTTGGTGTTCAATCGATTTACCCTATTTGATAGTCTACCCAAACATCTTGTTGCTTCATTAAAAATTCAATCTCGCTTCACAGGTGTTAAACTGCTTCGTTTTGCAAGCTTAGTTAGCGGAGGAGAAAAAGAAAATGAGAATTTTAATGAGAATAACAGACTAAATGATTGAGCAAGACACACTGCTCAAATACAAATCAGAGAAACAAGAAATGATAAGTTCTGGTTGTAAGACGATAAGACTAATAGCCAAAAGGATTTGATGTTCCAATTGTTATCAATTGTTATCATTCCCTTAGAGACAATTTACACTAAGAAGAGGATTTGAATCTCTTTGTGACCAACTCCCAGTGACCAACCCAAAGAGTCAAGCTTTGACATTTTAAGTCTTTTGCTGTAACAAACTAAAATCAACATTAACTGAGCATTAATTAGTAGGCAACTCAGAAAATATACTAACATAACTGAAGACTGCATGCTGTGTTTATACATTGCACTGCACACTCTGCAGAATTGTAGGCCAGAATTTTTCAGCATTTCTTGATGGAGGAATCTTCTGGTCTTGCCAACACAGAATCCCTGCTGTGGGTTTCCCGACGGCAGATGGTGCATACAACAGGAAGCCCTGTTTACAATGGTGGGACCAGAAGATCCCACACAGGCCAATGGTGGGCTTCCTCCACCGCTGCGAAATACCCATGGTGGCATGGAAAATCCATCTATAGTCTTTGAAGAAACCAGTCCAAAGATACTCTGAGCTTCCGATATGCTCACTTTTCCTAGTTTTTCTGAATCATAGCATTCAGTGTCAACTGAAAGTCATTTCCCTCAGTCCCCTCAGTATTTCCGAATCAGCATTCTACGGCAATGTTTACACTAGAAACTATTCTCTCAACCGCAGCAGGGTGAATTTTCCAATGCCTACACAGGTCCTGTCTATTCAACAAGAGAATAAGCTCCCATTCAGGGAGATAAAGGATCTGTTTCAGTGAAAGCGGTTTGCGAGCTTTGAGGAGTTGAATCAGAAGTTTGGGCTGACACAGGAGGAGAGTTTTCAGTGCATGCAGGTGTGGGACTTTGTGAGGAAGGTCTTTCTGACCTACCTGATAGTACCTGCCTCTTTGTTGTTGGAGGAGGTGCTGTCAGTGAGGGGGTTTGGAGAGGAGGGGGGGGGGTGTCTCACTATTTATGGGAGGATCTTGGAGGAGGAAAAGATGTCCATGGGGGGGATTAAGGCTAACTGGGAGGAGGAGTTGTGGGCAGCATTGGAGGAGGGATTGAGATGCAAGGTGCTGTGGAGGGCGAATGCCTCGATCTTGTGTGCGAGGCTAGGCAGACAAAGTTGAAGATGGTGTACAGGACAGACCTGACAAAGTCAAGGATGAGCTAGCTGTTTGAGGGGGTAGAGGACATCTGTGAGTGGAGTAGGAGGCGTCCTACTAATCATGCTCATATCTTCTGGTCCTGCCCGAAGTTGGAAAGGTTCTGGAGGTCAGTTTGCAGCACCACCTCGGCGGTTTTGTATGTGGATGTGTAGTCCAGTCCCCGGTGACGATATTCGGGGTGTTGGACTGGTTGGAGGTGCAGATGGGTGTGGGGCAGATGTTTTAGCCTTTGTTTCACTAATTGCTCGCAGGCAGATCCTGTTGGGGTGGAAGTCCACCCTGCACCTCGGTGTGGCGGGGGGACATATCAGAGTTCTGAGCCTGTAGAAAGTGACCTTTGCCCGAACAGTAGTGGGGGTGGGGGTGGGGGCGACTGATGGCTTTCACAAGATTTGGGGTTTGTTTGTTCTGCATTTTGGAGAGTTGGTTACCTTCAACTGTTGAGGGAGGTGAGGGGGGTAGGGGGTTCTTATTGTGTGGGGGATTTTATATGTCGGATATATGTATTTTTTTGTAAATGTAAAATGCTGAAAATTGGAATAAAAATATATCTTTTAAAAATGAACTCCCACCAACATCCTGCTTACAGCAAAAAACCTTTTCACAGCAGCTGTTGTTTTTCCTCTTTCTCTCCCTCCAGGATTCCCTTTCCTTGTCTCAGGTCCCTGAATTAATTAGCCTGGCAACAGTAAGGCTACCTGCCTTCACCTCCATCTCCAGATGTGAAGAAGGAAAACGCAGTAAAACGGAGGAAAGAATACTGGTCTGAACTTTTTTTTTTTTACTTCTGACACCCTGCTTTCAATATGGCTTGACCTCATGGCGCGAATCTCGTTTCTGGACCCTCAAGAGATTTTGCATCTGCGTTGTCATTCTCTCTCATGGTGAACACGAGAGCAAAATCGCCCTTTGAGGTTTCTTCCTTTAAGGTAGTCTACCTGTTAGCACTAAATATAAATATAGAGTGTATTACTGTGAAACGCATTCTAATCGCAGTCAGCATAAGAATGACTTCAGACATTGTGGTACTTCAAACTATTTTCAGTTACAAAGCAAATGTGGCTCGGCTGTTATGGCTGGTCAATGCCAAGCACTTTGCAGTAGAATGTTCTGGTTACTATGTGTAGCTATAGGTTTTGAACACATTGAACATTACGTTCTTTCATGGGATGTGGGTGTCTCTGGCAAGGCCAGCATTTGTTGCCCATCCCTAAATGCCCTTGAGTTGAGTCAATCACATTGCTGTGGGTCTGGAGTCACATGTAAGCCAGACCAATAGCAGATTTCCTTCCCTAAACAACTTTAATGAAGCAACAACCATTGACAACGGTTTCATGGTCACCAATACTGAAGCTGGCATTTCTTAATTCCAGATTTTAGTAATTAAGTTTAAATTGCACCAGCTGCTTTAGTGGAATTTTAACTCGTGTCCAGAATATTAGCTTGGGCCTATGGATTACTAGTCCAGTGACATTACTATTATGCGACTAACTCCTTTTTCTGAGGATAAAATGATTGTTGAAGGTAAACTTGGAAATACAAAAAAATTCTGCACCTGCATCTTTTGCCCTCTTAAGTACTGAGGTGACCTCATTGCCAAAGGTTGTCTGACATTGTCGTCGCCTGGCAGCTGCACTCAGTCCAAGGGTTCCATAGTTTGCTTTGACTCCACAAAGATAAGCAGTGGCTGTACCCGCACTATCAGAGGCTTGATGATCAACATTGTATGTCTAAAATAGAAAAAACATTCTTATTAGAGCTCTGGGTATTTGGTATTTCAATGCAACAAATTAGGTCCTCAAGGATTAGCTGTTCCCAAGTAGTATTATTACCAGCAACGTGGTGGCATAATGGTTTGGACTGCTGCCAGGGACCCCAGTTCAATAACTGTCTGTGTACAGTTTGCACTTTCTCCCAGTGTCTGCGTGGGTTTCCTCCGGGTGCTCCGGTTTCCTCCCACAGTCCAAAGAAGTGCAGGTGAAGTGGATTGGCCATGCTAAATTTCCCTTTAGTGTCCAAAAGGTGAGGTTGGGTTACAAGGATAGCGTGGGGGCTCTTTCAGAAGGTCGATGCAGACTCGATTGGCCGAATGATCACTTTCTGCACTGTAGGGATTCTGTGGTACCACGTCCAGTCATGGAAAGACCATGCTGCTGATACTATTATTTGTGGATCTCTATCAGAGGATTTGATCTTAGTGTGCAAAAAAACCCTCCTCCTTACAATAATTGGAAGAATATTCAGAGAAGTCATAGACTTTGACTTTGAGGGTGTTCCCCAAGAATCTACTCGGGTCGCAAATTAAATGTGATGTTATTGGGATTAATTACTCAGTTTACAACCAGTTGCCAGCTTGTATACTGAGTCAAATGTTTGCAGGGTCCCGCAAAGCACACCAGGAAGCCATTGTTTTGTATTGGTATTGACCTAGAATTTGCAGTCAGCAGTGCTCAAACGCAACTTGTTCATTAATGCCTGCAGAGTGCCAATGGGCTTTTGAGCCACAAGGGCCATTGGGAGTGTGTTAAAAAAAGTGTAGGGCGGCCACTGGATGAATCCTGGGATTTATAAACGGCTGCATCTCTCTCCAGCCAATCAGATTGAAGAATCCTTATTGAGGCATGCAAAACCTAAACCAGGAACTACAAAGATGAATTAAAAATTCCATGAAAAAGTATTTACAAACAAAATAAAGAGGGAGAGAAAGATGATTAAGAGAGAGATTAAAGGGACAGAAAGAATATGCAAAGTTTATTTTAATTTCAGTTCGAACTTTTTAAACATTTACACCAATAACTAAAACTTGAAAGAACGAGACTATGAACTTGTAATTTTTTCAGATTCATAGAGGTCGTGTGGGAGTAATTAAAATTTATCACGCTGATAAAAATTCACTTGTGCATGAATGGACAATCCCAAACCTTTCCTATCATATTTTTATTAGGTATCTCATGGGATCCTGCAAATTCATACCCTTCATGTATTTTAATGCTCAGCAATTTGGCAAGATACTAGTGGAGCAAAGCTTGCAAAGAAGCAGGGCAAATCAGACAGCAACTTCCCAATTTCCAAGCGTATCTATGCATCTGTGGACTCCAGAAGTTTCTGTTTAATTTATTCCTTAATAATGGCGAATAATCTTAGTCTTACTGTTATCCCTACCACAAATACAGGTCATTAAGACCTTTATAAATCACGTGGCGTGATGTGTTCCATCTGCTTGCATCACATTGCAATTTTGTCAGACTTATAATTGACATCCCGTAGAAGTACTTTCAGAAAATTCCCATTGCCTCACAAACAAACAGGCCATTTGCCCGAAAATGTCTGCACTGATTCTTTTTCCACACCAGCGATCTTGTTCAATCACACTCTCCTACTTCCTTTCCATTTCTATAATAGTCCATTAGTCAAGTAACTACATTTTTACATTCTGCTTCGACAGGTTTGTTCTGGAGATTGTCTAGTCTAACTACCCTATGTGTAAAGAAATGTTTTCTAATCCAGGAGGAGAAAGAGGCAGACGTTCTGGCCTTTGCTTCCCTGGTAGCCCAGAGACTGATACTATTAGCTTGGAGGGACTCAAAGCCCCCGAAGTCGGAGACCTGGCTATCGGACATGGCTAGCTTTCTCTGTTTGGAGAAAATCAAGTTCGCCTTGAGAGGGTCACTGTTATTAGGGTTCACCCGGAGGTGGCAACCGTTCATCGACTTCTTCGCGGAAAATTAATCGTCAGCAGAAGGCGGGGGGGGGGGTTAGTTTAGCTTAGAGTAGGGGGTTAATAAAGGTGGGACCTGTAAGGGAGGGAGTCGGCTTTTGCACTATATTTATAGTTTCATGTACATTGTTTATTGTGTTGTTGTTATAATACCAGAAAATACCTCAATAAAATGTTTATTAAAAAGAAGAAATGTTTTCTAAACTTACCTTTAATTTCTTTGTGATTATAGAATGAAGCAATTTGGACACAGATTTACTTCACATAATGGTTGAGTAACAATTGCACGATGGTGGATTTTTACTTCCCAAACATTCAATGATCCACTGGTGAATCATTTAGCATTGGTTAGCTGAAAAAGCTGTAAACATCATAAAAGACTTCTTTCTATTGCTACATATTGATGTGACTAGGTGCTTGATGTAGACTACTGTAATGGCCAAGATATAGGTAATTTGAACATTCTAGATTCTCCCTGAGTGTACCCGAACAGGCGCCGGGATGTGGCGACTAGGGGATTTTCACTGTGGCTTTGTTGCAGTGTTAATGTAAGCCTACTTAATAAAGATTATTATTATTATAGGAATGGGCCGTCTTGTGGCCAACAGTTACCATAAACTTATTAGATTCAAACTTTTCAGTTTCCTGATGGAAATATTCCATTCAGTTTTGACCCAGGGAGCACCTCTGAAAAGAGACATGACTTTATTGCTGGGCTGAATTTTCAAATGGTTGTTGCAGTGAGGCGAGAGACAGACAGGCCCACAGATTCCGGCAGGCGTGCCAATTTGCCAGACTAGTTCCACCTCAGATTCATTTTCAACGAGAGTGATTTGGGAACGATTGCCCTCCTTCTCAGGCCACGATGTAGACACTGAGTGGAATTTTACAGTGGGCATTCTGGACCCCCGCTGTAGCCAAAACCCAGTTGAAGGTCTTCCTGTTAGCCGACAAAGGGCAAGCATCTCACCGCTTTGAGAGCCCACCTGCCGTACTTAATTGGACAGTGAGCATTCACTCTGGCCACTAATTGGCCATGGTGAATTGTCGCGACACCAGGTCCCGATCTCAGAAAAAAAACATCTGGTTTTCTCCCAACTTTCCTTTTGTACATTTTCCTCACGCTGTCTATCTTGGTGTTTCCTGGGACTTGCAATGCTTCTCAGAGTCCTGTGGAATCTCAATATCGCCTTCCTCTTAGCATTGTCACAAGACATCCACTCAATTATATTATACTCAACTCAAAATAGGGAAAATGTACAAAGCTATCCACAATGTAACCGTAATGAAAACAAAGGTATATATTCCCTTCACTTCAGCACAGGACTCATTTAAACTTTGTATCTAAACAGTAGGCAGTGTCTTGAAATGCGCACCTTTGTGTCCATTGACAACATACGCAACATCATTTCAATCCTGAGCATTTTTAATCATGGGATGATTGGAAACATAAAATCATTTTTTGAACCATCACTGAAAACATAAGCGAAGTTTTGATTTCATATAAAGTTAGAATATTATAGCTTTTATGCCTGACCTTGGAGAGACCAAGATGTGGGAAAGACTCCATTGCTAGGATGGTTCCTTCTCCAGGTTTTCCTTGGAGTTGTCCTTTCAGTATTCGGGTAGCTGTCACTGTGGATACTCCCATCCCTGAAGCAAATTGTGGATATGGTCAAATGTTAAGTGATTAATTCACAACTGAAAATTTCTAAAATGGTGTTTTGATTATAAAACAGGAAGCTCACAAGCAACACTTTCTGAGGAATGAAAACATAAAATGCTGGAAAAACTCAATGGGCCGAATTCGCCGCTGTTGGGATTCTCTGTTGCGCTATTAGTACAACCACGCCTGGGGATGTCTCGGCAGCATGGAGCTGCCCACAATGGGAAATCCCATTGGTCGGCTGGCAGGACGGAGAATACCCAAATTACCATAGGTTTTGCCAGGTAGGATCAGCAGATTTCTTTCCTTAAAGGACATCAGTGAGCCAGGCAGGTTTTTGATAGCTTTGTGGTCAGTGCTCCAGATCTTATTAATTGAATTGTGTTGGGATTTGAACCCATGTCCCCAGATCATTAGCCTGGGTCTGTGGATCACGGGTCTAGAGACCTTACCACCATGCCACCATCTGCCCATGGGGGCTGTTTGGTAAATTTAGACACTCCGGCTTACGATTCCCCCACGAGGGTCGTAACAGCCTGGCTATCATAAAATTGTGTTTAGGGCAATCAAACCACTATTCGCATATTTTTATTGTACCTCCTGTCTGCTTTGGAAGGGAGCATTTTGACTTGTGCTCAAACCTAACTGGCAACATGGGTGAGTGACATTGTTTATTTCTTTACTGTCAACAACAAAAGGAGGGTAACATTTCATGGGGGTTTTCTCGCTTATCTACCATAACCTCAGCTGAAAAGATGAGAAAACCCCCAAGATACATTATAGTCAACAGGATTTCTGAGGGTCATCGGGAAATTTATATTTTTTTAAAAAGTTAACAGTCTGTAAGGGGATCATCAAAATTGATAAATGGTATCTATGATGTCTTAAAAATCTTCATGCGCCTTGCAGTTCCCGTCAACTTTTTCTATTTTAATTTTCCAATTATTTAAATCTTCCTGTCAACAGAGTTATAATTTTCCTCATCCCTCTATGACCTTGCCTCATCTTTATGAATACTTTCCTAATAAAGAAAAACTTTTACTTTTTTTGTTTTTATAAATTTAGAGTACCCTATTCATTTTTTCCAATTAAGGAGCAATTTAGCGAGGCCAATCCACCTACCCTGCACATCTTTTGGTTGTGGGGGCGAAACCCATGCAAACAAGAAGAGAATGTGCAAACTCCACACGGACAGTGACCCAGAGTCGAGATCGAACCTGGGACCTCGGCGCAGTGAGGCAGCAATGCTAACCACTGGGGCCACCGTGCTGCCCTCAAACCTTTCACGTATTGGCAATGTGCAAGATTTATTAGCTGACACTTTGTCCACCATTGAATATGGATCTTTTTATCATCAACATTATACAATATATGCTGGCTTAATAGTAACAGTGCAAGTATTGGAAAATATGGTGTTCAACCAGCCTGAAGCATCAACAGATGCTGAGCTGGAACAAATATAACTTGAGAAAAAAAGACTTTATAATGGAGGCAAAGAAGATCTACTCACCATCACCAAGAAACAATATCACATTTTTTGCTCTATGCTTCAATGGTTGGAGTTCCAAAGCAATCTTCAGCGTTTGTTTAGCCTTCACATTCCAAAACGTTGGGTCTTCTTCTGCTTCTGCAATGTTAAAAATATATTTGCTTTGAAGTTTTCAGTTTTGTCTTGTCTAACAATTAAACTATATGTACAAACATAATGAATACACAAATTGGGAGCAAATCAGTCCCTTCACCATCTCTCAAGGAATGACAGACCGGCATTTACTGTCCATCCCTAGTTGTCCTTGTACTGAGTGGCTTGCGAAGCCATTTCAAAAGTAAGTTAAGAATCAACCACATTGGGGAGGGCCTGGAATCACAGGTAAGGATTGCAGATTTTCTTCCCTTCTAACCCCGAAAACCCTGTGCCTCTCCTCTGTGACGATGCCTGCGACTACCTGGCCTCCTCTCTCTTTGACCCCTGCCTTCATCCTCAGCGCTGGTGCTCCCTGCTGAATACACAATACCCGTCTACAGTGATGCAAATGAGGGTGCCAAAGGGTTGGAAATCTCAAGAGAGTTGTCTCGTAATCGAAATGTCCTGAAAACTTCAAACCAGATGCTTAAACCTCAAAAGAAAGTTGTGAAAACATTCACAAAACGCTAGTTTAAGCCTACTTCAAACTCTCAATAACTCCTACCAACTCAGCCTGCCTCTTTTTCCCCCACCTTGGATGATAAACAGCAAAAATAGTTTGGCCGCCTGCCTACGTTGCCTGTGCGCAGACCATAAAATCCAGGTCCATTGGAGTTTGAATCCTTTAAATGAGCTTCCTAATTGTCAGTGGGGGCAGACGTGATCATATCCCTGTCTGCTGCGAAATATCACATGTGTTATCTGTGCTGGTCTAACATCGACTGCAACTGGATTCTGTAAAACAAAAAACAGGCTTCCGACACAGGAGATGGTCCAACACTGTTTTATTGAACCTGTTGATTGCTGTACATAATCTGCTGTGGGTTGACACTCTATTAACCTAACTGATAATCTCCTACTGGCTTGACCAGACTAGCTCTCTACCACATGGTGATGATGTTCATTGGCCTGTGCACTGTGACTGTCTCCCGAGCCTTGTCCTGTGAGAGAGAGAGAGCCTTAATGCCCTGTGGGCTTTATAGTGGTGATGTCCTGTCTGGTGATTGGTTATTCTGTGTCGTGTGTGTTCATTGGTTATCCTGTGTGTCAATCGCTTCCTGTCTGCATCTCATGATATACATGAGTGGATATTATGACACTGATAATGTCGGGGTGCAAGGCCAATGTCTTCTCGCACAATTTCATGTGCTTCTGGGTTGGATGTGCGCCTGCCCATTTAATGTCAAATTCTGCCACAGTTTTCAATTCCATATTTATTCATTGAATTTAAATTCCATCAGTTGCCATGGTTAGATTTGAACCAAAGCCCTGAGTATCAGCCTGGGCCCCTGGGTTACCATTATGTCACCACCTCTCCTATCCAGCAGTTGGTAACATTAAGGCTGAACTGATTGTGGTTTTACTTTCCAATCTACCCCCTATAGCCTTTGACTTGTTTTTGTGAAAGATAAGTCATGTTTAACCAACTTATTGCAGTTCTTTCAAGAAGTAACAGATGCTATGGCTAAAGTGGAACTGGTGAATGTACTGCACTTAAATTTTCAGAAGGCATTTGATGAGGTGCCACATCAAAGGTTATTGAACAAAATAAAAGCTTGTGGTGTAGGGGTAACATAGTGGCATGAATGAAGGTTGGCTAGTGTGCTAGCCCCTTTAATGGGGCGGGCCACATGGACCACATGACTGGCTTGGGGGCAATCACAAGAGCATATTAATCCTGCCCAATAGGGAGTTTGCGTGAGGTCTTGGGAGCAGGACCTGGGCAGTGTGGGCCAGGGAGCTGAAGTGTTAAGATCTGTTGTACAGTTTTCTGTGCCTGTTACTTGACTGCCTTTGTTTTTCATCATTAAACCCCTTTGTTAACTACTGGAAGCTTCCAGTATTTGTCTCGAGTCACCACATTGGTGATGAAGTAAAAGATTTTGATCGTAGCCGACAGTCATTGTGAATTGGAAGGAACAGCCTAGAGAGTAGAGAAACTCCAGCAAGAGCCAGAATTATTTAAACTGTGAGTGAAAATGCACTGGTAAACTAGACCCATTTGACCAAGGGGCTGAGGACTGGAGTCACTATAATGAACAGCTCTGTTTTTCTATTACTCAGACTGCGGTGACAGGCGAGGACAAACAGAAGTTGATACTTCTGACAGTTTGTGGGCCCTAAACGCATAATTTGATTAGGAACCTCATGGTTCTGGAGGCACCTGACTCGAAGACCTCTGACCCAATAGTAAAATTGGCTAAAGAACATTTCAACCCAAGACCTTTGATTATAAGTTGAGCTCTGCAGTGAGGGACCACAATGAGTCTATCTCAGCCTTTTTTGCTAGGCTTCACCAATTTGCTGAGGACTCTGATTTTGTGATCATGCTGAATGACATGTTGCATGATTGAACATAGAACATAGAACAGTACAGCACAGAACAGGCCCTTCGGCCCTCAATGTTGTGCCGAGCCATGATCACCCTACTCAAACCCACGTATCCACCCTATACCCGTAACCCAACAACCCCCCCCCCTTACCTTACTTTATTAGGACATTACGGGCAATTTAGCATGGCCAATCCACCTAACCCGCACATCTTTGGACTGAGAGAGGAAACCGGAGCACCCGGAGGAAACCCACGCACACAGGGGGGAGGACGTGCAGACTCCACACAGACAGTGACCCAGCCGGGAATCGAACCTGGGACCCTGGAGCTGTGAAGTATTTATGCTAACCACCATGCTACCCTGCTGCCCTAATTGGTTGGCACTGCCTGGTTGGCTTTGCCCAGGTCCCAGTTTGGCACCAAGGATTGGAGCATGGAAATATGGAATTGAAAACTGTGGCAGAATTTTACATTAAATGTGGAGTCTGGGAGGCCATGCCCATGAAAGGAGGGGTGGGGGGTTTGAGGGGGCCACCAAAATGTTGGGAGATCCTGAAAGCGGGGGGGGGGGGGGGGGGGGAGTCCTGAAGAGTGTATGGGGGGTGATAGTGTAGAGAATGGGGAACCTTTCAAAATGGTGCCCCTATTTGTGAGGAGCCAGTACTGCTGGCAACCTCAGCTCCCCAGTGCAGGAAAACTTTCCATGTGTGGCCTTGATGCCTCCCTGTTTGCACTCCCTTGTTGATCAAAAATCTATCTAACAGCCTTTAAAATTCAAGTACTCCCTTGGCAATCAAAACTCAACCTTAAAAATCATCCATAACTCTGCCTCCACTGGGCTCTGGAAAAGAGAATGCCCTTTTGACAGAAAATACATTTGCATAAATGGGAGACCCTTTATTGGTAAACTGTATCCCCTAGTTTTAGCATTTCCTCTTGGCATCCACTATGTCATGTCCCCTCAGGATCTTGTGTTTCAATAAGATCGCCTCTCATTCTCCCAAACTCCAATGGACATGGGCCCAGGCTTTCCTCATAAGATCCCCCCTCGTCCCAGGGAACAGTCGAGTGAACCCTCTCTTAACTGCTTCTTAGCAGTGATATATTTTCTTAATTAAGGAGGTTAAAAACTATGAAACAAAAGGCCTTGATTGGTAAATAAATTGATAGATGTGTTTTAAGACACCTTTCACCACAATCCTAACTTTTCTGGGGGGTCATTTATAAAAGTAAAATTAAAATCAAATAAAGGCTTTCCTGTTCTGTTTAATCAAGTCCCAGCAAACTGTAAATGATCACAATTTGAAACTTAATTCAACCCAGGGTAAATATATCAGGCATCCGATGTCTCTAACAACAAAATAAACGATGCAAAACTGCTGTGTATTGAAATTATCTTCAGCATTGTAATAGTTGTTGGAACCAAAATAATGCAGTAAACCTGAAGGCCTGCAGAGGGAGCTGCTATACTGAGAGACCTGTGGTACACCAAATCAGTAGTTTTACAGAACTCAGAACCACCTTGTAATGTCGTGTCGACTACATCTACCAATAACCAGCCTGCCCCATCCATTCGCTTTCATCTCATCTGAGCATCTGTACCTGAGCCTCACCAAAACATACTGGCTGCTGGAAGATGCACCACAGAAACCTACAGCAACTCACCTGCCAATTGTCTCCACGTAAATGTCACCACAGACCCAGAGGACCATAGTCTTCCTTTGAGAGAGAGCTGACTGGTGGTGATTTAACCTGAGGGTCATCACACCTCAGACGAGGGGGCAAGGTTTGAGAAGGTGAGGCCTTCATGAATAATTCTGTCCCTACAGGCTTGAAGCAGGTCATTGAATTTACAGTGCAGAAGATCTGATCATTAAACCTATGCACAAATAGTTTGTAGCCATCTCAGATGGCCACCTGCAAAGGACCATGGGAATTATGGCCAACCCAGGACTCAGACAGACTCAGAGCTTGTGTGTGTATTTGCAACCCAGATAGCTAGACGCGATCGAAACCTCCGCTCGTTTGCATTCGAATGGCCCATTTCCCAAGAACAAAAGGACTGTACTCAGGTAACCGATACAGATACAGACTAATCAGCGTCACTCCCTTTACTCAGGGAGCCCAAATAGCCAAGGTAAATGACCGCTCAGGACACGCCCAACAATCAAGGCACCTGCCCCTTTATTGGTCAAAATCGAAGGCAGTGATCGAAGCCTGTTGAATTATTGGATCCACGTTAAGGACCGCCCCAAAGAGTGCAAAATCCCAGAGGGATAAAAAGAGACACAGCCATGTGCTCGGTCTCTCTTGGATCCGGCCTATGCCAACCCAAGTGCAGCATAACGACCAGACAGACAAGTTCAAGACCAATGATCGCTACCAGACGGTTGAGCCCAGCAGAAACAGAGCCACTTCTTCCACCCAGCCACGCAAGATCCGGACAAAGGCCCTGTCCATCTGCATAGAGCCGGTTGCCCTGAAGTTAAGTATAGGTTATTGTAGTTGTTAGGTGTAGTTTAACTTGTAGTGTTTTGTGTTGCATGTTGAAGTAATCCTTGTGTGTAAATAAACCATCTTTGAACTTGAACTGACTAACTGGTTGTGCGGTCCTTTGATCGATATCCAATAAAGCCTTGTGGTGGTATCATCTGATACCTGGTGACTCTAAAGAGCATCATTATTAATTGGCAACATTATTGGCGACTCCGGTGTCGATTGGCAACATTATTGGTGACGCTGGTGGGACAGTATTCCATTAAATTACAACAAGTTTCAGGTGTTTTAGCTCACAAGTTGTCCAATGCTTCAGTTTTCCAGTGAAACCGGGCAGTAGAAACCTGAAAGGTTCCAGGTTCAATCCCTAATCTGTGCCAAATTACCACCTGAGGTTTAGCGTAGAAGGGAAGGAAAAGGAATGTGTGATTGATTGTGCATATGTGTGCTAAGCCAGGCTTCTTCTCTCTCCAAAAGCTCTTCTTGATTCCACATGATAGAAGGTTCAGTGAAGACACCATTAGGTTTGATTGATACCCTCAGAGTTGGCTGTCTTAAATCCAGAAATGAAGAATGGCATGGGCAAAGTAATGGAGGCAATTAGTGCCATGGGACTGCACCACTCAAGGAGCCTACCCTATTACAAGGAGGAAGGAATTTTTAGGAATATCCCCTTCAAGAAGCAGAGCTGGACATACGTCTTTAATTTTCCAATAGACTTCAATTTCGAAAAGCATGAGGGATTACATCTATCCACATCTGTTACTTTGTTCTTTTAAAGTTTTATTTAAAAATACTTCCTCTGGCAGGACAAGGACTTATTTTATTAAATATTAGTCTGAAAAAGTATTAAAAAATAACTTCTATAATGAATATAGCTCTTTTAACAATTTTCCATGTCTGAAATGTCCAATGCCCCAAGTTAATCGCTGACAGCACTAGCAAATATACAGAAATAATCTGTGCACTTTATTCTGGTAAAATGTTTATATTCTGCTCCAACTGCGTCCTAATTTAATAATATTCCCAGTTTGCTAAAGTTCTGTTATATCAGCCAAAAACAGCACAAACCTTTCCAAATTGTTACCATCTGTTGGTGATGGGATGTCAGAATGTGTGTGTGTTTGTATAATACAGTTTATCTGTCAGCAAATGGTATTCTTACACTTTGCAGCTGCTCTGTTTAAGCAGCAAAATCTGTACAATGAGAATTAGGACTATTTATTAACAGGATTAGATTTGTCTGCATTTCTAGATTGACAGTGTACATGACAACTGGTTCAGATCTTGAGGGGATTTTAATGCAGAGTAAATCAGATGAAGTGCACAAAAGTAATCATATTTCTAAAAAAAAAGTTTTTTTTTAAGGGTATGAATCTCTTCCCAGTCCTTCTGGTTTCATTAGGGCAAGCACCGACTACAGTCAAGGAAATGAACAGACGGACAAACCTTTTCGATTTCCAGAGTACTAATGTGCTAAGCAGCCCCGAAATATCCCCACATCTGATTTTCCACTTGGCATCTGACAACTAAGATCACAAACTGCACAGTGTAGTGCCTGAACTTAAATTCTCTAACACTGCAGTACGTAAGAACATAAGAACTAGGAGCCGGAGTAGGCAATTCAGCCCCTCGAGCCTGCTCCGCCATTCAATATGATCATGGCTGATCTCATCTTGGCCTCAGCCCCGCTCTCCCACCCGTTCTCCAAAACCTTTCATCCCTTTGGAGTCTCCCGGTGGTGACCTATAGGTGGAAGTCGCTAGAGCTTTTGGTTTTTGGCCCCTTCGCACCCAGTGTTTGGGGAGAATTTGCTCTGATGATTTGTGAGAAAGTCTAAGGCAACCAAAGGATGTTGAAAATGCAGAAAAAGAATCAGGGGGAAAAGGGATGGGAGTGAAAGTCCGCCGGTGAGTTCTGTGGGGAGTACAGTGGGAGGAAAGATGGTGGTTGCAGGCTTGTTGAATGAGGCCACGCCCATTAGGGTGGATAAGCTGGCCGAGGTGATGGAGGTGGAGTTCGAGTGGCAGCACTTTGACAAGCATCGCAAGGAGATGATGACCTCGCTCAGGGCGTGGGTGGATGAGACTCTTGCCCCGATGAAAGAGGCTTTGGCAAAGATGTTGACGGAGGTGCGGGAGCAAGGAGAGGTGTTGAAGCGGGTGGAGGAGGCATTGTCGCTGCATGGTGACCAATTCACCTTGACGGGAGAAGAGCTGGAGAGGGTGGTGGAGAGTAACAAAGGCCTGAGAGCCAAAGTGGAGGACCCGGAGAACAGGTCACAAAGGCAGAATCTAAGGATCGTGGGACTGCCTGAGGGGCTGGAGGCAGAAACGGCCCTAGGGTTGCTGGCGCCCCGGGCAAGCTGAACTTCGGCGCCCTTCGGGGGGGGGGGCTCCGTTCACTGGGGGGGGGGGCTCCGTTCACTGGGGGGAGGCTCCGTTCACCGGGGGGGTGGGGGGGGGGCTCCGTTTGCCGGGGGGGGGGGGGGTGGAGTGACCTGGTACATGATCGGGACCCACCGATCGGCGGGCCGGTCTCTCTGTCGGCAGGCCTCCTTTCTTCCACCGGCGAGCCTGGATCCATCCGCCATGTTTGTGCGGGGCGGCCACCGCGCATGCGCTGGTTGGCACCGGCCCAACTGTGCATGCGCCGGGTCTCTGACGCCAGTCACGCACTCCTTGATGGCGCCCCCAGCACATGGCGCCCCGGGCGACTGCCCGAATTGCCGGTACCTTGAGCCGGCCCTGGCTGGAGGCCAACAGAGTATTTTGTGGAGATGTTCGCCAAGTTGATGGGGGGGGACCCCTCCCTCTACGAGTTGGACTGGTCGCTCCGGCCAAAACCAACGGTGAATGAGGCACCAAGGGCTGTGATAGTCTGCTTCCACAGCTATCAGGTGAAAGAAAAGGTGCTGAGATGGGCGAAGCTGAATCGCGAGATGAGGTGGGGAGGTGTTAGTATTCGGATACACCAGGATCTCATGGCGGAACTGGTGAGAAGGTGAGCAGGTGTTCGTCAGGTGAAAGTGGCGTTGTATAAAAGCAACGTGAGGTTTGGGGTGGTCTACCCGGCGAAGCTGAGGGTCACACAAAACCAAGGACTTCTACTTCAAGATGGCGGAGGAGGCAGAAAGCTGAAGGACTGGGACTGAAATGAATTTGGACTTTGGTGGTGTTAATCTTTGGGCGTTTAGAAGGTTTGGCTGTGGGGGGTGTTAATGTTGTTTTTCTTTCTATTTGGGTAAGGAGGCCCTGGCAGGGGCCACCTCACTAGCAAACATGAATTGGCTAGTAAATGGGAGTGATGTGGGGGGAGGGCCCGTGGTAATTGGAACCTATGTGGACAGGTTTCGATGGGGCTGGGAGGTGTGAATGGGGGGGGGGGGGATGATACTGGGTGAGGTGGTTTCAAGTGAAAGTGGCTGGGGAGCTTCTGGGAAGGGGGGCTGATGGTGACTAGGGGCAGGGCTGGGTCCCGTCTGTTGGGCGGGGCTAGGATTAGCAGTTATAACTGAGAGAAGGGGTGGGGTGGTGAGAGACTCCTGGTGCAGGTGTGATGTGGAATGTGCAAGGCCTGGGAGGGACCAGTGAAGCGAGCGAGAGTCTCTCGCATTTGAAATGCTTGAAAGCTGCTGTTGCAGGAGACCCATCTGAGGGTGAAGGACCAGGTGAGGCTTTGGAAGGGCTGCGTGAGTTAGATATTTCATTCGGGAAAGCTTTAGAGGGAAGATTGGCTGTGTTGGTCAGCATATACGCCCCAAATTGGGGACGACACATAGGATTTAGAAAGATGTTGGCTGCCATATTGAATTTGGATATGCACCAGTTAATACTGGTGGGGGGGGGGGGGGGGGGGGGGGGGGGACTTTAATATAGTTTTGGATCCGATGGTGGATAGGTCCAAGCCGCGTTCGCTGACCTCCTGGGGCGGGGGTGGGTGGTGGTGATGAAGGGGTCTGCTGCGTTTCTGAGAGAGATGGGAGGGTGGTCCTGTGGAGGTTTCTGCACCCGCAGGATAAGGAGTACTCGTTCTTTTAACTAGTACACATTGTGTATTCAAGGATTGATGTTTTTGTAATGGAAAGGCACCTTTGGGCGGCGTGAGGAAGGCTGAATGTTCTGCGATTGTTATCTCGGACCATGCTCCATGTTGGATGGAAGTGGTCCTGGAGAAGGGGCCAACTCAGAGGCCTGCGTGGATGTAGGATTCGGGGATTGTTGCCGGATCCAAATTTCTGCACCAAAACGGGAATGCCGATTGAGGATTATGTAGGGTTCAATAGAAACAGACATCAGTACTACGGGAAACGTTGAAAGCAGTAGTGAGCGGCGAGGTCATCCCATTTAAGGCTCAGGTGGACAGAGAGACAAGAGGGGAGCAGCAGCAGTTGGTAGAGGATATTTTGGAAGTGGATGGAATGTATGCGGAGGATCCGACTCTGGATCTTCTGGTGGGGAGGAAGAAGCTACAGGCGAGGTATGACCTTGTGTCTACGGGAAAGGCAGTTTGGCAGTTGAGGCAGGCAAGGGGAGCTGTGTATGAGTATGAGGAGAAGGCTAGCCGCTTATTGGCAGGCCAGCTCCGCTGGCAGGTTCGGGTCCAGGGACTGGGCGCTGGTGGCGGCACCGGAGCAGGTGAACAAGGCATTTGAGGAGTTCTATAAGTCAGAGCCTCTGGAGGATGAGTAGGAGGGGAAGAGACGGCAGGGTTGGAGGAGCCAGTGAGAGTGGAAGAAGTGTGGGTAGCGATAGGGAAAATGCAGATAGGTAAGATACCGATGGTTTCCCAGTAGAGTTTTATAAAACGTTTATGGATAGGTTGGCGCCGCTGTTGGTGGAGATATTTGAGGACACGGTGGCTAAGGGGGTGCTACCAAGAGAATGGGACAGGCATCCATTTCATTGTTGCTGAAGAAGGACAAGGACCCGGTGGAGTGTGGGTCGTATAGGTCTACATCTTTGTTGAATGTGGATGCCAAGCTATTGGTGAAGGTGCTGGCATTAAGGTTTGAGGAGTGTCGCCCGAAGGTCATCGGGAAGGATCAGACCGGGTTTGTAAAGGGCAGACAGTTGTCGTCAAATGTGGGGTGTCTGTCGAATGTGGTGTTTTCTCTGGCAGACGGGAGGGAGTTGGAGGTGGTGGTGGCCCTGGATGCTGAGAAGGCATTTGATGTGGAGTGGAGTTATTTGTTTGCGTTGTTGGACAGGTTAGGGACTGGGCCTAAGTTTGTGGCATGTGTGAAATTGTTGTATAAGGATCCAATGGCGTGTATGGGCACAAATGAGATTTCAGGCTATTTTCCCTTGCATCGTGGAACGAGTCATGGGTGCCCTACGTCCCCTCCCTTTTTGTTTGTGCTGGTTATAACCTTGGCTAGAGCAATGAGGTGCTTGAATAAATGGAGGGGGCTAGTGAGAGGGGGGGGGGGGGGCGCCTCGGGTGTCCTATGTGCATGTTGATGATTTTTTTGCTGTATGTCTCTAACCCGGGCTCTCCAGTGGGGGATATAATAGGACTGACTAGGAGATTTGGCCCTTTTTCAGGCTATAAATTAAATTTGGGAAGAAGTGAGTGTTTTGCGGTGTCTTCTCCACTTGGAGAGCTCAAGGTGGGGGAGTTGGTGTTGGGTTTATTTTGCTTTGTAATGTATTGTGTATTAAATGTAAAAGTGTTAAAGTTTGAATGAAAATACTTTTTAAAAAACCCTTCAACCCTTTACTAATTAAAAATCTGTCTGTCCTCCTTAAATTTACTCAATGTTCCGGCAGCCACTGAACTGTGGGGTAGTGATTTCCACAGATCCACAACTCCTTGGAATATGTTTTAAATCTGCTACCCCTTACCATAAAACTATGACTTCTCTTTCTAGATTGCCCCACAAGAGGAAGCATCCGCTCTACGTCTACTTTGTCAATTCCTTTTATTGAGTTATGTACCTCAATTAGATCTTTCATTCATCTAAACTCGACATAGTATAGTCTAAACTGCTCAATATAGTCTAAACCGCTTCATAAGACATGCTCCTTATCTCGGGAAGCAATCTAGTGTACCTCCTCTGAACTGCCTCTAATGTAACTACAGCCCCCCTCAAATAAGGGGACCAAAACTGTACACAGAACTGCACGTGCGGTCACACCAGTGCAGCAATACCTCCCTATTCCTTTAGCTATAAAGGCCTGTGGTAGTCACCACTGTTGTATATATCACATATGAGGTGTAATATGGTAAGGCTCCTGTACTACAGGTACGGGGGTAGATCCCTGCCTGCTGGCTCCGCCCAGTAGGCGGAGTATAAATGTGTGGTCTCACCGAGCTGCAGCCATTTCAGCAGCAGCTGTGGGAGGCTACACATCTCTGCTTAATAAAGCCTTGATTACACTCTACTTGCGTCTCGTCGTAATTGATAGTACATCAATTTATTCAGCAGAGATTTTACAACGATGGACCTCCGCATCAAGCCGGATCACTGGCAGCTGGACCCTCAAGCAGACAACGCCAAGTCGGTGGAGATCCGGGGGTACTGCACCGCCACCCTCACCGTCCAGGACGCAGAGTTCAGCAACTTCCGGCTCTACGTCCTCCCCAACCTCTGCCCTGCCTTGCTACTCGGCCTGGACTTCCAGTGCAACCTCCAAAGTCTAACTCTGAAATTCGGTGGGCCCCTACCGCCCCTTACTGTATGTGGTCTGACAACCCTTAAGGGCGACCCGCCTTCTCTGTTTGCAAACCTCACCCCGGATTACAAACCCGTTGCCACCAGAAGCAGAAGGTACAGTGCCCAGGACAGGACCTTCATCAGGTCTGAGGTCCAGCTGCTGCTGCGGGAAGGCATCATCGAGGCCAGCAACAGCCCCTGGAGAGCTCAAGTGGTAGATTTGAAAACTGGGGAGAGAAACAGGATGGTCGTTGACTACAGTCAGACCATCAATCGGTCCACACAGCTCGACGCGTACCCCCTCCCACGCATATCTGATATGGTCAATCAGGTTGCACAGTACCGCGTCTTCTCGACAGTGGACCTAAAATCAGCCGACCACCAGCTCCCATTCGCAAGGCGGACCGCCTGTACACCGCGTTTGAGGTGGACAGCCGGCTTTACCACTTCCTTAGGGTTCCCTTCGACGTCACTAATGGGATCTCGGTCTTCCAACGGGTGATGGACCGAATGGTTGACCGGTACGGACTGCGGGCCACCTTCCCGTACCTGGATAACGTCACCATCTGTGGCCACGACCAGCAGGACCACGACGCTAAACTTTCCAAATTCCTCCACACCGCCAAACTCCTTAACCTAACATACAACAAGGAGAAGTGCGTGTTCAGCATCAACCGCTGAGCCATCCTCGGCTATGTGATACAAAATGGTGTTCTAGGGCCCGACCCCGATCGCATGTGCCCCCTCATGAACTCCCCCTCCTCCACTGCCCCAACGCCCTGAAACGGTGCCTGGGGTTCTTCTCATACTACGCCCAGTGGGTCCCTAACTATGCAGACAAGGCCCGCCCACTCATTCACTCCACCCACCGTTTTCCCCCTGACGGCCGAGGCACACCAGGCCTTCAACCGCATCAAGGCCTACATCGCCAAGGCCGCGATGCACGCGGTTGAGAGACGCTCCCCTTCCAAGTCGAGGGCGATGCATCAGACGTTGCTCTGGCCACCACCCTCAACCAGACAGGCAGGCCCGTGGCATTCTTTTCACACACCCTCCATGCCTCCGAAATTCGGCACTCCTCTGTTGAGAAGGAGTCCCAAGCCATCGTAGAAGCTGTACGGCATTGGAGACATTACCTGGCCGACAGCAGATTCACTCTCCTCACTGACCAACAGTCGGTTCCCTTCATGTTCAATAGCACTCAGTGGGGCAAGATCAAAAATGATAAAATCTTGAGGTGGACAATTACGAGATTTGTACAATCACCCCTGTAAGCTCAACGAGCCCCCCAATGCCCTATCCCGAGGTACATGTGCTAGTGCACAAGTGGACCGACTCCGGACCATACACGATGCTCTCTGTCACCCAGGGGTCACCCGGTTCTTTCACTTCATAAAGGCCCGCAATCTGCCCTACTCCATTGAGGAGGTCAGGGCTATCACCAGAGACTGCCAGGTCTGCGCGGAGTGCAAACCGCACTTCTATCGGCCAGACCGCGTGCATCTAGTGAAGGTCTCCCGCCCCTTTGAATGCCTCAGCATGGATTTCAAAGGGCCCCTCCCCTCCACCGACCGAAACACGTACTTCCTTAACGTGGTCGACGAATACTCCAGATTCCCTTTCACCGTCCCATGCCCCGATATGATGTCTGCCACCGTCATGAAAGCACTCAACACCATCATTGCTCTGTTCGGTTTCCCCGCCTACATCCACAGCGACCGGGGATCCTCATTTATGAGCAATGAGCTGCGTCAGTACCTGCTCAGCAAGGGCATCACCTCGAGCAGGACGACCAGCTACAACCCCCGGAGAAATGGGCAGGTGGAGCGGGAGAATGGGACAGTCTGGAAGGCCGTCCAGCTGGCCCTACGGTCCAAGAATCTCCCGGTCTCCCGCTGGCAGGAGGTCCTCCCCGACACCCTCCACTCCATTCGGTCGCTACTTTGCACTGCGACTAATGCAACCCCCCATGAACGTCTCCTTGCTGTCCCCAGGAAGTCCACCTCCGGGGTTTCGCTCCCAACGTGGCTGGCAGCTCCAGGTCCCGTTGTCCTCCGCAAGCACGTGCGGCTCCACAAGGTGGACCCGTTGATCGAGAGGGTACAGCTACTCCATGAAAATCCATAGTACGTGGGTGTACCCCGACGGCCGCCAAGACACAGTCTCCCTCAGGGACCTGGCACCAGCTGGGTCCCCACCACCCCACCACCCCTCTGCCCCGGCGCACCTCACCACAGCCCCTGCTCCAGATGATGATCCATCTTCCCCTTGGTCCCACCCGGGGATGAAGATGAGGTCTACACATTCCCGGAGTCACCGGCGACCGAGCCGACGCCTGCATTGCCACCGGGACTGCGGCACTCACAACGGAGGATCAAGGCGCCCGATTGTCTGAATTTGTGAACTTTCCCCAAAATGTTACCCTAAGCATGTAAATAGTCTTCCACCACCCCTGCTGGACTCTTCTTTAACAGGGGGTGAATGTGGTAGTCACCACTGTTGTATATATATATATCACATATGGGACGTAATACGGTAAGGCTCCTGTACTACAGGTATGGGGGTAGATCCCTGCCTACTGGCTCCACCCAGAAGGCGGAGTATAAATGTGTGTGCTCACCGAGCTGCAGCCATTTCGGCAGCAGCAGCGGGAGGCTCCACATCTCTGCTTAATAAAGCCTCGATTACACTCTACTCTCGTCTCGTCGTAATTGATAGTGCATCAATGCCAAAATTCCATTTGCCTTCCTTATGACTTCTGTACCTGCATACTAGTTTTCTGAGATTCGTGCATGAGGATACTAGATCCCTGGGTTACTGGGTTATGGGGATAGGGTGGAGGTATGGGCTTGGGTAGGGTGCTCTTTCAAAGAGCTGGTGCAGACTTGATGGGCCGAATGGCCTCCTTCTGCACTATAAATTCTATGATTCTATCCACATCCATTTGTAAACTTTTTTATTTCCTCATTGCTACTTAATATCCCACCTATTTTAGTGTCACCTGCAAATTTGATACAGAATCTTCTATCCCTGCATCCAAGTCATCAGTATATATCGTAAATAGTTGGGGTCCGAAGATTGAACCATGTGGTACCTCACTAGTTACATCTTGACAACCAGGAAAGGACCCATTTAACCCAACCATCTGTCTTCTGTCGGTTAGCCAGTCTTCTATTCAAACTAATAAATTACCCCCAACCCCATGTGATCTAACCTTGTATATTAACCTTTTGTGCAACACCTTATCAAATGCCTTCTGCAGGCATCTACAGGATTCCCATTATCCACTAGGCTTATTACACCTTCAAAGAACTCTAGCAAATTAGTCAAAACCAAGGATTATGGGCCTGTTGGGAAGGTTTGGAAGGTTTTCGGGGTCCAAGCTGAATGTAGGGAAAAGCGAGGTATTCCCGGTAAATGAGCTGGCACAGCGGGCTAACTTAATGGAGCCCCATTCATTCCCTCACTACCTGAATCCCCCAAATACCTAAACCTATCTCTCGCTACCGAAAATGGCATCTTCATTTTCGGTAGCGAGAGATAGGTTTAGGTATTTGGGGATTCAGGTAGTGAGGGAATGAATGGGGCTCCATAAGTGGAACTTAACAAAGCTGGTGGAGGAGACCAGGGAGGATCTTAGGAGGTAGGATACCCTGCATTTAACCTTGGCGGGAAAGGTCCAAGTGGTGAAAATGAATATTCTGCCGCGCCTCTTGTTTAGCTTTCAGGCTCTCCCGGTCTTTACACTAAAGGGTGGGGAGGATCCTGCTAAAGAGGCAGAGGCAGCGGGGGAGGTTGGCATTGCCGAACTTGATTCAGTATTATTGGGCGGCGAATGTGGACAAGGTGCGGCTGTGGTGGGAAGGAGAAGGGGTAGAGTGGGTTAGGATGGACAAGGAATCTTGTAAGGGGTCGGGTTTGAGGGCTATGGTGATGGCAGCATTGCCAAAGGCTCCAAGTAGGTATTCAGGGAGCCCAGTAGTGCAGTCCACGGTGAAGATATGGAATCAGCTGAGGAGGCAATTTAGGATGGAAGAGATGTCGGTGCTAACGCCGCTGTGCGAGAATCATGGGTTTGAGCTGGGGGGGATGGATAGTGTATATAGAAGGTGGAGGGAGTATGGCTGGTCAAGGTGAGGGATTTGTATTTGGAGGAAGGGTTCGCCAGTCTGGAGGAGCTAAGGGAGAGGGTTGAACTACCGAGTTCAGGTATCCACAGGTTAGGGACTTTGCACGAAAGGTCTAGAGGGGGTTCCCTAGGTTGCCAGGATATACCCTGCTGGAGCGATTGCTGCTTCCGGATGTGGAAGGGGAGGGAAAAATTGTGGATATATATAAGTGGCTGGGGGAGCAGGGAGGCGAGCGGGTAGTGAAGATCAAGGAGAAATGGGAAGCAGAGTTGGGAATGGAGATCAATTGGGGAGTATGGAGTGAGGCACTGCAAAGGGTAAACGGGACCTCGTCTTGTGCAAGGATGAGTCTGATACAGTTTAAGGTGGTGCACAGAGTGCATATGACTCGGACAAGAATGAGTGGGTTCTTTCAGGGGGTAGCAGATGAGTGTGAGAGGTGTGGGCGTGGGCGAATCACACGCACATGTTATGGGGTTGCGAAAAATTGGGAAGATTCTGGGCGGGAGTGTTCACGGTCTTAGCCAGAATAGGGTAGGAGGAGGTGGACCCTGACCCTTTGGTGGCGATATTTGGGGTTTCAGAGAAGCCGGAGCTAATGGAGAGGAGGAAGGCCGATGTCGTGGCCTTTGGCTCTCTGACTGCACGGCGACAAATTTTGCTGGAGTGGCAGTTGGCATCGCCACCGGGGATAGCGGCTTGGTTGGGTGACCTGTACGACTTCCTGCGGTTAGAAAAGATAAAATATGAGTTCAGGGGCTCAGCGGCTGAGTTTGAGAAAAGGTGGGGGATGTTTGTGACTGTGTTTGAGGAGCTGTTCGTCGTGAGGGGGTGGGTGATGAGAAGAGGGGGGGGGGGGGTGAAAAAGGGGATAAATCTGTACAGACTGTATAGTTGATTGTTGGGAAGTATGTTTCCCAGGGTGTTTACTTGCTGTAACCTGTTTGATGCAAGTTTGTAATAAAATACTTTTTTTTTTAAATAGTCAAACACGATACACCCTTCATACAACCACACTGACTCGCGGATTGCATTTTGACTTTTGAAATGTCCTGTTAGTACTTCCTTAATAATGATTTCTAACAATTTCCCAACAACAGATGTTAAACTAACTGGTCTGTAATTTCCTACATTCTGCCTTCCTTCTTTGTTGAATAAGGCTGTTCCATCAGCATTTTTCCAATCCAATGGAACCTTTCCCGCATCCAAGGATTTTTGGAATATTATAACCAATGAATCCACTATCACTGCTGCCACTTCCTTGAGGACTGGGATGTAGGCCTTCAGGCCCTGGGGACCTGTCTGCATTCAATCCTAATAGTTTGTTTAGTACTTTTTCCCTACCGATGATGATTTTACCAAGTTCCTCCCTTTCTATTACCTCTGCATTACCTGTTACTTTTGGGATGGTGCCAGCATCCTCCACTGTGTAAACTGAGGGAAAATATTGATTTAGCTTCTCCTCTATTTCTGTGTTTCCCACTATTAACATCCGGGTGTCAACCTCGAAGAGGCCAACATTCACATTATTTCCTCTCTTCCCTTTGATATACGTATAGAAGCTTTTGTTATATTTTTTATATTTTGCGTTAGTTTTATTTCATAATTTACCTTTGTTCTTTTTATTACTTTTTTTTAGTAATCCTTTGTTGATCTTTTAAAGGTTCCCAATCCTCCAGTCACTGTCACTGGCCTTTGCAATATGGTATGCCTTAGTTTTTGTCTTTATGTTATTGTTAACTTCCTTGCTTAGCCATGGATTTGTGTCCCCCCACCCCCCCCCCCCACCCCCCCTCCCCCCCCCCCACCTCCCCCTCACCATCTTCCTCTCTGGAATATATTTTAGTTGGGAGGAGTTGAAGATCTTGTTAAACAACTGCCACTGTTCATCAACTATCCTACCTTTTAGTCTGCATGGCCAGTCCACGAGGACATAATCTGTCCTCATGTCTACGTAATTACCTCTGTTTAACTTCATATTTTCCTGCAGACTTTAGGACTATTCTGTCAGGCTCAAATGGGGATCAGGAGATCACACTGAATGGGAAACACTGACTCAACCTGTGATTTTGCCCAAATTGGCTGGTGTATGGCCTGAAGACAGGCTTGCAGCTGGGCGGTGGGCAGGCTCTCAAGGACCAATTGGGAACTTTTCCGCTTGAAAGAGGCAGGCGAGGAGGGCCTCTAAGCCTCGCATGTGGGGGACCTGAAGGATCAAACAGGCCTCAACAGGTCTTAGATCAGTTAAATTGACTGCCCTCAATTTGAGGAATGGAGCTGGAGAACCCACACAGCGGCCAGTGCTGCTACTTTAGGTGGCCTCTCACCTCCATGCACACCCTCAGCACGGCTTAAAAATCTGTCTTCAGCATGTCTAAGGTCAGCTGTATGAAGGTTACGTACAGATACATAATGAAGCTGTCTGTGCTATAGAATCATCCTCAAAAGCATTGCATCACTGTAGCATTCCAACATTTTTTAACCATCCATTGAACTTCTCTGAATGACATTGCCATTTTTGGCTATATTGGGATGAGTTTATTGTTCATTTTTTAAAAAATAATTTTTATTCAAATTTTTCAACAACAAATTTTCTCCCAACAGTTAAAGTAAACAAGGTGTAAAACTAAACAGAAACAGAAAAAGAAATCCCCCCCCCCAATACAAAGTAATAAATGAATAACTAATAACAAGACAAGAAAGAAAGAAAAGCAACACAAACACCGTCGCAAAAACAAACCCCCTTAACAAACCCTGATCACCCCCCCCCCCCCCCCCCCCCCCCCCCCCCCCACACCGGGTTGCTGCTGGGACTGACCACCCTCTACCCCTCCGCCAGGAAATCGAGAAAAGGCTGCCACCGCTGGAAGAACCCTTGTACTGAACCCCTCAGGGCAAACTTAACCTTTTCCAGCCTGATGAACCCGGCCATGTCATTGATCCAGGCCTCCGGGCTCGGGGGCTTCGCGTCCCTCCACTGTAAGAGAATCCTACGCCGGGCTACTAGAGACGCAAAGGCCAGGGTACCGGCCTCTCTCACCTCCTGCACTCCCGGCTCCGCTGCTACCCCAAAGATCGCGAGCCCCCAGCCCGGCTCCACCCTGGAACCGACCACCTTGGACAAAGTCCCCGCCACCCCCTTCCAAAACCCCTAAAACGCCGGACATGCCCAAAACATATGGGTGTGGGTCGCCGGGCCTCCCGAACACCTCCCGCACCTGTCCTCCCCCCCAAAGAACCGGCTCATCCTGCCCCCTTCAACTGAATTAAGCTGAGCCAGGCGCAAGAAGAGGACGAGTTCACCCTCCCCAGGGCGTCCGCCCACGTCCCATCGTCAATCTCTTCCCCGAGCTCTTCCTCCCACTTCGCTTCCAGCTCCTCCACCGACGCCTCCTCCTCTTCCTGCATCATCTGATAAATCGCCGAGATCCTCCCCTCACCGACCCACGTCCCCGAGAGCACCCTATCCTGCACCCCCCTAGGCGGCAGCAGCGGGAACTCCGCCACCTGCCGCTTAACAAACGCCCTAATCTGCATATACCTGAAAGCATTCCCAGGGGGGAGGCCCCACTTCCCCTCCAACTCCTCTAAAGTCGCAAACTTCCCGTCGAGGAAAAGGTCCCCCATCCGCCTGATGCCTGCCCTATGCCAACTCAAAAACCCACCATCTATTCTCCCTGGTGCAAACCGGTGATTGCCCCATATCGGGGCCCACACTGAGGCCTTCACTTCCCCCCTGTGCCGCCTCCACTGCCCCCAAATTTTGAGGGACGCCACCACTACTGGACTCATGGAATATCTTGCCGGGGGTATGGACGCGGGGCCGTCACCAATGCCCCCAAACTCGTACCCACACAGGATGCCACTTCCAGCCTCTTCCATGCGGCACCCTCCCCCTCCATCACCCACCTGCGAATCATTGCCACATTCGCAGCCCAGTGGGCAGTGCCAAACCGCCTGCCTCCCTTCTTCGCTCCAGGAATACCCTCCTCACTCTCGGGGTCTTCCGCGCCCACTCGAATCCCAGAATACTCTTATTCACCCTCTTGAAAAAAGCCTTCGGAATCAATATGGGGAGGCACTGGAAAAGAAACAAGAACCTCGGGAGCACCGTCATCTTAACCGACTGGACCCTGCCCACCAAAGAGAGTGGCAGCGCGTCCCACCTCCTGAACCCCTCCTCCATCTGTTCCACCAGCCTCGAAAAGTTTAGCCTGTGCAGGGCCCCCCAGCTCCTAGCTATCTGGACCCCAAGATATCTAAAGCTCCTCTCCGCCCTTTTCAACGGGAGCTCCCCTATCTCCCTCTCCTGGTCCCCCAGGTGCAGCACAAACAGCTCACTCTTCCCCACGTTGAGCTTGTAGCCCGAAAAGTCCCCAAACTCCACAAGTATCTTCAACACCTCTGGCATCCCCCCCCCCCCCCCCCCCCCCTCGCTAACGCGAAGAGCAGGGGAGACAAGGGGCACCCCTGCCTCGTCCCCCAGGAAAGCCGAAAGTCCTCCGACCTCCTCCCATTCGTCACCACACTCGCCACCGGGAAACTGTACAGCAACCTCACCCAGCTGATGAATCCCTCACCAAACCCGAACCTCTTCAGCACTTCCCACATGTAGCCCCACTCCACCCTGTCAAAAGCTTTCTCCGCATCCATCGATGCTACTATTTCCGCCTCCCCAGCCGCCGACGCCATCATCATAACATTAAGGAGCGCCGTACATTGGCATTCAGCTGCCTCCCCTTCACAAACCCCGTTTGGTCCTCATGGATAACCATCGGGCCCACATCTTCCACCCTTCTGGACAGTACCTCCGCCAACAACTTTGCATCTACGTTGAGGAGTGAAATCGGCCTGTAAGACCCACACTGGAGGGGGTCCTTATCCCGCTTCAGGATCAGTGAAATTATTGCTCTAGACATCGTCGGGGGCAGAGCCCCCCCCTTCCCTCGCCTCAGTCAGGGTCCTCACAAGCAGCGGGCCCAGCAGATCTGAAAACTTCTTCTAAAACTCCACCGGGAACCCGTCAGGTCCCGGTGATTTCCCTGTCTGCGTGCTCCCCAGCGCTTCCATCAGCTCCTCCAACTGGATTGGGGCCCCCAGACCCTCCACCCGCTCATCCTCTACTCTTGGGAACTCCAGCCTATCCAGAAAGCGGTCCATCAAAACCACCTCCGTAGGGGGCACTGCCCAGTACAGCCCCTCGTAAAAGGATCTGAACACCCCATTAATGTCCCTGCCACCCCGCACCAAGTTCCCTCCTGCCTCTGTGAATCCCCCTATCTCTCTCTCTGCCTCCTGCTTCCGGAGCTGGTGGGCCAGCATCCGACTTGCCTTCTCCCCATACTCATATACCGCCCCCTGCGCCCTCCTCCACTGTGCCTCCGCCTTCCGGGTGGTCAGTATATCAAACTCCGCTTGGAGACTGCGATGCTTCCTCAAAAGCCCCTCCTCCGGGACATCCGCATACCTCCTGTCCACCCTTACCATTTCTTCCACCAGCCTCTCCCTCTCAACCCTCTCCCCCTCTCCCTGTACGCCCGAATGGATACCAGCTCCCCTCTAACCACTGCCTTCAGCGCTTCCCAAGCCACCCCAACTTGCACCTCCCCGTTGTCATTGGCTTCCAAATACCCCTCTATACCCCTACGGACCCGCCCACATAATTCCTCCTCTGCCAGAAGCCCCACATCTAACCTCCATAGCGGGCTCTGATCCTTCCCCTCCCCCAGCTCCAGGTCTACCAAATGCGGAGCATGGTCAGATATGGCTATCGCCGAATACTCCGCCCCCACCACTCTCGGGATTAGCGCCCTGCTGAGAACAAAAAAGTCAATCCGGGAATAAGCCTTGTGGACATGGGAGAAAAAGGAGAACTCCCTACCACCCGGCCTCAAAAACCTCCAAGGGTCCACCCCTCCCATCTGATCCATGAACCCCCTCAGCACCGAGGCCGCCGCCGGCCTCTTACCCATCCTAGACTTCGAACGATCCAGAGCCGGATCCAACACCGTGTTAAAGTCCCCTCCCAAGATTAAACCCCCCGTCTCCAGGTCCGGGATCCGGCTCAACATTTGCCGCATGAAGCCCGCATCGTCCCAGTTGGGGGCGTACACATTGACCAGAACCACCCGCTCCCCCTGGAGTCTACCACTCACCATTACGTATCTACCTGCACTGTCCGCCACCACATTGGACGCAACAAACGACAAGCTCTTGCCAACTAAGATCGCCACCCCTCGATTCTTCACATCAAGCTCCGAGTGAAACACCTGCCCCACCCAGCCTCTTCTCAGCCTCACCTGATCCGCCACCTTAAGGTGCGTCTCCTGGAGCATAGCCACGTCCGCCCCCAGCCCCTTCAAATGTGCCAAGACCCGGGACCGCTTCACCGGTCCATTCAGCCCCCTCACGTTCCATGTGACCAGCCGAATCTGGGGGGTCTTCCCCCTTCCTCTGCGCCGGTCAGCCATAGCTCTTCCTCGGCTCACCACATGCCCAGAGAACCCCCCAGGCCCGTTCCCCACGGTGGCAGACCCCCCTCCCCCCTCCAGCCTCCCCCTTCACCAGCCGTTTCCCTACGGCCCCTGCAGCAGCAACCTGGTACCCCCCTACTTCTCCCACCCGAGCCCCCCCACCACCCCCCCACACCCCCCAAGCTAGGGTCCCCCCTAGCTGCGTTACCCCAACCATTGTACTTTCGTAAGTCAGCCGACTCCTGCTGACCCCGGCTGCTCCCGCCATCCCGACGACCCCCCCCCCCCGATGCAACACAACCACCAATCCCCCCTCCAAGTGCCGGCCCCGCCCCCTCCTCCTCCAGCGTGGGAAGAAAGCCCGCGCTTCCATCCCAAGCCCCGCCCCCCCGACCCGACACGCGGGAAAAAGACGGGCACCTGATCCAGCGGGACCGCGAACAGCTCCCCAACCCTCCTCCAGTGAAAAAACTAAAAAGCACCCCAATAAATAAATAACAGCCCCAAAAAGCGAAAAAGCAGAACAGCGAAAAGGCAACATCAAACACAGCCAATAAAAACGAAAGGATACCAAGGAGGACAGAGCCTCCGGACTATGTATATCATTCCCCAGCCCCCCCCAGTCCTCAGTTCGAGTCCAACTTCTCTGCCTGGACAAAGGCTCAGGCCTCCTCCGGAGAGTCAAAGTAGAGCTGGCGGTCCTTGTAAGTGACCCAGAAGCGAGCCGGCTGTAACAGGCCAAACTTCACCCCCTTCCTGTGAAGCACTCCCTTCGCCCAATTGAAAGCAGCCCTTCTCTTCACCACCTCCGCGCTCCAGTCCTGATACTTCCTGATCTCTGCATTCTCCCACTTGCTGCTCCTTTCCTTCTTCGCCCATCTCAGCACACACTCACGGTCAACGAAGCGGTGAAAACTGACCAGCACCGCCCTAGGCGGCTCGTTCGGCCTGGGCTTCCTCAACAGCACTCGATGGGCCCCCTCCAGATCCATGGGTCCTTGGAACGACCCCGCGCCCATTAACGAATTCAGCATCACAACCACGTAGGCCCCCAAATCCGAACCTTCCAGCCCATCCGGGAGGCCCAAAATCCGCAGGTTCTTCCGACGGGAGCAGTTCTCCATCTCCTCCATCCTTGCCAGCCATTTCTTGTGAAGCGCCTCGTGCGACTCCACCTTCACTGCCAGCTCCATGAGTTCGTCCTCGCTCTCCGAGGCCTTTTGCTGTAGCTCCCGGATCTCCGCACCCTGAGCCGCCTGAGTCGCCATGAGCTTGTCCAGCGAGGCCTTAAACGGCTCCAGGGTCTCAGCTTTCAGCTCTCTGAAGCAGCGATGGAGCAGCTCCTGCTGCTCCTGTGCCCACTGCTGCCACGCTGCTGCTGCTTCCCCGCCCGCCGCCATCTTGTTTTTCCTGTCTCGCACCTTTCTCTGCTCCAAAGCCAATTTTTTGACCGCCCCGCTCCTGGTCCAGTCCATCCACCAGCAGATGAGCACAGTGGATGTGTTCCCACCAGGGAAAAAGTCCAACCAGCACCGCTGCGGGCCCTTAAAAGAGCCCGAAAGTCCAAAAATAGCGGGAGCTACCGAACGTGCGGCTTAGCTCCGCATCGCTGCAACTGGAAGTTCCGAGTTTATTGTTCATTAGGAACTGGATTTATACTGTTCAAACTAATCTCCGTGCAGGATGCTAATATAGGTGAAGGAAATGTTGTATTTCATCTGTCTTACCTCAAAGAGGAATAACTGAGTGGACAGTTTATCTGGTTTTCAACAAAGAATAACTGCATTTGATTAGGTAATAACCTCTGTTATGCCTCAACAAATGCCGATAGCATAGGTTTGTATCATTCCCCCCTTTTCTCACCATTCCAATCAGAAGCTGCCATAATTTGATTGAGGCTGAGTAGAGGTGAATATATCTACACTGTGGCATGGATGGGAGATGAGGAATAGAGCAATATAATGGATGTAGATTTTGTGTTGGAATCTAAAGTTGATGCCTTCAGTCTTCCTGAGGTTTAAGTGGAGGAAATTGCAGTTTCAGCAAGATTACAAGTTATTCAGATTGGATTTATTTCAAAAGAACATATTTTTGCACTCCAAGTACCACTAAGGGAAAAAGGGGAAATTCACACTATGAATAAAATACATATTTTGATTGTATGGAGTTCATTAAAAGATGTGACAAGGTGAGGACAACTATAGCCCCAAACACAAAACATATTTCAATGAGGTATAGACACGATCGTTAATGTTCGGAGTATTTAGTAAGGTTTCAGAGATAAGTTTGGTGTTTGCATAGAAAAAATAAATTAAAAATTGGTTGGTGAGAATATCTTTTTTGCATGACTTCCACACTGCTACAATCCCATCTGATGGCAATATTGGACAAGTCAGATTCCAGAGTGAAACCCAGCTTGAGATATCCGAACATTTTCTAAAGAAACTGTGGAGGGCAGTTACTGAACAAATTCACAGGAGTCTGATGCTGAAGTTTTGACCAAAATAATAAAGCATTTATTAAACAAGAAAAACAAACTATATTACAACAGACAGACAATACAATTAAAAGAAAATGATTCAAATTCCTGTACCTCAGCTATGTCTGTAACGACCCATAGGGTAGAATTTCACCCTTGCCGGTTGTGTTCGGTGGGCAGGACCAGAAGGGGCCGCAAATCCTGTTCCAGCCAACATCCAATTAGAACTTGCGATAATACGCTGGCTGCCACGCTGAATCACGGCCAAATTGGTTGGGCAAGTCTGGCAGGGCTAGGTGTGCATCATGCCCAATGGTGCCTCATCATGAACTTCAAAAGCAGTCTCCACGGGCAGCAGAATAGCGTCATGGCAACAGCAGGAGGCCACAGCAGACAGGAGGGGAGTTTGGGAGCCAGCAAGCATCCCATTTGCTGGGTGACTGTCTCCGAGCCCTGGTTGGGCAGTGCGGTACCACAGCGGTTAGCACTGTTGCTTCACAGCTCCAGGGTCCGAGGTTCGATTCCAGTCACTGTCTGTGCGGAGCCTGCACGTTCTCCTGTGCCTGCGTGGGTTTCCTCCGGGTGCTCCGGTTTCCTCCCACAAGTCCTGAAAGATGTGCTGTTAGGTGAATTGGACATTCTGAATTCTCCCTCAGTCTACCCGAACAGGTGTCCGAATGTGGCAACGAGGGTCTTTTCACAGTGACTTATCACAGGGTTAATGTAAGCCTACTTGTGACACTAATAAAGAATATTATTATTGAGGCAGTCACAGTCAGGAGGGACATGTTTAGTGAGGCATTGGTGAAGGGGGAGCTGTCAGAGACACTGACACAGGCGTTGATCACGCCAATCCCGAAGAAGGGGAAGGATCCATTGGAGTGTGGGTTGTATAAGCCCATTTTGTTGTTGAACACAGACGTGAAAATGCTGATTACGTTGGTGGCGGGGAGGGTGCGTGGCAAGGGTGCTTGCTGAGGATTTTGTAAAAGGTGGATAGCTCTCCAGTGACAACAGGAGGCTGTTGAATGTGGTTATGACTCCGTCAGTGGGGCGGGTGCCGGATGATATTGTTTCTACGGATGCAGAGAAGGCTTGTGATCTGGGTGGAGAGGAGATACTTATTTGAGATCTCCCCCACTCCACTCCCATTCACTAAACTTCCCCTCTCCTTACCGTAGCAAAGTGGCCCCCATCCAGGGTCCCCCCCTCCAATACCCCCACAAAAACAACAACCGCCCCATCCTTCCTGACCTACTCCCCATCTCCCCCACCAACATACCCAAACCCCAACAGCATTAACAAGCTTCTCTCCTCACCAAGAACCATTGCAATCGCCCCTTCTAACCACGCCAACCCCCAACAGAACAAAAACATAACAAAAGGGCATAAATACACTGTACAAACACCCCCTTCATATATAGAGTGCCAAGCAATCCTCCTCAGATCGGCCTAGCTTCTTTTCTCTGATGAAAGCCTCTGCCATCTCTGGGGTGTCTAAAAAGTAATCTTTTGAGTCCACTGACCTTCTGCAATCAGGCTGGGTACACCATCCCAAATCGTACACCCTTGCTCTAAAATACTGCTTTTGCTTTATTGCGGGCCACACATCTCTCCGCCAGCTCAGTCCCAACGCTCTGATATATCCGCACAGTGTGCCCATCACAGTCAATGTTCTGGATCTTTTTCGCCCGCTCCAAGACCCTCTCTCCTTCCTTTGACAGCTGCAAAAGCGGATAATCACTGCCCAGGGTGGCACATTCGGCCTCGTCACCTGCTGGAGTGCCCGATGAGCATTATCAAACTCGGGAGGGGAGAACAACTCATTCCCTCCCACCAGACGAGAGAACATCACTGAAAAATACTTGTTTGGCTTCGAGCTCTCCACTCCCTCTGGCAGCCCCACCAACCTAAGGCTCAACCTTGACCTGTTCTCCAGATCCTCTACTTTTAACTTCAGGCCTTTGTTGCTCTCTGCCACGAGCAGCAACTCTGCTTCCTGTGAGGTGAACCGTCCCTCATGTTGCGACAAGGCCTCCTGCACACCCTTCAACATTGCACTTTCACCACATTCAAGGTCTTTCCAAGATGATGGTGAATCAGGCCCAGAGTCTGTTAACAGTGGCTTTAAATTATTCCTTTATGTCCTTGCCCTGCTGCTCGAACTGCCTATCCATCTGTTTGTTGAGTTTTTCCAGCTCCTGCACATCACCACAGCCAGTGTGTCTGATGTAATGGGCGCGGCAGCCATCTTCCTGCAACTTCTTTTGACAGGCTACCCTCCTGAGCCATTTTCACATGGATCTTCTTCGTCGACACTTTTGACATGTCTCCGTCGGGCGAACGTTCTCTAAATCAACTTACAGGGTTTGGGCACCAAAATCCCTCCAAAAAACAGGTACAGGGAATCAAAAACAACTGACCTGCTGTTTTGTGCTATTTCACTTTTCTTCCTCTTTCTGTTCTGCGCACGTGCAGAGGGCCAGTTCCCGCCCTGAAGATGTGAAAATGGATGAACTGTGCGTGCTCGGCCCATCTCCCCACCTGGTACACAATCCTCCAGTGTCCTGGCTGGGACCTTGGCCAGTATTTTCGCATCCACGTTTAGCAGTGGAATGGGTCTATTGGACCCGCATTCTGTTGGGTCTTTGTCTTTCTTGGGTATCAGTGAGATTGAGGCTTGTGCTAGCGTAGGCAACAGGGTGCCCCTCGCCAACGAGTCTGTGAACATCTCTCGCAGGTGTGGGGTAAATGCTGTCACAAATGTTTTGCAGAAGTCCGTCAGGAACTCGTCTGGTCCCAGTGCCTTCCCCGCCTGCATGGAGTTAATACTCTCCATGACTTTTCCCAGTTCTAGTGTGCTTCCAGCCCCCATTTCCTATCCTCCTCCACGACTGGCATGTCTAGTCCATTGAGGAACTGTTTCATCCCCAAGTCTCCTGCTGGGGCTCGGAGGTGTACAGCCCCGGTAGAAGGCCTCAAATGCCCGTTGGCCTTTTCCGGCTCCACTACTAGGTTGCCGTTGCTGTCTCTAATCTGAGCTATTACCCTCTTGGCTGCCTCCTTTCTCAGCTATTGAGCCAGCAGTGAGCTGGCTTTGTCTCCATGTTTGTACAGGGTCCCCCATACCTGGCGGAGTTGGTGCACTGCTTTCCTCGTGGTGAGCAGGTCAAAGTCCATTTGTAGCTTTGTCCTCTCCACCAGGAGCTCTATGGTCAGGGCCTTGGAGTATCGCCGGTGTACGTCCAGTATGGAGTCGAATAGCTGTTGTTTAGCCACCCTCTCTTCCCTGTCTCCCTGTGGGAGGGGTTGGTGGGCAGAGGAAGGGTACTTGGTGGGAGGGCCGGTGGTGCGGGGGGGGGGGGGGGGGGAAAGGGGGGTAGGGGATGGGATTGGGGGGAAGGGGGCTGCTGATGGTGAAGGTCTCAGTTGAGCAATGGGGTGGTGGCAGCAGCCATCTTGGGTGTGCCTGGAAGCTGGGTGAGGCAGGGCCCTGTGAGATTCCCTTAAGACTAGGATATGGCTGATCAGGGTGGGGGAGGGGGGTCTCATGAGGCTACCAAACAGACTGGTCACTTGGAATGTGAGGGGATTGAACAAGCCGATTAAAAGATCTTGGGTGTTTGCCCATTGAAAGAGCTTGAAGGAGGATGTAGTTTATTTACAGGAGACTCACTTGAGAATTAGGGATCAAATGAGGTTGGGGAAAGTGTGGACGGTACAAGTGTTCAATTCAGGATTCAATGCGAAGACGAGGGGAACTGTAGTGCTTATTAATAAGAGGGTGGCCTTTTCAGTGAGGGACTATAGTGGGAGATCCGGGGGGGGGGGGGGGGGGGGGGGGGGGGGTGGTAGATAAGTGATGGAGAGTGGAAGGCTGGAGGGGACCCCAGTGGTTTTAGTGAATGTGTACACATCCAATTAGGAGGAAACGGAGTTTATGAAGATGGTGCTGGTGATGGCCCTGGATTTAGATTTATGCGGCTGATTATGGGGGGTGTGGTGATGGTGGGGGTGTGTGGAGGGATTTTAATTATGTGCTTGCCCCAAGACTGGATAGGTCATGCCTAAAATCCCTGAAGATATTGGGGACAACAGAGGAGTTGCTCATGGAACAGATTGGGGTGGGGGGGACGGGAGTGGGAGTGGATCAGTGGAGGTTTAGGCATTCAAGACGGAAGGAGTTATTTTTCTCACCTGTGCACTGGGTTTACTCCTGCATTTACTTTTTTATAGTGGGTAAAGTATGGCTCTCTGGGTTAGACTTTCCGGTGGTGGAGGTGAAAGTGCAGGGGCTGGAGGCTCCGCTTAGGCTGGAGGAAATTATGAGCTGCATCTGCCCTATGCAGTCTGCGAAAGCTCCGGGCCCAGATGGATCCCCTGTAAAATTTTATTTAAAATTTGCGACGGATCTGGGGCCTCATTTAATGGGGATGTTTAATGATTTGTTATTCCGGGGCGAGTTACTGACCACAGTGGCACAGGCTTCTATCTCTCGGATCCTGAAAAAGGATAAGGATCCAGAGGAGTGGGAGACATACCGGCCCATATCTCTATTAAATGCTGTTGCAAGGTTGTTGGCCAAGGTGCTGGAAACACGCTTGGAGGAATGTCTGCTGGGGATAGTAGCTGAGGATCAGACGGGGTTTGTGAAGGGCCGACAATTGTTGGCCAATACAAGGAGAGTATTGAATGTGGTGATTTCAGTCCTGTTTGGTTCGGAGCCAGAGGTCGTAACCTCCATGGATGCAGTTCGACCGGGTAGAATGGGAATACAGGTAGTTCACGACTGGGCATTGTTGCATAAGTTGAACTTGACCAGCAGGTAGAAGGGGTGAGGGGGATTTGAAGAGATGGAATGCTCCGCCGCTATCGTTGGCAGGGCAGGTTCAAAGGTGAAAATGATGGTCTTCCCAAACATTTATTTTCCAGAGTCTCCGGATATTTTTCCCTAAATTCTTCTCTGGGAAGATTAATAAGCTAATTTCGGCCTTTGTCTGGACAGGCAAGACACCTTGGTTCAGGAGGGTGTATTTGCAGAGAGGTAGGCAATCTGAATTTGATGGACTCCTATTGGGCAGCAAACATCCAGAAGGTGCAGAGATGGGCCGTGGAGGAAGGGTAAATATGGGAATGGATGGAGGCAGTTTCCTGTACAGGGTCGGATCTGCGGGCATTGGTGAAGGCACCTCTTCCATTCACACCAGCCAGGTACCCTGAGCCCAGTGGTGATAGCCTCGATAAAAATCTGGAACCAGTTTAGGCAACATTTTATTTTATTTTATAAATATTTTCATTAGAATTTTCCAATTTTAATAATTTAACAATTAGACATATAAAAAACACAAACTTTACATTGAGACATTTCTTATGTAAAATTTAAATGTATCCCTTACATCTGCCTTCCCCCTTTCCTTGCTCCAACTCCTCCCCCCCCCCTCCCGTTGATAGTCAGGCTCCATCTTGGCCCTTTCTTCCACCATGGGTGTTGTACTTTTATATTCTTTCTTTCATTTTTGGTTGTTGCTGTTACCCCTATGGCTTCATTGGAGGGGGCTCTCTGTCCCCCTCGCTCTTTTCCCATGTCCCTTCCTGATACTTCCCTGTGTTCCTTCCTTGTCGCCGCCCCCCCCCCCCCCCCCCCCCCCACCCCTTGTTCCTACCTGTTCTGTAATCTTATCTGCCCTCATTGATCCCTGCTCACCCCTTTCTTCCTAATCACTATTGGCTTCAAACAGGTCTTGGAACAGGCCAATGAATTGCCCCCACGTTTGTGGAAGCCCAAGTCCGACCCTCGGATGGTGTATTTGATCTTCTCCAGGTAGAGAACTTCCAACAGGTCTGGAAGCCAGTCTGCAGCTGTGGGTGGTGCTGCCGATTGCCAGCGAGCAGGATTCTCCGGTGCGCGATTAAAGAAGCAAAAGCCAGGGTGTCGACCCGCTTCCCCATATGTTGTTCTGGCTTGTCCGATACCTTGAAGACTGCCACTCTCGGCACGGCTCCCACAACCTTTGACATCGCATCGAAGAAGGCTGTCCAGAACCCGACAAATCTGGAGCAAGCCCAGAACATGTGGGTGTGGTTGGCCGGGACTCCCTGACACCGTTTGCAATTATCCTTCACCTCCAGGAAGAACCTTTTGCTGAGGTGAGCTTTCTGCACCACTTGGAAATCCACGAGGCTTAGCCTTGCGCAGGAGGAGGTGGAGATGGCTCTACTCAGCACCTTGTTCCAGAGTCCCCAACCTACTTCCGTCCCAGTTCGTCCTCCCATTGTCATCTGGCTTCGTCCAGTGATATTCTTGCCCTATCCAGTAACCGTCCATAGTCCCCCCCCCCCCCCCCCCCCCCCCCCCCCCGCTTACTGTCAGTGTTTATTAGTTCCTCCAGTAATGTGTCTCTCAGGGCCCTGGGGTACTTTGCCATCTCCTTGCAGGGAAAATGTTTAATTTGAAGGTGCCGAAGTTCCTGTCCTGTTGGTAATTCCAGACCTTCCGTCAGTTCGCCCAGGGACGCTGGTCTCTCCTCTATGTAAAAGTCCCTGACTGCTAGCATCCCCCCTCCTGTCTCCTTTTGTTGAAGATGGCGTCGAGCATTGCTGGTGGGAATTTGTGACTGTCGCAGGGGGCCATGGAGGACATATTGGTTTGACCGAAATGCTGCCTCATTTGGTTCCATGTCTGCAGTGTGGAAAAACCACCACTGGCTGGATGTGTACTTTGTCGGGGGGGGGGGGGGGGGGGGGGGGGGGGGGGGGGGGGGATGGGACCACTGCAGTGACGAGGGCTTGGAGGGTCATGCCCTTGTGGGAGGACTCCTCCAGCCTCACCCATTCCATACTGGGTTCACGTATCCCCTCACCCTCTTGGCTGTGGCTGCCCGGTTGGTAGTATTGTAGATTCGGCAGGGCCAGTCAGCCCATATTTTTCCTCCTTTGCAGTGTCGATTTAGAGATCCTTGGGTTCTTACCCCCCAACACAAACGCCATGAACATTTTATCTGCCTAAGGAAAAAGGCCTTGGCAAGAAGGAGCGGAGCAGCAAGTGGGAGAACATGGAGGTGCGAATCTTCCAGGACTGGAGTGCGGAGGTGGCGAGGCGGAGAGCCGGGTTTAACCGGACGAAGGCGGTGCTCCACAGACGGAGTGTGAAGTTCGGCATGTTGCAGCCGGCGCCTCTGTGGGTCACCTATAAGGATCGGCACCATTATTTTGAGTCCCCGGAGGAGGCGTGGGCCTTTGTGTAAGCCGAGAAATTGGACTCAAACTGAGGGTCTAGGATGGGGGATGTGTATAATACTGTATTTGCATTTGCTTGGTTTAGTGTAAGAAGTGGGTTGGCCTTAGGGTGGGTGGGGTGATGTCGTACTGTTTTTTCTATATGGGTTTTTAAGCAGGGATCGGGTGGACGGGTTCGGGCAGAGGGGTAAACGGGGAGTTCGGGGAGCTGGTGGGGGGGACTGACAAGGGGAGTGGCCCTGGAGGAGGCGGGGCCCGGCAGGGCGAAAGCGCGGGCTTTCTGCGGGTTTCCTGCGCTGGGAGATGGTGGGGGCGGGGCCGGGGCTGAGAAGCGCGGGTCGTTGCTGGCTGTTTTCTTTTTCCGCGCAAGAGCTGGGGGAGGGAGGACCCGTTGACGGGCACAATGGAGGAGGGGCAGTCCCACGTGGGGAGGAGCCGAAGGTGTGGCGGGAGTCGCCGGGGTCAGCAGAAGTTAGCTGGCTCACGGGAGTGCTGTGGAGGGAGGGGCGCGGCTAGGAGGGGTCCTAGCCTGGGGGGGGGGGGGGGGGGGAAGGGGGGGGGGTGGGGAGGGGGGGTACCGGGTTGCTGCTGAAACGGTCAGGAAGGAGCTGGAGGACGCAGGGGGTGCTGGAGGGGGGGGAGTTGCCGCCATGGGAAACTGGCAGAGCGGGGGACGCTGGCCGGGGGTGGGCAAGGGATGGGGTATGGCTAATCGGCAGGGGAGGGGGGCAGGGAGCCCTCGGACCCAGCTAATAACCTGGAATGTGAGGGGGCTGAATGGGCCGGTCAAACGGGCCCGGGTATTTGCGCACCTGAAGGGACTGAAGGCGGATGTGGCCATGCTCCAGGAGACACACCTGAGAGTGGCGGGCCAGGTTCGGCTCAGGAAGGGATGGGTGGGCCAAGTATTTCACTCAGGGCTGGATGAGAAGAGTAGGGGGGGGGGTGGCGATCCTGGTGGGGAAGAAGGTGTCGTTTGAGGCGTTAAATGTGTTGGCTGACAGTGGCGGGGAGATATGTGATGGTGAGTGGTAAGCTGCAGGGGGAGTGGGTTGGTGAATGTTTACGCCCCAAATTGGGACGATGCGGGGTTTATGCGGCGTATGTTGGGCCGCATTCCGGACCTGGAGGTGGTGGGCCTGATCATGGGGGGGGACTTCAACACAGTACTGGATCCCCCATTGGATCGATCCAAGTCCCGGACGGGTAGGAGGCCGGCGGCGGCTAAGGTGCTGAGGGGCTTCATGGACCAGATTTGTGGGGGGGGGGGGGGGGGGACCCCTGGAGGTTTGTGAGGCCAAGGGCCAGGGAGCACTCGTTTTTCTCCCACGTACATAAGGCTTACTCGAGGATTGATTTTTTTTGTCCTGAGCAGGGGGTTGGTGTCGAGGGTGGAGGAAGTGGAATACTCCGTCATTGCCATTTCAGATCATGCCCCGCACTGGATGGACCTCGGGCTGGGGGAAGAGAGGGACCAACGTCCGCTCTGGCGCATGGAGGTGGGGGTGCTGGCAGATGAGGAGGTGGCCGAGAGGGTTCGGGGGTGTATCGAGAGGTACCTTGAGGCCAATGATAACGGGGAGGTTCGAGTGGGGACGGTCTGGGAGGCATTGAAGGCGGTGATGAGGGGGGAATTGATCTCCATTCGAACCCATAGGGAGAGGGGGGAGCAGAGGGAGAGGGAGAGACTGATAGGGGAGATGGTGCGGGTGGATAGGAGATCCCGCGGAGGCTCCAGAGGAGGGATTGCTGGGGGAGAGGCGTAGCCTCCAGGCCAGATTCGACCTATTGACTACCAGAAAGGCGGAAGCTCAGTGGAGGAAAGCACAGGGGGCGGTGTATGAATACGGGGAGAAGGCGAGCAGGATGCTGGCACACCAGCTCCGAAAGCGGGACGCGGCCAGGGAGATTGGGGGAGTGACGGATAGGGCTGGGAAGGTGGTGCGGAGGGGAGTAGATGTTAATGGGGTCTTCAGAGACTTCTATGGGGAACTGTACCGGTCGGAGCCCCCGGTGGAGGGGGGTGGAATGGGGCGCTTCTTGGACAAGCTGCGATTCCCGAGGGTGGAGGAGGAGCAGGTGGAGGGACTAGGGGCGCCGATCGAGCTGGAGGAGGTGGTCAAAGGGATAGGGAGCATGCAGTCGGGGAAGGCGTCGGGGCCGGACGGGTTTCCGGCGGAATTTTATAAAAGGTATTTGGACCTGTTGGGCCCCCTGTTGGTCCGGACCTTTAATGAGGCAAGGGAGGGGGGGGGGGGCTTTGCCCCCAACTATGTCACGGGCGCTGATTTCCTTGATCCTGAAGTGGGACAAGGACCCTCTGCAGTGCGGATCATATAGGCCGATTTCGCTGCTGAACGCCGATGCTAAGCTGCTGGCAAAGATCCTGGCCACTAGAATAGAGGATTGTGTGCCCGGGGTCATTCATGAGGACCAGACGGGGTTTGTGAAGGGAAGGCAAACGTACGAAGGCTCCTCAACGTTATTATGATGCCGGCTGTGGAAGGGGAGGCGAAGATAGTGGTGGCATTAGATGCGGAGAAGGCCTTTGATAGGATTGAGTGGGAGTATTTGTGGGAGGTGTTGGAGAGGTTTGGGTTTGGGGAGGGGTTTATCCGGTGGGTGAGGCTGCTCTACGAGGCCCCGATGGCGAGTGTAGCCACAAATAGGAGTAGGTCGGAGTACTTTCGGCTGTACCGGGGGTCGAGACAGGGGTGCCCCCTGTCCCCCTTGCTCTTCGCGTTGGCAATTGAGCCCCTGGCCATGGCATTGAGGGAGTCAGGGAACTGGAGGGGCCTGGTGCGGGGTAGGGAGGAGCATCGAGTGTCGCTGTACGCGGACGACCTGTTGCTGTATGTGGCGGACCCGGTGGGGGGGATGCCGGAGGTGATAAGGATTCTTAGTGAATTCGGGGGTTTCTCGGGGTATAAGCTGAACTTGGGCAAGAGTGAGGTGTTTGTGGTACATCCGGGGGATCAAGAGGAGGGGATTGGTAGGCTCCCATTGAAGCAGGCAGGGAAGAGCTTCAGGTACCTAGGGGTCCAGGTGGCGGGGAGCCCTGCACAAGCTCAACCTCACAAGGTTGGTGGAGCAGATGGAGGAGGAGTTTAAGAGGTGGGATATGTTACCGTTGTCACTGGCGGGGAGGCAGCGTGCTCCCGAGGTTTTTGTTCCTGTTCCAGTGCCTTCCCATCCTTATCCCGAAGGCCTTTTTTAGGAGGGTCAACAGGAGTATCACGGGATTTGTGTGGGAACATGGGACCCCGAGGGTTAGAAGAGTGTTCCTGGAACGTGGCAGGGATAGGGGGGGGCTGGCATTGCCCAACCTCTGTGGGTACTATTGGGCTGCCAACGCAGCGATGGTGCGTAAGTGGGTAATGGACGAGGAGGGGGCAGCATGGAAGAGGATGGAGGCGGCGTCTTGTGTGGGCACGAGCTTGGAGGCGCTAGTAACGGCGCCGTTGCCGCTCCCTCCAACGAGGTATACCACGAGCCCGGTGGTGGCGGCTACCCTCAAAATTTGGGGGCAATGGAGACGGCACAGGGGAGAAATGGGGAGCTCGATGGAGGCCCCGATACGGGGGAACCATCGGTTTGTCCCAGGGAGCATTGATGGCGGATTTATGGGCTGGCACAGGGCAGGGGTTAGGAGGTTGAGGGACCTGTTTGTGGAGGGGAGGTTCGCGAGCTTGGGGGAGTTAGAGGGGAAGTTTGGGCTCCCCCCGGGGAACATGTTTCGGTACATGCAGGTTAGGGCGTTTGCCAGGCGGCAGATGGAGGGGTTCCCCTTGTTGCCCCCGCGTGGGGTACGGGACAGGGTGCTCTCAGGGGTGTGGGTTGGAGGAGGGAGGATTTTGGACATATACCGGGTAATGCAGGAGGTAGACGAGGCCTCGGTGGAGGAACTGAAGGGTAAATGGGAAGAGGAGCTGGGTTAGGAGATTGAGGAGGGGACGTTGGCGGATGCCCTGGAGAGAGTGAATTCCTCCTCTTCCTGTGCGAGGCTTAGCCTCATACAGTTCAAGGTGCTGCATAGGGCCCACATGACTGGGTCAAGGATGAGTAGGTTTTTCGGGGGCGAGGACAGGTGTGCTAGGTGCTTGGGGAGCCCAGCGAACCACGCCCATATGTTTTGGGCGTGCCCAGCGTTGGGGGAGTTTTGGAAGGGGGTAGCAAGGACGGTGTCGAGGGTGGTAGGATCCAGGGTCGAGCCAGGCTGGGGACTCGCAATCTTTGGGGTGGCAGTGGAGCCGGGAGTGCAGGAGGCGATAGAGGCCGGTGTTCTGGCCTTTGTGTCCCTAGTAGCCTGGCGGAGGATTTTGCTCCAATGGAAGGATGCGAGGCCCCCGAGCGTGGAGGCCTGGATCAATGATATGGCGGGGTTCATTAAATTGGAGAGGGTGAAATTTGCCCTGAGGGGATCAGTACAAGGGTTTTTCAGGCGGTGGCAGCCTTTCCTGGACTTCCTGGCGGAACGGTAGGGAAATAGGCCGACAGCCGCAGCAACCTGGGCGTTGGGGGGGGGAGGGGAGGAAGGAGGGAGGGGGGGTTGGATTGGGGGGAGGGAGAATTGTGTACATGGGTCTGTGGGATGTGGCGGGTGCTATCTCTTTCCCTTTTGCTGTTTGGGTGATCTTTTGGTTTTTTTTCTTTTTCCTTTTGTTTGAAGTTGCTCTTGAAGTTGGGGGGGTATTGGTCTTGAGGTTGTTTGTTAATAGAGTTAAGATGTTTATATTTTGTAAAAATTTCAATAAAAATTATTTAAAAAAAAAAAGAAAAAGGGCTTGGGGTTGAAGATCGATGTGGATCTAAACAGGAAGAGGAACCTCGGCAGTACGTTCATCTTGATCGTCTGCACTCTCTCAGCCAGGGAGAGGGCGAGTGCATCCCATCTCTGTAGGTCCTTTTTAACTTCGTCCGCCAGACTGGTCAGATTCCACTTGTGGATCCTTGTCCAGTCGTGGGCTTTCTGGATCCCCAGATAGCGGAATTTGTTTTGGGCTAGTTTGAAATGTAGCCCCTCCAGCTCTGTCCCTCCCCCATTCGGGTTCACCGGGAATGCCTCTCTCTTGCCCAGGTTGTGCATAATGTTAGAGATTTAGGGATGAGGGTGGTGCCGGGCCAGTGGGTGGTGATATTTGGGGTATTGGATGAGCCGGGAGTGCAGGAGGGGAGAAAAGCTGATGTGTTGACCTTTGCCTCCCTGATAGCCCGGAGGAAGAATTTGCTAGTGTGGCAGGCACCGGAGCCACCAATGGCATGACGTGGGTGAGAGGTCTGTCAGACTTTCTGCATCTGGAGAAAATTAGGTATGTCATTAGGGGATCAGAGGAGGGGTTCTATTCAAGGTGGAGGCTGTTTTTCCCCTTCTTGAAGAATTGGTAGTCATCAGCAAATGGAGCGGAGGGTGGGGGGGTTGCAAAAATTAAATGGGGCATGCAGAGTGGGATGTTTGTTTATTATGAAAATTGTATAAAGTTGAACGCGTTGTGTATATTGTAAAATGGAAAATGTCTTGAATAAAAATATTTTTTTAAAAGGATTTACGGAGCAAGTTGTGTCACAGCGTGCACAGTGGAAATTTTTTTGCAATTACATTGAATTTGCAGCATAAATGCACAAACAGACAAGTGCCGATTCTCGTCAGCATTGCCCGCCCCCCTCTCCATCTCCATTAGCTTACAATTACCAATTTATGTAGAATCTCCACAGGGCCTTCACAGTCACATCCAAATATTGGCCAGACAGCTCGGAAAATGCTGGTGAATTAAGGCAACACTGGAAATTCTGAAATCAAGGTCCGCAGAGCTAGCCTCTCTGACATTATTCCACTGCGATTATAATTTTCACAACAAACAGATTCCAACAGATTAAACACTAAGAACAATATTAATGCTTTTCATCAATACAGTGAAAGCATTTTGGAAAGAGATGAAAACTGAATTTTTTTTTACCTGGGATAACAGCACCTGATCCAAACACCATAGCGGATAATAGTATAGCATTCACTAGGCAGTTCAAAGTCTTCATCTTGTATCTCTGTGCTATTCCCTTTTTGCAGAGAGCTATTTATGCAGCTGCAGTTTTTTTTTTTAAGTGTAACTGTGGATTTACCTTTGTACCAGAGTAAAAGTCTAGATGCAGTTACTGATGTTCGTTGTGGCAACAGGCAAAATGATAATAAATACCACAGTATACATTCATAACATAATAAAAATGCATATATATCTGGCTTCTCACATTTTTCCCAGAACTGAGGTCGTAGGTCATGTAATGGACTTACATCTTAATACAGTGACAGAAATGTATTAGATAACGAGAGCAATGTCAAATTTTGTGGTGAGATTAAGTATGACAGATGGGCAGTTACTTACGTATGGCTAGAAAGTGGCATTATTGGGAAAATGCTCAGAAGGGTTGCATTCATTTTGCATGAACACATTAGGATTGCTTGCTTGCAAAGACAGGGGAGAACTCGATGAAGCAACCACTTGACACAACTGCCTACTTTGTTCCGTGAAGAGTCCGTGTGGAGTCACGAGGGGTGTCAGAACCTGTTGTCCCCTTGGGGGTGGGGGGGGGGGGTATAATTCCATGGCAGCAGACCACGTCTGAGAGTTACTGATCTGGATGCAAGACAGCTTTATTCAGTTCTGAAAATTGCGTATTTGTCACAGTTTGTACATCAAGAATGACAAAGCATGTCTCACCCAAACAAACCGCCATTATTCCTGTTTCTATCCTGCAACTCTGGTACAGACAGATGTGTGGAAATTCCATGCTGGGATTGAACATTACCTCCCGCGCAACATCAAAGATGCTCCATAAATCTCAAATCTTGCTGCAACCTTGGTGTCCAGCTTTGTTAAAGTTAAGGAAGTCTGTGAATTTTTGTTATTATCATACCCAAAGCTGGGGTTTTCTGACCCCTTTGTAGATAGCCTTGAAGGAGAGGTTGGGGTGAAATATTAAATGGTGGCGCATTGGCATGGAAATTGGCATGGAATTACTACGTCACCACACTAGGACCAGCTTTTACAAACGGTTGATGGCAGGTCATGTGGGACTAGTATGTGGGACCAACTAAGGTCATTAAAGTACGTGTAACTACTGGTCAGTATTTTAAGGGCGCATTCCAATGTTCCAAAAAGTACTTCCAGATTTCTGAACAGCAGCATTGCTGACGTCTGTGCCTCTCCCAAGACTTTTATATCACATGGTGAATGGGTTGAGGCCCATTGGGATAGGTGGTCACCTGGGCCACAGAGCAACAGAGCGGCTCCAGGTGTATCAGAGGGACATCTCAGGCCCTTGCTGCATTTAGCAGCAGCCATTGGGCAAGTCAGTGTGCCTTTACAGAAAGGCTGGGCCAGGGCGGCCATAACATTTTGCATCAAGGAGGAACTGTTCAGGTGTCAGGGCTTCAGGGTGGAGTCTCTGTGGTGCCAACTAGCTGCTGGAACTTAGGTGCTTGGTAAGGATGCCTGAGATTGGGTGGGTGGGGTGGAGTGGTTGCAAAAAGCAACCTGGAGAGTGGCCCTTCAGACGGACAGTGTCTAGCTGCCATTGTTTACTCAGGAGGCAAGTTCTACAGTAAGGAAGGGAACCCAGGAGAGCAGGGGCTGCACCCCCAGGAATCTGGATAGCAACAACGTCAGGGCCACCTGCATGGATAACTTCTGGATGAGGAGGTGGCAGAAGGCTTTAGAGGAAACTGTGTGCAGGGGCCAACACAGAGCAGAGGATATCCTTAGCAAGGGCGTACAGAGCAAGGATGAGCTACCTCCAGAGGTCGAAACAGCAGTGTCATCAAAGACTGCGTCATTCCAAAGAGGCATCACAGATCTTTGCCCCATAAAGGGGGTCAGGCTGAGACCCTTTGAATTGGTCACCCGATGCTAATGTTAGTGAAGCTCATCATGGCCCTTAACTTCCACACTCCCGGTTCATTCCAGGGGCCCAATAGAAACAAAAAATGGCACCCTCAATCATTGCACAAAGTTGTAAACATTGCCCTCTTTAGCAGGGCCAGTCAATCTATCCATTCTCACACTATCAGTCTGAGAGATTTGGCACCATCGCTGGATTCCTCTTGGCTCAAGGTATGATGGACTACACAGATGAACTACACTCACAGCGGCCTTCATTAACAGGAAGGTTAATGCTCATATAAAACTGGTCTGCGACCACCACCAATGAATCCTACAGGTGTGTGATGTACACTGGATGTTGCTAAGGTACCTACATATGCAGGCACTCCCAGGTCCATGAGCTTCTAACATCTATCATGCACCTTCAAGGGTGGATTCCTGGTGACAACGGCTACCTATCAAAATTATAAGGTTTGTTTCAAATTCCTCAGGTGAGGAAGGAGCTGTGCTCCGAAAGCTAGTGATTCAAAACAAATCTGTTGGACTTTAACCTGGTGTTGTAAGACTTCTTACTGTGCTCACCCCAGTCCAACGCTGGCATCTCCACATCATATCAAAATGACGACTACTAACTACAAAGAACAAAGAACAATACAGCACAGGAACAGGCCCTTCGGCCCTCCAAGCTTGTACCGGTCATGATACGAACCTTTGCCAAAATCTTCAGCACTTCCATGTGCCGTATCCCTCCATATCCATCCTATCCATGTGTTTGTCAAGATGCCTTTTGAACACCATTAATGTATCTGCTTTCACAACTGCCCCTGGTAACGCATTCCAGTGGGCTAGACAGCTGGTTTGTGTTGCAGAACAAGGCCAGCAGCGCGGGTTCAATTCCCGTACCAGCTTACCCGAACTGGTGCCGGAATGTGGCGACTAGGGGCTTTTCACAGTAACTTCATACTTGTGACAATAAAAGGTTATTATTATTCTCCAGTCCTCTGGGATCTCACCTGTAGCCAATGAGGATACAATGATGTCAGTCAAGGCCCCAACAATTTCCTCCCTTGCTTCCCTCAGTTTTCTAGGATAAATCCCATCTGGCCCAGGAGACTTATCTTAGGAGACACCTTAATATCTTTTGAAAGACCCAATACCTCCTTTATGATGTTAACATGATCCAGAGTGTCCACACACCCTACCCAAGAATCAACTTCCACAAAGTCCCTTTCTTTAGTGAACACTGATGCAAAGTATTCATTTAGTACCTCACCCATTTCCTCTGGCTCAACACATAGATTCTCCCCACTGTCCTTAAGTGGTCCAATCCTTTCCCTGGCCACCCTCTTGCTTTTCACATATTAATAAAAAGCTTTGGGATTCACCTTAATCCTACTTGACAAGGACTTTTCAAGATCCCTCCCAGCCCTTCTAATTTCCCGCTTCAGTACCTTCCTACTTTCTTTATACTCCTCAAAGGTTTTGACTGTTCCCATCCTTCTAGACAATACAAAAGACTCCTTTTTCTTTTTGACGAGGTTCACAATATCCCTCGTTATCCAAGGCTCCCTAAACTTCCCATACTTATCCTTCATTCTCTCAGGAACGTGACTTTCCTGAATCCTAATCAACTGTTGCTTGAAAGACTCCCACATATCCGAAGTTGATTTATTATCCAACAGCTGCACCAATCCAAATTCTTCAATTCCTGTCTATCGTTATTGTAATTTGCCTTTCCCCAGTTTAGCACCTTAACGTGAGGGTTACACTCATCCCTGTTCAAAAATACCCTGAAATGTATGGAATTGTGGGCACTACTCCCAAAATGTTCCCCGACTGAAACCTCAACCACCTGTCCAGGCTCATTCCCTAATACCAGATCCAGTACTGACCCTTCCCTAATTGGGCTATCTACATATTGCATCAAGAAGGCTTCCTGGATACACCTTACAAACTCTACCCCATCCAAACCCATCGCATTAAATGAGTCCCAGTCAATTTACGTGAAATTAAAATCCCCTACCACAACAACCGTTACTTTAGCATCTTTCCAAAATATCTCTACCTATCTGCTCCTCCATCTCTCACTGGCAGTTGGGGGGGCCTGTAACAAATGCCCAACATTGTGATTGGCCCTTTCCTGTTCCTAAGCACTACCCAGATTGCCTCATTGTATGACCCCCTCCAAGATGTCCTCCTGCAGTACGGCTATAATATTCTCCTTAACCAGTAATGCTACTCCCCCACCATCTCTCCTGAAGCATCTATACCCTCCAATGTCCAGCTGCCAATCCTGCCCTTCCTTTAACCATGTTTCTGTGATAGCCACAACTTCGTAATTCCAAGTACTAATAAGTGCTCTCTGTTCATCTGCCTTACCCGCTATACTTCTGGAGTTGAAACAAGTACACTTCAAACCACTGCGTTTGAGCAGACAGGGTGATGTTGTTCTCTTATTTTTGTGCTCTATTTCCCATTCAGTTTTTACACCTTCTAAGCTGATTCCCATCCTATCGTGGGGAACGCCAGGATATAAGTGGAGTTATGATTTTACAGACCTTAGAACCTCTGCAGATGAGATTCAAGTGCCTGCAACATTCTGGTGGGGCACTTCAGTATAATCCAGTATTATGATCCCGGATCAGACTCCAAAAGTGGCTACGATACTGGACAGAAAACCCAATATTTTATCTTAATTTTTGTAAGACTGAGGAAAGGCTAAATTGCTCCAGGAGTGATGAAAAATAGGGATATGGTATATCAAAGCAAATTTTATTACTAACACAGTAGAAAAATATCTTATCACACACCATAAAATAGCTCCCAATTACCCTTAACTGTGAATACAGTAACGTTTAACTGTTATCTTCATTCCAGCCAAACCCTTAGTCACCCTTTGTAAACCAGCCGAGTGACCTCTTCCAAACCCAGGAAAATCTTCACAACTGAAGGAGTCATGTCCAGTCACTCTCTATGTAAACTTCGAAACTTGAAATAAAGCAACCGTTCTACACACGCTCACTGCCTTTAAATTCAATAATCGAAAGCCAAACAAAGAAGGGGAGGGGGAGCAGCAGGGACATCCTCCCATAATGTGTTCGCGCTGGGTGTCGCTTCGGGGGCCTTGGAGATCGGGCCGCCTTTAAAAATGAGTGGAGCTTCCCAGTGTACAAAATGGGGCTCTGTGCGGCCTTGGCCGCGTGTTCCCTGCTGAGGCCCCTATACAACGCGAGTCTCATTAAATTGCCATGTGTTTCTTGGTGCTGCAAGCACTGGGAAATACATGGCTCAATGCGCTAGCTATGGGACTTGGTTGCCAATTGGATGAATCGAGCCCAGGGTTTCCCATTATAGTGATATCCGGTGCGCTGCATTACCTGCCACTGCAGAGGGGGGGTGTCTGGCCAGTGAGGAGATAATTGGGCGTCAGATATCCTCAAAGAGGCTGGCGAGGAAGCTAATAACCAACCTCAGCACCTGAAAGGCATGAGGGACCAAATGTAAGATGCAATGGCAGAGGTACTAGTTCGCCTTGTGCGGTGCTAGTTCATTGCCGTTTCAGATGACTCTTCCCCATCATGTCAGGAATCATCACTGAACCTCAGGGCCTGCATCTTCCTTCTACCATGTCGAAAAGCACCTCGTTTCACTGGCCTTCATTGACCAGTAGGCCATTTCCACATGCAGGGTTGCACTGCAGGCTGGATCCTCAGGGGATAAATGGCTGGACCACGACAGGTTGTCAGGGGATGGCTATCTTGGCAGCAGTAGGACTGTGAGTTTGTTTGACTGTTTAAAGCAGCCCTTTAAAGATGTCTCAGCTGATGCCACGGTGGTCACCAACTGCTAAATAGGATCCCCCCCCCTTCGCCCTTCCCCCTCATCCCCTCCCCCTCCCCCTCACCCCCTCCCCGTCTGCCAGGGTGAGATAGCGGTGCAATCAGCAATCAGCTCAGGTGAGACTGCGCCACCCGTTTCTAGCCCCAGCTTTCAATCCTTGGCTATTCACCTGAAGTCCCAGCCACCTTAAACATTTTGCAATCAAGTGAAATCTGCTTGTCTGGCTTTCTGCTATTGATTTTTCCTTTAAGAAACATGTTTTGCATTTTATAGTCTGAGTCACACACACACACGGATGTTTATCCGTCTGTTATCTTGAAATGGAAAGAACACTGGAGAATTGTATCAATTCCAGTGATGTAATTACAGTGACAAAGGTATGATGTGGAGATGCCGGTGTTGGACTGAGGTGAGCACAGTAAGAAGTCTTACAACACCAGGTTAAAGTCCAACATGTTTGTTTCGAACACGAGCTTTCGGAGCACTGCTCCTTCCTCAGGTGAATGAGGAATTCACCTGAGGAAGGAGTAGTGCTCCGAAAGCTAGTGTTTGAAACAAACATGTTGGGCTTTAACCTGGTGTTGGAAGACTTCTTACAGTGACAAAGGTAACTGACTAATGCTTGGGAAATGTGATATTACCAGGTTGTGCATATAAGGTGCACAATATTGTTTGCAGGACATGCACGCGTACAGAAATCATAATCTGCGTTGACTATACAAGAAAGAACTGCCTTTATGTTGTTGTAAGACTTCACTAACCGCTTTACAGCCAATTAATTACTTTTGAAGTTTAGTCTCTTATTTTGTTGGCAGTCAGATAATCAACTTGCAGTTAGATCCACAAACTGCTGGGAAATAAATGAGCAGTTAATTTGTTCTAGTCTCTTTGGTTGAGGGGTAAATATTAGTCAGGACATTGGGAGAACCGCCTTGCTTTTCTTCAGGTAAAATGCCCCAGGATCTTTTCTGTTCACCTAGGGGAACGGAGGGGGCCTCAGTCTAATATTACATCTAACAGGTGACTGCTCCAACCAGAGGTGGACTGAAAATCTTTGGGCTTCTGGGAAACAAGAGGATTCAGGACCACATCATGCTTCCCCTACACCATCCTTTCAAACAGAAATATTTTTTTACTTGACGTTCCTATATTTGGCTGGTGTTCCAGGGAACCCACCCCATAGATCCAATGTCCATCTCCATTGTCATCAACAATAACATCTCACATTCGAACAGTGGCAAATCATTTTTTAAAGTGGACTCATAGAATTTACAGTGCTGAAGGACATTCGGCTCATCGGGTCTGCACTGGCTCTTGGAAAGAGAACCTTACTCAAACCCACGCCTCCACCCTATCCCAGTAATCCCACTTAACCTTTTTGAACACTAAGGGTAATTTAGACTGGCCAATCCACCTAACCTGCACATCTTTGGACTGTGGGAGGAAACCGGAGCACCCGGAGGAAACCCACGCAGACACGGGGAGACTGAATGCTTCACAAATATTGTGAAGTCACGATTGGATTTTGACATTGATGCACCATCAATTGGACTCGAGTCGTAGTGAAGTTCCAAACAACAGGCTTTAATACGCTAGATGTGAGCCCAGCAGTGGTCATACAGAGAAAGGCTGACTGCCAGCCGGTACGAGCTCTTATACCGCGCCTTGTAGGCGGAGCTACCAACCTCTCAGCCAATCGGTGGGGAGTCACATGACCAGCCACAACCAATTGGCAGAGAGGCACATGACTTGCCTGGGCCAATGGGCAGCTTGGTTCTCGGGTAATATGATCTCTCTAGCCATACTACCACAGACATTTATACTAAATGATTAATAAAAACATAACTTCTCTATATTACAACGTGATAAAATTCTCCTTAAAAAAATCCACTCGGAGAAATGGTGTAGGTAAAATCTTGGAACTAGAACTCTTTCTTCTGTCTGCCTTTGGCATCTCTTTATATTCCTTATTCTTCTACTTGAATATTTCATCTTTTACTTTTGCTCTTTTCTTTCCTTTCACTGGACTGATTCCTTTTTGATTCCTTCCAAAACTATAGAGATGTGAGAGAGAAATTGACTATTATTGCACTCATTTTTTGGGAGGAAACAGCAAGATTGGCAAGACCAAATTAGGATCATCATGATTCCCTTAAAAGAACACCAGCTGCCAAATTGGAAGGCACTAACTTCCAAAGAGCCTGGGTGAAATGGCCATGAGTCACCATGCTTGCTTCACTTATCTACACACTAAAGGAACACCACCTGGAGGCTGTCCAGCAAAAAGTGAGGAAACATTTTAGTTGTTCCACTTCTGTGAACACAAGAAATAGGCATAGGCCACAATGCCTGTCACGCCTGCTCTGTCATTCAATATGTTCGCAGCTGGTCTGTGGGACTAGGAGGGAAAGGATTGCTGAAATAAAAGCAGAAAATACTGGATACTCTCAGCAGGGCTGGCAGCATCTGTGTAGAGAACAGAGTTAACGTTTTGAGTTCTTATGGCCCTTCTACAGAACTGAAGAGAGGTAGAAATGTAATGAATGATATAGTTGGTGAGAGGGGTGGAGGAGGTGGGGTCGACTAGAGGGACAGGGATCGGTTGGAGAACAGGAGAGATTGACAAAGGTGTTATGGACAAAGGGCAAAGGGGGGGGGGGGGGGTTAATGGTGCCATTAAAGGACTGAAGAAGTGCTAATAGTGGCAAAAGGTAAGATAGCAGAATGTGCTAGGAGGACAAAGGTCAGTGCTCAGTGAAAGCAAAAATGAACAACAAGGGACATGTCACCATGTGGGGGAGGGGTGGGGACATGTTTGGACAAGTCAAGGCAACCGATAAAACAAAAAGGGAGGTTTGAGATTAAAGGGAAAGTTCACAGTCTAAAGTTGTTGAACTCAATGTTGAGTCCAGAAGGCTGTAACATGTCTAATCAGAAGATGAGGTATTGTTCTTCCAGTTTGCGTTGAACATCACTGGAGCATTGCAGCAGGCCGAGGAAGGATATGTGGGCACGAGAGCAAGTTGCTGAGTTGAAATGGCAAACAACTAGAAGGTTGGGGTCATGCTGGGGACTAAGCGAAGGTGTTCTGCAAAGCGATCACCAGTCAGCATTTAGTTTCCCCAATGTAGAGGCCGCAGCATTAGGAACAGTGAATACAGTAGACCAAATTGAAGAAGGTGCGAGTGAAATACTGCATCACCTGAGTGCTTGGGCTCTTGGACAGTGAGGAGGGGGAAGGTAAAGGGACAGGTGTTGCACTTCAGCAACTGCAGTGGAAGGGGATGAAGGGTCAGGTTGATGGAAGAATGGACCAGGTGTCACGGGGAGGAGAGGTCCCTGCAGAATGCTGATGGGAGGGGTGGGGGTGAGGGTGGGTGGAAAATGTATTTAGTGGTGGCTTCATGACTGAGTTGGTGGAAATGGCGGAGGATGATCCTTTGTTTTAATAATGATCTTTATTATTGTCACAAGTAGGCTTACATTAATACTGCAATGAAGTTACTGTGAAGATCCCCTCGTCGTCACATTCCGGCGCCTGTTTGGGTACACAGAGGGAGAATTCAGATTGTCTAATTCGCTGAACAGCACGTCTTTCAGGACTTGTGGGAGGAAACCGGAGCACCCGGAGGAAACCCACGCAGACACGTGGAGAATGTGCAGGCACTGCAAAGACAGTGACCTAAGCCGGGAATCGAACCCGGGACCTGGCGATGTGAAGCAACAGTGCCATCGAATGTGGAGACTGGTGGGGTGAAAAGTGAGGCTAAGAGGGACTGTGGCATGGTTCTGGGAGGGAGGGGAAGGGATGAGGACAGAGGTGTGGGAGAAGGGTCAGACACGGTTGAGGGGGAGTGGAATCCCTGGTTTAAGAAAAAGGCATGTCTGTCAGAAGCGTTGTTTTCAAAAGTGGCATAATTGAAATGGATGTGGCAGAGGCAGGGAAACTGAAAGAATAGGATGGAATCCTTACAGGCAGTGCGTGCAAGAAGCTACAGTCAAGGTAGCTATGGAGCCATGAATTTGTAATGAATATTCGTGGTCAGTCCATCACCAGAAATGGACAGAGGTCAAGGAAGGGAAGTGTTGGAATTAGACTACGTGAAGATGAGAGGGGGTATGGAAGCAAAATTGATCAATGTTTCCAGCTCCAGACGAGAGCATTAAGCAGCACTGATACACCCATCAATGTAATGGAGGAAAGGTTGGGGGAGAGGGCCTGAGTAGGACTAGAACAAGGAATGTTCCACAAAGACAGGCATAACCAGGGCCCGTGTGGGTACCCAGAGCCACACCTTTTATTTGCAGGAAGTGAGAACAGTTAAAGGAGAAGATATTTAGTGACAGAACAAGTTTAGCCAGACCGAGGAGAATGGTGGTGGACGGGGATTGTTTGGGTCTTTGCTCAAGGAAAAAGCAGAGAGCCGCCAGGCCATCCTGGTGGGGGAGTGGAGGTGTAAAGTCCATAGTGAAGAGAAGGTTAGGACTAGGGAAGTGGAAATTATTGATGTGACAAAGGACATCAGTGGAATCATGAACATAGGTGGGGAGGGATTGGTTAAGGGGAGTGAGAGTAAAGCCAAGATAGGAAGAAATGAGTTCAGTGGGGCAGGAACAGGCTGACATGACAAGTATACCTGAGCAACCCTGTTGGTGGATTTTGGGAAGCAGGTGGAAACGGGCTGTGCTGGGTTTGGGGGACTATGAGGTTCAAAGCTGTGGAGGGAAGATCACCAATGGCACCGAGGTCAGTGACAGTACTGGAAACAGTGGCTTGATGTTCGGTGGTGAGGTTGTGGTCCGGGGAAGGTAGGAGAAAGTGTCGGAGAGTTGCCGCTCACCCTCTGGGAGGTAACAGCTAGTACACCAGGCAGCAACAGCACCACCCTTGTCGGCAGGTTTGATCAATCAGGGTTCTCTCAAGTCAAGGTTGGACTTAAGAGAACGGAGTGCAGCTCGTTCAGAAGGAGACAGGTTAGAGTGGGGAAGAGGAGCAAATAGGTTGAGGTGGCTGAGGTCGCAACAATGGTTCAGAATGAAAAGAGCAGTTAGGAGGTCAGAGGGAGTCCAGGTAGGCGGAGAATGCTGGAGGCAGGTGAAAGGATCCATTGAATGGGGAGGGGGGAAGAAAGGACTCCTACCCATAATTCATTTAGTTAAGAGCATAAAGTGCTGAAACAGAGTGTAGGTCTCTGAATGCAGTGAGAACAGCAGTCAAAGGAGCATTGTATATCCTGGAGATACCTGTAATCCGGGATCGATTCAAAACATGAGGGATGGAATTTGAGTTGGAATCCACATGGGGTGAGTTGGTGATGGAGACAGTTGCTGAGGAAGGAAATGTGGCTGGGGAATCGAGTTTTGGTAAACACCTTCTCAGACACCGAGGGGGATATGGAAAGCAATGAAGCTAAAAGGGAAAAGCAGAAATCCTGTCAGGGAGAAGACCAGTACTTCCTCAAGGATGACATTCCTGGAAGAGGAATGGCAGTGCACTAAACACTCAAATAAAAGCAAATGCTGGAAGTCTAAAATAAAAACAGAAACTGCTGGATAAACTCAACAGGTCTTGCAGCATCCATGGAGAGAGAAACAGAGTTCCGTTTTGTAGCCATCTTAGATGGCCACCTGCAAAGGACCATGGGAATTATGGCCAGCCCAGGACTCAGACACACTCAGAGCTTGTGTGTGTATTTGCAACCCAGATAGCTAGACACGATCGAAACCCCCGCTCGTTTGCATTCTAATGGCCCATTTCCCCAGAACAAAAGGACTGTACTCAGATAACCGATACAAATGCAGATTAACCGGCGCCTCTCCCTTTGCTAAGAAAGCCCAAATAGCCAAGGTCAATGACCACTCAGGACACGCCCAGCCACCAGGGCACTCGACCCTTTATTGGCCAAAATTGAAGGCAGTGATTGAAGCCCATCAAACTGTTGGGTCCAAAGCTAAGGACCGCCCCAAAGAGCACAAAATCCCAGAGGGATAAAAAGAGATAGTCATGTGCTCGGTCTCTCTTGACCCCGGCCTAAAACCAAGTGTAGCACTACGACCAAAAGACAAGTTCAAGACCAACGATCACTACCAGACGGATGAGCCCAGCAGAAATGAAGCCACTTCTTCTACCCAGCCACGCAAGATCCTGACAAAGGCCTTATCCATCTGCATAGAGCCAGTTGCCCTGAAGTGAAGTATAGGTTATTGTAGTTGTTAGGTGTAGTTTAACTTGCAGGTTTTATGTTGCTTGTCGAAGTAATACTTGTGTGTCAATAAACTATCTTTGAGACTTCCGGTGGCGCCCTCGAGGAGGCAGGTAGCAGGTCGGATCGCTCCCGCCCGAGATGGGCAAACGGACCTTTGTCAACGGACTTTTTAGGGACCTGGCAGCCTGAATTGGTGGAGGAGACGATAGGGAAGAGGTTTCCTTTCCGGGGTATGGGCAGCTGGACCAGAAGTGGTCGAGTGGAGCGGCAAAGATCGAAGCAGGAGCAGCGGGGGCCCCAGGCCGGGCGGCCAAGCATGGCGGACAGCGGGGACCGGGGAGCGGAGGCTCACTGGCCAAGGGAGGAGCAGATGGAGTTCTTCAAGAACTGCTTCGCCGAGCTGAGGAGGGACACGCTGGACCCGATGAGAGCGGTGATGGACCGAATGGTCGAGACACAGGCGGCCCAAGGGAAGGCGCTCAGGGAGGTCGAGGCGAAGCTCTCCAGTCAGGAGGGCACGGTAACGGAGCTGGAGCACGAGGTGGAGGAGCTGAACGCCCGTCAGAGGAGGATGCAGGAGCAGCTTGAAGAGCTGGGGAACAGAGCCAGGAGGCAGAATTTACGAATCGTTGGCCTCCCCGAGGGCTGCGAGGGGTCAGATGTGGGCGCATACGTGACGGGTATGCTTGAGGCGCTGATGGGACCGGAGGCCTTCCCTCAACCCCTGGAGTTGGATGGGGCACATAGAGCCCCCGCAAGGAAGCCCAGGACGGGCGACCGACCGAGGGCCTTGGTGGTCCGCTTTCACCGGCTTGCTGACAGGGAACGTGTGCTGCGATGGGCCAAGGCGGAGAGGAGCAGCAGATGGGAGAACTGTGAGGTGCGCATTTACCAGGACTTGGGAACGGAGCTGGCCAAGAGGCGTGCAGGATTCATCAAGGTAAAGGCAGCCCTCTACAAAAAGGAGGTGAGGTTTGGAATTCTATATCCTGCAAAGCTTTGGGTTACGTTTGAGGAACTCCACTACTATTTTGAGACACCAGAACAGGTTTGGACCTTTATTAAAGACAAGAAGCTGGACTTGAACTAATGGGCACTTAGTTCTTTCAGTGCTGTACAGTGGCGGCGGCCTGTTAACTCAAAATTGCTCTGATTAGGACTTTTACTAAAAGAATAAGCTGGACTGGAACTAAAGGGCTTGGGGCTCTCAGACCTTTTGTGTGGCGGCGGTTTGTTAAACTATCCTGTACTGTAATGTTTTATCCAAGATTGTTTTCAGCCTGGACAGAGAGTGGGGGCTGGAGGGCGCACTGTTTAGGGTCCTTTGGGGGGATTGCAATGGGGGGGGGGGGGGCCTGTGCTTGGTACCTTTTGGCGCGAGATCGGGGCCTCTGATAGGGGGATGGGCTAGGGGCTAGTCACGGGACTTGAAAGGGCTCGGTGGGATACAATTAGGTTAATGGGTCCCTGGCGTGTGGGGGGAGGGCCTGAGCGCTGGGATGGGAGACAGGTAGGCGCCAAGGGCAGGGGTCAGTGTGACTAGCGTAGGTCAGGGGGCACCAGGGAGATCGGAGGGGGGGGGCGGGGCGGGCTAGGGCCAAGCGCAGGGCTGACCTGGCAGGTCAGGCCTTGGGGAGTAGGGGAGACCAGGCGGAGGGGGGGCGGGGAGGGAGAAGAGGGTTAGGGCCACGTTAGTTTAGTTGAACACGTGTGGCATGGGTAAACAGAGCTGGCAGGGAAAGTGCCTTATGGAAGGATCTTTGGCATCAACACTTATTAAGATGTTTATTCTTTCCCACTGTTCGTTTTCACTATGTTAAGGCTCTTTGCACAGGGCCATTTTTCTCTCTGTAACTGTTACAAATTGGTGTTAAATAAAAAACTTCAAAAAAAATAAATAAATAAATAAAAAAAAATAAACTATCTTTGAACTTGAACTGAATATCTGGTTGTTTGGTCTTTGATCGATATCCAGTAAAGCCTTGTGGTGGTATCATTTGATACTTGCCGACTCTGAAAAGCAATATTATCATTAATAACTACCATATCTAGTGAATTTGACAACAGTTTCTATGATGTCTCCTGGCTTCAGTAAAAATATTAGATTGAGGCCAGTCTGGGCTCACTTGCCATCCCATCCCCCCCCCCCTTCCCATGCACCCACCCTCCCCCCCTCCCATGCACCCCCCCCCCCCCCCCCCCCCCCCCATGATACCTTTCATGCCCAGGACCTTTTATGAAGTTGGGCAAAATTCACAAGGCACAGACCTAATAACTGAATTTTTCATATTGAATTGGCAGCTGTAGATTGTGGGTTAATTTAGATAAGGCCTGGAGCCTAATCTTGATCGAGTCACAGACCAAAATCCTTTGGTGTGTGGCATGATTCTGTTGGCCACTTGGCACCAGAAACATTTGCCCTTGTGGTTTATTGCTTTACGTACAGACATGAATTGATAATGCCTATATCTTTCCTTGGGAGATAAACACTGTTTCTGACGGACTTTGAGAGCAGTTTGGGGACAGAATAGGAGATGATCAGAGGGAATTTTTCAGAAAATATTTCTGTGACTTGCAGGTGATGTTGTTTCTCTCACCCATCATTAGTAACAGAAGTCATAAAGAACAGAGGCACTGCTGAAATAATCTCAGTGATTTGCCGTAGTGCATTCCGTAAATAGTGTAGCTACATTGTCCCTGTGCTGGACATTGAATCCTTTGTGAGGGCATTGATCAAATGAACTGTTTTTTTGAAGTGGTTGCACCTCCATTCACTTAGTTGAGTGGGATTCTATCACTCTGACTTGAGAATTATATGGATGGTGATTTATGACTTTCTTTGTCAACCTCTGTCCTATTCTCGTAGTTAAGGTTGGTTCACTTCAACTTTGGCCAATTGTCATCCCTGTGATTCTGATGTTGGAGACACAACTATTGTGGTGCTCATGAACATGAAGGGAAAATGGCCTTTTCTCTTGCTTGAGAGGATAATTAGATTAAACGTATGTGACAAGACCATTGGGCTGGATTCTCCATTTCAGCAGCTAAGTGCCAGCTCAAACGGAGAATTCACGGGAGGTTTGCGATGAAAAAAACCAGCATCAACCCCTCACCGATTTTGGGAACGGTGAGAGCCTAGCAGCGGCGCCGGGAGAAACTCCCGACTCCCGCACCGAAAACTGCCGGAGAATGGCTGGGTGTCGGGTCGCACATGCGCATGGCTGATGACCTACAGCGGGCAGCCGTGCGCGGACCCGACCCACCATCCGTGACCCCACAGGTCACCCCCTGGCCACCCCTACCAGTCTCCCCAGACCTTGCGGAAGCCCCCCCCCCCCCAAGTCAGCAGCATGGATCCTGGCAGAGTATGGCAGCGCTGGACACAGTCCGCAGCCACCACGCCGGGTTTCTAAGACCACATGTGTCCCGCACAGTCGGGAACTCGGCCCATCGGGGACGGAGCATCATGGAGGGCCTGCCGAAGACACTCCAATGGCATTGTAATGGCGCACGACGCGATTATGCCATTTTCGAGGGGGTGGAGCATGGCTCACAATATCGACGTCGGGCAATGGAGAATCCCACCCATTATATTTCCACTTGTTGAGTAGGTTGGGCCTGTACTCATTGGAGTTTAAAAGAATGAGAAGTGATCTTACGTACAGGTTTCTCTGCTTGGCAGGGTCGATACTGAGAGGTTATTTCCCATTGTGGGAGAATCTAGGAGCAGAGGGCAAGATCTCTGAGTAAGGGGGTCTGAGTAAGACAACGAGGAGGGGAAATTTCTTTTCAAAGGGTAGTGAATCTGTGAAATTCTTTACTGCAGAGGGCTGTAGAGCTGGATTATTACGTCTGTTCAGGCCTCATTGGCAGATTTTTAAATGGTCATTTAATTGGAATTTTCATTTTTACAAAAACCGCCTCAAAATAAACAAGAGGTTGAAAACTAGACAAAGGTAGATGGACAACAGGTACAGCTTACAATGGTAGTCATCACAAGAATGGGAACAAGTAAGACCGGATGAATCAGGAACAAAATCCCCGACAGATTCCCTGCACAGATATAGGACCTGTCTGCATCAGAACAGGATTCAGGCAACATCACACCCATAGCTCAAAACAAAATGACAGAGAGAAGAAAACAATACACCGAAACCTCAGAGCTAAAGGGAAAATCAACTAACTCTCAGCACAAATTAAACTCAGGCCCAGGCCAGAACTGATCACCGTAACATAACTACAGATCGACAAGGACAGGGCCGAGTGCCATCAACCATCAATTCTATCCATCAAACAAATCCCAGTCCTCAACAGGATAACGCAGAGTTAGCCTGGGCCTGAAAGAGGAAAGGGCGCTAAACAAACAAAAAGAGATCAGTTCTCACTGGAGGGACCGTCCTTGAACATAGCAAGGATAGAACTAATCCTCCCCCCAACCCAAACCCTCCACCCGTCTCCACTCTGGGTTTAAAAGGTACCTGGATCTGCACCTTAAGTGCTGTAAGATTCAGGGCTATGGACTGGGTGCAGGAAGGTGGGATTAGAAAGAGGACCTGTGTGTTCTTGGGCTGGCATGGCCAAGATTCATCAAATGGCCTCCTTCTGTTCTGTAACTTTTCTATGTTTCTACGATGCAAGAACCTCCACGGCCGTCTCCACAAAAACACCTCGCAACTCTCGAAATTGGGCTTTGACGACCTGTACCGCAGAGCCGATACAATTGGACCGATCAATATCATTGCTTGTAGCCATCATCTGCCAGAACACAACGCGCGCATGGTCAAGGCAGGAAACCCCCAAAATCAGCTGCACTGCTAATGAGGAGGCCCACCCCAAATCCTTCCAGCTGCCACGAATCAAGAAGGATTGAAGCATTCTGTCCCACTCAATAGTGCCGAAACATTGGCCAACAAATCTCGGGACAAAGTTAAAAACTATGTATGCCATGAAAAGACATAAAAGAAATGTGCAAATGGATTAACGAAAAAGGGTTAAAAGATGAGCAGAAGGGGCAGCACGGTGGCCTAGTGGTTAGCACAACCACCTCACGGCGCTGAGGTCCCAGGTTCGATCCCGGCTCTGGGTCACTGTCCGTGTGGAGTTTGCACATTCTCCCCGTGTCTGCGTGGGTTTCGCCCCCACAACCCAAAAATGTGCAGAGTAGGTGGATTGGCCACTCTAAATTGCCCCTTAATAGAAAAAATAATTGGGTAATCTAAATTTATAAAAAAAAAGATGAGCAGAGCTGGAACTCGCAAAAACGCCGCCACTCCCAAGCTCACATCACATGACAGGTTTTTAATCAGTAAGGGAATCAAGGGTTTTGGGGATAAGGCGCGAAAGTGATGTTGAGGATTGCAATATTAGATCATGATGATCCCATTGAATGGCGGAGCAGACTCAATGGGCCAAATGGCCTAATTCTACTCTTCCGTTTTATGGTCTTTGTCAGCCAAAGATTGAATTTCATGCAAATCCTAAACGAGGTTGCTTTGGGCTACTTCATTATCAGGGGAGCTTTAAATAAACACCATAGAATCATCAGTGAACAGGTCCACTACCATCCCGCATGGGGCTTTGTTGATTCACCTCCTCTATATCATTATTAGATGGCTCTGTCACAAACGTACAGGAAAGGTGGATTTACTGTTTATTGGAGCTAAAAGCAAGAAGAAGATAAATCTGGAGTGCAGACAAGCAGCTACTGTTTGGAGTTGCTAAAACATAATATTCCGCAGGAAAGGGTTAAACAGAGAGACAACATGAGGAAGAGAAAAACTGGCTGTGCAAAGCTCATAAACTGACTGACTTGCCCAGCTTCTTTCAAATGTCTCATTATCCAGTGAAACAGAGCAGTGAAACTACAGCTGCACCAAAAACACATTATTCAGCACAAGGTTTAAAGGGCAACACTTGGAAATTTATGGCTCTCATTTTAGAATATTACTCACTTTTCTATCCATTTGTGCTGGATGTTTCTCAGATGTTTCTTATTACTTTGTGTAAGAACACTCTGTGCATTGTGTACCGGCCACCTAGTTTGCTTTTTCCTATGATATGACTGAACAATGTAATTGCTGATTCATAATTGTTGGATCTCGCCAATGATATAAAATTAATAAATATAGGTGCTGGAGTTATAAAACATTATTTACTCCTAATTATCAGCAGGAAAAATAATTGATTAACCAAACTGGTTTATGAAGGTAGCTGGGGATTCTCTGATCAAAGCAATGAAACAGAACTGATGAGGATTTAAAAAAAAAAAATCAATTTTCCAGGATGTGGGCTCCACTGGCTGGGCCAGAATTTGTTGCCCATTCCTAATTGCCCCTGAGAAGGTGATAGTGAGCTGCCTTATTGAACTGCTTGAACGGTAGGTACATCCACTGTGCTATTAGGATGTTCCAGGATATTGAGGCAATGAAGGAATGTGATATATTTCCAAGTCAGGGTGGCGAGTGACTTGGAGGGGGAAATTCAGGGGGTGGGGTTCCCATGTATCTGCTGCCCTTGTCTTTCTAGGTGGTAGTGTTCATGTGTTTGGAAGGTGCTGCCTAAGGAGCTTTGCTGCGCTCCTGCAGTACATCTTGCAGATGGTACACACTGCTGCTACTGTGCGTTGGTAGTGGTGGGATTGGATTTATTTATTGTCACGTGTACTGAGGTACAGTGAAAAGTATTTTTCTGCAAGCAGAGTGAATGTTTTGGGGAAGGGATGCCAATCAAGCGGGCTGCTTTGTCCTGGGTGGTGTTGAGATTCTTGGGTGTTGGAGTTGCACTCATTCAGGCAAGTGGGGAGTATTCCATCACAGTCCTAACTTGTGCCTTGCAGATGGTGGACAGACTTTGGGAAGTCAAGAGGTAAAAAAAATTACTCACCGCAGGATTCCTAGTCTCTGACCTGCTCTTGTAGCCACAGTAGTTATATGGCTAGTCCAGTTCAGTTTGTGGTTAATGGTAACCCCAGAATGTTGATAGTGTGGGAATCAGCACTGGTAATGCCATTGGATGTCATGAGGTCATGGTTTGATTCTCTTTTATTGGAGATGGTCATTGCCTGGCAGTTGTGTGGTGTAAATGTTAACTGCTACTTGTCAGCCCTAGCCTGGATACTGCCCAGGTCTTGCTGCATTTGCAGGTGGACTGCTTCAGTATCTGAGGAGTTACAAAGGGTGCTGAACTTTGTACAATCACCAGTGAACATCTGACCTTATGTTGGAAGGAAGGTCATTGATGAAGCAGCTGAAAGTGCTTTGGCCTAGGATGCTACCCTGAGGAGCCCCTGCAGAGGTGTCCCAGAACTGAGATGACAGACTTCCAACAACCACACCAATCATCCTTTGTGCCAGTGGAGAGTTTCCCCCGATTCCCATTGACTCCAGTTTTGCTAGGGCTCCTTGATGCCATATGCGATCTTATGCTGCCTTGATGTCAAGAGCAGTCACTCTCAACTCACCTCTGGAGTTCAGTTGTTTTGTCCATGTTTGAACCAAGGCTGCAATGAGGTCAGGAGCTGAGTGACCCTGGTGGAACCCAAACTGAGCGAAAGTGAGCAGGTTATTGCTAAGTAAGTGCTGCTTAATAGCACTGTTGATGACCCCTTCCATCACTTTACTGATTTTTCGCAAGTAGACTGATATGGCGGTAATTGGCCGGGATGGATTTGCTCTGCTTTTTGTGTATAGGAAAAACCTGGTCAATTTTCCACATTGCTGGATAGATGTCATAGCTGTACAGGAACAGCTTGGCTAGGGGCGTGGCAAGTTCTGGGACACAAGCCTTCAGTACTATTGCCGGGATGTTCATAGAATCATAGAATTTACAGTGCAGAAGGAGGCCATTCAGCCCATCGAGTCTGCACCGGCTCTTGGAAAGAGCACCCTACCCAAGGTCAACACCTCCACCCCATCCCCATAACCCAGTAATCCCACCCAACACTAAGGGCAATTTTGGACACTTAAGGGCAATTTATCATGGCCAATCCACCTAACCTGCGCATCTTTGGACTGTGGGAGAAAACCGGAGCACCCGGAGGAAACCCACGCACACACGGGGAGGATGTGCAGACTCCACACAGACAGTGACCCAAACCGGAATCGAACCTGGGACCCTGGAGCTGTGAAGCAATTGTGCTATCCACAATGCTACCGTGTTGTCAGGGCCCATAGCCTAGTGCTTGATGATTGGCACTTATGTTGCTGGAGACCTCTGGAGGAGACCAAGATAGATCATCCACTCAGCATTTCTGGCTGCATATGTCTTTTGCCCAGGTATGCTGGGCTCCTTTATCATTGACATTTGTGGAGCCTCCTCCTCCAGCGAGTTAATTGTCCACCAACATTCACGACTGGATGTGGCAGGACTGCAGAGCTTAGATCTGATTCGTTGGCTGTGGGATCGCTTAGCTCAGTCTATCACTTGCTGTTTGGCACACAAGTGGTCCTGTGTTGTAGCTTCCCCAGGTGGACACCTCATTTTTCTGTGTGGTTGTTGTTTGCATGCCCTCCTGCACTCTTCATTGATCCAGGGTTGATCCCCTGGTTTGGTGCTAATGATAAAAGTGGGGAATATGCTGGGCTATGAGGTTACAGATGTGGGCGGAGTACAATTCTGCTGCTGATTACCCAGAGCATCTCATGGATGCCCAGTCTCCAGTCCCTAGATATGTTCAGAATCTATTCCATTTAGCACGTTGGTAGTGCCACACAATATGATGGAAGGAAGACGGAACTTCATTTCCACAAGGACTATGCAATGTCACTCCTACCGACAGCGCCGGCCCTAGGGTTGCTGGCGCCCCAGGCAAGCTGAACTTCGGCGCCCTTCGGGGGGGGGGGGGGGCGGGGGGGGGGGGGGGGGGGGGGGAGGGGGCCCCGGGGGGGGGGGGGGTCGGAGTGAGCCCGAGGGGGGGGACGGAGTGACCACCGGCGAGCCTGGATCCATCCGCCATGTTTGTGCGGGGCGGCCTGAGGGAGGGCGGCCACCGCGCATGCGCTGGTTGGTACCGGTCCAACTGCGCATGCGCGGGACCCGAGTCTTTTACGCGGCGCCCCTAGCACATGGCGCCCCGGGCGACTGCCCGAGTTGCCGGTACCTTGAGCCGGCCCTGCCTACCGATATGGTCATGGACAGATGCATCCGCTTTTCCCTCTAGTTGGTTCCCTCAACACCTGTCGCAGATCCAGTCCAGCAATTATGTCCTTTTGGACTCAGCCAGCTTGGTCAGTAGTGGTGCTACCGAGCCACTTTTGATGACGGACGTTGAAGTCCCACACCCAGAGTACATTCTGTGCCCATGCTACCCTCAGTGCTTCCAAGTGGTGTTCAACATGGAGAAGGACTGATACATCAGCTGATCAGCTGGTGGATGGAATGGTAATCAGCAGATTTCCTTGCCCATGTTTGACCCCAATCCATGAGACTTTATGGGTCCAGAGTCAATGTTGAGGACTCCCAGGGCAACTGTATACCACTGTGCCACCACCTTGTTTCCAGTCCTTAGGTCAGTGCATAGGTTTGATGTATTCACAGCAATTGTATCTTCAGTGCAAGTGGTGGAAGATATCCCTTGGCAAGATTAGTTTCACAAAGTGATTAGCCAGATACAGTTCTGAAGAAGAATCATATGGACTTGAAAAGTTAACCCCATTCCTCTCTCCACAAATGCTGCCAGACCTGAGTTTTTCCAGTATTTTGTTTTTTAAAAGAATTTCACCATTACATATCTCTATTCTTTTGTGTTCTTTAATTTACAAATTGTTATTCATAATTAGTATAATACAAGTCAAATATTTGATTCTAAACTTGGTAGTATGGAGACACACAACTGAGGAACGCCCAAATAATTTGCAAACCGTGGGAAAATGTCATGTGATTGAGCATCAAATGAGGGATAGCAGATGATCAAATCTCCAGGAATATGTAAATCAGAATTGGCAACTCTCGGCCAATTTTATGTTCAGGACGAATTTCCCATACCTGAGACAAATAGAAATGTGGTATTTGCAGTGGGGAAATTAGTCAGTAAAGTCAATTAAGGGAAGTATGATCATGGATTTGGACTTATCACGAGCACGGAGGTACAATGAAAAGTATTGTTCTGCACACAGTCCAGACAGATCGTTCCATACATGAAAAACATACGACATATGATAGATACACAATGTAAATACGTAGACATCGGGTGAAGCACATGGAGTGTAGTACTACTCAGTGTTGAAGATGCATGGAGAGATCAGTTCAGTCCATAACAGGTCATTTTGTTGTTGTTATACATTTAGAGTAACCAATTTTTTTTTTCCAATTAAGGGGCAATTTAGCGTGGCCAATCCACCTAACCTGCACATATTTGGGTTGCGGGGGTGAAACCCACGCAGACACGGGGAGAATGTGCAAACTCCACACAGAGAGTGACCCAGAGCCGGGATTTGAACCTGGGTCCTCAGCGCCGCAGTCCCGGTACTAACCACTGCGCCATGTGCAGGACAAGTTGATGGGCATAGGTTGGGGGTGAGGACATGTAGATTATAATGAAGCAGAGGTTTTTAAACTTTAGATTTGTTTAAATTTAAGTCGCATTTAGAGTGGTTTGCCAATATAAGGCAGTTAGGATGGTTTGTGGCATGGGGAGGGTCGGGCTACTACAGCGAGCTGCTTTCCGGGCACAGCATGGTCATTGGAATCATTGCAGTGCAGAACTGCAGTGCAGACAAAAGCCATTTGGCCCATTGAGTCTGCACCAACACTCCAAAAGAGAACCCCTACTGAGGGTCACGCCTATCCGCATAACCCCACCTAATGAGCGGTGGCGGCGATGACGTAGGAAGCCACACATTTGGGAGCTCCCGTTTTAAACGGACTTTTCGGCTCTTTTTAGAGCCCAAAACGGAAATTTTTCGACGTCTCCTGGTGGGAGAAGGTGTGCTGATCGACTTTCCCCGCAGTCCATGACTCGAACTCGGAGTGGAAAGGGGGAAAAAACAGCAGCAGCTCCTCAGAAAAAACGGGGGAAGGAATCCAAGATGGCGGCCGGCGGAGCTCCAGAGGAGTGGAAGCAGTGGGCCCAGGAGCAACAAGCTGCTCTCCTGCGCTGCTTTACAGACTTCAAGGCTGAGGTACTGAGCTCTCTGCAGGAAACGAACAGAAGGCTGTCGGAGATTCAGACGACCCAGGGTGCTGCCATCAAGGAGTTGCAGATATAGGCCACTGAACGAGAGGAGGAGGCCGTATCCTCGTGAGTAAGGTGGAGGGGCACGAGGCGCTCCACAAGAAGTGGCATGAAGGCAGCAGGGTAGCATGGTGGTTAGCATAAATGCTTCACAGCTCCAGGGTCCCAGGTTCGATTCCCGGCTGGGTCACTGTCTGTGTGGAGTCTGCACATCCTCCCCCTGTGTACGTGGGTTTCCTCCGGGTGCTCCGGTTTCCTCCCACAGTCCAAAGATGTGCGGGTTAGGTGGATTGGCCATGCTAAATTGCCCGTAGTGTTCTAATAAAAGTAAGGTTAAGGGGGGGGTTGTTGGGTTACGGGTATAGGGTGGATACGTGGGTTTGAGTAGGGTGATCATGGCTCGGCACAACATTGAGGGCCGAAGGGCCTGTTCTGTGCTGTACTGTTCTATGTTCTATGAACGCTTCAAGGAGCTTGATCACTGCATGAGGCGGAAAAACCTGCGGATCTTGGGCCTTGCGGAGGGGCTGGAGGGGTCGGACCTGACAACCTACATGGCTACAATGCTGAACTCGCTAGTGGGGGCCAGGTCTTTCCATCTGCCCTTGGAGCTGGAAGGAGCACACAGAGTACTGGCCAGGAGGCCTAAGGACAATGAACCCCCGCGTGCGGTGCTGGTGAGGTTCCACCGGTTCAGTGATCAGGAGTGTGTGCTGCGCTGGGCCAAGAAGGTAAAGAGCAGCAATTGGGAGAATGGGTACGGATCTACCAGGATTGGAGTGCAGAGGTGGCTAAGCGGCGGTCCGGATTTAATCGGACGAAAGAGGTGCTTTACAGGAAAAAGATAAAGTTCGGAATGTTGCAGCCCGCGCGCCTGTGGGTAACTTATTCGGACCGGCATTACTATTTCGATTCCCCGGAGGAGGCGTGGGCCTTCGTGCGGACGGAGAAACTGGACTTGAACTAGGGGTTGGGGGTTGCGGGGTCGGTTGTAAGGCTTTATTGCTGGTTTCTGCTGTTGCTGTGTTCTTCTTTTTTTTGTTTTTTTGTACTTTTCCAATTTCGATATGGTTATTTATGGGGGTGTTGTTCTGTTATGTTTTTTTTGCTGTGGGGCATTGTCTGAGTTTTGTATCTTGCGGGGAGGGTTGGGGGGGTTTGTTGTATTCTATGTCGGGTTGGGGGTATGGAGTGGGGCTGGTATTTGGGAGCTGCGTCAGAAGGGTGTGGTGGGGCAGTGCGAAAGCGCGGGCTTTCCTCTGGTTTCCCGTGCTGGAGGGCTGGGGGGCGGAGACGATGACGGAGGGAGGCGGGGCCTTAACTGGTTCTTCCCCGCGCTGGAGCGGTGCCTGGAGGAGGGATAGATTGGGGGATGATCCCACTTTGGGAGGGGTCGGGTTATTAGCGGGAGTTTCCGGGGTCAGCAGAAGTTAGCTGACCCACAGAAGTACAATGGAGGACAGTTCGCGGCTGGAGGGTTCCTAGCCTGGGGGGGGGGGGGGGGGGGGGGGGGGAAAGGAGGGGGGGAAAGGGGAATACCGGGTTGCTGCTGGTAGGGTCAGGAAGCAGCTGGTGGGGGCTGGGGGGACAGAGGTGAGGTGTTGTCGCTGTGGGGACTGGGTCGGGCAGGGGGTGCTGGCCTGGGGCGGGCAGTCGACGGGCTATGGCTAGTCGACGGGGGAGGGGGGGCGGGACGCCCTCTGATCCGGTTGGTCACCTGGAATGCAAGAGGGTTGAATGGGCCGGTGAAGCGGTCGAGGGTACTTGCTCATCTGAAGGGGCTAAAGGCAGATGCGGCAATGCTTCAGGAGACCCACCTGAAGGTGACGGACCAGGTCTGCCTGAGGAAGGGATGGGTGGGGCAGGTTTTCCACTCTGGGTTGGATGTGAAGAACCGGGGAGTGGCGATTCTGGTGGGGAAAAATGTGTTGTTTGAGGCATCGGAGGTGGTGGCGGATAAGGGGGGTAGGCATGTTATGGTTAGGGGCAGGCTACAAGGAGAGAAGGTGGTACTTGCTAGTGTATATGCCCCAAATTGGGACGATGCAGGCTTTATGAGGCGTATGTTGGGACGGGTCCCGGATCTGGAGGCGGGAGGTCTGATCATTGGGGGGGGACTTCAATACGGTGTTGGATCCTTCACTGGATCGGTCCAGCTCTAGGATGGGTAGGAGGCCGGCGGCGGCCAAGGTACTGAGAGGGTTTATGGATCAGATGGATGGGGTGGATCCATGGAGGTTTGTGAGGCCGAGGGCACGCGAGTACTCTTTCTTCTCCCACGTACATAGGGTCTACTCTCGGATAGACTTCTTCGTGGTGAGTAGGGGACTGATTCCGAGAGTGGAGGAGGCCGAGTATTCGGCCATTGCAATCTCCGACCACGCTCCGCATATGGATAGAGTTGGAGATGGGGAGGTGCGGGACCAGCGCCCGTTGTGGCGGTTGGATGTGGGGCTGTTGGCGGAGGAGGAGGTGTGTAGGAGGGTCCGGGCAAGTATTGAGGGGTACCTCGTGGTGAATGATACGGGGGAGGTTCAGGTGGGGACGGTCTGGGAATCCCTGAAGGCAGTGATTCATGGGGAGCTGATATCCATCTGGGCACACAGGGAGAGGAGCGAGAAGAGTGAGAGGGATAGACTGGTGGGAAAGATGCTGGAGGTGGACAGGAGGTATGCAGAGGCACCAGAGGAGGGACTGTTGGGGGAGAGGCGCAGCCTGCAGGCTAAATTTGATTTGCTGACCACTAGAAAGGTGGAGGCACAAGGGGCAGTGTACGAACATGGTGAAAAGGCGAGTAGGATGCTGGCTCATCAGCTCCGCAAGCGGCTAAGGAAATTACTGGAGTGAGAGACAAGAGTGGGAATGTGGTGCGGAAGGGGGTAGAGGTGAATGAGGTCTTCAAGGATTTTTACGGGGAACTGTACCGGTCGGAGCCAACGGGGGAGAGGAGGGGAATGGAGAGGTTCCTCGACGGGCTTTCTTTCCCGAAGGTGCAGGAGGAGAAGGTGGAGGGGTTGGGTGCGCCGATTGAGCTGGAGGAGCTAGTTAAGGGGATCGGGCAGATGCAGTCAGGGAAGGCACCGGGGCCGGATGGGTTCCCGGTGGAATTTTATAAAAAGTTTGTGGACGTAGTGGGCCCCTTGCTGGTGCGGCACTCAATGAAGCGTGGGAAGGGGGGACTTTGCCCCCGACGATGTCGCGGGCGCTGATCCCGTTAATTTTAAAGAGGGACAAGGACCCCCAGCAGTGTGGTTCATACAGGCCCATATCGCTCCTCAACGTGGATGCTAAGGTGCTGGCAAAAATCCTGGCCACCAGGATAGAGGACTGTGTGCCAGAGGTTGTGCACGAGGACCAGACAGGTTTTGTGAAGGGAAGGCAGCTGAACACGAATGTGCGGAGATTACATAGAATTTACAGTGCAGGAGGCCATTCGGCCCATCGAGTCTGCACCGGGTCCTGGAAAGAGCACCCTACCCAAGGTTAACACCTCCACCCTATCCCCATAACCCAGTAACCCCACCCAACACGAAGGGCAATTTTGGACACTAAGGGCAATTTATCATGGCCAATCCACCTAACCTGCACATCTTTGGACTGTGGGAAGAAACCGGAGCACCCGGAGGAAACCCACGCACACACGGGGAGGATGTGCAGACTCCGCACAGACAGTGACCCAAGCCGGAATCGAACCTGGGACCCTGGAGCTGTGAAGCGATTGTGCTAACCACTATGCTACCGTGCTGCCCTCTTATTGAATGTCATCATGATGCCGGCGATTGAGGGGGAGGCAGAGATAGTGGTGGCGCTGGATGCGGAGAAGGCCTACGATAGAGTGGAGTGGGGGAGGTTTGGATTTGGTGAAGGGTTCATTAGATGGGTAAGGCTGCTATATGAGGCCCCGATGGTGTGCGTGGCCACGAATGGGAGAAGGTCGGAGTACTTCCGGCTTTACCGAGGGACCAGGCAGGGTTGCCCCTGTCCCCCTTGTTGTTTGCACTGGCAATCGAGCCGCTGGCGATGGCGTTGAGGGATTCAGAGAGGTGGAGAGGCTTGGTGCTAGGTGGAGAGGAACAGAGGGTGTTGTTGTATGCCGATGACCTGTTACTGTATGTGGCGGACCCGGTGGGAGGGATGCCGGGTGTGATGGAGCTGCTAGCTGAGTTTGGGACCTTTTCAGGTTATAAATTAAATTTAGGCAAAAGTGAGGTGTTTGTGGTGCACCCTGGAGACCAGGAGGAAGGAATTGGTAGGATCCCGCTTAGGCGGGCAGGGGAGAGCTTTAGGTACCTGGGGTTGCAGGTGGCCAGGGACTGGGGGACTCTTCACAAACATAATTTCACCAGACTTGTAGATCAGATGGAGGAGGAGTTCAAGAGGTGGGACATGCTGCCATTATCGTTGGCGGGGAGGGTACAGTCTGTCAAAATGACGGTGCTTCCGAGGTTCTTGTTCCTCTTTCAGTGCCTGCCCATCTTTATCCCCAGGGCCTTCTTTAGGAGAGTGACTAGCAGTATTTTGAGCTTTGTGTGGGCACATGGGACTCCGAGGGTGAGGAGGGTGTTCCTGGAGCGAGGGAGGGATAGAGGCGGGCTGGCGCTGCCCAACCTTCTGGGATACTATTGGGTGGCCAATGTGTCAATGGTGCGTAAATGGGTGATAGAGGGGGAGGGGCGGCGAGGAAAAGAACGGAGATGGCGTCATGTAGAGGTACGAGCCTGGGTGCCATGGTAACGGCGCCGTTGCCGCTCTCTCCTAAGAGGTTTACCACGAGCCCGGTGGTGGCGGCGACCCTAAGAATCTGGGGACAGTGGAGACGGCATCGGGGGGAAACAGGGGGCTCGATGGAGGCTCCACTGGGTGGCAATCATCGGTTCATCCCGGGGAACAAGGATGGGGGATTTAGGGGGTGGCAAAGGGCGGGCATCAGTAAATTGAGGGACCTGTTTATTGGCAGGAGGTTTGCGGGCCTGGGGGAACTGGAAGATAAATTTGGCCTTCCCCAAGGGAACATGTTCAGATACTTGCAGGTAAAGGCGTTTGCTAGGCGACAGGTAGAGGGATTCCCTTTGCTGCCCTCGCGGGGGGGCGATGGACAGAGTGCTTTCGGGGGTGTGGGTCGGAGAGGGGAAGGTGTCTGACATCTATAAGGTAATGCGGGAGGTGGAGGAGTCGTCAGTGGAGGAGCTGAAGGCTAAATGGGAGGAGGAACTCGGGGAGCAGATAGAGGACGGGACTTGGGCGGATGCCTTGGAGAGAGTCAACTCTTCCTCCTCATGTGCGAGGCTTAGTCTCATACAATTTAAAGTGCTGCACCGGGCCCACATGTCCGGGACTAGGATGAGTAGGTTCTTTGGGGGTGAGGACAGGTGCACCAGATGTTCGGGGAGTCCAGCGAACCACGCCCATATGTTTTGGGCATGCCCAGCACTGGAAGAATTCTGGAAGGGGGTGGCGGGGACGGTGTCGAGGGTGGTTGGATCCAGGGTCAAACCAGGGTGGGGACTCGCGATTTTTGGAGTTGCGGTAGAGCCGGGAGTGCAGGAGGCGAAAGAGGCCGGTGTCCTGGCCTTTGCGTCCCTAGTAGCCCGACGAAGGATTCTGCTACAGTGGAAGGATGCGAGGCCCCCAAGTGTGGAGACCTGGATCAGTGACATGGCGGGATTTATAAAATTGGAAAGGGTCAAATTTGCCCTGAGAGGATCAATACAAGGGTTCTATAAACGATGGCAGACTTTTCTGGACTTCCTGGCTCAAAGATAGGCATCTTGGTCAATAGCAGCAGAAACCGGGGTGGGGTGGCCGGGGGGGGGGGGGGGGGGGGGGGGTGTTCCTTATTGTAGTTTCTATTCTGTAACTTTATATTGTGTTAATTTGCATTGTTGTTAAAAGGCTGTGTTGTTCATGGAGGTGGGGCGAATGTGTATGATTGCTAATATTATTGTTATTTTTGGTATTTTACTATGGTGCGTTATTGTTGTATAAATTCAAAATTTTTTTCAATAAAAATTATTTCAAAAAAAAAAATAACCCCACCTAACCATTGGACACTATGGGGCAATTTAGCAAGGCCAATCGGATGGCAAGAGGAGGCCTGGAGGAGGAGCCTGAGAAAGCAATGCCCCTGACCTAACATTCACCTTACCCACTTTTTGGAAACTCTTGCCAAGTGAGTGATTGAAGATGAGGATCTTGGATCGAGCTCATCAGCCACGCAAGGTCCCACAGAACCTGTAATCAGTAACATCGAGTATCTTAGGTGGACAATCAGACCCGTTGGCGAGTGATCACCGCATTCTATCATTTATAGTTCCTTTAATGGAATTAACAGCCTCATGACAAACCAAAGTTTTTAAAAAAGTAATTCTTTCACCTTCTGTGATTTCAAACATTTCATACAGTAAAGTACCCTTTTAATGGAATGAACAACATGACAAACCAAAGTTTCAAAAAAATACAAAAACATCTTCCTTTCATTTTATTTGCATTTTAAAATATTTATAAATGCTAAACATAATAATATAAAACATTAACCTATCAAACAAATGGCTCCCGCCGTCTCCTGCCTCTGCTCAATGATCCTGGACTGAGATATAAAAGTGCAAATAAAAAGGTGCAAAACGTAGCTAACCTTGGGGCAAGTTGACAAAGTTCACCCTGTTCCTGGAGTTTCATTCAGCTGATCCAGCACAGGGCAGGAGTGCAACCTGTCAAAACAAAGCTGGCTGGGAAATTTAACGCTGCGCACATGCCCATTCAATCGCACTTCCGGGTCGTAACACCATGCATGTCCAGTGACTTAAAGTCAGGGATCGCAGAGGAAGTTACGGGCCATTATCTCGCCTCATACCCCGAATGCAAGTTTATTTGGAATCGCAATTGTTGAGATCAATTCTCCTCTTCTGAAAATTGCTTTAGAAAATGAGTTGCATGTTTAACATCCAAGCATTGGATGGGGTACTAAAATGGACAAACACATCAAGAGTGAACTGGTGAAATGTAACTAAAATATAACAGTAGTTTATCAAACTAATCATTCTTGACATTTCAAACACAAAACTGCTGCTCAGAGATAAGACTACGAAATCCTTTTTTTTTAAGAAAATATTTTATTGAGGCATTTAGAATTTTAACACTTATCAACAATAACATCCAACAGAACCCACAACAAAATAACCATCATACCCTCCAAAACACAAACCCCAACCAGCATGGTTTATAAAAACACACCGCCAGCCCTTCCGCCATTGGTTTTCCTCCACTTATTCGTCACTTCTAGGCCACTCCTTTTCCCCACCTCCCCTCACCGCCCCCCCCCCCCCCCCCCCCCCTCCTGCTGACAGTCTAATTTTTCTCGAAGAAGTCGATGAACGGCTTCCATCTCCGAGCGAACCCCTGTAACGAACCCCTCAAGGCAAATCTAATTTTCTCCAGCCCCGGCATGTCACTAACTCAAACCCCCGACTTCGGGAGCTCAGAATCCCTCCACCCCAGTAAAATCCATCTCAGGGCCACCAGGGAAGCAAAGGCCAAAACGTCGGCCTCTTTCCCCCCACTGGGCTACTGGGTCTTCCAACACTCCAAATATTGCCACCTTTGGACCCTGAGCCCCCCTCACTTGCAGGACCTCCGATATGACGTCCTAAAATCCCTGACAAAAGCCCCTCAGCCTCGGATACGGCCAGAACATGTGTACATGATTCACAGGACTTCCCCCACATCGCCTACACCTGTCCTCAATGGTCCCAGCATCCCCGGAAACATCTTACAAAATTCCACCGGGTACCCGTCCGGTCCCGGGGCCTTACTCGATTGCATCGCCTCCAGCCCTCTATTACCTCCCCAAGCCCAGTTGGGGCCCCCAGGCCCTCTACCAGCTCCCCGTCCACCTTCGGGAATTCCAGCCCTCCCAAAAATCGCCTCATCCACTCTTCTCCGGCTGGGGGTTCCGATTTATACAGCTTGCTGTAGAAATCTCGAGACACTCCATTCACCCCCGCCAGGTGCAAGACCACCTTCCCTCCTGTATCGCTCACTTTCCCCATCTCTCTCACCACCTCCGGCTTCCTCAACTGGTGCGCTAACATCCTGCTCGCTTTCTCCCCATACTCATACACCGCCCCTCTCACCCTCCTCAGCTGTTCCACTGCCTTGCCTGTGCATAGGAGACCAAATTCCAATTGTAGCTTCTGGCATTCATTCAAAAGCCCTTCCTTTGGGGTCTCTGCAAACCTTCTATCCACCTGTAGGATTTCTCCCACCAGCCTCTCTATCTCCACCTTCTCCTTGTGTGCCTGAATAGAAATAAACTCCCCCCCGATAACTGCCTTCAGTGCCTCCCAGACCGTGCCCACCTACACCTCCCCCCATATCATTGATCTTTATATACCCCCGGTTGGCTTCCCTCAGCTGCTCACACACCTCTTCCTCCGCTAACAGCCCCACATCCAACCTCCATTGTGGGTGCTGGGCCCTTCCTTTGCTCACTTGCAGGTCCAGCCACTGCGAGGCGTGGTCCAACACCACTATTGCTGAATATTCAGCATCTATCACCTCTGCCAGCAGCGTTTTACCCAGCCCAAAGAAATCTATTCGGGAGTACACATGGGAGTAAAATGAAAATTCTTTCCCCCTCGGCCTCTCAAACCTCCATGGAAAGGGGTGTAGTGTTAATAAGGTCAGTCCATAATAGGGTCATTTAGGAGTCTGGTAACAGCGAGGAAGCTGTTTTTGAGTCTGTTCGATTTCATTTATTATTGTCACATGTATTAGTATACAATGAAAAGTATTGTTTCTTGCATGCTGTACAAACAATGCATACCGTACATAGGGAAGGAAGGAGAGACTGCAGAATATAATGTTAAGTTATAGCAAGGTGTAGAGAAAAGATCAACTTAATACAAGGTAGGTCCATTCAAAAGTCTGATGGCAGCAGGGAAGAAGCTGTTCTTGAGTCGGTTGGTACGTGACCTCAAACTTTGGTATCTTTTTCCTGACGGAAGGTGGTGGAAGAGAGTATGTCCGGGTGTGTGGGGTCCTTAAATATGCTGGCTGCCTTTCTGAGACAGCGGGAATTATGGATAAAGTCAATGGATGGGAGGCTGGTTTGCGCGATGGACTGGGCTACATTTACAACCTTTTGTAGTTTCCTGCGGTCTTGGGCAGAGCAAGCTCCATACCAATCTGTGATACAACCAGAAAGAATGCTTTCTATGATGCATCTGTAGAAGTTGGTGAGAGTCGTAGCCGACATGCCTAATTTCCTTAGTCTACTGAGAAAGTAAAGTCGATGGTGGGCTTTCTTAACTATAGTGTCGGCATGGGGGGACCAGACAGGCTGTTGGAAGAGTGAGTAAGCCGGGTGGGAGGGGTCTTTGATTATGCTGCCCACTTTCCCCAGGCAGCGGGAGGTGTAGATTGAGTCAATGGATGGAAGGCAGCTTTGTGTGATGACTGGGCTGTGTTCACAACTCTCTGGCATTTCTTGCGGTCTTGGGCTGAGCAGTTGCCATACCAAGCGGTGATGCAGCCAGATAGGATGCTTTCTATGGTGGATCTGTAATAGCTGGTAAGAGTTAATGTGGATATGCCAAATTTCCTTAGTTTCCTGAGGAAGTATAGGCGCAGTTGTGTTTTCTTGGTAGTAGCGCTGACATGGGCTTTATACGGCTTTCAGCCACTTCAAAGTAGCCACTTGGTGCATGGAGCCATTGTAAGATGCACATTGAACCTATCTCACCACAACAGCTTTGGTTGGAAATTGGGGGCTTAAATAAAAAGATCACAACACTACCAATATCCCTTCTAATGTTTCTTTCTTGTGCACAAACTGTTTGTTACACCACGTAGTACATTCAAGATAACTGTGTGGCCCAACACATGTACAACTTTGACTGAGAGGGAACACTGATCACCACCTACAAAAATATGTATGGCTTCATATGTATTTTTAAAAAGTGAGATGGGAAATGCTTTGCATAAAATCTTTGAATTTTCATTTTCTTTTCATGAAATACATTCGCGTGTCCAAACAATGAAGAAAACTATTTCACAAAAACAAATTTGCATTTATACAATTGAATTTATTATGGCCACAGCAGATTCAATTGCTGAGCTAACCAAATCCCAGAGGGAACTTTGGCTTTCCACGCCACACCCTTTTCAAAAAATTCTAAAAACAAGAAAAGTACTGATCTCAGCAGAAAAAAGTCAAGTAATACTTTTGGTATTTAAAATACTTAGTGGGAAAGGGGGACTGCGGAACTGTGTACGTAGGCCATGCTGGCTGGGTTTGGTTGTTGGTTGGGTGGGTGTTATTTATTTTGTTGCTTTTTCCTCTTGAAAATTCTGTTAAAATTATATATACCTTCTTCAAATTTAAAAAAAAAGGGTTAATTGAATGCAATTTTACATGCCCCATCCAATATTATGGTTGGTGGATGGGCCAATTAGCCAGGTAACCTTTACATGTTAGCTGCAAACTTTATCGAGGGCAGGATGAACTGTCGGGGTTGTAATAAAATTAATAAATATTTTTGGCAATTAAAAAAAAACTTTTGGGATTAAAAAAATTAAACAAGGGAAGAAAACTTAAGCACACAAGACTACAGTTATACTGTTAACATTCGTTTTACAAAACATTCCACCCAAAAGACTCCTAACTTGGTCAAATCTACAAATAAACAGCTTCAAGGCAAAAGTTAAAAAAAAATGTTTATTCAAATTTTAAATATTTTAACATTTATACATAAAATAAGTACAAACCCACCACCACCCTTTGATGGCAACCAGATCCCAAAGTGTAAGATAAACAAACCCCATCTCTTGTGGAACCCCTCTGAAGAGTAAATTTCACCGTCTCCAGGTACATGAACTCCATTAGATCCCCCAGCCATACCAAGGCACAGTGGGGGGGGGGGGGGAAGAGAAGCTGAACTTCACCCCAACAGAATCTGCCTGTGAGCGATCAATGAAGCGAAGGCTAAGGCAGCTGCCCCCTCACATGTCTGCAACTCCGGCAGGCCTGAAATCCCGAATATGACCTCCAGGGGCCAGTCTCCAAATACATGTGCAGGACCTCTGACATGGTGCTGAAATATGACCCCCAACATTTCTCCAACTTCAGGCAGGACCAGAACATATGAACGTGATTGGTTGGGCCCCTCACGCACCGATCCTCCATCCCTTCAAACAGCCAGCTCATCCACGTCTTCGTTAAGTGTGCCCTGTGTACCACTTTTAATTGAATCAACCTCAGCCTCGTGCACGAGGTTGAGGCATTAACCTGCCACAATGCCTCGCACCATAATCCCTCCTCCAACGCCATTCCCAGCCCCTCTTCCCACTTGGCCATAATTCCCTTCCATGGGCATCTTGTCTTCCTGCATGATCCTCACGTAAATTGTCAAAACGACCCCAACCTCCAGCCCCACCGATAGCACCTCCTCCAACAACAAAGAGGATGGTGCCACCGGGAAGCTCGGGAAGAACTTTCCCGCAAGTTCCGCACCGATGTGTATCTAAAGCCCTCCTGCCATCCCCGGAATCTTCCATCCATCTCCCCGGCTCAAACCCATGGTTCCCTATTATCAGTCTCGCCCTCGAGCCTGCCCTCAATGTCAAGTGCTGCCAGAATACCTCCCTGGGATTAGCGCCTTTGCCAGCTCCAGCAACCCCAAGCCCTTACAGGAACCCACCTCCATCCGCACCCAGTCTCCCTACACCAGCCCTGCACTTCTCCGCATTCACCGTCCAGAAATAGTGTAGCAAGTTCGGAAGGGCCGTCCTCCCAACTGCCATCCCCTTTGGAGCACCGCTTTCCTTATCCTGGTCACATTCCCTGTCCCACAAATTATGAAAACAGCTTGTCCAGCCCCTTAAAAATGACTATGGTAAAAAGACTGGCAGACACTGAAACAGAAACAAAAACTGTGGAAGAATGTTTATCTTCACTGCCTGCACCTGGCTTGTCAACAACAAGGGGAGACTATCCCACCGCAACAAGCTCGTGAAATTGAGCTCACAAAACCAGGCCCAGTCCTGCGCCACCTGCATCCCTAAAATGAACTGTCGTTACCCACTCCCGCCCCTCGAGAAAACACCATAAAATATTTGTTTTTCCCTAGATTTAATTTGCACCCGTGATCGCCCCAAATTTCCTTAGTAACCCCATTATATCCCTCACCAATGAGCTCGGGTCTGAGATGTACAACAGCAGATCATCTATGTACAGACACACCCTGCTCCATGTTCCTTGTCACTACCCCCTTCCACAAGTCCAAACCCCTCAGCCTAATGGCCAAGGGCTCAATCACCACCATGGACAGGAGGGACATGGGGCATCCCTGCCTCATTCCCTGGAGTAGTGGGAAGAACCCCAAATTCATATCGTTCGTCCGTACACATGCTGTCGGATTCTTGATTATCAATTTCACCCAGAGCACAAACTTACGCCCAATCCCAAATTCCTCCAGCACCGTAAACAGATACCTCCACTCCACCCTGTTAAATGGCTTCTCTGCATCTAATGCCACCACCTTCCTTCCGCCGGAGAAAGCACCACATTCAATTGCCGCCGCACATTTGATGACAGTTGCCTGCCCTTAACAAACCCCGCCTGATTACTCCCCCCAACCACCTTCTGGAAACACTCTTCCTACGTCAGCACCAGAGCCATCGTAAATATCTTAGCATCCATGTTCAGTAGAGAAATGGGCCTGTTCGACCCACATTCTACCGGATCCTCTCCTAAGTAATAGTGAGATGGATGCCTTCCCCATCATCTCCGGTAAGACCCTCCTCACCATCGCATCCTCAAACATTTCAACCATCAGCGGTGCCAACTTATCCTTGAAATTTTGTAAAATTCCACCAGGAACCCATCTGGCCCCTATGCCTAACCCAACCGCATCTTCCTCCTCCCCCACCTCCGGGCACTCCAATTGCTCCAGAAACTCCCTCATATCTGACATATCCTTTGGCGGCTCCGACATATACAAGTCCCTATAAAAGTCTTCAAAAGTCTTATTCACCTGCTCCGGTGCCACTAACAACCCGCACGTCCCATCTCTAATCCGCACAATCCGCCTGGCGAAGGAGCTGACCTGTCAGCAATGGACTGGCCTTCTCTCCATAGACGACCCCCTTTGCTTTCCTCAGCTGCCAACCGCCCTCCCCGTGGATAGATCAAACTTCATCTGCACCTCCTTCTTCCTCACCAAAGGTCCCGGCTCCGGGTTCTCCGCACATCTCCCATCTACCTTCAAAATCTCCTCTATCAACTGCTGCCGCTCCTTCCTCGCCTCCCTATCCACTTTTGCCTTGAACCATAGAATCTCTACAGTACAGGAGGCCATTCGGCCCATCAAGTCTGCTCCAACCTTTCAAATGAGCACTCCACCTATATGCACCTGCCCCAAACCTGCAACCCCATAACCTAGCCTGCATATCTGGACACTTAAGGGCCAATTTATCGTGGTCGATCTGTCTATACCGTACATTTTTGGACTGTGGGAGGAAACCCACGCAGACACGGGAAGAACGTACAAACTCCACACAGTCACCTGAGGCTGGAATTGAATCCTGGCGCTGAGGCAGCAGTGCTAACCATTGTGTCACCCAACAGATCACATTTGTATTGCCTCTCCTCATTCTCCCTGTCTAAATCAGTCACCTGTGTATTCAATCTGAACTGTTCCACAGCAAGTGCTGTGTCCATAACTGAAATAACCTCTGACAACAATGGGATTCAAACCCACATCCCCGGAGACAGGAGCCGATAACCAGCGACTTAAGACTGCTCAGCCATGGTACCTTGACCTCACGAACGCCTTTATCGCCTCCTAGATCACTGACGGTGAATCCTTCCCATTCTGGTTAAACCCCACATACTCCTCAATTACCTTCCCTATTTTAGTGCATAAATCTAACCTCTATGCCAGCATCCGGGCTGGCCCTTTCTCCGAAACCACATCCAGTCGTGCGGAGCATTGTCCAATATCACGATCGCTGAATTCTCTGCCTCCCTCACCCCAGCGAACAGCGCCCTCCCCTCCACGGAAGAGTCGATCCTTGAGTACACGTTATGCAACGGTGAAAAAAAACTGAGTACTGCTTATATCTTGTATGTAAAAACCTCCACGGGTCCACCCGACACCCCTCCCAATCTCCTTCATAATTCCAGCCAGCACCATCTTCCCTCCCTCCCCGAAGCGGCCAACGGGCCTGGCCGGGATCTATCCACCTTCGACCCAAAACTGAATTCCAGCAGCAACCCCCCCCCCCCCCCCCCCCCCCAACCCCATCAACGTGAGTATCCAAATCCAGAATGGCAGCTAACATTTTGTTCACAAAACCAGCGTCGTCCCAGTTCGGGGCATACACGCTAACCAGCACCATAAGCCTCCCTTCTAACGCACCCGTTACCATCACGTACCTGCCCCCCTGGTCCGCCACCATCTTCTGCATTTGGAACCTCAATCGTTTGCCCACCAGTATCACCACCTCGAGGCCCTGCTGTCGAAGCCTGAATGAAACACCTGGCTCACCCAGCCCTTCCTCAGGCTCACCTGGTCCTTTGCCCTCAGATGTGTTTCTTGCAACAGCACCACTTGCAGTCACTTTAATAAAGTATACCACAAGACCTCTCAAACCATCTTCCACTCCGCTGTGTAAATCCAAGAACATCAGAAACAATATTGCTTTTTGCAGTCCAAGACTTTTCAGGCTTGACTGGATGGCTGATTCAAACTCCACCTTCTCCCAGCTCAGAGCTGTTTCTGGTAGGCCTTCCTCACACAGCCAACCCCAAATCAACTCAACATCTCTCCTTAAATATCCTTTTTTGCTTACGTCTATGATTCCATTTTCCTCAGCACAACTGAGCTGAGCTCAATTTTTCCAAAATATAACAATCATGTATTCTCATGGCCCCACTATTGGGTGAAACAAAATGTAATAAACTTCCCTTGTTTAGTTATGAACACATTGCAAATTGTAGGAGATGCTTATTCTCTTTTAAATTTAACTGAAAAAAAGGTCCTTATTGACTCTGGATACAAATTCTAAATCTTGCCTATTTACTTATAAAACCACTTGACCATAGTTTTATAACAAGTGCATGCATTTTGAACTTATTCATGTCTCCATTCTCCCAGACATCTCCCGGCAGCACTGCTTTTCGGGTGCAGCATGGCCGGTAGATCGTGTCCTTAGTCTCCTTAATTAAGAAAGAATAAATTGCCTTTGGAATGCAACCGAGGTTCATTAGACTGATTCTTGGTATGAGGCGAATGTCCTATGAGGAGAGATTTTGTCGACTAGGCCTTTGTTCCCTAAAGTTTAGAAGAATTAGAGGTGATCTCATTGAACATAAAATTCTGAAAAGACTTAAACAGAGTAAACGCTTAGAGAATATTTCCTCTGGTTGGGGAGTATAGAACTAGAGGTCAGAGTCTCAAAATAAGGGATACTGTTTCATTCTCTTAGGACTGAAATTCACTCCAAGGGCTGTGACTCTTTGGAAAACAGAGCTGTGGATGTCCAGTTGTTGAGTAAATTCAAGACAGATTTTTGGATACTAAGGGAAGGAAGGGTTGTGGGAAGGTAGGGTTGTGGGAAGGTAGATTTGAGGTCAAAGATCAGCCTAGATAGTTTTGAATGATGGAGTACACGTGAAAGATCGCTTCTAGTTCTTACCTGGGGTCTCAGTTTTATGTCTTATCTGAAAGTGGGAAGCACCAGAAGTGCAACATTTGCTCAACACCATACTGAGGTATCAACCTAGATTCTGAGCTCATATTTTTATATTGGGACTTGAATCCACAACCTTTCAACTCAAAGGTAGTATATTCACCTGTGAGACAAAGCTGACACTAATACCAAATCATGTTTTTCTCTGGCTGTTTCTAAAATATCTTGAAAACATAAAGTTATTAATCAGAATGTTGTAATTAATGAATATTTGGAAGCAGGCTTCATTTTATTGTTTGTACCAGAATACATTACAACAGATAGCTCTCATTACTCATGCATAGTGCTTGTCTAGATAGGTATTCAACATCAAACAATACTTGAGTTCAACATCACTTCATGACTACCGCTCTTCTAGTTTCAAATATTATTGATCTTTTCTAACTTGTTTCTAACAATATTGTAACGCACAATGAAACTAATAGAAATTTATGCAACAGATTGCATTTTTGAAGTTCCCTGCCACACTGACACAATTTCAATTCAAATAAAACTTGTTACAACTGTTCTGTGCAGTTAAACCAAAACTTAAAATTACCATTAAAATGTTATTTAATTTTCAAACAATTTTTTGCCCATTAAAAAAAACTTTCCAGTAAGCAGAAACTATTTGGTTTCAGCAGCATTTCTCATTGTTCTGATATGTCCTTTCCAGGGGTTCCAGTTGGCTTCTTGAGAAAGGCACTGTACTTGAGGGCAGCGTTGTCTGACTTTAAAACAATCTCCACCAGTTCAAAAATAGCGATAACCTAAATGACAAAGTTCATTGTCAAGTCAATAAGGGTTGCTGAGTAAATAAAGTGTAGATTCCATGATAAATACATTTCTTTTGAATTGGAGAATACTTGTACACTATTTCACAAGTGGTAATTATCTTATGCAATAAATGTAAATGTGTGAACCTTGATCAAGACTTTCAACGGTTCATTAAGTGCACACGTTTTTGCTTGGTGAACTCAAGAGTCTTAAATTAACTACCAATAGAGATTAGCATTTTTTGTTCAATGTAAATAATTTAAAGTAACACCACTATTCAGGAAAGGAGGTAGAGAGAAACAGGGAACTAAACGCCAGTTAGCCTGCCATGTGTCGTTAGGAAAATGCTGGAATCGATTGTCAAGGAAGTTTTAAAAGTATTCTATAATGAAGTCAAAGTGGTTTTAGGAAACTGTGTTTGACATATTTGTGAGTTTTCTTTCAGCATGCAATGAATAGGTTAGATAAAGGGATAAGTTATAATAAACTTGGATTTCCAAAAGACATTTGATAAGGTGCCACAAAAAAGGCTGAAAAGCACAAAAGATGCCACTTCCTCAGCATAGTCTTGCAAATTTTTACACTTACATACAAATTAGGAGTAGACCACCTGGCCACTTGAGCCTGCTCCGCCATTCAATAAGATCTAATTGTAATCTCAACCCCGCATTCCTATTTGCCTCCAATAATCTTTCACCCCTTGCTAATCAAGAATCTGTCTCTCTGCCTTAAAATATTCAAAGATTCTGTTTCCACTGTCTTTTGAGGAAGGGAGTTCCAGAGACTCTCAATCCTCAGAGGAAAAATTTCTCTTCATCTACGTCTTTTACGAGTGACCCCTTATTTTTTTTAAAGTGAACCCTACTTCTCGATTCTTTGACAAGAGGAAACATCCTCTCCATATCCACCCTGTCAATACCCCTCAGGATATTAAAAGGTTTTGATCAAGTCGCGACTTAATCTTCCCAACTCAAGTGGATACAAACTTGATCTCTCCAACCTTTACTCACAAGACAGCCTGACCTTTCTTGGTATTAGTCCAGTAAACCTTCTCTGAACTGCTTCTATCTCTTTTACATCTTTCCTTGGATAAGGAGACCAGTACTGTACACAATACCCCAGGTGTGAGCTTACCAATGCCCTGTATAACTGAAGCATGAGCTCCCTACTTTTGTAATCAATGCTTCTCACAATAAATGAGAACGCTCGATTAGCTTTTCTAATTACTTGTTGTACCTACATACTATCCTTTTGTGATTCATGCTCTTCAGATAATTATCCAATTTGATTTTAAAGGCCTTGATTGAAACTGCTTCCATTACTCTCTAATGGAAAGCATTCCAGATATTACCTATATTGCGTAAAAACACTTTTCCTCATGTCACCGATTACTGTAAGTCTACTTGCGACATTAATAAAGATTATTATTACAATCTATACGAATAACTTAGACAAAGAAACCTAGTGTAAAATAATGACGCTTGCTGATGATATTAATTAGATGGGCAGGTATGCTGAGGAGGACACAAAGAAGCAGCAAAAAAGTATAGGCTCATTAAGTGAATGGGCAATGTGGGGAAATATAAGGTTGTTCATTTTGTTAATTGGAACAAAAAAGTAGAATGTCTAAATGTTGATGTTCAGAAAAACCTGGGTGGGCTGTACATGGAACACAAAGTCAACATACAGATATGGCAAGCACATAAGATGGCTAATGTGCCCTTTATTGTAAGGGGACTGAAGTCCAAGAATAAGGAAATCTTGCTACAATTGTACAGGGTTTTGACAAGACCCACATTTGTGTGGAATTTTGGTGGACATCTTTAAAGAAGGATGTGTTGGAGGCAATATAGTGAAGGTTGTATGGTTCTACAGATTGATTCTTTGTATGAGAGGTCTTCTTTCAATACGAAGTTTAGTTAATTGCGCCTATAAGTTCTGGAGGTTAGAAGAATGAGGCTTTTTCCCCTGGCTAGGAAATCTAGAACAAAGAAGCAGTAAAGGAAAACTAGGGTAGATCATTTATGACTGGGACGAGGAGCAACTTCTTCAATCTAAACTCTTCAATTACAATTGTGAATTTTAGGGATTCCCCACCCCAGAGGGTTATGGGTGCTCCACCTTTAATTACATTTAAGATTAAGATATTGCTGTTTGGTCTCCAAGGAAATGAAGGGATGTGGGGAGTGGGTGGGAAAGGGGAGTACCGGCAGAAGATGAATCTGAATGAAGGCGTAGACTTGAGGAGCCATATGGTCTATTCCTGCCCATATTTTCTATGTTCTTATTTCCACCATAATCAACAAAATTGAAAGAATGCAATTAGGAGACAAATTAATCTATTTTGAGACTAAGTGTGGGGCGAGTGTCTCCAGCAGCACCTGTCTCACTGGCCAGAATGGTGGGTTCCCACGCCAGATTCACCGCTTGGAACCTTATTAATTATATACAGGTCAGATCCCCTCCAAATCTCCTAGCCGGCTGGCTGGTTGCTCAATAGTCTGCCCGCCCTCAGCCGATGGGCTCGAAGGTCCCTGTGCTACATTTAAATTCCAGGATGGCACCATTACACCGCTCTCTCTAGCCCACGTCTTCACCAGACCTTGCAGGATGTCAGCAACCCAGAGGGAAAAGGATAGCAGCTTCAAGAAGAAGTATGTTCCTTGATTCAACCACCTGCCCTCCCGAGCCCACCAGATGAAGTACGTTTTTTCTAATAAACATTTTATTAAGGCATTTATGGTTTTACAAAAGATACAAATACAAATGTAAACATAATTCAGTGCCCCAGGTGTAGTACTGACACAGGAGGACTCATGGTCCAGCAGCATGCTGCTCTCAATGAAGACCAGCTCAGCATGAACATGGAATCAGAAACCGGACTGCCTCAGCAGAATGATGAAGAGTGCATCTGGTACAACGCAGCACTCACCTTGAAGGCTCTGGCAAACTGAGGACCATCTTGAGCATGTCACTCTTTAATAATAATAATAATAATAATAATCTTTATTGTCACAAGTAGGCTTACATTAACACTGCAATGAAGTTACTGTGAGCAATAGGGTTTGATGTCAATATGATTTCCTGCTGACATGACACACAATTGGAAGGCCCGACAGGAAACCAGCAGGCAGTTGTTTTAATTGAGCACTCATGAGATGCAAATAGCGTTGGTGCCGCCTACTAGTGGATGACCGACCAGCCATTGGGAGAATTGCAACATAATTTTATGCTGGCAGCTTTCGGACTTTTCCTCCCAGATTCAACACGCCTGCCCACCACCAAACCCACTGCAAGTGGGTTAGGAGAATGCCACCTCATGTCTTACAATGCTACTTTAAAAAGTAATAAAATGGAAAGTAAATTTGCAGGCTTAGTGGAAAAATAATTTCAATACTTCAATACATATTTATTGCTCAGTCACAAGCCATAAACAAATACCTGACAAATTGGTTTTTGATCCAACGTCTCTGGTTCCCACATCAATCTTAGTTCAGGGCTCTTTCCTACTTTGTGAAACGTAAATCCTTGGAGAGGAAGGCCCTACAGCAAAGACAAAGGAGGGGGTGGATGTTTAACTTTAACTGAATGGAAGAAACATTTTGGCAGCTTGCATGAAGTGAAGTGATTAATGTTTATGCAAAATGTTTCCACACTTTTCAGAGTTGAAAGTCAGACTTGCAATTCGTATGGTGAAAAATATTTCCCATGCACATTTAACCTTTCCACAGGTTGGACTTAAGTTGCTTAAATCACTTGTATGACCTTTTGGATGGACAACGGCCCTGTGAGGTTCCAAAATGGAAAATGTTATTCTTAATGCTCTTAAATTACCATAGCAATATGCATCCAGCATTCAACCATCAGAAGTTGATTTAAATTATTTGAAAATCTGCAAAGCTGACTGAGCAGAGAAACAGAGTTAAAATAATGTTATTCTCCAAGAAGAAAAAAAGTAAAAATTCAGAGCAATACAAAGATTGACTCAAAATATTAGTAAGTGTGCAAAGTGAAACCATTGCACTTCGAGATTAGGGGACGCACCTAACCTTCCAGATAGCGGCATGAATTAAAAGTATTAATACAACTGCAATTAAAATTGTTAATATGTGTCATGACAGAAAGCACTCATTCCCATCAGTACAAATCAGCCTCACAAAGGTTTTTATTGTTAAAGTTAGAAAAATCATATCATTTCTTCTTCATTGACATCTCACAAGGCATTAACTAGATTATATTTGGATTGACTATACCTGATGTTAAAACACTGGTACACACCTACAGATAGCACAGACGTTCTCGTGCAGTGTTCTATGAAGGATGCTTAAAATAATCTAGAAATATATACTGATGGATTAAAGATTATTGTGGTAAAATTTATTCAACATACTATCCTGATGCTGACTTTAACAAAAGTAAAATAGCAAAAGGGATTACCGATATTTGGATTATGCTACAATAATTTGATTTATTGTATTTAATGCAATAATTATTTTAGGTTTCTTAAAATAATTACCAGTACTGAAAAAAATCAAAGCTTTCTCAGATAAATTTACAATTGCTTAAAGATCACAAAATGCAACCCACACAATTACATATACAGCTGCAATATTGACTTTCCAACAATGTTCCCACAATTTGCCTTCATCTTCAATTCTTAAAAAAACAAAACTTAGTTCATTAAATTATACTTAAATTAATAAAATAGCTTGCTACAGCAGTTTCACCCACAGGTCTTTGGTTGACATTCTGGATTCTCGTAACAGGATGCCGAGATAACAGATCTGAAAATCTATGAATAATTAGTCTTTGCTAGCACGATAGTTGAGGCAACTGACAGCACCATGATAATATTAAAATGTCTTTTTCAGGAAACAGCTGGAATCAGCAGAATTCTTCAGAACCTAATATGCATCAGCAAGTTCATCACTTGCCACCTGCTAGTATGGTGCTAACTGGTTGAGTTGGCAGATGTTGCAGCAGTAGGATACTTTAATTTGTGAAATTACACCAACTTCAGAAATGTTTTTACAAAATTCACCATAAATAACAAGCATCTACATACCTAATACATGCCGTTGTTACTTTCTACATATTCATGTCGCATATATTTAGTTATTCTTTAAATTAAAAAAAAGTCAAGAGGCCCCTGTGTTGTGGGAGTTTCACCAGCAGTTATTCAACTTAGAGTTGAGTTTCAGTTTAAACCTTTATTGCAAGCTATATCAGGGGAGCTAAGCTACCACTAGATTGGCTTGTCAGCTCCCTGAGCACAGAAAATACAGGTCAATTATACTTTTCTTTGCAATCTCAAGTAATTAACATACACCAATCAAAAGAATACGGTCCAAACTACTTCGAAGTTTAGTTTCGTAGGCACATTTATTATTAATAATTCAAAAGAATACGTTTGTTCAAAAATGATATTTGTCCACTCATAATAACGAGAATTACATAATGCAATTTATATATAAATATAGTTTTCCAATCATAATCAAAACACGTGCATAGTATTATAATGTCACGTGGTACTTAGCTACAAGCTTTCAGTTATTAAATTAAGTATACGCCTGAACTCTAACCCCCAGACTCCCTTCCATTGTCATGTTTTATATGATGATCTAGAATGTCAGATATAGTTTGAGAGGCGGTAGGTTCAGAACTGAGATGAAGAGGAACTACTTCTCACAGAGGGTGGTGAATTTGTGGAACTCGCTGCCCCATAGTGCAGCGTAATCGGAGCACTTAAATGGTTTCAAGAAGGAGATAGATATATTATGATAAAAAAAACAGGTTAAAGGGATGTGGGGAACAGGTGGGGAGGTGGATTTGAGACCAGGAAAAGATCAGCCATGATCTGATGGAATGGTAGAGCAAGTTGGAAGGGCCTACTCCTGCTCCTAATTCCTATGTGAGCGGCAGCTGCTTGGTACCAATTGGCTTGCCACAAAAACAAGTCCTTGGGAGTTTTATCTTGTGCCACAGCAATGGCTTGTCTATAGAAAGCTATGAGCCTCAGCAAGCAGGAATTCATGTCAACCCTCAGGTTTTATTTGAACCTATTATATAGGTCTTATACCCACATCTACCTCTTCACCCAGTATAACTTGAATGCCATAAATGAGATGAACTCACTACTCCCTACAGAATTGGGTCTCACACCACACTATCAGTATAACTGAAGCTTTAATTTGTAAATAGTGAAATCTTAGCTTACTAAACTTTAAATAAAAACTTTAGAGTGCTCAATAATTTTTTTCCAATTAAGGGGCAATTTAGCGTGGCCAATCCACCTACCCTGCACATCTTTGGGTTGTGGGGGTGAAACCCATGCAGACACGGGGAGAATGTGCAAACTCCACACAGACAGAGCTTATTAAACTTTAATGGATCCAAATTGTATTTTTTTTCTTCCAAGGTCATCAATATTTTAAACAAATTGTAAATTTTTACAGCACCAATTTTGTAAGTTTAAGACCAGGGTAGGGCAAAAACAAACCTACTGACAAACCAGTTTTCTAAGTGGATTTCTGCAATAACATTTTATTAAACACAGACTGTTTACCGTCCTAATTGTTCAGCTTCGGCACATGTCAGTGATCTAAGGTGATCCCTTAGGACCTTTAAACAGCCATCACTGAATCACAATCATATGGCAAGTCTCAGAACAGGCTATTCATAACAAAGAAGTCGTGCTTGGCAATTTATTTCAGCAACAGATTGTTGCTCCTGATTTTCCTAATGAGCTGTTAGATATGAAATATTTGATTTGGGTTTCACTAATGCACTATGTTGTATATACACATGACTCCACCTGAGAGCAATCTGTGTCCTATTTACCAGCTTTGGAATTAATCAGTTATAATGGAAAGGTGACATTCTGACAATTGCAGTTATAAGTTGTTTCTTTTTCTGTTTGGTTGGAAAATTCTGTTGGTCTCTAAGAATTGCCTACATTGACAAAACAGATTTAAAAAATAATGTACTTAACAGTTCTATATCTGGAAACTGCTATAAAACAAACACCAGAATATAATCTGAGTGAATGACTAATTTGGAAAATATGTAACCTTTTGAATATTTTTAACAAACAATACTTACATTACAGTAGATTCGCTTCTGGATACCATATCGTACAACCAACACATCAAAGGACTGGTCCAAAACCCCCATCACCATAGCTTCGGATTCCAGAGGGCCACATTCCTAATAAAATACATTATTAAATATCAAAACTATTGAATAAACTGCAAAACTTACACAATGAATCATACTATTTCCCACAAGAAATCCATGGCATATACTGCAGTCAGGTGATTTAAAACTGAAGTAATTTTAAGCTAATTTGAAAATAATTATGATTTTAGTTAGCACTGCTTCAGTACATCGCTGCTTATGGATCAGTGATATAAGGTATTTAATTACTCACTTCCAGTTCTATATTGTGTTGATAGTAATCATGAGAAACATAAGCAACAGTACAAGAAAGGAAATGGCCCAGATTTCATCATCATGGCAAAAATCCTGGAAATGGGTGAACTGATAAGTCTCAACCCAAACACACCCTTTCCCATTTTTGCAGTTGGCAGAACTGGAGTCAGGCCGAGGTTCACGCAGTGAAATTCGGGGAGTCAGCTGATCATTTAAATCACCAGCTGCCTCCAGTGTCTTCAGATTTTTGCACACAATTGCTTGAATCTTCGAGTGCGCAGAGCAGACCAGGTGGATAGGTTGGCATGAATGGGACATGAAGAGTGTGTGGTGGTTGAGAGGTGAGGGCTGGAGGGATTTAAAAAATATATATTTTATGTATTTTTTTAGACTCAGAACCAGAGCACAGCAACAGTCCTTGTGCCCAACCCAACAGTTGCTGCACTCATCCTGGGGCACCTGACTGACTCCTATTTCAGTCTGTAACCCCCAACCAAAACTCTGACCTGTAGTCAGACATTGTTAATGTCGGGTTCACAAGCCGGAAGTCTCCCATCTCAAACCTGACCAAGGAATGAAAACCTGGGTCGAAATGTTTCATCAGTTGTATTTCGCCAACACTGTCAAACCCATGTTCACGATGGTGCTGGTCCAGGATCTTGTCGTGAAGTAGCCATAACCTGTTCCAACTAATCATTAGCAAGACTATTTTGTTGACTTAGAACTATATATTCCAACTTGCAAAACTCAGAAACGTTGATTAACACCTTCAAAAATCTGATGCAACTTCAAAACAGCCCTGAATAAATACCTACGATGAAGATGATTGAATGCTGAATTCTTCTTCATTCCAATAGATTTTAGAATTTTTACCAATTTCTGCAAACTAAAGTCAAAAGCATCCTAAATAATATATCAAAGGTGTCATGCTTATTCAGGAATCTTCGGAAAGCTCTGTGTTGACAAGGGAACTTTTGACACTTTCATCGTGCCATATTGCTATTCAGATTCAAAATGTTGCCCTAACAAATCCCAACTGAAATTGTTTTTTCCTAAATTTAGAATTAATAATTGTTGATTGGTTACTCTATCAATCACTTGTTCTAAATACCAATATTGTTTAAAAGCACACTGCTCCTCAGGATTGGACTTCATGACTAGGATTCTCCACTTTGCTGCAAAGTTCTGCAGGTTTGGGACTTCCATTCCTCAGAACTCATCCTAAACCCCAACCCATCCCATAAACTGCATGGTGGATTCCCAGTGGGAATATTTTAATCAAAAGGGAGTCTGCCATTGTGAAGAGAAGAACTGTGACAATGCTGCAGAAGACTGCAAGGGCCCTTCAGGGCAAAAGCACTCCAAATATCATAACATATCTCTCACTGAAGGCCTTGACCAACATAGGAGTTTTTCGCAGCTTTGGGCCTACTTGGAATGAGAGGCATCCAGAAAGCCCTCTCTCTCTTTGGTGGTTACTGCTACTTCCAGCCTACTCCAACCTTCCCAAGCTGGCCAGGAAATAGCAGTAACAGGTGAATAAGGAGGAAATCAGCTAGGGATCTGGATCTTGTCAGCATCTCACTCTTTACAAGGAAATGAGAGACTAATGGCAGGAAAGGAAAATCAATGTATGTTAAATGATGAGGTAGTGGTTGGCTCTGTTACAATATCACCTAATTTTGGGCAGGATTGTTGAGGCGTGTCCTAGCCCAGGATGGAAGTATACTCAATGTTTTATACTGCTGGTGTGAAGACACTATTATGCTGTTGTATTACCATATAAATGTTGTATTTTTTGTAGCCTCTGTATCCTTAAATATGATGGATAACACGGTAGCACAGTGGTTAGTACAGTTGCTTCACAGCTCCATGGTCCCAGGTTCGATTCCCGGCTTTGGGTCACTGTCTGTGTGGAGTCTGCATGTTTGCCCAGTGTCTGCGTGGGTTTCCTTCGGGTGCTCCAGTTTCCTCCCACAGTCCAAAGATGTGCAGGTTAGGTGGGTTGGCCATGCTAAATTGCCCTTAGTGTCCAAAACGTGTTAGGTAGGTGGAGTTACTGGGATAGGTTAGAAGTGTGGGCTTAATTGGGGAGCTCTCTCCAAGGGCCAGTGCAGACTCGATGGGCCAAATGGCCTCCTTCGGCACTGTAAATTCTATGATAATTCTATTTTCCTCTGTCCCTATGTGAACAGCAGGGTCTCTCTCTCTTTCTCTGCCTTTCAGGCATCTACACTTAATTAATAACTTCAGAACAAGTTTTAATCCCAATCATGACTATTGAAACTTTTATAGTTAATCTGAAATCATTTAGCGTTTACTATGAAATTCATCTTCGATACAGTTCAATTTGGTTTCTATTCTGCTTGTTTTAGATCTTCACAGACTGTCATTTTGTTAAGCATTAACAGAGAAGAAGAGTTAGCACTGCACTTCAAGGAAAATAAAATGATTTTGGAAGAGAGAATTGCAGGGTCAGGAAAAGCACAGGTCGGAATAGAGCCAATGCGTAGCCCACCCATGTTCTTAATCCACATGAGCAGGCAGATTAGGCCTCAGTTTAATAATTCATCTGGAAGAAGGATTTGTTGGTAATAAATCCTCTATTCAGTATGTACCTTCTATTTATTTTTTTGTTTTTTAAATTTAGAGTACCCAATTATTTTTTCCAATTAAGGGGAATTTCAGCACGGCGAATCCACCTACTCTGCACATCTTTTTGGATTGTGGAGGTGAAACCCACACAGACATGGGGAGAATGTGCAAACTCCACAGACAGTAACCCGGGGCCGGGATCAAACACAGGTCATCAACGCCCTAGCAAACAGTGCCTCCCCAGTACATACCTTGTATATTATTCATTTCAGTGCATATAACCTTATGAATTATGGGTATTGTGGTGTGGTGACTTTGTATTGGACTAGTAATCTTGAGGTTGAGTTTAAATTAAACAATGGTAACAAATCAATAAACATGGCAATTTGTGGCTGGCGCAGGAAACAGTTGACTATGAAAAGCTGTTGGATTGTTTAAAAAAAAACTTGTCTATCTAATATACAATAAACAATTACTAATCTCAGGCAATGCAGCATAAATGCATCATCCACACCCTCCAAACAAGTGCAATTATAATATCCACCCGCCAAACCTGATTTATTTAAATGCTAATAATCTCTTTCAAATCACTTTCATAAACCAGATTTTGGCAGAAAGACACCCTAAGCAAGCTTATGGGGATACATTATTAAATCTGGCGCCTTTATCCTTTTGGCAGAATCAGACGCACAATTATGTAAAGTTCAACATGAGGAAATTGAGCTGGATTCGTTAGTGCATACTGTGAGAGCTGGCACATAGACTCTGCTCTCCTAGAATTCGCCCAAATAGTCCCAGTTTTTCAATTAATCATGTTTTCCCTCTGATTCAATACCTTCCATTCTTCCTTAATTTCACTCTTCACGTAAACTCCCCAACCTATATTCGCAGCCAACCACTTGACCGTGTCATGTCACATGACCTCACTATCCCTTAGGATCAATCACAGATAATCATAGAATTTTTAGTGTAGATGAAGGCCATTCGGCCCATTGAGTCTGCACAGGCCCTTATACTGTGCACCCTACCCAAGCCCAACTTTTTTGGTCACTAAGGGAAATTTAGCATGGTCAATCCACCTAACCTGCACATCTTTGGACTGTGGGAGGAAACCGGAGCACCCAGAGGAAACCCACACAGACATGGGGAGAACGTGCAGACTCCACACAGACAGTGACCCAAGCCGGGAATCGAACCTGGGACCTTGGAGCTGTTATGCAACTCTGCTAACCACTGTGCTACCCGTCCTGCCCGTAATGCCATTCCTAATCACACTCCACCCACATATGCCATCTCCTCTAAATTTTACTTCCTTCAGTACCCTCCTCAGAAAACCTGTCCTCCATTTCACTCAGAACTGCACTCTCAAATTCCTTAATCTTTTAGCTTTTGGCCTGCCTTTCATTACATTTTGGAAGCTAGTAACACTGTTCAACCACATGCTCACATCCACCTTTGATGCCCTAGTTCCCATTAAAATCATAACTCTCTCTCATTCTGGCTATCTCCCCAGTAAGATTATTTTCATTCCCTAAAGTCCAAGAGTAGTAAACTTGAATGGATATGGTTTAGCCATTCACTGCCAGATCTGACAGCCCCACACAAAGCTCTATCAAGTCCTGCTCTTATCTGCTAAAACAGCTCTTTATTTCTGGATCATCTGGAAATGCAAAGATAAATCCAGCTTCTTTGCTCGAGGACAATTGCTCTATCCAATCTCCTCCACACTCATCTGGTTTAGGAGGGCTGGTGTAGCACACGGCTAAATCGCTGGCTTTGAAAGCAGACCAAGGCAGACCAGCAGCACGGTTCAATTCCCGTACCAGCCTCCCCGAATAGGCGCCGGAATGTGGCAACTACGGGCTTTTCACAGTAACTTCATTTGAAGCCTACTCATGACAATAAGCAATTTTCATTTTCATTTTTTTCATTTTCATCTCCAACAACCATTGGGGAGCTCATGAATTTCACTGTCACCAAAATTGAGACATGCTGACTTTGTCACTTCCCTCCTTTCCCCCAGCCCACCAGATAAACTTCCACTAAGAATTCACCCTGCCCCAACCCTATACTTGTTTCCTGCTCCACTTTTTCTCCTACATTCCCATATGCCTTCTAGGAGTTCAACTTGTCCATGAGACTTACATCCTGCTCTCTGGATCTTATTTCTACTAATCTACTGACCACCCAACTTCCCTTTCTGGCTCCCCTGCTACCTGACATTGCTGACAGATCTGTCGCCTCTCAATCGAATATGCCATCATCACCCCTCTCCTAAAAAAAACAATAATCCTTGAACCCCCTCCACCCTTGCCTCCTACCCCGATCTCCATCTTCACTTTACTCTCAAGTCTTTTTGAGCATGTTGTTGCCTCCCAAATTTGTTTATGTCTTTCCAAGAAGTGCATGTTTAAATTCTTTCAATCAGATTTGCACCCCAGCTCAGTGCTGAAATAGCTGCCATCAAAGTCATAAATGCAAACCATCCCTTGTCCTTCTTGAACTGTTGAAAATAGTTTATTAATTGATCCTCCTCCAAAGCCTCTCCTCTGTTGTTTAGCTGGATGGGACTGCTCTCACGTGATTCCATTCTTATCTAATTGCCAGAGGACCACTGCCAATGGCTACACTTTCTGCTCCTGGAAGTTACCTCTGGTGTCTGCCGTGAATCTATTCGTGGACCTACAAGATGCCAGTCAACAGAATTCAACAACACATTCATTTCCACTTGCACTCTGATGATTCCCAACTATAACTCTCCACCACCTTCCTCAATCCCTCTCATATCTCTAAACTGTCAGACTGTCTGTCTGGATCAGCAGAAATTTCCTTTAATTTAACATTTGGAAGACTGAAGCCGCTGATTTTGGACCCCATTGCAAACTCTGCTCTCTCGTCACTAACTCCAGTCCTCCCCAGCAACTGTCTAAAGCAAAACCAAACTGTGTCTCCTTGTTGTTATATTTGACCCATGATGAGCTGTGCAGTTTACCTTCACTCTGCAACATCATTTGCCTGGAAAATTCTCAGTTCTTCTGCACCTATGAAAACTTCAGGCTTCGGTGTTTACTACCCCTGGCTGGCCTGCCACATTTTACCCTCTGTTAAATTGAATCCAAAATTCTCCTCCAGTGTCTGAGCTTGTACCAAGTTTCTGCCCAGCTTCCTGTTAAACAACAGTGGAATTTTAAAGTGTTTTCAAAGCCCTTCATGGTCTAGTCCTTGTTATTTCTGTGATTCCCTTTAGTTTCACCTCTTGAGATACAAGTGCTCATTTAATCCTGGCCACTTGAGAATGAACAAATTTTAATCATTAACACACGAACATATGAATTAGGAGGAGTAGGCCACTCGGCCCCTCGAGCCTGCTTCGCCATTCAATAGATCATGGCTTGTAACTTTGACCCTGCATTTCTGCCTACTGATAACCTTTCACCCCCTCTTGTTAATCAAGAATGTATCTAGCTCTGTCTTAACATATTCAAAGCTTCCGCTGCCACTGCCTTTTGAGGAAAAGTGTTCCAGATCACCTTGCAGGAAGTGGAGATGGTGCGGATGACTGGCGCCAAGAAGCCATTAAAGAGCCACAGTGGATAATTTGGAAAATAGCTCCAGAAGACAGAAATTAAGGGCGGTTGGGTTGCCGATGAGCTTGGAGGGTCCAAGTCTGACAATGTTTAGTTGTTTTGGAAGATAGTGAGCTCAGGCCCACAGGTCGTTGAGGCAGAAACCCCACTGCTAACGATAATTGTGCACTTTCAGAGTTTTCAAAACAAAGGAGGAATTCGGCAGTGGGCAAAAAATCATTGGGACTCCAAATGAGAGGGCCACTTTGTGAGGATCGATCAAGATGATGGAGCGAAGCTGGCCAAAAGTTGTGCAGCATTCAACAATGCCAAGGCTGCATTGTATCGGAGCAATGTTTGATTTGGTGTGGTTTACCCTGTGCGCCTCCGAGTGTCTTATGAATCGAAAGATTACAGGCGCAATTTAATGGAAAAAATTCAAAGTGCAATTTTGGGTGAGTTTGGTGGGGAGTTTCTCCAGAGCTCTGTTGGCAAGATTCTCACTTCCATCTAACCATAATTAGTCATTTCTTTGGGCCCTGGGAAATTCCTCCTCGCCGGGGAGCTGAACTCGCTGGCCAGACCGGCTCCTCAGAGATTGGGCCACCATTTTCAAAGGGTGCCCCAATCTCTAAGTGACCTGGTGGGTGCCTTTCACCCAACGCACGGGAAATGTCATCCCCCCACAAATATGGGCAGGACCCCACTACCCTCAATTGCGGACTCCCCACTATGGGGTCGCCGAGTGCCTCCCTGTTCAGACCTTCCCATTCCCCTCCCCCTTACAGACTCCCATCCATCACGCCCCCTCATCCCACCTTTCATGAGCATGGCCCCCCCTCAGGCTCTGACCGTTTGCAGTGCCACCCTCGCACCCTGGCACTGTCACCATGGCATCCTGGAGGTGCTCCTGTCAGCTTGGGCTCTGTAACCTTCTGCGGCAATGAGTGCCACAGATTCCACCCTCTGGTGGAAGAAATTCCTCCTCATCTCAGTTTTAAAAGATTGCCCCTTTAGTTTGAGGCTGTGTCCTTGACTCTAGATTCTCCTACTAGTGGAAAATAAAAGGGAGGTTTTCTGGTTTTTATGTGTGGTTGGGCAAGTTCCAACTTCCAAGAACTAATCTGTTTAGGTATTATCAGGTGCTTAACTTTTTAGGTAAGGAAATTCCTTCCTTCCCCTTGGCATCTTTGCCCTCGTTGATGGATGGGGTTCTATAGCCGGTTGAATTGGGGGAAGGGATGATATCAGATATTTATAGTCAGCTTGTGTCGATGGTGTAACCTCCATTGAATGAGGTTAAATGAGGAGAGGGAGCTGGGTCAGGCTTTTGAGGGAGGTGCGGAGTAAAGCTCTCTACAGAAGTCAACTCCAACTATTCGTGTGCACGACCCAAGATCCCGAAAGGGGCTGCGCTACCACAAATGGTTTCTAACATTTTCCCCATGACAGATGCTAGTCTGTAGTTTCCTGCTTTCAGTCTCCCTCCCTTTCTGAATAGAGCAGTTGCATTTGCTCTCTTCCAATCTAGGGAATTTTGGAAAATTCAAACCAATTCATCAAATCATCTTATTAGCCACTTCTTTCAAGGCCTTAGGGTAAAGTCCATTGGACCAGGGGATTTATCAACCTGCATTCCCAACAATTTGTTCAATACCATTTCCCTGGTGATTGTATTTTTCCTGAGTTCCTCCCTCCCTTCCCTTCTATTTCCTGATTTACAGATATTTCTGAGATGTTGCTGACGTCCTCTATAATAAACAAAAAAGGCAAAATACCTGTTTAGTACATCCGCCACAGCCCTACTTTTCATTAGCAGTTCCCCAGATGCACATTTTATAGGACCAATACTCACCATTTAACTCATTTCTTATTTAACTATCTATAGAAACTCTTACTGTCCACCTTAATATTACTAACTAGCTTACTCTAGCATTTTCCTCCTCATCAATTTTTCTGTCATTCTTTATATTTCCAATCTTCTGTCTTGGCACTTGTCTTTGAGCAAATAGATGTTCTTCAACTTTTCTAGTTAACCACAAATGATAGGCCCTTGCCTTGGAATTTTTATTTCTCATTGAATTGTGTCAATTCGGAAATATCCCTTTAAATCTCTGCCACTGAACATCAGTTGATCTATAACTTTCATATTTGTCAGTTCACTTTAGCTAGCTCCGCTTCCATGCCCTCACATTTGCCTTTATTTAAGTTAAGAATACTAGTCTCAGGCAAACTTTTCTCTCCCTCAAACTGAATGTTAAATTCAATCATAAGAGTTTTTACAGGATAGAAAGTGGCTCTTCAGTCCATCGTGTCCGCGCCAGCCATCAAGCATTTATCTACTCTAATCCCATTTTCCAGCACTCAGTGCATAGTTTTGTATGCTATGGAGTTTCAAGTGTTCATCAAAATATTTCTCAAAATGTTTTGAGGGTTCCTGACTCTACCGCCCTTTCAGACAGTGAGTTCCAGATTCTACCCACTCTCTGGGTGGAAAAGCATTTCAACACATCCCCATAAAATCTCCTGACCCGCATCTGAAATAAATGTCCCCTGGTTACTGATCCCTCCACTAAAGGTAAAAACTTCCTTCCTATCCATCCATATCTATGTCCTTCATGATTTTATACACCTCAATCAGGTACTCTGGTCTAAAGAAAACAATTCCAGCCTCTGCAGTCTATGTTGACAACAGAAACACTCCAGCCCAGGCAACATCCTAGTGAATCTCTTCTGCACCCTCTCAAGTGCAATCTCTTCCTTCCTACGGTGTAGTAGAAAGTCTTACAACACCAGGTTAAAGTCCAACAGGTTTGTTTCAAATCACTAGCTTTCGGAGCACTGCTCCTTCCTCAGGTGAATGGAGAGGTAGGTTCCAGAAACATTTATATAGACAAAGTCAAAGATGCAAGACGATACTTTGAATGCGAGCATTTGCAGGTAATTAAGTCTTTACAGATCCAGAGATAGGGGTAATCAAAGAGGTGTGAATTGTCTCAAGCCAGGACAATTGGTAGGATTTCGCAAGCCCAGATGGTGGGGGTGAATGTAATGCGACATGAATCCAAGGTCCTGGTTGAGGCCGTACTCATGCGTGCGGAACTTGGCTATAAGTTTCTGCTCTGCGATTCTGCGTTGTTACGCGTCCTGAAGGCCGCCTTGGAGAACACTTACCCGAAGATCAGAGTCTGAATGCCCTTGACTGCTGAAGTGTTCCCCGACTGGAAGGGAACATTCCTGCCTGGCGATTGTAACGCGATGTCTGTTCATCCATTTTCACAGCGTCTGCATGGTCTCGCCAATGTGCCACGCTTCGGGACATCCTTTCCTGCAGCGTATGAGGTAGATAATGTTGGCCAAGTATGTACCGTGTACCTGGTGGGTGGTGTTCTCATGTGTATTGCTGGTATCGTCATCGATGAAGACGAACATCTTGCCAAGGTCATCCCCACACCGCCACTACTTGCCTTCAAAAAGCCGCGCAACCTCAAACAAACCTTTGTTTGCAGCAAACTACCCAGCCTTCAGAAGAGCGACCACGACACCACACAAACCTGCCATGGTGGAGTAGGTGGTTGGGCTGGGGGCACCGATTGGGCTGGAGGAGCTGGTTAAGGGATTGGGGAGCATGCAGGCAGGGAGTGCCCCGGGGCCGGATAAGCTCCAGGTTGAATTTTACAGGAAGTACGTGGACCTGCTGGGCCCGTTGCTAGTGAGAACTTTTAATGAGGCGAGGGAGGAGGGGACCTTGCCCCCGACAACGTCCAGGGCGCTGATTTCTTTGATTTTGAAGCGGGACAAGGACCCATTGCAATGTGGGTCGTATAGACCGATCTCGCTCCTCAATGTTGATGCCACGTTGCTTGCGAAGGTCTTGGCCCCGAGAATTGAGGACTGTGTCCCGGGGGTGATTCATGAGATCCAGACGGGATTTGTGAAGGGTAGGCAGCTGAATACTAATGTGCGGAGGCTCCTCAATGTGATTATGATGCCCTCAGTGGAGGGGGATGCGGAGGTAGCGGCAGCTATGGACGCGGAGAAGGCCTTCGATCGGGTGGAGTGGGAGTATCTTTGGGAAGTGCTACGGAGGTTTGGGTTCGGGGAAGGGTTCATAAGTTGGGTCAGGCTACTATACAAAGCCCCTGTGGCGAGTGTGGCTACGAACCGGCGGAGATCGGAGTACTTTCGGTTGTAGTTTGCACTGGCAACAACAGTGTTGTTTGCACTGGCAATTGAGCCGTTGGCCATGGCACTGAGGGAGTCCAGGAACTGGAGGGGATTGGTTCTGGGGGGGGACGGGGACACCGGGTGTCGTTGTATGCCGATGACCTGTTATTATATGTTGCGGGCCCAGTGGAGGGGATGGCGGAGGTCATGCGGATCCTTAGGGAGTTTGGGGACTTTTCGGGGTATAAACTCAACGTGGGGAAAAGTGAGCTCTTGTGGTGCATCCAGGGGACCAGGAAAGGGGGATAGACGAGCTTCCGCTGAAGAGGGTGGAAAGGAGCTTTCGGTACCTGGGGATCCAGGTAGCTAGGAGTTGGGGGGGCCCTGCATAAGCTCAATTTGACGCGGCTAGTGGAACAGATGGAGGAGGATTTTAAAAGATGAGATATGTTGCCACTCTCACTAGTGGGTAGGGTGCAGTCGATTAAAATGACGGTCCTTCCGAGGTTTCTCTTTGTGTTCCAGTGCCTTCCCATTTTGATCCCTAAGGCCTTTTTCAAACGGGTAAGCAGGAGTATCATGGGATTCGTGTGGGCGAATAAGATCCCGAGGGTGAAGAGGGTGTTTTTGGCACGTAGCAGGGACAGAGGGGGGCTGGCGTTGCCGAACCTATGTGGCTGTTATTGAGCAGCCAATGTGGTGATGATTTGTAAGTGGGTAATGGAGGGAGAGGGGGCGGCGTGGAAGAGGCTAGAGATGGCGTCCTGTGTGGGCACGAGTCTGAGGGCGCTGGTGACGGCACCGCTGCCGCTCCCGCCGACAAGGTACACCATGAGTCCGGTGGTGGCGGCGACTCTGAAGATCTGGGGGCAGTGGAGGCGACACAGGGGCGAGGTGGGAGCCTCGATTTGGTCCCCGATTCGAGAGAACCATCGGTTCGTTCCGGGAAGGATGGATGGGGGGGTTTCTGAGCTGGTATCGGGAAGGGATCTAAAGAATGGGGGACCTGTTCATTGATGGGGCGTTTGCGAGCCTAGGGGTGCTGGAGGAGAAATTTGGGCTACCCCTGGGGAACGCTTTCAGGTATAGGGGCTGGTTTAGCTCACTCAGCTAAATCGCTGGCTTTTAAAGCAGACCAAGCAGGCCAGCAGCACGGTTCAATTCCCGTACCAGCCTCCCCGGACAGGCGCCGGAATGTGGCGACTAGGGGCTTTTCACAGTAACTTCATTGAAGCCTACTCGTGACAATAAGCTATTTTCATTCATTTTCACATGCAGGTGAGGGTGTTTGTGAAATGACAGGCGAGGGAATTCCCGCTGCTTCCAGCACGCAGGATTCAGGACAGGGTGATCTCGGGGGTGTGGGGAGGAGTGGGTTACCTCTTGGGGTGGTGTTAGGGTTAGGGTGGGGTGTTTCCCGATCTGTGTTCTTATTGTTATGTGGGGGGCTATTGTATTTTGGGGAAATCCCTATGTAGAATTCTTGCGCGATGTGTTCTTGTTTCTTTTTTCTGCAGGGGGGGGGGGGTTGTTGTTGTTGAAAATTGGCTGAAAACATGAATAAATATATTTTTAAAAAAACCTGCCATGGCAATCTCTGCAAGACGTGCCAGATCATTGACATGGGTACCACCATTACACATGAGAACACCACCCACCAGGTACGCGGTACATATTCGTGTGACTCGGCCAAAGTTGTCTACCTCATACGCTGCAGGAAAAGATGTCCCGAAGCTGGTACATTGGCGAGACCATGCAGACACTGTGAAAATGGATGAACGGACATCGCGCTACAATTGCCAGGCAGGAATGTTCCCTTTCAGTCGGGGAACACTTCAGTAGTCAAGGGTATTCAGCCTCTGATCTTCGGGTAAGTGTTCTCCAAGGCGGCCTTCAGGACGCGTAACAACGCAGAATCGCAGAGCAGAAACTTATAGCCAAGTTCCGCACGCATGAGTACGGCCTCAACCAGGACCTTGGATTCATGTCGCATTACATTCACCCCCACCATCTGGGCTTGCGAAATCCTACCAATTGTCCTGGCTTGAGACAATTCACACCTCTTTGATTACCCCTATCTCTGGATCTGTAAAGACTTAATTACCTGCAAATGCACATAGTACTCCAGCTGTGGCCTAACCAGTGTTTTATACAGCTCCACCATAACCAAATATTTGGTCAAAAAATAGGATTTAGGGAGAAGTTTATTCGAGGAGAGAAAGGTAGAGAGGTGGAGATGTTTAGGGAAACAAAGCTTGGGACCGAGACAGTTGATGGCATTGCCACGAATGGTCAAGTGAAAGAAACTAGGATGGATAGGAAACTAGGACTGAATGATCACAGGGATCTTGGAAGACAGTAGGAATTAGAGAGATAGGTCGGTGCAAAGGATTTAAACATGAAAGTTAAAATTTTAAAATTAAGTCATTGTTGGACTGGGAGTTGATTTGGGTCAGCAAGCATGGAGGTGATGAGTGAATGGCACTTGCTGCAAATACTCCTAGCAATTAAATTTATGACAATTGAATTACATCTAAAATGACATAGTTCTTATAAATGCATCTTGCCACTTTATGCCGACTGAACCCCCTTTTTCTTGCAGAGGCCTACACCCCTCTCTGACTCACTTCTCCACCTTTAGCCTTTTAGTCCAAGCTGATACTCTTCTCATTCCTGCTGTTCACTTGTTACTGTTGGCACTACTTTCTCCCTGTTATTGCTGGCATTGCATTTTGTTCCCCACTCACAGTGCTGTTTTGATCTTCTCGTCTTTCCCTTCCCATGAAACGGTTTGCAACTTCTGCTACATTTTCTCTATCTCTAATTCCCTCCTTTTCGTTGCCATTAATTTCTCTTCTTCTGTTTTGCTTCATGCCACTCCTTCCAGAAAACTGCAGCTAATGGTATTGACTCTGGCTGCTGCACTCACAACTAATTCCCATCTGTGGTAGCAGCGGGTGAAATCACTTTGATTAGCAGCAGGACTCAGGCAAGGGTGACACTGTGTAGCAAGAGAACTAATTCTGCACTAATTTTTGTCAACAAATACTGACATGGAGCTGGCCCAAAGAACACTGATAGTTGGCAGGCAGGCAATTGCTGCTAGTCCATCGAACAAGTACTCCTATAATGCTGACTCTAAATGATCCAATATTTCATTCACGCTGCACTAAGGTACATTTCGTCGGAAAACAATTGGAAGCTATCAACAAAATAATTTTAAGGTTCCTTACCTTCACAAAAACCGAGAAAAAAAGGTCAGCGCTAAGTTCTTGCACGGTTTTTGAAGCACTCTTTTTCGCATTGCAATGGTCTGCTTGTTTCTGAACATCACTTTTATCTAGACCAATCTGTTGAACAGAATCTGAAAAGATAATTGAGAATACTTGCTACTCGAAAAATATATTTTTTTCATATCAACAATGTTTATTAACCAGCAAATTTATTTCATAAAATGACTCAAAGTTGAAACATAAAATATAGGAGCAGGAGGAGGCCATTCAGGCCTTCGAGCCTCCTCCACCATTCATTATGTTCATGGCTGATCCTCCAATTCAATAGCTTAACCCCACATACTTCTTCACCCCAAGTTCTATATAAAACTGCTTCTTGAAAACGTACAATGTTTTGGCCTCAACGACTTCCTGTGATATTAAATTCCAAAGGTCGGCCACTCTGGGTGAAGAAATTTCTCCTCAGCTCTGTCCTTAATGGTCTACCCCGTATCCTCAGACTGTTCTGAACACCCCCACCATCAGGAACATCCTTCCTACATCTACTCTGTCCAGTCCTGTTAGAATTTTATAGGTTTCTACGAGATCCCTCCTCATTCTTCTGAACTCTAGCAAATACAATTCTAACCGATTCAATCTCTATTATGTCAGTCCCACCATCCCAAGAATCAGTCTGGTAAACCTCTGCTGCATTCCCTCTAGAGCAACAACATCTTTCCTCAGACCAAAACTGCACACAATATTCCAGGTGTGGCATCACCAAGGCCATCTAAAATTGCAGCAAGCACATCCCTGCTTCCGTATTCAAATCCTCTTGCAATGAAGGCCAGCATACAATTTGTCTTCTTCACCGCCTGCTGTACCTGCATGTTTACCTTCAGTGACTGGTGTACGAGGACACCCAGGTCTTGTTGCACATTCCCTTCCTAATTTATAACCACTCAGATAATAGTCTGTCTTTTTGTTTTTGCTACCAAAGTGGATAACCTCGCACTTATCCAAATTATACAGCATCTGCCATTCATTTGTCCAATCATTCAACTTGTCCAAATCATACTGAAGGATTTCTGCATCCTCCTTACAGCTCACTCTCCCACTCAACTTGGTGTCATCTGAAAATTTGGAGATATTACATTGTGCTCCCTCATCTAAATCATTAATATATCTTGTCAACAGCTGGAGTCCGAGCACCAATCCCTGCGGTACCCCACTAGTCACTGCCGCCAATTTGAAAAAGATTTGTTAATTCCTGTTCTTGGTTTCCTGTCTGCCAACCAGTTTTCTGTCCATCTCAATACATTACGCTTAATCCCACGTGCTTCAATTTTACACGCTAATCTCTTAAGCGGACTTTGTCAAAAACCTTCTGAAAGTCAAAATATATCCACTGACTCCCCTTCGTCAACTCTACTCGTTACATCCACAAAGAATTCCAGTAGATTTGTCAAGCATGACTTCCCCTTCATAAATCCATGGCGACTCTGTCCCATCCTGCCACTGTTTTTTAAGTGCTCAGCTATAAAATCTTTGATAATGGATTCTAGAATTTTCTCCGCTACCAATGTCAGGCTTACTGGTCTATAATTCCCTGCTTTCTCTCGACCTCCATTTTTAAATAGTGGAGTTACAGTAGCTACCCTCCAATCTGCAGGAACTGTTCCAGCGTCTATAGAATCCTGGAAGATAATATAATAATAATAATAATAATAATAATCGCTTATTGTCACAAGTAGGCTTCAATGAAGTTACTATGAAAAGCCCCTAGTCGCGACATTCCGGCGCCTGTTCTGGGAGGCCGGTACGGGAATTGAACCTGCGCTGCTGCCTTGTTCTGCATTACAAACCAGCTATTTAGCCCACTGTGCTAATCCAAGCCCTGGTGATACCACCAATGCATCCACTATTTCTGGAGCCCTTCCTGAAGTATTTTGGGATGTAGATCATCAGCCTGTGGGCATTTATCGGCCTTCAATCCCATCAACTTCCCCAACACCATTTCTTTACTAATATTGATCTCCTTCAGTTCCTCCCTCTTACTAAACCCTCTGTTTCCCAACATTTCTGTTATCTGATTTGTGCCCTCACTTGTAAAGACAGAACCAAAGCATGTATTTAGTTACTCAGCCATTTCTTTGTCCTCTATTATACATTCCCCTGTTTCTAACTGTCTTCACTAATCTTTTTCTCTTCACGTACCTATAGAAACATTTAAAGTCAGTTTCTATGTTCCCTACAAGCTTATTCTCGTACTCTATTTTCCCCTTCTCAATCAATCCCTTGGCCCTTCTTTGCTGAATTCTAAACTGCTCCCAATCCTCAGACCTGTTATTTTTCTTGTCCAATTTGTATTCTTCTTCCTTGGGTTGAATATTATCTCTAACTTCCCTTGTAAGCCGTGGTATGGCCACCTTTCCCATTTTACTTTTGTGCCAGACAGGAATAAACAATTGTTGCAGTTCCCCCATGTGCTTCTTGAATCTTTACCATTGCCTATCCACTGTCATCCCTTTAAGTTCCCCAATTGATCAAAGCCAACTCACGCCTCATATCAACGTAGTTTCCTTTATTAAGATCCAGGATCCTAGTTCAGAATCAACTACTTCACTCTCCATCTTGATAAAAATTTCTATCATATTATGGTGACTCATCACTAGGTTGCCAATGATTCAATTCTCATTACACTGTACGCAGTCTAGGATGGCCTGTTCTCTAGTTGGTTCCTCAATGTATTGGCCAGAAAACCATCCCGTATATACTCCAGGAATTCCTCCTCTACGGTATTGTGGCTAATTTGATTTGCCCAATCTATCTGCAGATTAAAATCACCCCGATAGTCCTTTATCGAATGCATCTCTAATTTCCTGTTTAATGCCATTACCAACATCACTATTACAATTTGGGGTCTATATACGATGTCCACTAACATTTTTTACCCCATGGTGTTTCTCAGCTCTAGCCTTACAGATTCCATATTGCCAGAGTTAATATCCTTCTTTCCTATTGCGTTAATTTCCTCTTTAACCAGCAATGCAACCTTTTCTACCCCTGGATATTCAGTTCCCATCCCTGGTCACCCTGCAGCCATATCTTTGTTTTAATTATGTTTGGTTAGGCTGCGGTTTATGAACCCAGCTAGTTATTGTAAAACAAAAGCAAAACACTGCAGTGCTGGATAACAAATAAAAATAAAAAATGCTGCAAATACTCAGCAAGTCAGGCAGCAACTGCGGAGAGAAAAACAGAGTTGGCAGGCACTATTCTCCCGCCATGTTATGAACGGGTGAATTGCAGCAGGCCCAAAATTGATGGCACCTCACCGGGGCGGGGGGGGGGGGGGGGGAGGGGGAGAAGAGACGAGAGATCTCAGAGGCATTAGGGCCCCCCAGGTGGTCTGGGACAGGGCATGTTAGTACCCCGGCATTTCCCCTGCACCTGGACACCCGTGGCACAACCAGCCTGGCAACCTGGCAGTGCCACCCAGGCAACTTGGTTAGTCCAACCTAACACTGCCAGACTGCCAAGCTGACAGTCGAAGGTGCCCAGGTTCCCGGTTGACATGGACAAGGGTCAGGGCCTGGGGGCTCCCTGATTTCTGAGGAGCTGATCCTGCTGTCAAGTTCGCCTCTCCAATGTTGGAAAGATCTCAAAGTGTGGCCTTGACGGGAGAAACTCCCAAAGGCTAAAAAAACTTGGGCTGCAACTTAGCATTGCAGTTGTCGTGAAACACCTTGCCAAACACGTCCAAGATCGCACTATTTTCTGGTGAATTTCACCCAACATTTCAGATCAATGACTTTCATCAAAATATTGTCTAAATTGCTGACTATATCCAGCATTTGCTGGCTAATATTATTGTTATGTTGGACAGCTAAGCTTAAATGTTGCATTTAAAAAAGGCAACAATTTAGTTAGAGAAATGTTATACTGTATTTTGTAACTTTTACAATAATTTAATGCATCAAGTTTGGATTTCACAAAGAAATTACGGTAAGTACTTTCATTTAAATAAAGTAGGACATGATCAAAGTCAGTTCACAGCAGCTAAGTGTGAGTTCATTCAATATGGCTAATTTATTGAATGAACAACTGAACTCCAGTTTCAAATGCCAGTCATGAGTTTACCAGTGAAAAAAGCTCCAAGTTGTAATTTTCTGTAGTATTTCTTTCAATTTTAGCCTAGATGATCCAGACCTAGATTTTGGGGATGCTCATCCATCAATAATTGTTCAAAAGAAGGATTAAAACAAAGGAATGATAACAATGTTGACATATTAGAAACCCATGTACCCTTTTAACTGTACTCCCCAGGAATGACTGCATGATGTGATCTATGAATATAATATTGACCATCAGTCACCACATACATCGTCTCTGGGTTTGATTTAATTTATAAAGCGTAAGCACTGTTGGTTAAAACTGAACACATATATAGTAATCCACAAGGCAATCTGAAATTGCAATAGATAACAAATCCCCTTCTTCGATAAGGACAAAAGAGAACAAATGACTCAAATAGTCGAGACATATTCATTTATAAATAGGCTGTCTGAGTGTATCAATGCAATGAATGGAATTTTTGAGATTTCTGAAAACTTTTGAAAATTCATGAAAGCAGACGCAAAGTCAACTCCAAACAGGAACATAATCAGCATTTCACACTGGAAGTTGAAAATAATTTAAATGAAATAATAGTTGTAGAGACACATTAGGCACCTGATAAAAGTTCATGGCCAACTCACTTAACTTTTTTTCTTCTTTCCTGAGCACATAAGTTCTGAAAACTTCCAAATCTGTCTTGCTCAAAAAGGGCTTTCACTGGCTGAAAATAAACTCCAAAGGCCTATTTACCAGCCAACGAAAACCCAAATTTAAAATGCCAAAGTCAATCTTGAGAAGTACATTTGAACATGACAATAGTCTGCACTGTAACTCAACTTAAAACATTACATTACATATTAATATTTCATCTTGTTTCACACCTGTAACAAAGACTGAATAACCTACCAAGTGTTGCAGCAAGAAGTCGATGCACGATGATATCAGCGTAACGGCGAATGGGTGAAGTGAAGTGAGTGTAGAGAGGCACATTGAGTGCATAATGGTGGAAGAATGCTTCATCATGATGGACTCCAGTACAGTAGTACCGCGCCATCTGGAAAGAGATTGAATACACTTATGCAGAGGTTGTCATCATTACATGTAAAACAAAGAAGAAAACTTGTTCTTGCACCTCAGAATCTATGTGACAGCAGAGTGGGGTGGAGAGCTGTGACACTGGGGTGGGGTGGAGCTGTGACACTGGGATGGTGTGGAGCTGTGACTGGGGTGGGGTGGAGCTGTGACACTGGGATGGTGTGGAGCTGTGACACTGGGGTGGTGTGGAGCTGTGACACTGGGGTGGTGTGGAGCTGTGACACTGGGATGGGGTGGGGCTGTGACACTGGGATGGGGTGGGGCTGTGACACTGGGATGGGGTGGAGCTGTGACACTGGGGTGGTGTGGAGCTGTGACACTGGGATGGGGTGGGGCTGTGACACTGGGATGGGGTGGGGCTGTGACACTGGGATGGTGTGGAGCTGTGACTGGGGTGGGGTGGAGCTGTGACACTGGGATGGTGTGGAGCTGTGACACTGGGGTGGTGTGGAGCTGTGACACTGGGGTGGTGTGGAGCTGTGACACTGGGATGGGGTGGGGCTGTGACACTGGGATGGGGTGGGGCTGTGACACTGGGGTGGTGTGGAGCTGTGACACTGGGATGGGGTGGGGCTGTGACACTGGGATGGGGTGGGGCTGTGACACTGGGATGGGGTGGAGCTGTGACACTGGGATGGGGTGGGGCTGTGACACTGGGATGGGGTGGGGCTGTGACACTGGGATGGTGTGGGGCTGTGACACTGGGATGGTGTGGAGCTGTGACACTGGGATGGGATGGAGCTGTGACACGGGTGGGGTGGAGCTGTGACACTGGGATGGGGTGGAGCTGTGACACTGGGGTGGGGTGGAGCTGTGACTGGGGTGGGATGGAGCTGTGACACTGGGATGGGGTGGAGCTGTGACACTGGGGTGGTGTGGAGCTGTGACACTGGGGTGGGATGGGACTGTGACACTGGGATGGGATGGGGCTGTGACACTGGGATGGGGTGGAGCTGTGATTGGGATGGGGTGGAGTTGTGACACTGGGATGGGGTGGAGCTGAGACACTGGGGTGGTGTTGGCCTGTGACACAGGGATGGGGTGGAGCTGTGATTGGGATGGGGTGGAGCTGTGAAACTGGGATGGTGTGGAGCTGAGACACTGGGATGGGGTGGAGCTCTGACACTGGGATGGGGTGGGGCTCTGGCACTGGGGTGGTGTTGGCCTGTGACACAGGGATGGGGTGGAGCTGTGATTGGGATGGGGTGGAGCTGTGACACAGGGATGGTGTGGAACTGTGACACTGGGGTGGGGTAGAGCTGTGACTGGGGCGGGGTGGAGCTGTGACACTGGGGTGGGGTGGAGCTGTGACACTGGGATGGGGTGGAGCTGTGACACAGGGATGGGGTGGAGCTGTGACACTGGGATGGGGTGGAGAGCTGTGAGACTGGGGTGGGGTGGAGCCGTGACACTGGGATGGGGTGGAGCTGTGACACTGGGGTGGGGTGGAGCTGAGAGACTGGGGTGGGGTGGAGCTGTGACACTAGGGTGGGGTGGAGCTGTGACACTAGGGTGGGGTGGTGCTGTGACCCTGGGGTGGGGTGGGGCCATGATACTGGGATGGGGCAGAACTGTGACTGGGGTGGGATGGAGCTGTGACACTGGGGTGGTGTGGAGCTGTGACACTGGGATGGGGTGGAGCTGTGACACTGGGATGGGGTAGAGCTGTGACTGGGGTGGGGTGGAGTTGTGACACTGGGGTGGGGTGGAGCTGTGAAACTGGGGTGGGGTGGAGCTGTGACACTGGGGTAGGGTGGAGCTGTGACACTGGGATGGTGTGGAGCTGTGACACTGGGGTGGTGTGGAGCTGTGACTGGGGTGGGGTGGAGCTGTGACACTGGGATGGGGTGGAGCTGAGAGACTGGGGTGGGGTGGAGCTGAGAGACTGGGGTGGGGTGGAGCTGTGACACTGGGATGGGGTGGAGCTGAGAGACTGGGGTGGGATGGAGAGCTGAGAGACTGGGTGGGGGGAGAGCTAAGGGACTGGGTGGGGTGGAGCTGTGACAGTGGGATGGGGTGGAGCTGTGACAGTGGGGTGGAGTGGAGCTGTGACAGTGGGGTAGGGTGGAGCTGTGACACTTGGATGGGGTGGAGCTGTAACAGTAGGGTGGAGTTGTGACACTGGAGTGGGGTGGAGCTGTGACAGTGGGGTGGTGTGGAGCTGTGACTGGGATGGTGTGGAGTTGTGACACTGGGATGGGGTGGAGCTGTGACTGGGATGGGGTGGAGCTGTGACTGGGATGGGGTGGAGTTGTGACACTGGGGTGGGGTGGAGCTGTGACACTGGGGTGGGGTGGAGCTGTGACACTGGGGTGGGGTGGAGCTGTGACACTGGGATGGGGTGGAGCTGTGACACTGGCGTGGGGTGGAGCTGTGACACTGGGATGGGGTGGAGCTGTGACACTGGGATGGATGGAGCTGAGAGACTGGGGTGGGATGGAGAGCTGTGAGACTGGGGTGGGGTGGAGCTCAGACTGGGGTGGGGTGGAGCTGAGAGACTGGGGTGGGATGGAGAGCTGTGCGACTGGGGTGGGGTGGAGAGCCGAGAGACTGGGGTGGGGTGGAGAGCTGTGCGACTGGGGTGGGATGGAGAGCTGTGCGACTGGGGTGGGATGGAGAGCTGAGAGACTGGGATGGTGTGGAGCTGTGACACTGGGGTGGGGTGGAGCTGTGACACTGGGGTGGGGTGGGGCTGTGACACTGGGATGGTGTGGAGCTGTGACACTGGGATGGGGTGGGGCTGTGACACTGGGATGGTGTGGAGCTGTGACACTGGGGTTGGATGGAGCTGTGACACTGGGATGGTGTGGGGCTGTGACACTGGGGTGGGATGGGACTGTGACACTGCGATGGGGTGGAGCTGTGATACTGGGATGGGGTGGACCTCTGACACTGGGGTGGTGTTGGCCTGTGACACAGGGATGGGGTGGAGCTGTGATTGGGATGGGATGGAGCTGTGACTGGGATGGTGAGGAGCTGTGACACTGGGGTGGGGTGGAGCTGTGACACTGGGACGGGGTGGAGCTGTGACACTGGGGTGGGATGGAGCTGTGACACTGGGGTGGGGTGGAGCTGTGACACTGGGATGGTGTGGGGCTGTGACACTGGGATGGGGTGGAGCTGTGACACTGGGGTGGGGTGGAGCTGTGACACTGGGATGGGGTGGAGCTGTGACACTGGGGTGGGATGGAGCTGTGACACTGGGGTGGGGTGGAGCTGTGACACTGGGGTGGGATGGAGCTGTGACACTGGGGTGGGATGGAGCTGTGACACTGGGGTGGGATGGAGCTGTGACACTGGGGTGGTGTGGAGCTGTGACACTGGGGTGGGGTGGAGCTGTGACACTGGGGTGGGATGGAGCTGTGACACTGGGGTGGGATGGGACTGTGACACTGGGATGGGGTGGAGCTGTGACACTGGGATGGGGTGCAGCTGTGACACTGGGGTGGTGTGGAGCTGAGACACTGGGATGGGGTGGAGCTCTGACACTGGGGTGGTGTTGGCCTGTGACACAGGAATGGGGTGGAGCTGTGATTGGGATGGGATGGAGCTGTGACACTGGGGTGGGATGGAGCTGTAACACTGGGGTGGGGTGGAGCTGTGACACTGGGGTGGGATGGGACTGTGACACTGGGGTGGTGTGGAGCTGAGACACTGGAATGGGGTGGAGCTCTGACACTGGGGTGGTGTTGGCCTGTGACACAGGAATGGGGTGGAGCTGTGATTGGGATGGGATGGAGCTGTGACTGGGATGGGATGGGGCTGTGCCACTGGGGTGGGGTGGAGCTGTGACACTGGGGTGGGATGGAGCTGTGACACTGGGGTGGGGTGGAGCTGTGACACTGGGGTGGGGTGGAGCTGTGACACTGGGGTGGGGTGGAGCTGTGACACTGGGGTGGAGCTGTGACACTGGGGTGGGGTGGAGTTGTGACACTGGGGTGGGGTGGAGCTGTGACACTGGAATGGGGTGGAGCTGTGTGACTGGGGTGGGGTGGACAGTTGCATGACTGGGATGGGGCGGAGAGCTGAGTGCGTGGAGTGGGGTGGAGCTGAGATACCTTGGTGAGGTGGAGAACTGCGAGGCTGAGGTGGGGGGAGAGCTAAGGGACCGGGGTGGGATGGAGAGCTGTGCGACTGGGGTGGGGTGGAGCTGAGAGACGGGGGTGAGATGGAGAGCTGAGAGACTGGGGTGGGGTGGAGCTGAGAGACTGGGGTGAGGTGGAGAGCTGAGAGACTGGGGTGGGGTGGAGCTCAGACTGGGGTGGGATGGAGAGCTGTGCGACTGGGGTGGGGTGGAGCTGAGAGACTGGGGTGGGATGGAGAGCTGAGAGACTGGGGTGGGGTGGAGCTCAGACTGGGGTGAGATGGAGAGCTGAGAGACTGGGGTGGGGGGAGAGCTGAGTGACTGGGGTGGGGTGGAGCTGAGAGACTGGGGTGAGGTGGAGAGCTGAGAGACTGGGGTGGGGTGGAGAGCTGTACGACTGGGGTGGGGTGGAGCTGAGAGACTGGGGTGAGGTGGAGAGCTGAGAGACTGGGGTGGGGTGGAGCTCAGACTGGGGTGGGGTGGAGCTGAGAGACTGGGGTGGGATGGAGAGCTGTGAGACTGGGGTGGGGTGGAGCTAAGACTGGGGTGGGGTGGAGCTGAGAGACTGGGGTGGGGTGGAGCTGAGAGACTGGGGTGGGATGGAGAGCTGTGCGACTGGGGTGGGATGGAGAGCTGAGAGATTGGGGTGGGGTGGAGCTGAGAGACTGGGGTGGGATTGAGAGCTGTACGACTGGGGTGGGATGGAGAGCTGTGCGACTGGGGTGGGATGGAGAGCTGTGCGACTGGGGTGGGATGGAGAGCTGTGCGACTGGGGTGGGATGGAGAGCTGAGAGACTGGGGTGGGGTGGAGCTGAGAGACTGGGGTGGGGTGGAGCTGTACGACTGGGGTGGGGTGGCTAGCTGAGAGACTGGGGCGGGGTGGAGAGCTGAGAGACTGGGGTGGAATGGAGCTGAGAGACTGGGGTGGGATGGAGAGCTGTGCGACTGGGGTGGGGTGGAGAGCTGAGAGACTGATGTCACCCCCTCAGTCTCCACTGCTCTAAGGAAAACAATCGATCTATCCAATCCCTCTTCATAACTAAAATTCTCCAGTTTAGGCAACATCCTGTTAAGTCTCCTCTGCAACCGTTTTGGTGCTATCGTATCCCTCCTGTAATGTGGTTTGCAGAACTGCACACAATATTCTAGCTGTGGTCTAACCAATATTTTATACAGTTCCAGTACAACCTTCCTGCTCTTAAACTCATGTGCCTTGGCTAATAAAGGCAAGCATACCATGTGCCTTCTTAACCACTGTATCCACCCATTCTGCCACCATTAAGGATCGGTGTACAGGCACACCAAGGTCCATCTGATCCTCAGTGCTTCCCAGGGTCCTGCCATTTACCTTGTATTCCCTTGCTTTGTTTGTCCTGCCCAAGTGCATCACCTCACTCTTATCTGGACTGAATTCCATTTACAACTGTTCAGCCCATCTGACCAGCCTGTCTACATCCTCCTGTAATCCAAGGCTATCCTCCTCACTATTTACCACCCCACAAATTTCTGCAACATCAGCAAACTTACTGATCACCCTCCTACATTCATGTCTAAATCATTTATATAAACCACAAATAGCAAGGGTCCCAACACTGATCCCTGCGGGACCCCACTGGACACAGGCTTCCAGTCAGAAAAACACCCCTCGACCATCACCCTCCACTTCCTGCCAATCAAACAATCCTGGATCCAATATGCCAAAATTCCGTGGATCCCATGGGCTCTTACCTTCACTATTAGTCTCGTATGTGGGACTTTATCAACAGCATTGCTGAAGTCCAAGTAGCCTACATCAAATGAATTTCCTCATCTGTACACCTGGTCACCTCTTTGAAAAATTCAATCAAGTTGGTCAGACATGACCTCCACTTACCAAAACTATGCTAACTGTTCTTGATTACTCCCTGCCTGTCCAAATGCAGATTACTTCTGTCTTTCAGAATAATAGTTCCCCCACCACTGAGTTTAGACCGACTGGCTTGACGTTTCCTGGATTACTCCTTCCTCCCTTCCTGAATAATAGCACTAGATTGGCTATCCTCCAGTCCCTCTCCTGTGGTCAGAGAGGAATTGAAAATAATTGCCAGTGCCCCTGCTACTTCCTTCCCTTGTCTCACTCAATAACCTGGGAAATATTTCATCTGGCCCTGGAAGTTTGTCTACTTTTAAGCCTGCCAGACCACTCAGAACCTCCTCTCTGTCTATGTTAATCTCTTTCATTTTATTACTCCCTAATTTCTACACCCATATTGCCCCTCTCAAGTGAACACTGGCACAAAGTATTCATTTAGAACCCTATCTACATCCAGCTGCTCCACACACAAATTACCATTGCGGTCCTTAATGGGTCCTATTTTTCCTAGTTATCCTCTTCCCCAACAACATAGGATTTTCTTTTATTTTACCTGACAGTATCCTTTCATGTCCCCTTTTTGCTCTCCTAATTTTCTTTTTAAGTTCTCCCTTTCACATTCTATACCCCTCTAAGGCTTCTGCTGTTTCGAGCCTCGATATCTGCCACAAGCCTCCCCCTTTCTCCTGATCCAATGTCATGTATCCCTCGATAGCCAGGGTTCACTGGATTTGGTGGCCCCACCTTTTTCATGATTTGAACATGTACTGTACTCTCCCTATTTCCTTCTTGAATGCATCCCACTGTTCTGTCCCAGATTTACCTCCACTCCACTCTAGCCAAATCGTATCTGCCCAGTTAAGCTTTGATCTCAGGTCCATCCTTGTCCTTTTCCATAACAATCTCAAATCTAACAGAGTTATGCTCATTGTCTGCAAAATGCTTCCCCATTGATACTTCAACCACTCGCCCACTTTCATTACTGAAAATGAAGTCCAGGACTGCCCCTCTCATGTAGGACCTTCTGCAGACTGGCTTAAAAGGTTCTCCTGGATGTATTGTAAGAATTCCGCTATCTCTAAACGTTTCATACTGCGGCTACCCCAGTTAATATTGGGCAAGTTGAAATCCCCCACCATCAGTATCCTATTACTTTTACACTTGTCTTAAATTTGCCAACATATCTGCTCTTTTATTTCTCTTGGACTGTTAGGGGGCTTTTGAAAACTTTCAGCAATGTGATTGCTCCTTTTTTGTTTTTAAGTTCTACACAAATGGCTTCAGTTGAAGAGCCTGCTTAGATGTCATCCCTCCTTACTGCTATAATTGATTCCCTGATCAAAATTCCGACACCCTCTCCTCTTTTATCTCCTTCCCTATTTCTCCTGAAGATCCTGCATCTTGGAATATTGAGCTGCCAATCCTGCCCCTCTCTCAACCATGTTTCAGTGACAGCAATTACGTCATACCCCCCATAAAAGCAAATTACTGCGGATGCTGGAATCTGAAACGAAAGACAAAATGCTGGAAAGTCTCAGTAGGTCTGGCAGCATCTGTAGGGAGAGAAAAGAGCTAATGTTTCGAGTCCGATGACTCTTTGCCAAAGCCCCATCATACCCCCCATGTTTTAACTCAATTCATCTGCCTTATTTGTCAGATTCCTTGCATTAAAATAAATACCATCCAATCTTGCCAAACTCCCTTTGTGGCTTAACGGGTCTTGATTGTGTTCTGTACATTTGCTTAACTTAACAGTAATGTTCATCACATGGTATTTACCAATGTTCTCAATAATTAATCCTAAATGTGTAAAAGTCAGCCATGGAATGAGGGTGTAGCATTGCTCAATATCATGAAGAGAGAGTGTACTCAAAAACACAATATATAAAGGAGGTGAAAATTGATAATACTGTACACAGCATAGAACAAACAGTTATTATTCAAATAAGTGTTTATTTTAAAAATGAGACCTTATATTTATGTAGTGCAATAAAACATCTCAAGGCACTCACAGGGGCATTATGAAGCAAAGCCTGACACAGCAGGCAGATGTCCAAAAGGTTTTATGGGGCAAAGGTCGAAAGAGAGGCAGCAAGATGGAGAGGATTAGGGAGGGATTCCAGAGTTTAGGGTCTCGGCAGCTGAAGGCAATGGTGGATCAATGAAAAAGTTTAAGACACCAAAATTAGAGTTCAAATATCACAGAAGGTTGTGGGGCAGAAGGAGATTACAGAGATAGAGAAGGGCAAAGCCATTAATGGCTCTGAACACAAGGCTAAGAATTTAACAAAGTGAGATGTTGCTTGACCAGGAGATAACGTAAGTCAATAAGCACAGAACATAATAAATAGGAGCGGGAATAGACAACTCATGGGAACAGGAGTAGGCCACTTGGCCCATCGAGCCTGCTCTGCCATTCAATTAGATTATGGTTCATCATCTACCTCAATGCCACTTTCCCGCATTCTCTCCATGTCCTTGATATCATTTGTCTCCAGAAATCTATTGATTTCTGGTCAATGACTGAGATTCCACATTCCAGTGGGGTAGAGAATTCCAAAAATTCAGGAAAGAAATTCCTCCTCATTTCAGTTTTAAAAGCGTACCATTTATCCGAAGATTATTCCCTTGGTTTTAGTCTCACGAGCCAGGGAAAACATCCACATCCACTTATCCTGCCCTGTAAGAATATACAAGTTTTAATGAGGTCATCCCTCATTCTTCAAAACTTTCTGGAATATAGACCCAGTCTTCCCATGTTTTCCTCATAAAACAAGCCTGCCATTCCAGGGATTAATCTGGTGAATCACTGTTGTAATCCCTCTATGGCAAGTATACCCCTCCTTACATAAGGGGACCAAACCTGTACACAATACTCCAAGTGTGGTCTCAGGGGCTTTTCACAGTAACTTCATTGAAGCCTACTCGTGACAATAAGCGATTTTCATTTCATTTCAATTCATAAAGGCTCTCTGCAATAAGACATCTTTATTCAAATCCTCTTGCAATGAATGCCAACATACCATTTGTCTTCCTGTTTTCTTGCTGCATCTGCATGCTGGCTTTTATGAACAAGGACATCGAGGTCCCTTTGGACACCCGTACTTCCCAACTTTTAAGAAATATTCAGTCTTCTGTTCTTTCTACTTAACACTTATTTATATTGTATTCCATATGCCATGTTCGAGCCCATTCACTTTGTCTCTCCAAGTCCTATTGAAGCCTCCTTGCATCCTCCTCACAACTTACATTCCCATCTAATTTGGTGTCATCAGCAAATTTATAAATGTTACTACTGATCCCCACATCTAAATCATTTATATAGATTGCGAACAGCTTTGTACCGAGCACTCATCCTTGCGATGCCCCACTAGTGATAGCCTGCCAAACTGAGAATGGTGATCCATTTATTTTGCTCTGTTTTCTGTCAACTAATTCTCAACCCATACCATTAGCCAATTCTCAATCCATATTATTATTTTTTTTAATTTAGAGTACCCAATTATTTTTTTCCCAATTTTAGGAGCAATTGAGTGTGGCCAATCCACCTAACCTGTAAATCTTTGGGTTATGGGGGTGAAACCCACACAGACATGGAGTGAATGTGAAAACTCCACACGGACAGTGACCCAGGGCCGGGATTCGAACCTGGGTCCTCAGCGCTGTAGTCCCAGTGCTAACCACTGCGCCACATGCCACCCGCAATCCATATTCAATCTATGATTCAATCTATGATTCCACCCCTCAAGCCTGCTGTGTCATTCAAAAAGGCCATGGTTAATCTGATCATGACCTCAACTCTACTTTTCTGCCCACCCTGCATAAACTTTGACTCCCATAAAAATTTCCCTTTTACCGAGGAAGCAACTGAGTGAATCTTCACTGAATTGCCTCCAAAGCAAGTACATTCTTCCTTAAATAATGAGGCCAAAGTGTATGCAATACTCTAGTGTGGTCTCACCAACACCCTGTATAATTCTAAGTAGATTTCCTTACTTTTATATTCCACCTCCCTTGAAATAAAGCCTAACATTTCATTTGCCTTCTTATTTCCCTGCTGCACTTGCATGCTAACATTTTGATTCATGTACGAGGACACCCAAATCGCTCTCTGCCACGGCATTTGGTTGCATCTCTGTTTAAATAATACTATGATTTTCTTTCATCCTACCAAAGTTGATAACCACACATTTTCCCACATTATACATCATCTGCCACATTTTTGCCCACTCACTTAACACATCTATATTCACTTGCATCTTATTTGCATCCTCACAACTTCTTTTCACAACTATTTTTGTATCATTTGCAAATTTGACTACAACACACTCTGTCCCTTCAACCAAGTCATTAATATAAATGGAAAATATCTGAGGCTGCATCACTTGTCCCCCTGTGGCATTCATTAGTTATTTTGCCAACGTGGTTATCCATTTCTTATGATTTTGTTTCCTGCAAATTCACCAATCTTCTCTCCATGATCATATATTATGCCCAGCAAAATGAGCTTGTATCTTGTGCAGTAATCTTTTGCATATAGAGATTTTAGGAGAAGAGTAGGCCACTCATCCCCTTCAGTTTGCTCCATTATTCAATAAGATTGTGACTGGTCTGATTTCAACCACGGGCTTACCCTGATAAGCTTTCACCCCTTAGTTTATCAATAATCTATCTACCTCTCCTTGTCAAAGGCACTGTTTTCACTTTCTTTTGAAGAAGGAGTTCCAAAGACTCACTATCCTCAGAGAATATAAATTCTGCTAATCTCTGTGTTTAATGGGCGTCCCCTTTATCCACAGCACGTGACTCCTTCAAAGAACTCCAATACGTTGGTTAAACATGGATTTCCCTTTCACAAATCCATGTTGACTTAACTGCTTACCGTTAATTTTCTTTTTAAGTGTCCTACCATAATTTCATTTATAATCGTTTCTAACATCTTCCCTCTGACAGATGTTAAGCTAACTGGCCTCTAGTTTCCTGCTTTCTGTCTCCTTGACTTTTTGAATAAAGGAGTTGCATTGCAATTTTCAATCTAATGGAACCTTCCCCAAGTCTAGGAAATGTTGGAAAATTGAAACCAATGCATCAACTATCTTTTAGGATCCTAGGATGGAGTCTATCAGGACCTGGAGATTTGTCACCCTGCAGCTCCTAAAATTTGTTAAGTACGACTTCACTGCCGACTGTCATTTTCCAAACTTCCTCCCTCCCTTCCAATTGCTGATATACTGCTGTTTCTGGAGGTTGTAGCATCTTGTGCAATGGATGAAGATTTCAGCAGCCGATGACCTATGGGGCTGGTCTCATGCAATGGCACATAGGTAATAATAAACAGTTTTTGGGATTGTGTGGATACATGATGGGAAGCTAACCTCTCGGGGTCAAATATGACACCAAGGTTACTAACCGACTAGACTTGCATCAGACAGTTGTCAGCGAGAGGGATAGAGTTGGCAACGGGGAATGGATTTTGTAGTAGGGACTGAAGACAATTTGGTCTTTCCAAGGTTTAATTCAATGAATTGTCTGAACAATTAGTCCTGGACACTGAATAAATAATCTGATAATATAGCAAGGACAGATGTAACAAGAGCAGAGGATCTGAGAGAGGTGGCGATGAGGGCGGGTTGAATGTTGTCAGAGATGGTTAAATAAGTTAAGAGCCCATGGTGTTAAGGGTAAGATCCTGGCATGGATAGAGGATTGGCTGACTGGCAAAAGGCAGAGAGTGGTGATAAAGGGGTCTTTTTCTGGATGACAGTCAGTGAGTAGTGGTGTGCCTCAGGGGTCTGTGCTGGGATCACAACTTTTCACAATGTACATTAATGATCTGGAAGAAGGAACTGAAGGCACTGTTGCTAAGTTTGCAGATGATACAAAGATCTGTAGAGGAACAGGTAGTATTGAGGAAGCAAGGGGGCTGCAGAAGGATTTGGGCAGGCTAGGAGAGTGGGCAATGAATGGCAGATTAAATACAATGAGGAAAAGTGTGAAGTTATGCATGCTGGAAGGAGGCATTTAGGCATGGACTATTTTCTAAATGGGGAAATGCTTAGGAAATCAGAAGCACAAAGGGACTTGGGAGTCCTTGTTCACGATTCTCTTAAGGTTAACGTGCAGGTTCAGTCGGCAGTTAGGAATGCAAATGCAATGTTAGCATTCATGCCAAAAGGGCTAGAATACAAGACAGGGATGTACTCCTGAGGATGTACTTCTGGTCAGACCCCATTTGAAGTATTGTGAGCAGTTTTAGGCCCCGTATATAAGGAAAGAGGTACTGGCCTTGGAAAGGGTCCAGAGGAGGTCCACATGAATGATCCCTGGAATGAACAGCTTGTTGTATGAGGAACAGTTGAGGACTCTGGGTCTGTACTCGTTTGAGTTTAGGAGGAGGAGGGGGGATCTTATTGAAACTTACAGGATACTGCAAGGCTTGGATAGAGTGGACGTGGAGAGGATGTTTCCACTTGTTGGAAAAACTAGAACCAGAGGACACAATCTCAGACTAAAGGGACGATCCTTTAAAACAGAGATGAGGAGGAATTTCTTCAGCCAGAGGGTGGTGAATCTGTGGAACTCTTTGCCGCAGGTGGTTATGGAGGCTTCACTGAGTGTCAAGACAGAGATAGATAGGTTCTTGATGAATAAGGGGATCAGGGGTTATGGGGAGAAGGCAGGAGAGTGGGGATGAGAAAAATATCAGCCATGATTGAATGTCGGTGCAGACTTGATAGGTTGAGTGGCCTAATTCTGCTTCTATGTCTTATGGTCTTACATGTGGGCAGTAACACTGTTTTCAGATGACATTGCCAAGTAGCAGCATGTAGATGAAACATAGGAGGGGGCTGAAAGACAGTTCACTGGCAGAGGGAGTGGGAAGAGAACCCCTGCCAAATAATGCACTAGCTATGTCTACATAGGTAAGAATGAACAAAGTGAGACCAGTCCCATCTCACTAGATGGAATGGAGAGGCATTGTAGAGTATGATGTGGTAAACTGTGTCAAAGACAGGTAGAAGAACGACAATAGCTTTAGTCTTTCGAATGTTTTATTCCAGAAAACCTCTGCACATCCAGTATTAGATGTTGGATGAACAGCCTGATAATTTATAAAAAGCAAAGGAGTCGAGGAAGGTGGAGATGAGTTAGAGTTAGAGGTCATCAGTGTCAGGTGAGGACGGACAGTTTACTTCTTCGCAATCACATAGGATATCACTTGTGACTTTGATAGGATGTCACTTGTAGCTTTGGTTGCAGCTGTTTTAGTAGGGGAAGAAAGAACTGTCAAAAAAAACAACAATAAGCCAAACCATTTTGAAAGCAATTTTTAGTCGTCTGTTGTCAGTGAGTTTAGAATCTACAAACGTTTAGGATATAATGAATGATTTGCCAATTTCCACACTTTTGTTAATAGTACAACGGGTGATTTTGTATAGCGTTGGAACTTCAAATTCACATGTACTTTGGGAACGTAAGACTCGAAGCATCAATCTATTCCTTGCCAGTTAGCATAAATCAGTCAAAAAGCATCTATTGATTATATTCAAGCCAAACTTTTAAAGTTAATATATGAAAGGTTAGTTCTTTACAAGGACTAATATTATGAAAAGACTTAAGTTTTGAATTATGTTGTGAACACTGTACAGGCCAATAACTTTAAGGAAAGAAATTCAAACTTTCAGTTTATAGCCAAAAGGATGGCAGGACAGGATTTTGTATTTTAAAACATTTACAAATTAACAGACTAAAAACCTTATTGACTAACACGATTATTGTAGGCAACTTATACTTTAAAGCACAGAACAGAACATTTCCCTCTACTTTTGACACAGCTGGAAAACCCACTTCACAGGTGTACTTTACGGTGTCCCTGAAGTAGTAATTCGATTTTCCCAGACATAAGCCAGGTTGATTCTGAACTGCCAATGGTTTACTTCCATTCCTTTCCCAGTCTGCAACATTTAACTCAAGAACTATCTTTCATCGTGAAGTCTTTTCCTGTTGTCGGCCTGAGGCCTACAGTTGCTAATTTCTGCAATTTTGTATTTTGCATTTTATTTCTGCTCTGCTTTGATTTGTAATACTTTAAAGTAGTTTTGCATTTTTTCACTTGATAGACACTGATCTTAATTCAGCTATGATTGTGTTTTTATTAATTAATCAATAATTCTAAGTAGTGACCAGCTTTTCTAGATCTTATTTTCTCTCCGTACTGACCAGCACACAGCTGTTGTTTATGTGAAGTTTTTGGGCGCGATTCTCCGCTGCCCACGACGGTCGGAGAATAGCGGGAGGGCGTCCCCGACATTTTTCACGCCCTCCTGCTATTCTCTCCCCCCCCACGGCCGCCCCACAACACGAATTGCTGCTCGCCATTTTTTACGGCGAACAGCGATTCTCCCCAGGCCGATGGGCCGAGTGCCCAGGCCTTTACGACCGTTTTTACGGCAGCAAACACACATGCTTGCTGCCGTTGTAAAAACGGCCGCAACATGCCCGTTCTGGGCATCCAGAGCCCCGATTGGCACGGCAGTACCATGGCCGTGTCAAGGGGGGCATGGGCCCGCGATCGGTGCCCACCGATCACGGGCAGTGCGTCCGTAACGGACGCACTCTTTCTCCCTCCGTCGCCCCGCAGGATCAGTCCGCGGAGTAGCCGAGGGAGATGGCGGCCCCGCGCATGCGCGGGTTGGAGCCGTCCAATCCGCGCATGCGCAGCTGACGTCATCGTGCGCGTCAGCCGGCGTGACGCTTGGCGCGCGGACCTAGCGACGGTCGCTAAGTCCGCGATGCCGTGCTTCACAGGGCCCCGCTGCTAGCCCCGCCCGATGGGGAGAATCGGGTCCCAGGAGGGGGTGCGGAGGCTGCCGTGAAACATGGCCAGTTTCACGGCAGCCTTTACGATTCACCGCATTTGCGGAGAATCGCGCCCTTTGTTTTTCACTTTCTCAAACTTGAATGTTAAAATAAGTTTCTCAGAAATATTCAGAAGTACTATTCAGTGGCACTCTGTAACCCATGGATTATAGACCAAGTCTGAGTAATCTTTATTTTTTTGAAAAATATTTTATTTAAGGTATTTTCAAATATATACAGAACAGAATTTGGCAATTCATCGGACGGGGTATTGAGTACAAGAGTCGGCAGGTCATGTTACAGTTGTATAGGACTTTGGTTAGGCCACATTTGGAATACTGCGTGCAGTTCTGGTCGCCACATTACCAGAAGGATGTGGATGCTTTAGAATGGGTGCAGAGGAGGTTCACCAGGATGTTGCCTGGTATGGAGGGTGCTAGCTATGAAGAAAGATTGAGTAGATTAGGATTGTTTTCGTTGGAAAGACGGAGGTTGAGGGGGGACCTGATTGAGGTCTATAAAATTATGAGAGGTATGGACAGGGTGGATAGCAACAAGCTTTTTCCAAGATTGGGGGTGTCAATTACAAGGGGTCACGATTTCAAGGTGAGAGGGGGAAAGTTTAAGGGAGATGTGCGTGGAAAGCTTTTTACGCAGAGGGTGGTGGGTGCCTGGAACGCTTTGCCAGCGGAGGTGATAGAGGCAGGCACGATAGCATCATTTAAGATGCATCTAGACAGATATATGAACGGGCGGGGAACAGAGGGAAGTAGACCTTGGAAAATAGGGGACAGGTTTAGATAAAGGATCTGGATCGGCGCAGGCTGGGAGTGCCGAAGGGCCTGTTCCTGTGCTGTAATTTTCTTTGTTCTTTGTAAACAACAACAGCAACAATTAATCATGCACAATTGCCCCTATTCCCCCATACTACCACCTCTATTTACACCCTGTCCCCCTCCCAAATCCAAACAGAACAAGCCCCCCACCACTGACGTGCTACTTAAAGAAGTCAATGAACAGCCTCCACCTTGTGGGGAGCCGCTCCTCCACCCCTTTTATGGCAAACTTGATTTTTCTCTAGGTGGAGGAACTCTGCCAAGTCGCTCACCCATGCCCCCACTTTTGGTGGCCCCGTGCCCGCCAGCACAAGAAGATCTGCCTCTGGGTAATCAGGACGCAAAGGCTACCACATCAGCCTCTTTCCCCATCTGCACTCCTGGATCCTCGGACACTTCAAATAATTGCTACCCACGGGCCCAGCGCCACCTTCACTCCCAAAAACTTCGCCATTATGTTCACAAAGTCTTTCCAGAACCCCTCCAACTTCAGACATGCCCAAAACATACGGACATGGTTCACCGGACTCCCTGCGCACCGCCCACACCTATCCTCCACCCCCGGAAAAAACCCCAATATCCTCGTCATATGAGCCCTATTCACCACCTTAAACTGTATGAGACTCAGTCTTTCACAGGATGAAGACTAGTTTATCCTCTGCAGCACCTCACTCCACACCCCGGCTTGCATCGCTCCTCTCAACTCCTCCTCCTTCTTGTGCCGGACCTCCTCCACCGGTGTGCCGTCCCTTTCCATCAGCCCCCATATATATCTGACACCTTGCCATCGCCTATCTCATCCTCAGAAAGAAGCTTGTCCTGTAGCACTAGAGGTGACAGCTGTGGAACGAGCCCATCTCCTTCCTTAATAAGTCCCTCACCTGCAGGTACATGAACCTATTTCCCTTCGGCAGCAAGTACACCTCCTCAAGCGCCTCCAATTCTGCACTTACCCCCACAAACTGGTCCCGAAAATACTCTATCCCCAACCGCCCCCACACTGGAACCTCGCATCCAGCATCGCCACAACCAACCTGTGGTTGCCACAAAGCGGCGTCCACAGGGACATGCCTTCCATCCCACAGTGCTTCCGACATTGATTCCACACCTCAACACTGATATCACCACTGGGCTTGTGGAGTACCTGGCTGCAAGAATGGAAGAGGTGCCAACAATAACGCCATCAGACTGTTCCCTTTACATGAAGCCTCCTCCACTCTGAGGGAGTTACGAGCCATTAGTTTTGTAAACTTGCCAGTATGACTGCAGGCTGCCACTGAAATATTAACTGTTCCACAAGGAAACTAGACAATTTAAATTATAACAATCAAATTAAAGTGTGAAAAGTCACGAGTTGACAGCTTGATCAACTCTCAGTTTGTTAATTTGACATAAAGCCATGAACAATAGCATCTTTTTGCCAAATAAATGTGTTCCATGGTTAAGTAGTAGCGTCTTTCAGAAGTAAATTGAGGATGAACAATGCCCTGCCACAAATACAAATACATTTCCTCCATCTGTGTTACAATGTACCATAAGTGCATAAAGTATTAAAAATTGTGAATTGTAAAGGCAGCACGGTGGCACAGTGGTTGGCACAGCTGCCTCACTGCGCTGAGGTCCCAGGTTCGATCCCAGCTCTGAGTCACTGCCTGTGAGGAGTTTGCACATTATCCCAGTGGTTGCATGGGTTTCGTCCCCACAATCCAAAGATGTGCAGGGTAGGTGGATTAGCCATGCTAAAATTGCCCCTTAATTGGAAAACATTAATTGGGTACTCTAAATTTATAAAATAAATAACTAAATAAATAAAATTGTGAATTGTGGTCCAGTAAACTTTAAAAAAATGATTTTTGTCCTCAATTATATTTTTCCAATTAAGGGGCAATTTAGTGTGGCCAATTCTCCTAACCTGCCCATCTTTGGGTTGTGGGGGTGAAATGTGCAAACTCCACATGGACAGTGACCTGGGGCCAGGATCGAACTCGGGTCCTCAGCGCCATAGGCAGCAGTGCTAACCACTACGCCGCCCCTTGGTACAGAAAACCTATAGTATTTATGTACATTTTAGAACATAGAACGATACAGCGCAGTACAGGCCCTTCGGCCCACGATGTTGCACCGACATGGGAAGTCAAAAACTAAAGGCCATCTAACCTACACTATGCCATTATCATCCATATGCTTATCCAATAAACTTTTAAATGCCCTCAATGTTGGCGAGTTCACTACTGTTGCAGGTAGGGCATTCCACGGCCTCACCACTCTTTGCATAAAAAACCTACCTCTGACCTCTGTCCTATATCTATTACCCCTCAATTTAAGGCTATGTCCCCTCGTGCTAACCACCTCCATCCGCGGGAGAAGGCTCTCACTGTCCACCCTATCTAACCCTCTGATCATTTTGTATGCCTCTATTAAGTCACCTCTTAACCTTCTTCTCTCTAACGAAAACAACCTCAAGTCCATCAGCCTTTCCTCATAAGATTTTCCCTCCACACCAGGCAACATCCTGGTAAATCTCCTCTGCACCCGTTCCAAAGCTTCCACGTCCTTTCTATAATGAGGCGACCAGAACTGTACGCAATACTCCAAATGCGGCCGTACCAGAGTTTTGTACAGCTGCAACATGACCTCATGGCTCCGGAACTCAATCCCTCTACCAATAAAGGCCAACACACCATAGGCCTTCTTCACAACCCTATCAACCTGGATGGCAACTTTCAGGGATCTATGTACATGGACACCGAGATCCCTCTGCTCATCCACACTACCAAGAATTTTACCATTAGCCAAATATTCCGCATTCCTGTTATTCTTTCCAAAGTGAATCACCTCACACTTCTTTACATTAAACTCCATTTGCCACCTATCAGCCCAACTCTGCAGCTTATCTATGTCCCTCTGTAACCTGCAACATCCTTCCACACTGTCTACAACTCCACCGACTTTAGTGTCGTCTGCAAATTTACTCACCCAACCTTCTGTGCCCTCCTCTAGGTCATTTATAAAAATGACAAACAGCAACGGCCCCAGAACAGATCCTTGTGGTACGCCACTCGTAACTGAACTCCATTCTGAACATTTGCCATCAACCACCACCCTCTGTCTTCTTTCAACTAGCCAATTTCTGATCCACATCTCTAAATCACCCTCAATCCCCAGCCTCCGTATTTTCTGCAATAGCCGACCGTGGGGAACCTTATCAAATGCTTTACTGAAATCCATATACACCACATCAACTGCTCTACCCTCGTCTACCTGTTCAGTCACCTTCTCAAAGAACTCGATAAGGTTTGTGAGGCGTGACCTACCCTTCACAAAACCATGCTGACTATCCCTAATCATATTATTCCTATCTAGATGATTATAAATCGTATCTCTTATAATCCTCTCCAAGACTTTACCCACAACAGACGTGAGGCTCACCGGCCTATAGTTACCGGGGTTATCTCTACTCCCCTTCTTGAACAAAGGGACCACATTTGCTATCCTCCAGTCCTCTGGCACTATTCCTGTAGCCAATGATGACATAAAAATCAAAGCCAAAGGCTTAGCAATCTCTTCCCTGGCTTCCCAGAGAATCCTAGGATAAATCCCATCAGGCCCCAGGGACTTATCTATTTTCACCTTGTCCAGAATTGCCAACACTTCTTCCCTACGCACCTCAATGCCATCTATTCTAATAGCCTGGGTCTCAGCATTCTCCTCCACAACATTATCTTTTTCCTGAGTGAATACTGACGAAAAGTATTCATTTAGTATCTTGCTTATCTCCTCAGCCTCCACACACAACTTCCCACCACTGTCCTTGACTGGCCCTACTCTTACCCTAGTCATTCTTTTATTCCTGACATACCTACAGAAAGCTTTTGGGTTTTCCTTGACCCTACCTGCCAAACCCTCCTGCACACATTGTACAAAGAACGACCCATCTAATGTACTCGAACTATATCTTTTGCAGTCAATATTTAGAAAGTTAAAGTCTCCCATAACAACTACCCTGTTACTTTCGCTCTTTTCCAGAATCATCTTCGCCATCCTTTCCTCTACATCCCTAGAACTATTAGGTGGCCTATAGAAAACTCCCAACAGGGTGACCTCTCCTTTCCTGTTTCTAACCTCAGCCCATACTACCTCGGAAGAAGAGTCCCCATCTAGCATCCTTTCCGCCACCGTAATACTGTCCTTGACTAGCAGCGCCACACCTCCCCCTCTTTTGCCCCCTTCTCTGAGCTTACTAAAACACCTAAACCGCGGAACCTGCAACAACCATTCTTGTCCCTGCTCTATCCATGTCTCTGAAATGGCCACAACATCGAAGTCCCAGGTACCAACCCATGCTGCCAGTTCCCCTACCTTATTTCGTATACTCCTGGCATTGAGATAGACACATTTCAAACCACCTACCTGAACACTGGCACCCTCCTGCGAAGTCAAATCTGTGCTCCTGACCTCTATACTCTCAATCTCCCGTACCCCAAAACTACAATCCAGGTTCCCATGCCCCTGCTGAATTAGTTTAAACCCCCCCAAAGAGCACTAACAAATCTCCCCCCCAGGATATTGGTGCCCCTCAGGTTCAGATGTAGACCATCCTGTCTATAGAGATCCCACCTTCCCCAGCAAGAGCCCCAGTTATCCAGAAATCTGAATCCCTCCCGCCTGCACCATCCCTGTAGCCACGTGTTTAATTGCTCTCTCTCCCTATTCCTCATCTCACTATCACGTGGCACGGGCAACAACCCAGAGATAACAACTCTGTTTGTTCTCGCTCTGAGCTTCCATCCTAGCTCCCTAAAGGCCTGCCTGACATCCTTGTCCCCTTTCCTACCTATGTCGTTAGTGCCAATGTGGACTACGACTTGGGGCTGCTCCCCCTCCCGGACCCGGAAAACACGATCCGAGACATCACGTACCCTTGCACCTGGGAGGCAACACACCAAACGTGAGTCTCTCTCGCTCCCACAAAATCTCCTATCTGTGCCCCTGACTATTGAGTCCCCAATTACTAATGTTCTACTCCTTTCCCCCCTTCCCTTCTGAGCAACAGGGACAGACTCCGTGCCAGAGGCCCGTACCCCATGGCTTACCCCTGGTAAGTCCCCCCCCCCACAAGTATCCAAAACGGTATACTTGTTACTCAGGGGAACGACCGTAGGGGGTCCCTGCACTGACTGCTTCTACCCAGTCCCTCTTACAGTTACCCATCTATCTCCAGTCTTTGGTGTAACTACCTCCCTGAAGCTTCTATCTATGACCCCCTCTGCCTCCTGAATGCTCCGAAGTTCATCCAGCTCAAGCTCCAGGTCCCTAACACGGTTTTTGAGGAGCTGGAGTGGGTGCACTTCCCACAGATGAAATCAGCAGGGACACTGACGGTGTCCCTCACCTCAAACATTCTGCAGGAGGAGCATTGTACTGCCTTCCCTGACATCACCTCTAGATTTATAAAAAAAAACAAGAAAAAGAAAAAGAAAGGAAGAGCTTGCCTAATATTCCCTCAAACCCTGCTCCCGCTGAAAAGTAAGCAAATTTAAAGGCACTCACTCACCTTCACGACAGGCCCCTGCTCCCGCTTCCCAACGACCGTGGTTCTTTTTTTGGTTAGAGGAGGAGGTAGGGTGGTAAACACTGACGAAGTGTTTCGGGTTTAACTGTCACTTGACAACAGCCCCTCCACAAACCACCTTCAAATTAGGCTGACCGCACTGCACGTATGCAACTTTCCCCAGAACAGCTGATCAGTAGCTCTGCTCTGCTGCCCTCTGCTGGATGCTTGCCTTCACTCAAACTCCTCGGGTCTCCTTCGCAGGTACACCTTCAAATTAGGCTGACCGCACTGCACGTATGCAAATTTCCCCAGAACAGCTGATCAGTAGCTCTGCTCTGCTGCCCTCTGCTGGATCTGCTGCCCTCTGCTGGATTTTGGGGCACATTTATATTTTGTGAACTCTTCCAATCAGAATTAGGAATGCAGTATCTTGTGCAGAATTTTGTTTACATTTTAAAGTACCCAATTCATTTTTGTTCCCTCAATTGAGGGGAGGGTACTCTGGGCGCGATTCTCTGCAAATGCGGCGAGTCGTAAAGGCTGCCGTGAAACTGGCCGTGTTTCACGGCAGCCTCCGCGCCCCCTCCCGGGACCCGATTCTCCCCCCCGGGCGGGGCTAAGAGCAGGGCCCCGTGAAGCACGGCGTCGTGGACTTAGCGACTGTCGCTAAGTCCGCGCGCCAAGCGTCACGCCGGCTGACGCGCACGATGACGTCAGCCGCGCATGTGCGGGTTGGACGGGTCAAACCCGCGCATGCGCGGGGCCGTCATCTCCCTCGGCCGCCCCGCGGACTGATCCTGCGGGGCGGCGGAGGGAGAAAAAGTGCGTCCGTAACCGCGATTGGTGGGCACCGTTCGCGGGCCCATGCCCCCCTTGGCACGGCCGTGGTATGGCCGTGCCAATCGGGGCCCTTGATGCCCAGAACGGGCATATTGCGGCCATTTTTACGACGGCAGCAAGCAGGTGTGTTTGCTGCTGTAACAACGGTCGTAAAGGCCTGGGCACTCGGCCCATTGGCCTGGGGAGAATCGCTGTTAAAAACGGCGAGCAGCGATTCGTGTCGTGGGGTGGGCATGGGAATAGCGGGAGGGCGTGAAAAATGTCGGGGTCGCCCTCCCGCTATTCTCTGACCCGTCGTGGGCAGCGGAGAATCGCGTCCTCTGTTTCTCCAACACAAAATTAGTGTTTGTACCGTTTGGCCTTGTTTTGTATTTTTTTAATAAAAAGATACGGCCAATTCACCTGCTCTGCACATCTTTGGGTTGTGGGGGTGGATTTTGGATTTTGTTTATTGTCACGTGGGTACAGTGAAAAATATTTTTCCGCGAGCAGCTCAACAGATCATTAAGTACATGAAAAGGAAACAAAAGAAAATACATAATAGGGCAACACAAGGTCCACAATTAACTACATAACACCGGCATCGGGTGAAGCATACAGGGGTGTAGTGTTAATGAGGTCAGTCCATAAGAGGGTCATTTAGGAGTCTGGTAGCAGTGGGAAGAAGCTGTTTTTGATATATATGTGAGACCCACGCAGACACAGGGAGATTGTGCAAACTCCACATAGACAGTGACCCGGGTTGGGATCGAAACTGGGTCCTCCGCCGTGAGGCAGCAGTGCTAACGACTGCACCACATTGCCGCCCAACCTTGTACAGAAGTTAAGAACTGTTTGGAAGGCAAAGTGAACCCATATTCTTTGTGATCAAAGCTGCAATGTGCAACATACTAAATTATCACCAAACATTCTGTTTGTACAAACAACTTACATTTGAACAGAGTATGTTATTACTTAAGTTGGATGGGCTTATGGAAATATAGATAAAGTTATAGAATACAAAGTTCAATCCTAACTAACAATGTATTTATCATTGCATGCATATACAGTTGCAACGGAGTTCACAAATGTTTTCTTGAAGTCCAGATCATATACATTTTAGTTAGCAGATTAATATACTATTCTTTCATAAATAAGAGATCTTTATAAAATTCAAATTTCTCTTACTTGCATTGGTCGGGAGCACATGTGGGTCAGTACCTCCTTCCTGGCACAAGAATATTGGTCATCTCCTGTAGTTTTATTTAGGCTCATCTGTTTAACAAGGCAGCAAGAAAAAAAAATTACTTTTGGATCCATATTGCCATCTCTAATTGTAAGCTATATACCTAATCAAAAAAGACATTTCATCCTACGTGAATATTAATCTAAGATTTAATTCCACATATTCTACTGATTATTAAACATTAGGAACGGATAGTTTAAAAGTGAGCTTTTTGTGAGAAAGTGAAAATATATACAAAAACATTGCTGTATGAAAGGTGATGTTACAATTTCACTATGTAATAACTGAAAGTTGTGTATCATCTTATGATCAGAATGAAGGAAAAATTGAATTGGGTCTGTATTTGAATCACTGATTTAATATAGGCACAGATTTTCTGATCTCTGGATTGTACAGGCTTACAACCCAAGATGAGCGTCAGGACCCCATGGAAGTTGTGACATGCTGATCACAGTAGATACTGCCCGGAAAATTTGAACTTCTGATGGGCATTTCCCAGATCACCCGGATACTCCGTGAAAGTCTCTGACTCTGAACTAGAGTTGGAGACTTCAGACTGAGTCGCAGACTTCGTAAAGATCTATGGCACCTGCCAGAGTAGTTAAATGTTAGATTGTAAAATCCTTGTATAATGTCTAACTAACTAACGGCAGTCAGGCAACCCCAGTAATCCAACTGCCCCTCCTATCACCTGACTGTTCCCTTTAAAAACGGGGAAATTGCGAGTCGAGTCAAAAAGAAAAAGGATGCATACGTGAGGTTCAAGGCAACTAAAAACAGATGAAGCACTTGAAGAATACAAGGAAAGTAGAAAAGAGCTCAAGCAAGGAGTTAGGAGGGCAAAAAGGGATCACAAAATGTCCTTGGTAGACAGGATTAAGGAGAATCCCAAGGCATTTTATACATATATTAGGAACAAAAGGATAGCTAGAGAAAGAGTTGGTCCACTCAAGGACAAAGGAGGAAAATTATGCGTAGAACCAAAGACATAGGTGAGATCCTTAATGAGTATTTTGCATGGTATTCATAAAAGAGAGGAACATGTTGATTGGTGGTGGCTCAGAGGGATATGCAAATACTTCAGAACAGGCCGTTATTATGAGGGAGGAAGTGTTAAGTGTGTTAAAAAGCATTAAGGTCCCCAGGGCCAGATGGCATCTATCCCAGATTTCTGAGGGAGACGAGAGATGAAATCACTGGGCCACTAACAGAAATCTTTGTTTCCTCGTTGGCCACACTTGAGATCCCAGAGGATTGGATGATTATTTAAGAAGGTAGCAAGGTTAGCCCAGGTAATTATAGGCCAGTAAGCTTGACTTCAGTGATAGTAAAATTGTTGGAAAAGATTCTTCGAGATCAGATCTATGCATATTTGAAAGTGAATGGTCTTATCAGCAACAGAACACATGGCTTTGTACAAAGGAGGTCATGTCTAACTAATTTAATTGAGTTTTTTGAAGAAGTGACCAAAATGATTGATGAGGGAAGGGCTGTGGATGTTGTCTACATGTATTTTAATAAAGCATTTGATAAGGTTCTTCATGGCAGGCTGGTGTAAAAGATTAAATCACACGGGGTCAGTGTGAACTAGCCAGATGGATTCAGAACACGCTTGGCCATAGAAGAAGGTTGTTTTTACGACTGGAGGTCTGTAATTAGTGGTGTTCCTCAGGGATCAGTACTGGGACCTCTGCTGGTTATAATATTTATAAATGACTTGGAAGAAAACATAGCCGGTCTGATTAGTAAGTTTGCAGATCATACTAAGATTGCAGGAGTTGGGGATAGTGATGAAGATTGTCAGAGAATACAACAGGATATAGATAAGCTGCAAAATTGGGTGGAGAAATGGTAGATGGAATTTAACCCAGACAAATGTATTTTGGTAGATCCAATTCAGGTGGGAGTGATAAAATAAATGGCAGAACCATCAGGAGCATAGAATACAGCGAGGTCTGGTCGTGCAGATCCATGGTTCCTCAAAAGTGGCAGCACAGGTGGTAAAGAAAGAATATGGCATGCTTGTCTTCATCGTACAGGGTACAGAATATAAAAACTTGCAAATTATGTTACAGTTATATAGAAAGTTGGTTAGGCCACATTTGGAATACTGTGCCCAATTCTGGTCACCACACTACAGAAGGCTTTGGAGAGAGTACAGAAAAGGTTTACCAGGATGTTGCCTGGTATGTAGGGTATTAGCTATGAGGAGAGATTGAATAAACTAGCATTGTTCTCCCTAGAGAGACAGAGGTTGCGGGGTGACCTGATAGAAGTTTATAAAATTATGAGAGGTATAGATAGGGTGAACAGTTGGAGTATTTTCCCAGGGTGGAAATTTTTTTTTTATAAATGTTTTTATTCAGTTTTCGTATTTTATATTGAACAAATTACAAATTGTTAGGAGAGAGAAAAAAAAACAAACAAAAACAAACACGCAAAAATTAACATACATATTTAGAGGTAAGCATCTTCGTAGTAGTAACTGCGCCCCCCCCCCCCCCCTCAACATGTTTATTTAGCTTGGTTTTGGGCCTTAGCTAGCCATCGAACCCCCGTAACGAACCTGTAGCCCCCCCCCCCTCCCGCTACCTTCCCCCGACTATTCTTCCTCTTGTACATTGGCCACAAATAGGTCCCGGAACAGTTGCATGAATGGCTCCCACGTTCTGTGGAAGCCGTCGTCCGACCCTCGGATGGCAAATTTGATTTTCTCCATTTGGAGAGATTCCGAGAGGTCGGACAGCCAGTCCGCAGCTCTGGGCGGTGCTGCTGACCGCCAGCCAAACAGGATTCTACGGCGGGCGATCAGGGAGGCAAAGGCAAGGGCATCCGCCCTCCTCCCCAGGAATAGATCTGGCTGTTCTGAAACCCCGAAGACCGCCACTATCGGGCATGGCTCCACCCTCACTCCCACCACTTTGGACATTACCTCGAAGAAGGCTGTCCAGTACTCCACGAGTCTGGGGCAGGACCAGAACATGTGGGCGTGGTTGGCCGGGCCTCTTTGGCACCGTTCACATCTGTCTTCCACCTCCGGGAAGAACCTACTCATACGGGTTCTTGTTAAGTGGGCTCTATGTACCACTTTTAGTTGCGTCAGGCTGAGCCTTGCGCACGTGGAGGTGGAGTTGACCCTATGCAGTGCTTCGCTCCAGAGTCCCCACCCGATCTCCATCCCCAGGTCGTCCTCCCATTTCCTCCTTGTTGCGTCCAGTACGGTGTCGTCCCTATCTACCAGTCGGTCATACATGTCACTACAGTTCCCTTTCTCTAGGATACTTGCGTCCAGTAGGTCTTCCAGTAGTGTCTGTCGTGGCGGTTGTGGGTACGTCCTTGTCTCCTTTCGTAGGAAGTTTTTGAGCTGCAGGTACCGTAGCTCGTTCCCCCCCAGCTAGCTGAAATTTCTCTGTCAGTTCGTCCAGTGTTGCGATCCTGTCGTCCGTGTATAGGTCCCTGACTGTCAGTGTCCCCCCGTCCTGCCTCCACCTTTTGAAGGTGGCGTCGGTCAGTGCTGGTTTGAACCTATGGTTGTTGCAGATGGGAGCCCTGTTCGACATTTTGGTCAGGCCAAGTTGCTGCCGCAGTTGGTTCCAGGATTGGAGGGTGGCTGTCACCACTGGGCTGCTGGAGTGTTTTTTGGGTGGGGATGGGAGTGCTGCCGTGGCGAGGGCCCGGAGGGAGGTTCCCATGCAGGAGGCCTCCTCCGCACGCACCCACTCAGCTTCTGGCTCCTGGATCCATCCCCTTACTCGCTCGGCTGTTGCTGCCCAGTGGTAGAATTGTAGATTCGGGAGGGCTAACCCTCCCCTGGTTTTTGTTTTTTGTAAGACCTTCTTTGGGATCCTAGCATTTTTACCCCCCCATACGAACGCCATGATGAGTTTGTCCAGCGCTTTGAAAAAGGCCTTGGGGATGTAGATCGGAATGGATCTAAACAGGAAGAGGAACCTGGGCAGTACGTTCATTTTGATCGTCTGAACTCTCCCCGCGAGGGAGAGCGGGAGTGTGTTCCATCTTTGCAGGTCCTTTTTAACTTCCTCCGTCAGGCTGGTGAGGTTCCATTTGTGGATCCCTTTCCAGTCATGGGCTATTTGGATCCCCAGGTAGCGGAATTTATGTCGGGCTTGTTTGAACGGCAGCCCCTTTAGTGCTGCCCCCCCCCCCCCCAGGGTGGAAATGACAATTACAAGAGGGCACAAGTTCAAGGTGATGCGCCGGGGGGGCGGGGGGGGGGGGGGGAGAGAATAGTTTCAGTGGAGTAACTTTTTTTTTTACACAGAGGGTGGTGGTGGCCTGGAATGCACTGCCAAGTGAGGTGGTTGAGGCAGATACGTTAGTGACCTTTATGAGTTATCTGGATAGAAACATGAACAGACGGGATATAGAAGAACATAGGCGGTTGACATGTGATCGGCGCAGGCTTGGGGAGCTGAAGGGCCTGTTCCTGTGCTGTACTGTTCTTTGGCCTTCTTGTTCTTAAAAAAGTACCATAAAAAGGGAGCATGTCCTGTCTGCTACTGATGCTGCACTCCACACTACTGAAGACGCTGGTGATCCAGCAAGGAAGTGTAGCAGTGTTGAGGTGTGGAAAAGCTCAAGCACAGTCGCAATACGATGATGATTACCAATCCACAGGTGATCCAGGCCAATATGCCTGATTTAGCTTGTTTTGAATCACCTTGAATAAACCAAATGAATTTACATTCTGTCACCAGGACTGTAGTACAATACTGGGTGACGTGTCATTCAACTCGGCCAAGTAAAAGCATCAAGTAACACAGCACAGGGATTTATTTACTTATATGTACCAAGTTACTTTCTGCCCAGGTAAAATATAATATCCAGCCCTGTTAATTAGGAGGAAACATCGTTCCTACTCTCCACAGTTAAAAAGTTGGTGGAGCACATCCAGTCAGTGCTATAATGAGACAGGAAGATCCCTGAATGGAACGCTGGCTCAGAAGGCAGCAGCTTTTACTTTTTTAATAAAACGAAGAGGAATGGAGTCATAGGACTGCTAATTAGTTTTCAAAACAAAAATCATTTATTAAACATGAAAGTTGAATTATTATACAATACTCCTTTACTCTCCCCTTACCTTAACAAATACACACAGATTTTAAGATTAACATGGATTACAAAGTACATCTTAAGCTAAGTCTCATTAAAATACTAATCCCATCAAGCAAATACACACACTCTGCTCTGAATCCAAGTTACTGTCTGTGGGTTTCTCCTTGGAATCCCCCCAGATGTTTGTCACATGAGAGTTTCCAAACTCCACTCCCAAAATCTTCTCTCACAATAATGCTTTCCATTAGCGGCTTACATTCTGAAATCCAGACCTGGTTTTCCAAATGACACTTTTAAACAAAGCTGCCGCAACTCTTATAACAGCAAATCCAGCTAAAGCTTCAACACTGGTATCTATCTGGCAATGTGGAAAATTGCACTGGTGTGTCCTGTGTGGTGAATTGTAAACCTCAGTAATTCACACTGTATTGTACCACATGTATTGAGCCTGTACTCTGTACCGGATTGTATGTAATCGCGCGGCCCTGCCCATAGGGGGAGATGAGGAGTTTGTACTGGGCTCCACCCTTGGCTCCTCCCCCAGCCGGAAGTATAAAGTGCTGTGAGCCTGCTGCCAGTTCATCTGGAGTTCATCTCGTCACAGGCAGGCTCTGTTGTAAGACGATTAAAACCACTGTTCACTTCTAACCACGTGTCGCGTGAATTGATGGTCTCATCAATTTAATCGTCTTAAGAAACAGTAAGGAATGACCATGGAATCAGCCCTCAAACCTGATCGACTGGAACTCGACCCACAGGATGCAGAGGCGAAATAAATCTTTTCACACTGGCTCAGATGTTTCAAGGCCTACCTGGCTGAAGCAAGCACTACAGAAACTACGGAGGAGCAGAAACTCAGCCTACTGCACGCAAGGGTGAGCCATCGTATCTCTACTCAACTTAATTGTACCAACTCATATACGGAGGCCCTGGCCCTGATCGACAGAATATATGTGAGGCCCGTCAACGAGGTCTACGCGCGCCACGTTTTTACGACTCGCCGCCAGGGCCCCACAGAATCGCTAGAATTCCTGCGCAATATAAAAACCTTATCCCGGGACTGTAATTATCAAGCTGTAACTGCTGCCGAACACAGGGAACTCGCTATCCGAGATGTATTCGCTGCAGGCCTCAGGTCCAACTACGTGCGCCAGCGGTTGCTTGAGAAGGGGGCCCAAAACTTAGAAGACACTGTAGAACTCGCCACTACTATGGAGGTCTCGTTCCGCAGCCTCACCTCGTTCCCTGCGGACCCCACGACCCCGTCAGGGGCCCCCGACCAGCGACTGCCCCAGGCCTGCGCCGCGCGGCCACACAGCCACTATACTGCACCAGCATGCCACTTTTGTGGACAGCACCAGCACCCGCGGCAACACTGCCCGGCCCGCAACGCGACCTGCAGCAGCTGCGGTCGCAAAGGACACTATGCCCGGGTATGCCTGGCGAAGAAAACCCGTGCCCCAAACTCTCGCAGCCCAGAGCACTCGCTCCCCGAACTCGCAGGCCCGCAGGCCACGTAACGCTGCGGCCTGTACTCCGACTCCGCCCCCAACCGCCACATGCGACCCATGGGGGCCGCCATCTTGGCAAACCCCCCACCACGCGGCCAGTCACGTGCGACTCATGGAGGCCGCCATCTTGGACGCCATCTTCCTCACCGGCCGCCACGTGCGATCCACGGGGACGGCCATTTTGGGCTCCATCCTCTCCAAGCTCAGAAACTCAAATCGAAGACTGCGACCTCAGCGGGCATTCATCACAGGGCCACTCCAGCACACCTGATCGAGCCGCCGACTACCCGCAACTCAATGCGGTCACGTTGGACCAGTCGCGTCTGAAACACCTCCGCAACTCGATGATGACCGTTAAAATCAACGGGTACAATACACCGTGCCTCTTCGACTCCGGGAGCACCGAGAGCTTCGTACACCCAGATCTGGTAAGACGCTGTTCGCTCCCTGTTTTTCCTGCACGGCAAACTATCTCCCTCGCTTCGGGCTCCCACTCTGTTCACCTCCAAGGACGCACCGTCGCGACTCTAACGATCCAAGGCGCTAGCTACTCGAATTTTCAGCTATACGTCCTGCCCGAGCTCTGCGCCCCACTCTTACTGGGACTCGATTTCCACTGTAATCTCAAAAGTCTCACACTCAGCTTCGGCATACCCCTATCCCCACTCACTATCTGCAGTCTAGCAACGCTAAGAATCTCCCCCCCTCCACCCTTTGCCAATCTCACTCCGGACTGTAAACCCGTAGCAACCCACAGCAGGTGATACAGCCTGCAGGGCAGGGTATTTATCAGAACCGAGGTCCGGAGGCTCCTACGTGAGGGGATCATAGAGGCCAGTAACAGCCCCTGGAGAGCTCAGGTGGTCATCAAGACCGGGGAAAAATTCCGAATAGTAGTGGACTATAGTCAGACCATTAATCGGTTCACGCTCCTCGATGCCTACCCCCTCCCCAGGATTGCAGACATGGTGAATCAGATCGCCCAGTATCGTATTTTCTCCACGGTGGATCTGAAGTCTGCATACCACCATCTCCCAATCCGCCCGGAGGACCGCCACTACACGGCATTCGAGGCCGATGGCTGCCTCTTCCATTTCCTCCGGGTTCCCTTTGACGTCATGAATGGGGTCTCGGTGTTCCAACGAGCAATGGACCGAATGATGGACCAGTACGGGCTGCGGGCCACGTTTCCGTACTTGGATAACGTCACCATCTGCGGCTATGACCAGCAGGACCACGATGCCAACCTCCATCGATTTCTCCAGACGGCCCAGAAACTCAACCTCACTTACAACACGGAGAAATGCGTTTTCCACACGACCAGACTAGCCATCCTCGGCTATGTCGTGGAAAACAGAGTCCTGGGCCCCGACCCGGACCGTATGCGCCCCCTCTTAGAACTCCCTCTCCCTCATTGTCCCAGGGCCCTCAAAAGGTGCCTGGGATTCTTCTCGTATTATGCCCAGTGGGTCCCTCAATATGCGGAAAAAGTCCGCCCACTATTTAAGGCCACACTCTTCCCTCTATCAGATGAGGCTCGTCAGGCCTTCACTCGGATCAAGGAGGACATCGCCAAAGCGGATATGCGGGCGGTGGATAAATCTGTCCCTTTTCAGGTGGAGAGCGATGCCTCAGAGTTCGCTCTCGCAGCCACATTGAATCAGGCAGGGAGACCAGTCGCCTTTTTCTGCCGAACCCTCTCCGCTTCGGAACTTTGACACTCCTCAGTCGAAAAGGATGCATAAGCCATTGTGGAGGCGATACGTCACTGGATGCACTACCTCGCAGGTAGAAGGTTCACCTTCATCACGGTTGCCTTCATGTTTGACAACTCTCAAAGGGGCAAAATTAAAAATGATAAAATCCTGAGGTGGAGGATCGAACTCTCCACCTACAAATACGATATTATGTGTCGACCGGGGAAGCTCAACGAGCCCCCAGATGCCCTGTCCCACGGTACATGCGCCAGCGCACAAAACGACCGCCTGAAAGCCATCCACAATGACCTCTGCCACCCGGGGGTCACCTGGCTCGCCCACTACGTCAAAGCCCGAAATATGCCTTTCTCCACTGAGGAGGTAAAAGCCATCATCAGGGATTGCCCGATCTGTGCGGAGTGCAAACCGCACTTCTATAGACCAGACAGGGCCCACCTGGTCAAGGCTTCTCGGCCCTTTGAACTCCTCGTTATCGATTTCAAAGGGCCACTCCCCTCGACTAGTCGGAATGTGTACTTCCTGAATGTCATCGACGAGTTCTCCCGCTTTCCCTTTGCTATCCCGTGCCCCACACAGTCATTAGGGCCCTGCATAGCATCTTCACCCTGTTTGGTTTCCCCAGCTACGTACACAGCGACAGGGGTTCGTCCTTCATGAGCGCCGAGCTGCGTCAGTACCTGCTCGACAAGGGCATCGCCTCGAGCAGGACTACCAGCTATAACCCTAGGGGGAACGGGCGAGGGAGAATGCGACGGTCTGGAAGACCGTCCTACTGACCCTCCGGTCCAGGAAGCCCCCGACCTCCCATTGGCAGGAGGTACTCCCCGACGTGCTCCATGCTATTAGGTCCCTCCTATGTACGGTCACCAACCAGACCCCTCACGAGCAGCTCTTTGCTTTTTCCAGGGGCACTACCACGGGGGCTTCGCTCCCAGCATGGTTGAAGACACCGGGCCCAGTACTCCTCCGGAAGCACGTTAGGGCGCACAAAACTGACCCACCTATAGAAAGAGTGCTCCTACTCCACTCAAACCACCAATACGCCTTCATAGAGTACCCTAACGGCCGTCAGGACACTGTATCCCTCCGGGACTTAGCGCCTGCAGGATCTAATCCCACCACTACTACCGCCGAGGTACCCCTCACACTACACCCCACCCAACTCGCCGCGCCCCACGCCCCCGCACCTACCGGTTCGCTACCCATGTCCCGCGCACCCACGCCCACAAGTTTCCAGCGCTCCCTGTCACCAGTTGAACCAGGCGGGTACGAAGCTCGGACAGAATCACCCCGGAGTCCGCCATCGTACCCCAACCAACCGTTATCGTCCAGCCACCGGAAGAGGCTACAACTACGGTGCTCTGCCAATCACAAAGGACAACTCGGCCACCGGACAGATTCAATTTGTAGACCCATCACCCCCGCGGGACTTGATTTTTTTCACAGGGGGTGAATGTGGTGAATTATAAACCTCAGTAATTCATACTGTATTGTACCACATGTATTGAGCCTGTACTCTGTACCGGATTGTGTGTAATCGCGCGGCCCTGCCCATAGGGGGAGATGAGGAGTTTGTACTGGGCTCCACCCTTGGCTCCGCCCATGGCTCCTCCCCCAGCCAGGAGTATAAAGATCAGTGCTGTGAGCCTGCTGCCAGTTCATCACGAGTTCATCTCGTCACAGGCAGGCTCTGTTGTAAGACGATTAAAACCACTGTTCACTTCTAACCACGTGTCGCGTGAATTGATGGTCTCACCATCCTGTACACAAGAAACAGGACAAATTGAACCCAGCCAAAATGGTGGAAGGAGTCATCAACAGTGCTATCAAGCAGCACTTACTCAACAAAATCCTGCTCACGGATGCTTAGTTTGGGTTTTGTCAGGGTCACTCAGCTCCTTACCTCATTATAGCCTTGGTTCAAACATGGGCAAAAGAGCTGAATGCCAGAAGTGAGAGTGACAGCCTTTGACATCAAGCCAGCATTTGACCGAATATGGCATCAAGGAGCCTGAGCAAAACTGGAGTCAATGAGAATTGATTGGCGTCACATTTGACTGAGATACTCGATATTGTTTTCAAGAAACAGTTCTAAATATTTGACATAAATGTAGCTAATCATAAAACAAATCCACATATCTATTAATAAGTTGCCAATCAGCCCAGATTGTCGTGTCCAAGAGAAAAGTACTTTGTATTTGAGTGCACCTATGCACTTTTACTTTTTGTGGGTCAGAGCTGGATCCAGTTTGAAGTCATGGAATGCCCAATAATCAAATTTATTAGTTCCCTACTCCAAATGGGATTTTCACTTGCCTGGGCTTAATGGAATTTGTTTTGTTTTTTTTGGACTGTAATGGCAGATATCACCACTCAGAAGGAACTGGGTCCTAGACTTGTCCTCGTGACTTTCGTGGAAACAGTTACACACATAAGGGCGTTTACTATTGATTATACTGACAATTTCAGAAAACATTTAGTCTTATGGGCAGAAATTTGGCCAATCAGGATTCACCTGCACTAATTCTCAAGTTTGCACTTCCAGTTGGCTAATGAAAGGATAATTGTTCCTGCTCTTAATTAACTTACAGCACTGATTAACTGATTTTCAAAGAAAAAGCTATTACCTCAAGTGCCAATATCTACTCTCATGTATAATTATGTAAGAAGATTAAATTGAAATCCAATCTTTACGAATTTTATGCAGGACCCACTTCGGTAGTGCCAGGAACAATATTACACAAACCTGAGGAAGGTGGAGCATGGTTTCAATTTCATTTAGCTCTTTTTTGAGAGAATGGTGCTCGGACGTTTGTAGGGCCTCTTAGAAGAAAAAAGCCAGGTTCTCTAGATTTGTTTGTATACATGCATTGTTGATGAGGTATTATGGACTTCGGGTGGCGACCATGGAGTGAGTGGTCGCACACAGGGCAGTTCCAGCTTGAAGGTGTTGGTTGTGGGCACTTTATACTCGTTAGTGGGGTAGCACCGGCAGGAAAGTGGTGCAGAGGGTGTAGAGGGAGAGGTTCTCCACAAGATTGGCATGTCTACTGGATACCAGATCCGACAGAAACCAGTTAAAGACCTGGCTAAGAAATTGGAGGACACCTGCGGTGCAGCAGGAATGGCGGAAGGGGAGAGTCATCGTTAGTGGGAAGTCCAGATGGAGCAGTTGATGGGCTTCATCAAAGACGAATTTCACTAGCAAAGGAAAGAGATGCATGGTGACTGGTCGAAGGCCATTGAGGGAGCAGTAGCACCTCGGCGAGGATTGATGTGCCATGTGAGGCACAAGGGGAGGCGACGATATGCAAAGTGGAGAAGCTGGTGTCTGATCAGAGTGATCGGATCGTGCCCCTGGAGGAGGAGGTGGGGACTGTGGGAGACCTTTTTAAGTCTCTGCGAGTGAAGGTCAATGAGCAGCAGGGAAATAGATCCAGGTGGCAGAACCTGTGAATTGTGGATCTGCCAAAGGGCGTGGAAGGAATGAGCACGACAAAATATGTCGAGAATGCTGATTAGGTTCACGAAGGAGAGGGTACTGGACAAAGCCCCAGAGGTGGACATGGTCCACAGGTCTCTAAGGCAGAAGCTGAGAGTGGGTGGTGTTTGTGCGATTGCATAAGTTCGTGGAAAAGGAGGAGATCCTATGGTGGGCCAGGGAGAAACGAGACTGTGAATGGTAGAGGAATCGTGTCCGAATATACTAGGACATTGGTGTGGAGCTGGCGAAGAGGTGTGCTGAATTCAACAGGGCCTAGGCAGTGTTGTACCTAAGGAAGATTTGGTTTGGGTGCTGTACCTAGCAAAACTGAGGGTCTCATTTGAAGGCTGGGAGTATTTTTTCAAAATGTCAGAAGAGGTCAATGACTTTATAAGGGATCAAAAATTGAGGGAGAACTGAAAGTTGGTGTGAGATGAAGGAGCTGCATCTGCAAAGGTTGGAGGTTAAGGTTATTGTGTGTTGTGGGTGGGTTTGGGGAGTTATAAGTTTGAGGCTGAGGAAGAGATGGGTGGGACAAGTGTTTCACTCGAGGTTTTACTGGACGTCCCGGGAGTTGATCATGATGTTGAACAAAAGGACGGGTTATGGGAGCCAAGGAAGTGCAGGACCCGAGGGGGTAGATATGTGATGGTTGGGTGCTGGAGTGGATGCCGGTCATGCTATGTATATGCGCCAAATTGGAGTGATGTGGGGCTTATGAAAAGTTTACTGGGAACAATCCCAGACTTAGCTATGCACCAGATGATTATGGGTGGCAATTTTATTTTATAAATTTAGAGTACCCAATTCTTTTTTTCCCAATTAAGGGGCATTTTAGCGTGGCAAATTCACCTATCCTGCACATCTTTTTGTGTTGTGGGGGTGAGACCGACAGACACAGGAAGAATGTGCAAACTCCACACGGACAGTGACCCCCCGGGGTTGAACCCGGGTCCTCGGAGCCGTGAGGCAGTAATGCTAAGCACTGCGCCACTGTGCCGCCCATGGGTGGAGATTTTAATTGTGGAACCGAGGGCGGACAGGTCGAGCCCCAATTCAATGGGAAAGCGGGGTATGGCGTCCAAATTGGGAGAGTTTATGGAATGTATGGGAACAGTTATCCGTCGAGGTTTAAGAACCTCGAAGGAGGGGGTTAATCCTTCTCACACGTGTATAAAGTGTATTATAGAATTAATCTCTTTGCAGTGAGTCAAGTGGTGAAGTGGTGCTGGTGGAGGCGGAGTACGCGGGAACCAATCATGATTTCAGTTCACGCGTCCCATTGGCTGGAGGTGAGGCTGAGCTCAGTGCAAGTGCAGAGCTGGGATGGAGGCTGCGTTTGGGTCTTTTGGCAGGTAAGGGGTTTTGTGAAAAGATGAGATTGGCGATTGGGGATTACGTGGAACTAAATCAGAACGGGGAGGTGCTGGTGGCTATGTTCTGGAAGGTGGTAGTCTGAGGTGAGATTATCTTGTTCAAGGCGCACAGGGATAGGAGGCGGAGCATGGACAGTTGTTGGACAAGATAGTTCAGGTGGACAGAAGATACTCGGGGGCTTCCACTAAGGAGTTGTTGGCAGAGAGGAAGAGGTTGCAGGGGCAGTTCGATAGGTTGACTACATAAAGGGCGAGAGGGATGCAACATGAATATAGAGAGAAGGCGAACCATATGCTGGCTCACCAGCTGCGGAGGCAGGCTGCCTCCAGGAACATTCTAAGGGTGCAAACAGAGAAGGGGGAGGTAGTGTCAGAGACGGGGAGGATAAATGAGATGTTCAGGGATATTATGAAAAGTTGTACAGGGCCAAGCTGGGTGGAGAGGAAAGGGATATGGGATCTTTTTTAGATGGGTGGAGTTTTCAAGGTTGGAGGAAGAGAGGAGGCAGGAGTTGGAGGAGCTGCTGAGGCTGAGGGAGGTGACTGACAGCATTAGGGGGAATGAAGTCGGGGAGGGTTCCAGGACTGGACGGCTTTCCGGCAGAGTTTTATAAGGTGTTTGTGGCAGTGTTGGCACCGCATTGTTGGTGATGTTTAGTGAGGCATTGGAGAAGGGGGAGCTGCCAGAGACACTGACACAGGTGACGATCACGCTAATCCCGAAGAAGGGGAAGGATCCATTGGAGTGTGCGTTGTTAGACCCATTTGAACATAGACGTGAAGGTGCTGGCCAAGGTAGTGGCGGGGAGGATGGAGGGACATGTGCCAGGGGTGATCGCTGAGGATCAAACAATTTTGTACAGGGTATGCAGCTCTCTAGTAACATCAGATAGCTGTCAAATGTGGTCAGGGCTTTGTCAGTGGGGCGGGTGCCAGAGTTTATTATCTCTATGGAGTCTGGGTCTGTACACGTTGGAGTTTAGAAGAATGAGGGGATTTTATTGAAACTTACAGGATACTGCGAGGCCTGGATAGAGTGGACATGGAGAGGATGTTTCCACTTGTAGGAAAAACTAGAACCAGAGGACATCATTTCAGACTAAAGGGACGATCCTTTAAAACAGTGATGAGGAGGAATTTCTTCAGCCAGAGGGTGCTGAATCTCGAACTCTTTGCCGCAGAAGGCTGTGGAGGTCAAATCACAGTGTCTTGAAGACAGAGATAGATAGATTCTTGATGAGTAAGGGGATCAGGGGTTATGGGGAGAAGGCAGGAGAATGGGGATGAGAAAATATCAGCCATGATTGAATGGTGGAGCAGACTCAATGGGTCGAGTGGCCTAATTTTGCTCCCATGTCTTATGGTCTTATGGATGCAGAGGAGGTTTTTGATCAGGTGGAGTGGAGGTATTTATTTGAGATCTTCGGTAGGTTTGGCCCGAGGTTTGTGGTGTGGATATATCTGATGTGTGTAGCCCCGGTGGCAAGTCCATGTACAAATTAGATGAGTTCACGGAGTTTTGGAATGAACAGGGGAACACGACAGGGTAGTCCGCTGTTGCGGATGTTGTTCGCGTTGGCGATTGAGCCCTTGCCGATGGCCCTGAGGGGGACAATGGAGTGGCAGGGGATTGTGGGGGGGAGAAGTAGGGAGCACTGGGTGTTGTTGTACATGGACAATCTGTTTTTGTTTGTGCCGGATCTGCTGGTGAGTATGGGAAGGAACATGGGAATATTGCAGAAGTCTCCGGGTAGAAGTTAAATGTCGGGAAGAGTGAGGTGTTTCTGGTGAATGCAGCGGGGTGGGGGGCCAACTTGCCATTAAAGGTGGCTAGGGAAAGGTTCAAGTATTTGGGGATTCAGATGATGAGAGAATGGGATATGATGCACAGGTAGAATTTGACAACATTGGTGGAGGAGATTAGGGGGGGGGTGGTTTAAGAGATGGAATACATTACACCTAGAGGGAGGGTGTAAGTGGTAACGATGAATGTTCTGCCAAGGTTCCTGTTTGTTTTCCAGACCTTCCTGATCTTGCTCCCTGAAGGGAAATTGTCGAGGGTAAAGAGGCAGAAATGGGGTTGATTATCCTGAACTTGCTGCACAATTACTGGGCGGTGAATGTAGAGAATGTAAAGCGATGGTTGGGGAGTCAAGATGGAGAAGTCCTGTAGGGATTCCAGTCTGAGGGCTATGGTAATGGGTCCGCTCTCACTAGCTCTGGGGATGTATACAGGGAGCCCTGTGGTACTGTGTCGACGGTCAGGGTGTGGAATCAGCTGCGGAGACACTTGAAGTTGGAGGGGATGTCAGTGTTGACACCGCTATGCGGGAACCATAGGTTTAAGCTGGGTAAGGTGGATATGATGTATGGGAAGTGGAGGGAGATGGGGTTGGTGAGGGCAAAGGACTTGTACTTAGAAGGGAACTTTGCAGGTCTGGATGAGCTGCAGGAGAGGTTTGAGTGGCCGAGGTGGAGTGAATATAGATATATGCAGGTGAAGGACTTTGCGTGAAAGGAGCGGAGGACGTTTCCCAGGTTGCTAGAGTAACCTTATTGGGGCAAGTGCTGCTCCCGGATAAGTTGGGAGAGAGTAGGATTGAGGATATGAAAAGGTGGTTGGGGGAGCAGGGGGAGGAATGCAAGTGGCGAGGATCAAGGACAAATGGGAGGAGGAGTTGGGGTGGGGAGGGGAAGGGAAGGGGAGGTAGGCTGGAGACTTTTGTGTGAGGCGATGAGTAAGGTGAATTCAACCTCCTCCTGCACAAGGATGAGCTTGATTCAGTTCAAGCTGGTGCATATGACCCGGGCGAGGATGTGGGTTCTTCCAAGGGGTGACTGATGAGTGCGATAAGTTTGGGCGGGGCTGGCGAATTATGCGCACATACTCTGGGGTTGCGAGAAGCTGGAGAGATACTGGGAATCAGTGTTTGGGACTCTTTCTAAGATTGTGGCCGGACCAAATGGTGGCGATCTTTGGGGTAATGGAAGTGCTGGAGCTGCCGGAAGGGAAGGGGGCGATGCTGCAGTTTTCAGCTGCCGAATTGCCCGGCGAAGGATCTTGATAAACTGGAGGTCGCATATGACGCCGCGGGATGGGGGTGGCGGACTGGCTGGGGGACTTGTATGATTTTCTCCGGTTGGAAAAGATTACATTTAAGTTTGGGGTCAGGGGAGGGCTTTGAGACACAGTGGAGGTTCTTCATGATGATGTTTGAGGAACTGCTCATCGCAGGAGGGAGGGGGTAAAAAAGGGAGAAATTGTACAAACTGGACTGTGCGTTTGTGGAGTGTGGTTTTGTTGCTTTTTTTTTAAACACATGTTTAGAATAAAAGACATTTTTAAAAAAAGGTAATGAGGTATTACAGCCTTAAAGTGAAGAGATGGGTTACAAAAGAATGAGTAATTTAGTGATTTGGGTAAAAACATACAGTAGACAAAACTGTGCTGTTGCCCAGTGATACACAGAGACAGAGGAAAGATCGAAAATAAAGTCCAAGTGTGCATGTCAGAGAGGGGAGACATGAGTTTTTAGCTCTCTAAAATGAAATACTACAAGGCTGCAGTGGAACTGAGTTTAGGGAAGTGAGATTTGCTCTGCAGTTGAAGTAATAATGAGTTTAGAGTGCAATTTGTAGGTGTCTCAGGGAGAGATACCAGTTGGGAACAAAGTATCGAGTGAATGTTCAGAAATCCATCAAAAGAAAACCATTTACAACTGAACCAGCCCAAGAAAGATGCCTTGGTATTAAGATGGGGGGAAATCTTCACTGGGGTTTTTGTGTCTGTAATGGTATTTGCTGGAATAAAAGAAATAGTGTGAGGCTTGAATCATTTTATTTTGTTTGTATTGAGATCTTTCCAACCTTTTTGCCTGGTGTAATGTAGATCATTTTTCCTTTTTTAATAAATGTTTTATTTTTATGTCAAAGTTCATCAATGAACTCCTGCAAATTTGCTCACGATTTCTTAAAAAAAAAGTGAGGATCTATTAAGCTAGGTTTCACCCTGGGGTCTGACTTGTCCAGTATCAGCTGGGATTGTACCAGTAGCTTGTGGTAAAAAATGTGGGACAATAACAATAATATTTGCAAACAATGTGCAAATGACTACTGGATGACACATGACTGGATGCCACATGATTAAACCTCCAGGAATATGTCAGACAAGAACTGGCATCCCTAAGGATGGTCACTTAAAAGTATAGAAATATAATTGAAACATCATTTCATCTTACAATTTTTTAATGACTGCTTTACAACTAATTTTAATTATAGGCAGAAGAAAAATGGAAGCAGATACATTAACAGCATTCAAAAGGCATCTCGACAAACACATGGATAGAATGGTTATCGACGGATAGGGCACAAGGAAGTGCTGAGGGTTTTGGCCAAGGGTGGTATCATGACCGGTACAGGCTTGGAGGGCCAAAGCGCCTATTCCTGTGCTGTACTGTATTGTCCTTTGTTATAAATGTTCACCTAGTTTTGAGATAATATATTTCTGCAAACTTACGTGCAATGTGCCTGCAGTACTGAAGTCAAGTTCAATTCCCAATTGTTCAAAGAATGCAGTGAGGTCATCAAGCATTTTTTTTTGTGGTGGTGGGTGTCGGCGCAGTAAAGCTTGTTCAGGAAATGATCTGTGGATCCTGTGGGCTACTGCCATGTTTGCCAGTAACATGAATTCTTCTATTAACCTAGAAAGAGTAGAGCAATTTCAGGTAATAAAATGCAACATGTAACTGATCTCACATAGTCATTGCTAATAAGTTAAAGACTTCACACAAATACTGCCTCATCCTTTACTGCTGCAATGGCAGATTCTAGTGAGGACAGATACACAGTACTAATTTCAAACCCAGCCATTCACTGCTTTTTTTGGGTCCCCAATCAACCCACCCTTCCTTTCCCCATATTCTTATACAAAACTTTTGGGTTCCCTTTTATGTAAGCTGCTAACCTACTCTCATACTCTCTCTTTGCTCCTTATTCCTTTTCTTTAGATCTCCTCTGTAATTTAGCTCTCTTCTAATTAATTACTTTTCTGCTTAATTGTACTTTATCTAAGCCCATAACTGTTCTAAATTTGATGATATGATTACTGTTCCCCAAATATTCCACTTGGTCTACTTCATTCACCAGAACTAGAACTGCTTCCTTCTTCATTGGTCTGGAAACACACTGTTCAACAAAGGTACATATTTCAGGACTTCCTCCCCATCTTAGACCTTTAACCTGTTATCATCCCAGTTCAGATTAGAATCTCACATTTCCCTACTTTTTAGGTCTTGCATCTTTCTGCAATTAGCTGTAATTTTGCTCTTCTATCCCTATCCCACTTTCTAGTGACCCATAGTAAACACCCAGTCTCATAATAGCTCCATTATGGTTCCTTAATTCTATGATTTTGTTCTTCAACCCCTCAACTACATCATCTTTTCCAAAGCTATAATAGTTGCTTTGATAAATACTGCCATCACCTGCACTATTTTTTGTCCTTCTGACTCCTTGAACATCCTGTAGCCAGGAATAATACATTCCCAGTTCCCTATTCTTTGATAAAAGCTAATTACTGCGGATGTTGGAATCTGAAACCAAAAAGAAAATTTTCTAGCATGTTCTTTTTGGGTTCCCTATTCTTTGAACCAGGCCTCTGTTATTGTCACTATCACATAATCCCATGTAACCTGCTGCTCACCAACTTTACCTCTCACAGTATGCTTTTACACACATGCAACCATCTTACATTTGCTCTCTATCAAAACTCCAGTGGTGCGTTTCTCGGCAGTGCGCCGTTCACTAGTGGCGGGATTTCCCATTGAAGCCACCCCATTCTACCAGGAAACCGGCGAGTTGGGGGGGGGGGGGCTGCTGCCAGCGGGTAAAGAGAATCCCAAAAGCTGGAGAATTCCAACCCTTGTTTCTCCTCTCTAATGTACAATCTTAATGGTCGCCCTTCTGCTAAATTAGTTTAAATTCTCCCACCCCCACCCCCCAGGAATACGTAATCTTCTGGTCTCAGCTGTATTGAGGTGCAACCCCCCCTTGAACAGGTCCCTCCTGCCCCAGGAATCTGAAGCCTTTCCTTTTGTACTATTTTGCAAATCACACATTAATCTGTTTAATCCTTGCTCTCTATCCACTCTCAATGCAATTCAGAAACTTACATCAGAGTTCTGATTTTTAATTTCCCCCCGAGCTCTTGAAACTCTGAATGTAGCATCCGAAAGCTTTTCTTTCTGTGTCATTGTTTTTTCGACATTGGTCATGACTTCTGGTTGTTCCCCCTTTCAGTTACAAAATGTTCTTCAGCCTCCTAGTACCATCTTTTGTCCATGCACCAGGACGCAACGCACCATGTAGGACTCCAGCCTTTCTATCCCCCTAATGATCACATCCCCTGTGACTACTGAACCTATAACTTTGTAGTGGGCTTGGATGTGGATTGCACTTTCCCACAAGGTCTTGTCACCCTCACTACTCAAAACCAGTTTGAACATGCCACATTCGGGGAGGATTCCTGCACTGCCTACCTCTTCTGTCTTGCTGGATGGCTACCCTGAACTCTCTGTAGCTGCAGGGTGACAACATCTTAGAGTGTGCATTCCAGGAATCTCTCAACTTCTCATATGCTCTGCATTGCTTCAGCCACACTTCAAGCTCAGAAACTCTGAACTCATGTTTGAATAATGAAGATACTTCCTGTACATATGGTTACCTAGAACACCTGAACTCCTGGCGTTCCCATATAGCACAGGAATTCAAGACAACTGTTCTCCGCATTTTCTTAAAAAATCCTTTTTAATATAGTTCTTATTTTCATTATTTACTTTAACAATAGATATCACTCAAACGAATAGAGAGAGAAACAGAGTTTATACTTTAAGTTGATGAATTTCATTTCAACGAAAGATTACTCAGCCTGCAACACTTGCCCATATCTTCTGATCTCCCGATTGGAGACTGGATGTGGCTCCCAATTTATGCGTTCAGACTCCTTGGAGGCTCTGATGCACTAACTCCATGGGAATTGTCTGGGAAGTTTGAACATTTGAAGGGCAATTCCCTGCTCCTGGTGACCCTCTAAAAAGGCCTCCAAGTCTGACTTAAAGTCAAAGACTTTGGAGGGCTCCAACTTACTTATCTGGACAGTTATCCAGGAAATGTTAGAGAAAAATCCTGTGTGACTATATAACTGATCCCCCAGACTCCTCCCTTAACCCCGGATTCTTCCAACCCTCAATAACTCCCCCTTACTCCCATTTATCTGACCTGAACTCCCGACTTCCCCCATGGATCTTCTGGTCTCCCGAGCATTGACTCAATCTGATATCACCACCCCACCCATTTGCCACCTACCCACTTAACCATTCACCCTCACCCACCTACACACATTCACCAATTCACTTAACTATTCATTCATAAACTCACACTAAAAATCTGTTTAAATGTCCCAGCTTGTCAATGTGTTACTGAACACTTATCAGAATATGGCAAAAGTGCTGTAAAAAGGGGGCATTGTTCGTCTTGCCCCAACAGTCTAGTGCTATGAAGAAATAGTTCCATTTCAGATATTTGCTTTATTTCTGGAGAATCTGGGATCGGAAGGCCTGGCCAGAAATGCGGAGCTCCAGTGTGAAGAATAAAGTTAACATAACATACATAAAATATAGGAGGAGGAGGCCATTCAGACATTTGAGCCTATTCAGGCATTTGAGCCTGTTCCGCCATTCACGATCATGGCTGATCATCCAACTCAATAGCCTAATTCCACTTTCCCCCTGTATCCTTTGATTCCCTTCGCCCCAAGTGGTATATCAAACTGCTTCTTGAAAACATAATGCTTTGGCCTCAACTATTTCCTGTGGTAACGAATTTCACAGTCTCACCAGGTAGGAGTAAAATGGCAATCTGAGAGTGATTGCCACTACTCGGAAGACTCGGGCCATTAACATTTTTCTCTCTCTACAGATGCAACTTGAACTGTTGAGTATTCTAATATTTCCTGTTCTAATTTCAGATTTCCAGCAGTTGCCTGTATTGCTGAAAATTACATTATTGACTACTTTTAAAATAACATTATCTATTACCTTGTGTATTTTATTCTTCATGTCTAGCACACTCTAGTGAAGATTTTTTTTATTCGTTCATGGGATGTGGGCATCACTGGCTGGGCCAGCATTTATTGCCCATCCCTGAGGGCATTTATGAGTCAAGCAAATTGGAGTCACATGTAGGCCAGACTAGATAAGGATGGCAAAGTACCTTCCCTAAAGGATATTAGTGAGCCAGCTGGGTTTTAACGATAATTGACAATGGTTTCATGGTCTTTATTAGACTTTTAATTCCAGACTTTTAATGAATTCAAATTCCACCAACTGCACTGGCAGGATTCAAACCCAGGTCCCCAGATCATTCGCCTGTGTCTCTGGATTACTACACTACACCACCACCTCCCTGAAAGACGTTAAAGGTTCTAATCTAAAATTAAATTAATACCTTTTTGCTTGTAGCTTAATACTGCAGGCCACTCACCTGTCACCAAATAACAGAAGCTCTAAATGTGGAAGTGTCTATGATCGCCTCTGGGACTTGAACTCTGGGGATTGAAACCGCTCAAGCCTGTAAACTGCTGTAACAGAGACTTTATTCAAAAACATGCTTGGGAGACATAACTTGTAGTTTACAGCAGTAACAACTTCAAAATAAGTTACAAGCGCCCTTTCTCTGCATGCTGGTGTGGGAAAGTAACGATCACAAACTTAACAACCTTCACAGGATGAGTAAGCAGAAGTGTGATCAGAAGCACAGGCTTCAGCTTTCAGTTAAATTACAGCTGCAGCCGGTATAATGCTGCTCATTAGGATTTTATAGAATAAGGGCAATAACAAAAACATGTTATACAGCCTTTGCATCAGGCAGACACCCTGAAAGAGCAGGTTATGTCTCCCAAGCATGTTTGTGAATAAAGTCTCAGTTACTGCAACTTACAGATGAGTGGTTTCAATCTTTTACCACAATAGTGGAAAGCAATATGAAGATAGATAATAACATTACACTTGTATGTATTGGCTGATAACTGCTCTCATCTGCAATATGGTGCATAGGGCTTCTCTTTCTGCCCCTGTACCTTTGGAATAGGTGAAGAATCCATGCATCAACCTATCTACATCCTGCCTCTCAATGACATTATCACAATGTTATCTGCCATGTGTGCCCTGATGCCAAGCAGTTCTATCTTACCACCACCTCTCTCAACCCCTCCAATGCTTCTGTGCTATCAGACTGCCTCTTTGTCATTCAGTCTTACACGAGCCAAAATCTCCTCCAGCTAAATATTGGAACACTTCGCCCCATCACATTCCCCAACTATCAATTCCATCCTCCTGACCACTCTATCAAGCTGAATCAGAATGTCTGCAACCTTGTGGTCCTATCATCCTGATCTGAGCTTCCAACTCCATATCCTCTCTCACACAAGTTCCACCTGTCACTGAAAATCTCATCTATGTCTTTGGGTCCAGGCTCAAGGATTTGAATATTCTCCTTGCTAGCCTCCCATTTTCCTTGCTCATCCAAACCTCTACTGCTTTTACCCTAATGGTGAAAGGGTGGCACGGCAGCACAGTGGTTAGCAATGTTGCTTCATAGCACCAGGGACCCGGTTTCGATTCCCGGCTTGTGTCACAGACGATGCAGAGTCTGCATGTTTTCTCCGATCTGTGCGAGTTTCCTCCGGGTGCTCCAGTTTCCACCCACAAGTCGCGAAAGACGTGCTTGTTAGGCGAACGAGACATTCTGAATTCTCTCTGTGTACCTGAACATGCGCCATAGTTTGGCGACCAGGGAATTTTCACAGTAACTTTATTGCAGTGTTAATGTAAGACTACTTGTGACATTAATAAAGATTATGATTATCGACTCACACCAAGTCTTATCCACCTTATTCCAGCATTTGACTCTGATCTAGCACCAACTCAATTTTAAAACCATCATCCCCATGTTCAAATAACTCCACTTTCATACTCTTCCTTAACTCTATAAACTTTGCTAGTCCCACAACCTTGAGATCTTTGGACGCCACCCATTCTTGTGTCATACGCATTTACGATTTCTATCATCTTAAGCAGTGGCAGCTGTGCCTTAGCGGCCTTGTTGCTAACTCTCTTCCTAAATCTCGCTCCGCTTTTAAGAGACTTCTAAAAAGCCTAGTGCTTTCTATCCTAGTGTCTCATAATGTGACCTGGTGTTATATTTTATTTGAACCATGCTCCTGTGAAGCACCTTGGGATTTTTACAATGCTAAGCGTGATATGAATGCAACTTCTTGTTGGTAGGAATATCGGAGCAGTAGGCCATTCAGCCTGTCAAGCTGCTTTGCCAATATGGTCACGGCTAATCATCCATTTCAACGCCTTTATTCAAACTATCCCCATATTCCTTTACATCACTGGTATTTAGAAATTTGTGAATCTCTACTTTAAACTGACTGAGCTTCCACAGCCCTCTGGTGTAGAGAATTTCAAAGGTTCACAACACGATATAAAAATTGCTCCTCATCTCAGAACTAAGTGACTTCCCTTTATTTTGAAATTATGTCCACTGGTTCTAGTCTCCCAAGTCAGGGGATACATTTTACTTTCATCTGCCCTGTCTTTCACTTTAAATATTTTGTAATAAGGACTTTGTGTGTGTGCATGTGGAAAGATCGGGGGCAGGATTCTCTAATAATGGGGCTATGTCCACACGCCGGTGTGAAAACTGACGGCAACGACTCCGGCGTCAACAGCCCCCGAAAGTGAGGAATTCTCACCTTTCTAGGGGGCTAGGTTGCCGCCGGAGTCGTCTTCCCAGCTCCAGCCGGCGGGGAATGGCCCGTGTGGGTCCGCGCATGCATGAAATGGCTGGCATATTCCCTCTGGGTTCCCTTCTCCGCTCTGGCCTCTGGGCAATATGGCGGAGCACTACAGGGGCCCGGCGCGGAGTAATGTACGCCCGCAGGGAACCAGCCCGTCCGCCGATCGGTAGGTCCCGATTATGGGCCCGCCCCCTCCATCCAGGATGGCCCCTGCACCCTCACCTTCTAGGTCCCGCCGTGTGGGAGGTGGGTAATGCATGCCGGCGGGACTCGGCCATACTCATCAACCACTCGGGCCATCGGGGACCGGAGAATCGCTGGGGGGGGGGGTTCACTGCCAACGGTCCCCGCCCGGCATGGTGGCAATCCCGCCGGCATCCGAAAAACGGCGCCGGAGAATGAGCAAGCCAGCGTCGGGGCGCGAGAATCACCCCCCGGATTCTCCGACCCGGCAGCGGGTCAGAGAATCCCGGCCCATGTTTCTTGTGGGACATTAAACACATTTCTGCATTCATGAAGAAATATTTTGTACCTTTAACAGATATTATAAAAATCTAATGTCAAGTAGTTTTTAGTAACCATGTTGCAAAGTGGAAAAGACAAAGAAAAAAAATCCAAATTATAGACAGGAATTCTGACAGTAACGTTCAGCCATTCCAGTGATGAAACTAACAGCAATGTCTTATCAGAACCATTGACCTATCAATCAAACATGGCAGAAAATACCATGAACAGAAAACAGTCAAAAGGTTATGGCTGTACTTGTCGAAATTTAACAAATGCTCTCCATAAAGTAACATTATAAATGTGTAGGTTATAAAATAAAGCACTTTCAATGCATAATTATCCTGCTAATGTAGTATTCTGAAAATAGGAATAATTATAATACCTTAGCTCGTCTAACAGGTTTATTTAAATTTTTAAGTTGCTGGGATCGTGCAACAAATTCACTGAAAGTGGTCAGTATGTTATTAATTCACTAGATGGCAGCAGCTAACTGACCACAAATACCAGAACTGGTGGGCAGAAATAGGCAAAAAGCTAATCCACACAAAATAATTCTTTATGAATCTGACACTTGAGGCAGAACAAAATGAAATCATGTCAAAGATGTTTGACATAATTGCTGTTGTTGCAAGTGCATCATTAACATTTTATATACTTTACGAAAAGGTATAAAAAAAACATAAAAAGATCTGGAAAAGCATAGATTCAATTTTATGAATAACCTTTGTGCAAATCAGAATAGCCATTTGCATTATTTATTACTCTATCTAGACCAATGAATGTTGGCCATCTTGAGAGCAGTACAAAAATAAGCACTCCTCTCTTTAGATACAAATAAAAATAAAATTTCCACCTTAACAGAAGCCTGGGTAAAAAATATTGCTTGTATGCAATCAGGCAGAGGGAAATGTCTAATCTTAGTTTTATTTGCTGTTTCAATACATTGAGAGTCACACAGAAGAGGACCACAGCATTTCAAAGGGTCTGCTTTTACAATTTATCAAATACCCACACAGAATTTAGAAAAGTTTGCAATTTTTAATTTCAAAGCCATCCCCTGAGGAATTATCACTAGATAGTGGTGGAAAATTCATTGATCCATGTATTCCTATGGGTCTGTGTGTCCTTTGCATCTGCGTGGGTTTCCTCCGGGTGCTCCGGTTTCCTCCCACAGTCCAAAGATGTGTGCAGGTGAGGTGGATTGGCAATTCTAAATTGCCTTTAATGTCCAAAAAGGTTAGGTGGTGTTACTGGGATATGGTGGAGGAGTGGGCTTGGGTGAGGTGCTCTTTCCGGGGGCCGGTCCGGAATTGATGGGTCAGGTGGCCTCCTTTTGTACTGTAAATTCTATGATTCCATGAATGCCTGAACTTCAAAGATATGCACATGGTCCCTCTGTTCCTTTACATTAATTCGGTATTGCCTCTCTCTATCCCTCCTGCCGAAATGTATCACCTCACAGTTCTCTATATCCAATTCCACCCGCCATTTGTCTGCCCATTTTGTTCGCCTGTCTATGTCCTGTTGAGGTCAAATGGCATCATCCTCGCTTTCAGCAATACCTGAAAGTTTGAAATAATTGGTAAATTTTGAAATTTTATTCAGTATTTCAATATCCATGTCATTTATTTACATAAAAGCATATTGTAGAATTAATATAATGCAGATATCAATATCTGCCAGATGAAAGAATAGCAACATCGAGGTCTATAACATTTTGACAGTTAATATTAGGTTAGTATCAAATTATGAATAGTGTTTGAATACTATTTTATACATATATATATAATATATATGTATCAGCTTTGCAGATTAAGGAAATAGATGGCAATAGAATAATGTAATTATTGGACTGTCAAAAATTTAGAAAGGAAAGTTGTAAGGGGACTGACGGATGGGCTAGGTTAATATTACCTCAATAACATTAATAAAACAGAGCTTAACTGTAGCAAAAAAATAACATTGTATGCAATAAATGGCATAATGCTTTTATCTTTATTAAACAGCATACAAATTAACTTATAGTAAATACTACCAAGGGAGAACAGTTAGTTATATTAAAAATGGTACATCAAAACACAGAGGTATCACACTCTGTTACAGATGTAAAACAATATTAAAATGCTGAATGGTTCTAAGCTGCAAACTAAATGAAGTACATTTCAATCTGCAAAGTTGCTGACTTCAAACAATTAAACTCAGTGACTTTAGATTACTTTTATTTGTTTTAATTAGACTTGCTGACTGTAACAGAATAACCTGGCTTAAACGCAGTTGCATTATAGATGTAGCAGGGAAGAAAGAATAAAGAACAAAGAAAAGTACAGCACTGGAACAGGCCCTTTGGCCCTCCAAGCCTGTGCCGACCATGCTGTCCATCTAAACTAAAATCTTCTACACTTCCTGGGTCCGTATCCCTCTATTCCCATCCTATTCATGTATTTGTCAAGATGCCCCTTAAATGTCACTATTGTCCCTGCTTCCACCACCTCCTCTGGCAGCGAGTTCCTGGCACCCACTACCCTGTGTGTAAAAAAAACCTGCCTGGTCCATCTCTAAATCTTGCCCCTCGCACCTTAAACCTATGCCCCCTAGTAATTGACCCCTCTACCCTGGGAAAAAGGCCTCTGACTATCCACTCTGTCTATGCCCCTCATAATTTTGTAGACCTCTATCAGGTCGCCCCTCAACCTCCGTCGTTCCAGTGAGAACAAACCGAGTTTATTCAACCGCTCCTCATAGCTAATGCCCTTCATACCAGGCAACATCCTGGTAAATCTCTTCTGCACCCTCTCGAAAGCCTCCACATCCTTCTGGTAGTGTGGCGACCAGAATTGAACACTATACTCCAAGTGTGGCCTAACTAAGGTTCTATACAGCTGCAACATTCCTTCTTGACTACCATCTCCACCTGTGTTGCCTCTTTCAGTGACCTGTGGACCTGTACACCTAGATCTTTGTGACTTTCAATACTCTTGAGGGTTCTACCATTCACTGTATATTCCCTACCTGCATTAGACCTTCCAAAATGCATTACCTCACATTTGTACGGATTAAATTGCATCTGCCACCTCTCCACCCAAGTCTCCAAACGATCTAAATCCTGCTGTATCCTCTGACAGTCCTCATCGCTATCCGCAATTCCACCAACCTTTGTGCCGTCTGCAAACTTACTAATCAGACCAGTTACATTTTCCTCCAAATCCCCACGAACAGCAAAGGTCCCAGCACTGATCCCTGCAGAACACCACAAGTCACAGCCCTCCAATTAGAAAAGCACCCTTCCATTGCTACTCTCCTTCTATGCCTTCTATGACCTAGCCAGTTCTGTATCCATCCTGCCAGCTCACCCCTGATCCCGTGTGACTTCACCTTTTGTAACAGTCTGCCATGAGGGACCTTGTCAAAGGCCTTACTGAAGTCCATATTGACAACATCCACTGCCCTACCTGCATCAATCATCTTTGTGACTTCTTCGTAAAACTCTATCAAGTTAGTTAGGAGCTCGCGTTACATTGTACACTGTTCCTGTTCTAACAAATTGCACACCTTCAATGTTATCATCTGTAATGTAACAGATTGCTGCTCATTTATTGTACATAGGAACAGGATTAGGCTATTCGGCCCCTCAAAACTGTTCCACTACTCAAATAAATCATGGCTGAGCAATTCCATTTATCCACCCTTATTCCTTATGCCTCATTACCTTTAGCTAATAACATTCATCAAATCAAATTTCAGCTTCAATTTCAATTGATCAGAATCCACATAACCTTTTGGGTGAATGAGTTCCATATTTCCACTACCCTGTACATGAAAAACTGCTTCCCAATATCGCTGTTAAATGTTTCGGCACCTAGTTTATGATCATTTGTTCCAGATTCCTCCACCAAGGGGAAGTTTCTCTGTGTATAATTTAGAAAATCCTTTTTCATTTCAAATAGCTTCATTAGATCACCCCCAAACTTCTAAACACCAAGGAAATACAAGACAACTTTATGCAACACAATCCTCATAATTTAACATTTAAACTCTGTTATCATTCAGATGAATTTATGCCAACCTCTTCATGTGAGGCAGCAACAGATTGTTGTCGAGAATATCAATTTGATTATTTGGAAAACGTCTTGACACCAATTATAAATCTATGATACAATGTAAATTGGTTAATTGCTGCAGCAATATTTATTGCTTACTGCTTCAAGAGTACAATTCCGAACATGATGCCATTAGCAGCTTAGATGTAGTTTAAGAGTAGCTGGAAAGATAGTTATACAAATCAAGGCTTACGTAGAACTTTAAATGATAAAAGATTTGTAGCAGAGATACCAATTTTTGCTCGCCATAAAATGGGAGGAATTCTTCTCAGAAATCAGATAAAATAATCAGTTTTCACACATTAATTAATGTTGTACATTTGGTTTTACACCTGTAATAAACACTCTTATGTTGCAGTTTTAAAGAGTATGCTTTGTATCTTTCAATCTGGTCAGAGTTAGCGAGGATATGAAATTACTATCCTGATGAAAGGTCATCAACCTGAAACATTAAGCTTGCACTTAGCATGGAGCTATTTCCTGCTCCAGTGATGCTGTCTGACCAGAGTATTTCCAGCATTTTCCATGTTTCTTATTTATTTACCCTAATGTCATTTGCATCACTTTCACAATTGGAATTTTTGTCTCCTGCATTCCATCTAGGATCAGTCAAATTCAAATCTATAATTATTGGGATAATTGAAACTGCATTTCTCTGAAATTCTCAGTAGTTTTGTAACGACACTTGTATGTCTTTTCATTGTACAGTATACTGTTAGTGGCCGCAGTCCAGAAAATTCAACAAATAGACCATATGAGAAAGATGTGCAACATCTTGAACAAAAGAAATATTAAGAAATTAACTTTTTATTAGCAACAAAAAGTTAATATTACTCTAGAACTACTGTCACAAGTCATGTAAAAATGCTGGGAAACATCATTTTCTGCATTAAGGAACAAAGATATTTGGCAAAGGTGATGCCTTAATGTCCACACAGTAGTTTAGAAAAGCAGTTTTACCCATCATGTGAACTTATTTTATTATTCTGAGAAATTATTACATAAAACAGGGCTGCTAGGTGTAATACTAGTTGCATTTAAGGGTGAACTTTTACGGGAGTGGCAGCCGGTATCGCCACCGGGGGGAGCGGCTTGGCTGAATGACCTGTACGACTTCCTGCGGTTGAAGAAGATAAAATATGAGTTAAGGGGCTCTGCAGCCGGTTTGAGAAAAGGTGATTTGTGACCGTGTTTGAGGAACTGTTTGTGCGTGTGTGTGTGGAGGGGAGGGGGGGGGGGGGGGGGGGGGGGGGGGTTAACGTGTTGGTCATAAAATACATTTAAAAAATGAACTATTGGATTCATTCTTCTCATGAACACATATGTCAATATTTAAGTCATATTGTATTAGTTTCTGGGATCCGCAGAAAATTTCAATAGTTACACAGCTGTAACATGACATTCTCACACACGTTCACCAACTCTAACTACAACAGTTATCACACAGCAATGGAATGCAGAAATGGGCACACTCTTTTCAACAGCTTTCAATGAAATGTACCAATTACAATAGCAACCTGATGCATCAAAGAGAATCTTTATTGGTATGTGCAATTAACTTGAAGGGTGAACATAAAAAAAGTGGCATTGATATTCATTTTGAAGCTTTTTATTTTGTAAACGGGAATGAAATGAACTGAACAGCAATTGTAGTCTCAGAAAACATGCTTTTGTAAGTGAACAATACCATGCCTACATCTATAATTTATTACAAAAAAGAGCCATTTAGTCATTGACGTACACATAAATGACAAAATGGAAGCACCAACTGAAGCTCAAACTGACAGAAATGAGGTTTAGTCCTTAATGTAAAGTGTTTAGCCTTCTTTTGCCAATCTACATACATCTTTTAAAATGTTATGCTTGAACCTGGGAGTAAGCTAAATTGTAGGATAGATGAATGCAGTGATATAAAACAGGTGGAGGGACATGTCTTATTATAACTGTTTTTGACTTCCTGCTGCAATTTTGTTTTCGTATTATAAGATAAATGCAAAAAGGCATTTTTATTATTTTGCAAGCATCAATTTAAGAATTTAAATAAACTCAATAAATTAAAAATAACTTTTAGTAGAATGCATCAAGACCGAGTTGTCATTTCTCAAACCTTCTTACATTGTTAACAGGAAATTTAAATGCATCTGAAGTAATATGAAAAATAACAATATTTCAAAACATTGTTTAGCTTTTTCATAAAATGCAACACTCCTGCCACCAATCCCACCCAACTCAATTGTTCAATTTGCCTAAACTCAAACATGTGTAAATTTAAATGTTGTTATTTAATGAGCTCTGCCTGAAGGCAGAATTTAGGACTTTAAAGGCAGAACTGGTAATGGTTAATAATGAAGTTCATTACTAAGTGCAATGCCCATTAAAAGTGCTAAATCTCCTCTGCATTACATGCACACAATTTACATTTTCTAATGCTTTAAGTAATTTTATAGCTCCAATAAACAAGACAATCAATAACTTAGCAGGATAAAACCAAAGGGAAAAAACATTTTAGCAGGGTAACAATGAACACGAGCAACCTAACACAACAATGACATGCTGGGGATATACTGAAGCATCTATAGAACCAATACACTAAAAATGAAGTTTTATAATATGAATAGAAGATGCTGGAAAATCTCAGCAAGTCTGGCAGAATCTGAAAGGAGAGAACACAGAGATAACGTTTTGGAACCTTTTGGCTCTTCATCAGAACTGAAGGGAGGAAGAATGTGTTACATATCAAAATGTAGCTGTGGGTGACTGCAACAAAAAGTAGCAGTATTTAAGAACAAAAGACTAGTGTGGAGGGAGTTTGCATTGAGGCAATACATGTATGGGATATTTTCAAAAAAGGGGTTTGAGGTGAAGGAGAAAGGTCAGAATCTAAAACTGCCAAGCTCAACGAGAAGCAAGGGTTACAATATGCCCAACCGGAAGATGAGATGCTGCTCCTCCAGCTTGTGCTGGACTTCACTAGAGCATTGCTGAAGGCCAAGGACAGATATATGGGCATCATTCTCTCACCTTCATATGGTCCATCTACGGCATTTCCCTTCTCTCCGACTTCTCTGTCTCCATTTCTGTTAAGGGACTGACCATCAATATTCATTACAAACACTCCGACTTCTAGATACCTTGACCACAGCTCCTCACACACCGCTCCCTGCGAGGACCCCATCCCATTCTACCAGTTTCTCTGCCTCCGTCGCATCTGGTCCGATAATATCACCTTTGAAAATGATGCTTCTGACCTGTTTGCTTTATTCCTTAACCAAGGATTTCCTCCCCTTGACTGACAGGGCACTAGACTGTGTTCGACCCATTTCCCGCATCTCTGCTCTCACACATTCCTCTCATAACCATGACAGCATACCTCGCATCCTCACCATTATGACTCTGCATTCAAAGGATCATCCCCTCTGCCATTTCATCCAATTCCAGCATGATGTTACCATGAAACACGTCTTCCCTCACCCCCTCTTGTCAGCATTCCACAGCGACTGCTCCATCTATGACACCCTGGTCCACTTCTCGATCTCACACAACTAACCATCTCCTTCCCACAGCACCTTCTCTTGCAATCGCAGAAGGTGCAACACCTATCGCTTTTCCTCCTCCTCCCTTACCATTCAGGGCGTCAAACACTCTTTTCAGGTTAAGCAGTGTTTCACTTGCACTTCCTTCAATTTTGTCTATTGTATTTGATACACCCAATGCAAACTTCTCTACATTGGGGAGACTAAACGCAGACATCTACTCAGTCCGCGAGCATGACCCCAACTTTTCCGTTGCTTGCCATTTTAACTCAGTGCCATCCTCTCATGCCCACATGTCCATCCTTAGCTTGCTGTAAAGCCCGTCGCAAGCTGCAGGAGCAGCATCCCATCTTCCAGTTGAGCATGTTGCAGCCCTTGGGTGTCAACGGTGACTTAAGCAGCTTTAGATTGTGCCATTTCTCTTCCATCTTAAATTCCTTTTCTAAAATAACCCATACATGTATTGCCTCAAACCAACCCCCCCCCCCCTCCCCCACCAGGTAATCTATCTATTGTTCAAGTTGCGACTTTCTGTTGCCATCTCTCACAGCTACACTTTAATACCTAACACAATTCTCCCCCCCTTTAGTTCTGATGAAGAGTCAAAAGGACTCAAAACATTAATTCTGCTTTCTCTCCTTACTGATGCTGCCAGACCTGCTGAGTTTTTCCAGCATTCTCTGTTCTTGTTTCAGATTCCAGTATCCACAGTGTTTTGCTTATTTAAGTTTCAAAATAGTTAATTGGAAGAAGACTAGAATGAATTGCTGATATTTCTCAGCATTAACACTGCACAATATCACTGTGGTATAGTAGTTATAAGGTTGTGCAATCAACATTACATATATGTATTAGGTATAAATATTTTACCAGCTAGGACTTTCTGTCACTCAGGTTTTTATGACACTGAAACCAAACATCTATCAACAATATACTAATAGATTATAACCATACGTACTCTGATATTGCAAAAGTCTGACAGTTCCCACTGCACTAAGTAAATTTGAATTTAGAGTCCTGAAATTTGAGATATAAAAATCTCCATTCCAACAGCATCACATGCTTTAATTAAAAACAACTCGGATGGACTGTATATTTCATTGAGAGTGGGAGGTGTGGTGATATGCATCACTGTAAATACACAAGGGGTTAATGTAAATACATATAGACTAGCGAGACACGAGAGGGAGCACCAGAGACATGACACACAGACACTCAACCAATAGATCAGCTAGATAGGACACAACCAATGGGCATTCACGATACACACAGTGGTGACACGACCACAGGAGGGCATTACACCAACCCATATATAAAGGACACAACACACATGATCTTCCTCTTTCCAGTGGAGACAGTCAGTGAGTAGAGACGCAGGGTTGATTCAATATCACTCCCACCACGTGGATTGTAGCAGACTGGTTAGTCAGTCTAAGTAGCTATAGAAGGATTAACAGTAGTGACGAACCCGAGTAGGAGAAGTGTAAATAGTTTAATAAACGTGTTGAAGTTATCTCCACGTCTGAACCTTCCTTTGTCAAGTGCACCACAAGGAAGCTGCTTACGTTACGCCTAGAGCATAACAAGACAGGAGGACAAGACATTGATCTTCTTTTTGATACTGGGGCACAATTAACCTGTGTCCTGAATAAATATGCTACATTTTTCTCTTTAAAAGACAAGGCGATTGAAGCATATGCAGTGGGAGGTGATCCAGTAACCCATCAACAGACACAGCCTTTATTGCTTGAATTTGGCCCATATCAACTAATTACTTCAATCTGGATTGGTCCCATTACAGAAGCTCTTTTGGGAATGGATGTCCTCTGTAACTTAAATTCATCCCTTACCTTTGATAATGACAAAGTTACATGGTCATTCAGGCGCCTTAAAAAGAGTGATCTTGCTCAACACCCAATTTGGCACAGACAAAAATGACTGTGGCCTTTTGAAAATGGCACTAGCATCCTTCACTGGATGCCACCACAATATACCTTACAATATCCCATTAATGCCTCCTCAATTGAGGGAATTCTGCCTGTAGTACAGCAATTGGAAGAAAGAGGAGTTTTAATTAAAATTCACAGTTCATCAATTTTCAGCTATAGACATGGCAAATGGCTTGCTTTTTAAAAATAAATTTAGAGTACCCAATTATTTTTTTTCCAATTAAGGGGCAATTTAGCGTAGCCAATCCACCTATCCTGCACATCTTTGGGTTGTGGGGGTGAAACCCACGCAAACACAGGGAGAATGTGCAAACTCCTCACGGACAGCGACCCAGGGCCAGGATTCGAACCCGGGTCCTCAACGCCGTAGGCAGCAATGCTAACCACTGTGCCACCGTGCCGCCTGGGCAAATGACTTTTGTTCAGTACCATTGGCTAAGGAAGTGTAACCATGGTTTGCTTTCACAGTTAACCAACAACAGCACACATGAACCACACTTCCACAAGGATTCCACAACAGCCCTACTGTTTTTCACATGGCTTTACAGGACCACCTGAGGGAACTACCTGATATGCCCTCCACCATTATCCAATAACGTGGATGATGTTCTGCTGGCCTCCATTAATGAGGATGATCATGAAAAAGACTGGTCTTCCCTCTCAGACCACCTTTGCCACAATGGACACAAAGCAAGCCTTGCCAAAGCACAAATTTCCCAAGATGAAGTTATTTACTTGAGTCACACAATCTCCAAAGGTAAAAGAAAACTTACCCAGGACAGGACAGCAGCAATAAGAGACGCCAAAGAACCTACAACTGTCTAGGTGGTGAGGTCATTTTTGGGGCGTTGCAATTTTAATAGAAATTGGATTGATTCCTTTACTCAGCTGGCTCAACCATTAAATGATCTCCTAAAAGGCAACCAGAATTCAAAAGACTCAGTTCAACTCACATTGGAACAGAAAGAGTCATTCTTGAACCCGAAATGTGCTTTGTGCACAGCACCTGCACTTGGCATTCCACACAATGGAAGGCCTTTCACTATGTTTGCTCATGAGAAAGACGGCTACATGACAGCAGTACTAGCCCAAGAACATTGTGACCAGTTAAGACCTGTAGGATATTACTCTGCCAAACTTGACAATGTAGTACTGGCATATGACAGCTGCCTCAGAGCCATGGAAGCAACCTGTCGAGCTGTAATGACTACAGCAGGCCTGTCTTGGACCAGCAGTTGACTATTAAATGTCCTCATGCAGTCCATTCCCTACTTTCCATGAACAGAGTATCACAAGTCACATCAGCCAGATGGACAGCAGTGTTGGCAACAGCTAATCTTTACATCCACCAAGCAAGTCCAGTCAATCCGTCAACTTTGCTCCCACTTCCTGAAGTGCAGGGGGGGGGGGGGGGGGGGGGGGGGGGGAAAGAGAGAGAGAGAGAGAGAGAGAGAGAGAGAGAGAGAGGGACCTGACTGTGTGGAAGTTACAAATGAAATGGAAGAGGCACACTTGGTAGAAGAAGAACCATTACAGAACCCAGATTTGATTCTATTTACAGACGGTTCCTCCTTTATTGATAAAGGTGTCCGAAAAGCTGGCTGGGCAGTCACCAGCCTCTATGAAGTAATTGCGGAAGGACGTTTACCCCAAGGAACATCAGCAAGCCGAACTGAAGACTCTAACAGAAGCATGTCATGTCGCAAAGGATCAATCAACAAACATCTATACGGACTCCAGATACGGTTTTGAAGTAGCCCATGATTTTGGTCATTTATGGAAGAAAAGAGGATACCTTACCACAGCAGGGACACCTATACGAAATGGGAAAGAAGTACAAGACCTTCTGGAAGCAATGGCTTTACCAAAAGAACTATCTATTCTCAAATGTAAGGCTCATACTCAAGAAGATACTATGGAAGCTAAAGGCAATACCTTTGCAGACCAAGCAGCAAAGAAAGTTGCCTCTAAGTGGAATCCTTCAGCACCACCAAGACACATTTTCAAATTAGGAGTGACCAAGTTATTACAAGATCTACGTGAAATGCAACAAAACTCTACACAAGAAAAATGGTCATGGCTAAATTCAGGTATTGAGGAGTATGATGATGGTATCTGGAGACTGTTCAGACTGATAAACCAGTGGCACCACAGGCATTGATGCCATTCCTGGCACAACAGATCCATTCATGGGGACATCTAGCCCCTCAACAGATGATGGACCGATTCTACAGTGGTTGGTGTGGCAAAGGATTCAAAAAACATGCACAATTGGTATCAGATCGTTGTGTAACATGTCAAAAGAACAACTTAGGACCTATCGCGAAAATGCCCCAGCTAAGAGCTCCTGCCCCTGCAGGACCATTTCAGAACATACAGGTCAATTACATCACCCTTCCTCCCTGCCAAAGATACACTGAGGTCCTTGTGATAGTGGATGAATTTTCAAGATGGATAGAAGCTACTCCAGTCAGAAAGGCTACAACCACCCATACACCCAAAATCCTATGCAAAGACTATATTCCCAGATGGGGAGTGCCAGCTAGCATTGACTCAGACAATGGAACCCACTTTACGGGTGCAGTATGTCAGGAGGTGTGCAGGTTACTGAACATTGATTGGAATTTGCATTTTCCTTATCATCCAGAATCATCAGGACTAGTGGAATGCATGAACCAGACCTTAAAAGAAAGATTATCCAAATATAGCCAAGAAGGCATGAACTGGATTCAAGCTTTGCCCCATGTACTGTGCAGTATCAGACCATCCCAAACGGAACAACAGGCCTAAGCCCATTTGAGGTCATTACAGGCAGACCCATGTCCCTACCAGGAACTATTGACTTACGAAAAGCAGACTGTCATTTAATGAGTGATACTTCGCTGACTTCTTGTCAAAATCTAACAAATGCTGTTAGTTCTTCTTCTCAACAGGTTTCCGCAGCCTGGGGTGAACCCCCTGAAGGAGGTCACTGCCTCATTCCCGGCGAGGCAGTCTTCAGCAAGAAGTTACAGAAAGAACCTCTCGGGGCTAAGTGGAAAGGCCCGTACCAGATTCTGCTGACTACACAGTCCGCTGTGAAACTCCAAGGAAAGAAACACTGGGTTCATGCGTCACATGTGAAGCGCGCGCATCAGAATAATAATAATCAGTTATAATGTTTGCAACATTATTAATTTTAAGTTGCCTGTTCTGCTTGGCAGGCTTTACTAAAGAGTTATATGACAACACCTTTCTTCAAATGTCTCACAGTTATGCTCAAAAATTTAATATCTCAAGATGCTGAGTGTGCAACGCCCAAAGGATTCAGGCAGTTCAGTCTACACCCAGTGCACCACCACCCAATAACTTCAAAGTGGAAAGTTTCTGTTGAACTATTATTTACTGCATTATTACTGCATATTAATCATTTATTAATAATTTCATTACTGAATTATGTAATCAATTTTGAATCATATACCAATTATTACTAAATCATATACTCAACTTCAGATATTTTACTGTATAATCATTTTATTTGTCAACATGAAATTATTATTAACCTTTTATTACTGAATTATGTAATCATCTAATCAACTTTAATCGTGTAATCAATTTTTAATCAGTATATCAATATTTTATTCAAGTTTTACTAAGTCCTTTAATCAATGTTTTATTAAGTTCAATTAGTAATTTATTAATTTTTTATATTATAATTTGATTGTTTTATTAAATTATTAAGATGTTTGTAATGCTTGCAAGGCTTTTCCCACTCTATTGTTGAAGGCTGTTCTCAAATAAGTGAACCATTAAAGGCAATGTGAATGAGTCTCTCAAATGAATGAGTAATCAAAAAGGGGGGACTGATAAGAAAGGTACATTTTTTTAATAAAGAATTTACCTTTTTAGTATATAACTAATTAATGGAATAAATGGCCCAAAACTTAAAATGGCTTCTTGTAATATATTGTTAAAACACACCAGGCAGTGAGAGAGGCTCTTCCCCATGAGAATAATCAAGATATAAACCTAGACAGACAAACCAAGGACATACTTGGCCAAGTCAAAGATTTTGGGCAACACTCCCAGAAACGGTTTTCATAGCAACTGATAAGATTCATAAGAAAGGCATATTGCAAATCACCTCATGTTAAAATTTGATGGACAAATTCATATTGAATTGAATTAACTTTGAAAGAACTTTAACCCAATCACAGCTAGAAAGGGGAGAGACATTAATGACAGTAGTCATCTTGAAAGTATATGTGCTGGTTTGAATAATTCATTCTAGAATCACTTACTTTAATCTCTAAAGCTACTTTTCTGCTCTGTTGCTTTGAACAGCTACTTTGTTTTTATTTTCAACTTTCTGCATTCAACTCGAAGAACCATTAGAGCTTTGATTTGTATTGAATTCAACTTAGGACTCTGTGTTTGCTTGGACAAAATGAACTTTAAAGAGGCTCTGTATTGCAAGTGAAAAATACTGATCAAGAGATATCTCATTCAGACGGAATAAAAGCAGTTTACTCCATACACAAAGCTGTTTCATAATCTGAAGCGTGGTGTATATCGTACGGCGACATGAAAGATACACTAACCAAAGCTCAGATCTAACAGCAGAGTTATGGATTTAGTTTCAATGATGAATGTCTGAATACGTAATATGAAGCTCCATTCATCTAAACCAGGGGTGGGCAAACTACGGCCCGCGGCCCGCCAAAGGTATTTCTGCGGCCCACCAAGTCATTAAAAAAAAAAAAAAAAAATTTCTTTTTAATTTTTTTTTTTACATTTTTTTTTAAGGTTAATGGGGGGGGCTGTTGGGTTACTTACTGGTATAGGGTGGATACGTTGACTTGAGTAGGGTGATCATTGCTCGTCACAACGTCGAGGGCCGAAGGGCCTGTTCTGTGCTGTACTGTTCTATGTTCTATATGAGGCGCCCAGAATCATAATCGGGTGAAGTAATTCTTTTACTTAATATACGATGCGGCCCTTTGTGAATTGTGAATTTCTGAATGTGGCCCTTGCACGGAAAAGTTTGCCCACCCCTGATCTAAACCATAGGTAACGAGGAATATCTAGTCTGTCGGATGCACAGAAGGTGTTTCTCACCTTGTAAAACTCAGTCAATTGCAAGAAATGCTTGCTCTCTAACCATAGAAAATATTTGTTGCTAAGTTAAGGCGTTGAACTGCAACCTTCGCATCAAAACTTTGGGTAGAAGTATAGAACTATACAGTTGGAAAGAAATGGACAAATTTTAAACTTTACTAACATAACTGAATAATTCTATAATCACAAAAATATGAACAAATATATACAATATTAAAATTCTCCTGATCAGTTTTGTGATATTGTCTGAAATGCAACATATAAATGCTCTCCCCAAATACATATAATTGCGGTTTTAAAGTAGAACACCCAATTCATGTCTAGCATACCTTTTTTTAAGTTATAGGTGTAACTAGACTTGGCAAATGGCCACAAAGTATCTACAGGTACTTTGTTTAGCAAAAGTGCAGTTCAACAACATTAAAGCTTTTCACTGTCTCATGACTAATCATGTAAACTTCACTGCTCTCAACAAGCTAACGTCTACATGGAATTAATATTACGTACTGCAACTTAAATCCGTTACTGCAGGGTTTATTAACTACTTAAAAATTCATAGCATGTTTTCCTCAGTTAGGTATATTGAAATGCCTGCTACTACTTCACGACACAAAAAAACTTGCATAAACACTTCCAATAAAAAAAATGCAAAAATGACCTTTTGTCGTATAATGAGACATCAAAGAAACAAGCAAAGTGTAAAGAATCCATTAAGTACACTGGATAAATAAGCAGCCCCATGACAACCCTCACCATAATGCCTAGTGCTCAAATAACCAGGGTAAAACAACAGAGTCAGATATCTCCTATGACAACATTCTATTTCCTATTCATGCTTTATACAGTCAAATATCCAAGAATTTAAAACGTTTCTGGTTTTATTCACATCTTGTGTGTATGGGCTTTGCTTCACCGAAGAAGCATATTCCTATCACACCAGGAAACTATCCTATTTGTGAGACTTTAAGATATTGATGTTTAACTATTCTCCTATTCATGCCAACTTTTTCTGACACTTTGATTGATCTGTATAATTTATCATCTTATTTCAGAAGTCACTGCTCAGTGGAAGCATGTTCTTACACAACAAATTTCTCTTGTGGATAATGCAAATCATGTGGCTTATTCAATGGGGAGAACAGAGACAGTTCAAAAAATTGAACAGCACATTTTGTAAAAATTGTTTTTTTTTTGTATGTGACACTGCTGCAAAGTTCCCTCTAAACTTTGCAAGTGCATGGCTGGGTAGCAATCCAGAACACACTGCGCAAGGAACAAACAGGCCATACATAAGCAACATTTCCTTTAACGGGCGGGTTGACGCCCAGTTATACTTCTGGACTTAACTCTTTTGAATCTTGTAAGTGAACACGGCAGCACGGTAGTACAGTTGTTTCACAGCTCCAGAGTCCCAGGTTCGATTCCCAGCTTGGTCCACTGTCTGTGCGGAGTCTGCACGTTCTCCCCGTGTCTGGGTGTGTTACCTCCGGGTGCTCCGGTTTCCTCCAACAGTCCAAAGATGTGCAGGTTAGGTGGATTGGCCATGATAAATTGCCCTCAGTGTCCAAAAAAGGTTAGCTGGGATTACAGGGATAGAGTGGAGTGTAGGCTTAAGCAGGGGGCGCGTTCCAAGAGCCAGTGCAGACTCGATGGGCCAAATGGCCTGCTTCTGCGCTGTAAATTCTATGATTCTATGAACACCAGGTGAGACTACCACCATGATGCTCAATCAAATCTGGATGCATGTATTTCTTGACTGCTGAAGGCCTTGAAGTCACTTAAAATTGTCAACAATAAACCAGATTTTTCAATGGTGTAAGTTCTTCTGTAAGTACCAAAATCCCATCGATGCAGGCGGGTTATCTCAATACTCATCCTTTTACAACTTAATATTTTTTTCAATTATAAATTTAGAGTACCCAATTCTTCTTTTTCCAATTAAGGGGCAATTTACCATGGGCAATTTACCTACCCTGCACATCTTTCGGTTGTGGGGGTGAGACCCACACAATCACGGGCAGTATGTGCAAACTCCACACGGACATTGACCCGGGGCCGGGATCAAACCTGGGTCCTCAGCGCTGTGAGGCAGCAATGCTAACCACTGCGCCACCATGCCGCCCTCATCTCAATACTCATAATGAATTACAACCACACTATTATCTTGCCAAAACCTCATTATAAAAATAGGAATTTTTGATTTACTCTTTGAAGATCTGCAGAGGACAAAATAAATCTAAAAAGAATTTTAACGTCATAATTGTCATGTTTTTGAGTTGTTTCCTCCCTTCTTAAACAACACTTTGGCTGATAGAATTGTCCTGCATCTGACATTGGTCCCTTTAAGACAGCCATAGGGACATGCATGCATCTTAAAGGGCATGTTCCTTATGAATTCGGTTTGTTCCTTGCACAGTACCTTCTGGTTTGCCACCCAGCCATGCACTTAGAGGGAACATTGCAGCACAGTCACATCAAATATCGGGCGCGGTCCAACGGCCACGCTGTGCTCGAAAAGCAGCCCACCACGGCACAGCGTTGCCGATGAAAGCCGGGAGACCCTGCTCCGGGGACCTACCCGGCTCGCCATGCCTTACAAGATCTAACGCGAAATAGCGATGTGAATCCCAGCCACTGTGGACAGGATCACATTTTGGCACATCTGCAGATTAGAGCGAGGCAGTAAGTCTCATGAAAATGTGCAGATTCCGGAGGCTTTCAGATTCATCCTCTTCACCCCAAAGACGTTGGGCGAGTGCTGTTCAGCACGTTCGGATTGATGGGGGGAGGTCAGGGATCGTTTCGGGGGCTTCAGAGATCGGGATGCCATTTTTAAATGTGCATGTTTCAAGGTAAAAAAATTCCGAACAGTGATACAGGACAAATACATGACATACATATGCAGAGGTATTCTAGGATTGTATATATGTTTATATATTGTATTCTAGAGGAATTCATTACAAATATAGCCGCAAATATGGCTAGCAGTATACCTATTGGGACGCTGGGTTCAAATCATTTCCTAAATTTTTGTAAGGTAATTAACTGTAACCAACAAACCAACAACCAACAAAAGGCATCTCGACAAATATATGGATAGGATGGGTATAGAGGGATACAGCACTAGGAAATGTTGAGGGTTTTGGCCAAGGGTGATATCAGGACTGGCACAGGCTTGGAGGGCCGAAAGGCCTGTTCCTGTGCTGTATTGTTTTTTAAAAAACGTACTTATTCAAAGTTTTTCAATAAATTTACAAAACACTCCAAAAAGGAAAATAATACAAAGAAAGAAGGGCAACATGCCAACAAAACAAAACAACTTAACCTTCTAAATGATAAACAGTTTAACAAATTAACACCCAACTCAAAAGGAAAAGAAATCAGCCCCCCCCCCCCCTCCCCCCCCGTTGCTGCTGCTGTTGACCTCCACCTAACGTTCCGCAAGAAAGTCAAGGAACGGTTGCCACCGCCTGGAGAACCCCTGCAAGGACCCCCGCAAGGCAAACTTTATCTTCTCCAGCCTAAGAAACCCCGCCACGTCGTTGACCCAAGCCTCTACGCTTGGGGGCTTTGCGTCCCTCCACATTAATAAGAGCCTTCTCCGGGCTACCGAGGAGGCAAAGACCAGGACTCCGGCCTCTTTCGACTCTTGCACTCCCGGATCATCCAATACCCCAAATATCGCTATCCCCCAACTCGGTTTTACCCGAGTATCCAAGACCTTGGACATAGCCTTTGCAAAGCCCTCTGCAAGCACCGGCACACCCAGAACATATGGGCGTGGTTTTCTGGGCTCCCCGAACACCTCACACACCTGTCCTCCACCCCAAATAACTTACTCATCCTCACCCCTGTCATATGCGCCCTGTGTACCACTTTAAACTGGATCAGCCTGAGCCTGCCGCGAGATGAGGAGGAATTGACCCTGCCCAGGGCGTCAGCCCACAGGTCCTCACCCAGCTCCACCACCCACTTGCCCTTCAGCTCCTCCACCGAGGCTTCCTCCGCCTCCTGTAGCTCCTGGTATATCTCCGAGCTCTTACCCTCTCCGATCCACACGCCCGAGATCACCCTGTCCTGTATCCTCCGGGCAGGCAGAAGTGGGAATTCCCCTACCTGCCTCCTCATGAACACACAAACCTGCATATACCTGAAGGCATTTCCCGGGGGTAACCCAAATTTCTCCTCCAGCGCCCTCAGACTGCCAAAAGTCCCATCGATGAATAATTCCCTCATCCTTCTAATTCCCGCCCGGTGACAGCTTAGGAACCCACCATCATTCCTACTCGGAGCAACACACAAATCCCACAATACTCTTGCTCATCCGCTTGAAAAAGGCCTTAGGGATGAGAGTAAGCAGGCACTGAAACACGAACAAGAACCTAGGGAGGACCGTCATTTTAACGGACTGCGCCCTGCTCTCCAAGGAGAGTGGCAGCATGTCCCACCTCCTGAAGTCCTCCTCCATCTGGTCCACCAACCGTGCCAGATTAAGCTTAAGCAAGACCCCCAACTCTTGGCCACCTGGATACCCAAATACCGAAAACTCCTCTCCGCCATCTTGAGTGGCAGCTCCTCCAACCTCTTTTCCTGGCCACTCGCTTGCACCACAAAGAGCTCACTCTTCCCAACGTTGAGTTTGTGTCCAGAGAAGTCTCCAAACTCCCTGAGGGTCTGAATGACCTCCCCCATCCCCTCCACTGGATCCGCGATGTACAGAAGCAGGTAATCCGCGTATAGTGAGACACGGTGCCTGCCCCCCTCCCCCCCCCCCCCCCCCTCGAACCGAACCCCTCCAGTTTATGGACTCCCTCAGCGCCATGGCCAGCGGCTCAATCGCCAGGGCAAACAGCAGGGCGACAGGGGGCACCCCTGCCTCATCCCACGGTGCAGTCTAAAGTACTCTGACCTCAGCCGGCTTGTCGATACACTCGCCACCGGGCCTGGTACAACAATTTAACCTACCCTATGAACCTCTCCCCAAACCCAAACCTGCCCAGCACCTTCCACAGGTACTCCCACTCCACCCGGTCAAAGGCCTTCTCCACGTCCACTGCTTCCCCCCCTCCGAGGACATCATAATCACATTCAGGAGCCTCCGCACATTTGCATTCAGCTGCCTGCCCTTCACAAATCCTGTCTGATCCTCATGTATCACTCCCGGGACATAATCCTCAATCCTAGTGGCCAGGACCTTCGCCAACAACTTGGCTTCCACATTGAGGAGTGAAATCGGCCGATACGAGCCACACTGCAGCGGGTCCTTGTCCCGCTTGAGGATAAGTGAGATCAGAGCACGCAACATCATCGGGGGAAAGAGTTCCTTTTTCTTTCGCCTCGTTAAAGGTTCTCAACAGCAACGGGCCCAACAGTTCCGAGAACTTCCTGTAGAACTCAACCGGGAACCCATCCAGTCCTGGGGCTTTGCCCGCCTGCATGCTCCCCAACCCCTTAACCAGCTCCTCCATCCCGATCAGGGCCCCCAAACCTTCTACCTGCTCCTCCTCCACCCTCGGAAACCTCAATTGGTCCAGGAACTGCCGCATCCCCTCCCCCCCTCCGGGGGTTCTGATTTGTACAAGTTCCCATAGAAGTCCCTAAAGACCTCATTTATTTTGGCTGGACTCCGCACCGTGTTCCCCCGTGTCCCTGATTCCCCCAATTTCCCTAGCCGCCTCCTTCCTTCACAGCTGATGCGCCAGCGTCCGACTCGCCTTCTCCCCATACACATACGCTGCACCCTGTACCTTCCTCCACTGGGCCTCAGCTTTCCCCGTAGTCAGCAAGTCAAACTCCGTTTGGAGGCTCCGGCGCTCCTTCAGCAGCCCCTCCTCGGGGGATTCCGCATATCTCCTATCCACCCTCAGTATCTCCCCCAACAATCTCTCCCTCTCTGTCCCCGCCCTCTTTTCTCTGTGAGCCCCGATTGAAATTAGCTCCCCTCTGACCACCGCCTTCAGCGCCTCCCAGATCACACTCACCGAGACCTCACCGTTGTCATTGGCCTCCATATACCTTTGAATGCACCCCCGGACCCACCCACAGACCTCCTCATCCACCAACAAGCCCACGTCCATGCGCCACAGCGGGCGCTGGCCCCTCTCTTCCCCCAACTCCAGCTCTACCCAGTGTGGGGCGTGATCTGAAATCGCAATGGCCAAATACTCCATCCCCTCCACTCTCGGGATCAGCGCCCTGCTCCCCATGAAAATGTCTATCCTTGAGTAGGCCTTGTGCACGTGGGAAAAGAAGAACACCCTCGCCCTTGGCCTAGCAAACCTCCACGGATCCACTCCCCCCATCTGATCCATAAACCCCCTCAGGACCTTGGCCGCAGCCAGCCTCTTACCTGACCTAGACCTAGACCGATCCAGTGCCGGGTCCAGTACCGTGTTAAAGTCCCTCTCCATCATCAGATTCCCTGCCTCCAGATCCGGGATCCGGCTTAACATCCGCTTCATGAACCATGCATCGTCCCAATTTGGGGTATATACATTCACCACCCGGGCCCCCTGCAGCCTACCACTCACCATCACATATCGGCTCCCTTTATCCGCCACAATACCCGCCGCCTCAAAAGTCACCTGCTTGCTCACCAAGATTGCGACCCCCCTGTTCTTCGCATCCAGCCCGGAGTGAAAGACCTGCCCCACCCATCCCTTCCTCAGCCTGGTCTGATCCGCAACCTTCAGGTGCGTCTCCTGTAACATGGCTCCGTCTGCCTTTAGACCCTTTAAGTGCGCAAACACCCGGGCCCTCAGCCAGATCAGGGGGCTACTCGCCACCCCCCCCCCCCCCCACCCATGCCGACTAGCCATCTCCTTTTTTAGGCGAGCCACGTGCACACGCCTCCCGCACTCTCCAGCCCCCCAGGCGGAGGCTCCCCGCCCCGACTCTCCCTCTTACCTCCAGCTCCCCCTCAGTCAGTACAGCAGCAACCCAGTCCCCACCCCCCTCCCCTGGCCAAGCAATTGCTTAACCCCCCCTGCTCCCCCCATTACACTCCCGTAAGTCAGCTGACTCCTGCTGACCCCGGCCGCTCCCGCCTCTACCACTGATCCCCCTGTTGAATTCCCACTCAAAGTCCCCCACCCTCCACAGAGAGGCCGGCCCACCCATCGGTGGGCCCCAATCGCGGCCAGACACCATCGGAGCCCCCTTCCCCGCACCCCCCCACAGGCTGCCCCCCAAGCGTTCCCGCAGAGTTCCCGCCAGCGGCGACCAGGGGTGAATGGCGCCGGCGGGACTCTGTGGTGTCGGAGCGGCTGCTCGGCCCTGTTGGTCTGGTGTAGTTAAGGAGCTCGAGAGAATATTTGACACGCCTCAGAATTTGATCCTTTGTTCCCAATTCCAGGTCTTCCAGATAGGAGCATTATTGACGCTAATGAAAAGATATCTTCTACTGCTGGATGAATGACAAGTATTTATCAATTCAAAACTTGCATGAAATAGTCATGGAGTGTATCCCTGATGTCGGTGATCCGTTACAAGTCTGTTACATTCCATAAAATGTAGGATGCCTATCTCAAATTTATAGGCTCTGTTTTATATGACCTGCTCCTGCAAGGTTTCCCATGAGCCATATTGCAAGTTGTGATCGTGCTATACATCTTATCTTGTTTATATGGCCGTATTCTCTTTCTCCCTTATTTTCTGATTGATCCGACTTTAAAATTGGAGGCACAAGTTCTTTTAGACCGCTTTCCAGATTTACATGTCTTGCTTGTTCTTACATTTGCAGAAATATTTGTTCTGTACTGTACTAATTGCGCGTTGAAAATTTTCTTGCATTACTTGTCAAAAAATTATAAAACTCTAATAAAAATATAAGTAATAATTATATCTGCAAAGTCATGGCAAGAATCAATGTAGTAATGCTCACCAGGGAACACGTGCTTAGCTATTGAGCACATGTCTGCAATTCTGAGTATGAGTTCAGTGCATTGACCACAGTAGAGGGAAGATTGTAACACAGCCTATGCAAAATTAGCCTCCTTAGGTGCCTGTCGTGCACTACACAATTATGTAGCTAATTAAGAGTCCTCGCAAATGATTTAAGATCCTGAATGATTTTATTCTGAAATAATATTTTGAAGGCATGGTGCACTTTAGTTGGCATCGGCAGCCCAAAAACACTTAAATTACCACAATTGCTGCAGTATTTTCAATGACATAACTGGGACAGCACTGGCTGCTTGCATGGCTGTTATTTTGAATGTCGTTGAGCTGTGGAACAAGCAGACTATATTCACGGCACCTATAATCTGACACAATTTCCCAGTTAGCGCACAGTAACAGAGACGCATATATTAGGCTCACCACTGCATAAGATAAATAAGCAGAGTAGTGAAGCATGGCTGGGTAAATCAGGAATCCATAAACATAATTATTTCTGATAAACATTTTTAAAAGAACTTTTCACAGAAATAGGCATAACTATTTTAGTTTACACGCTAAGAAGAAATCTTGCTGTTTCAAAAATTACTTATCGAAACATGGCATTGTCAGTCAGTGGGGCACACTCCAGAGTTCATCATCTTAACAGTCAATTTAGCCAAAAGGTATTAAATCAAAACTTCCGCTCCCCTATTTTTGCCATTATTGTGACATGTTGATGATGAACATGTATTCTAGACTCCACATGGGTTGTTCCTACTTTCTTGTTTCTAATTGTAAATTAGAATGTTTGGACTTGATTGATTTCCTTTGCTGTGTAAATAAATGTAGAAATAATATGCCTATTACCATCAAGAACCATTATGTGCACACATACAGCTTTTATGCCCGAAAGGATGAGGAAAGTCATTTGATACTTGCGTGAATTCAGAATACAAAGCTGCCCCAATAATTTCAATTATTTGGATGACTGACCTATTGCAAGGTATGTGGAGACCAAACTAAATGCAGCTCCCGACTTCATCTCATCTACATTGGGGAGACTAAACACAGACTGGGCGACTGCTTTGCGAAACATCTATGCTCCATCTGCAAGCATGACCAGTCTGCAATTCTTTAAAAAAAGAATGCATAGGTAAGAAGAAATCTTCACACAAACGAATGATTAAATTTGGTTAGGACCTATATTTTTTTCCATAGCTTCCTAAACTAATGACTCCTGAAAAAATTATAAATTAATATTAGTGTGAATCAGGTAATCATGATTGACTTTTCTAATTAAAAGTAAGCCTGACTACATTAGATTATGCATCACATTTGTTGCTAGTTTCTTTGTTTAAATTGCTGCTGTAATGTAAATGACTCCTCAGTTGTGTTTTCCAGCAGAGACTCTTGTGATTGTTTTAATTTTGTTCGTGAGAATCGACTGGTAGTTTGAGTGATGATAGAGCCTAACTACCATTATTTTTAAAAAGATGAGAATCCTCCTAGACTTCCAGTATGTTATTTTGCATATCCTTTTCCTGTAATATATTTCCAACAGTTTTATCTGAATAACCACTTGCACCTAGTCTAAAAAGCAAAGGATAAAAATCGTAAAATTTATAAACTAGGTGGCCATTCAGCACATCATATCAATATTTCTGATAACAACTGAACTGGGACTATCCAGTTATCCCATATCCCAAAGAACTTTGCCTTTAATGCTCTTGGACTCAGTAAAACCCCAAGACTGGGATCCCCCCCCCCCCCCCCCCCCCCCCCCCCCCTCCCCCTCCCCTCCCAGCAGTGGCATGTTTTCCTGCAGCAGATGCAGTGAACCATGTGAATGTAGTCCTTAGTTTCTTTTCTCGACTGCAGACCTCAAAGAATTCCAGGATCATCCTAGATTACAAAGCACACTCCCAGCTTGATTTCTCTACTGCCAATTGTCTCCTTAAACCCCTCTCCCTTCCCCCCCATCCGCACTTCCAACAACTATTGTGAGACTGAAACCATCTGTTCTTCTTAATTACACTCCGCCCTAAGCAAGCTTCTGCCATGGTTCCCTCAGCAAAAAACAGAATTTGTTCATTCTGTGTACTTGCCAGGCATCTCTTGCATTGTGACATACCCTATGTGGCAGCATATGAGAATAAAAATCTCTCTTCCAGTTAATTTTACAACTACATTTTCAAAATCTCAATTTCCCCCGTGTGTCTATGCGGATTTCCTCCGGGATCTCCGGTTTCCTCCCACAGTCCAAAGATGTGCAGGTTAGGTAGACTGGCTACGCTAAATTACCACTTTCGTGTCCAAAACGTTAGGTTGGGTTACTGGATTACAGGGATAGGGTGGAAGCGCGGGCTTAAGTAGGGCCGGTGCAGATTCGATGGGCTGAATGACCTCCTTCTGCACTGTAAATTCTGTGATTCTATGATAACCTTTGGCCATTCATTCAGCATATTTCTGCCACTACCGATCTGCACAACCACACTTTAAACTCCATCTTTTATCCCCGATTCTCCATTAAGGCCATTACTCTCTCTCAGATCTGGGCAATTCACCTAGTACAACTCTCACCTCCAATCGCTTAAGTCCAAGAAAGGTGGATATAAGTGCATGCAATGGCCTACTGGTTTAAGCATTCACCACCATATCCAGCTGGACCACATAAAACACGAACAGGCTCTCTTCCCCTCTACAAAAACTGTTCACTATTTCAGGATCACCGTTGCAATTTGATAATCCCACCTCATTTCTACTACAGCAAATCCTTCCCGGCCATCTCCTTCGCCCTTACTTCTAAAATGAGCGACTAGTTTCTCTTGTCTATTGTTTATACAATGGGCTGAAATGTCTCTTTCTGAACCATGATACTAACAAGTGCAAAGAGTTCATGGACTTTTTTGTCACCAAGACGGAGGTCATATGTTATCTTCCTCTGCCGCTTCCCACCTTTTTTCCATGAGCCAACTGGGCCAAACTTTCACTAATGTTCACCCTGCCCTTGCATCTTTCTCTAGTTTCTTTCCCATCTCTCCTCATGCCCCTTCTGAGTACATCTTGTCCATAGAACCCACCTCCTGCTTCATTGATCCTATTCCCAACTAAACTGACCATCCTACTTACCTTTCTGGTTTCTACCGAAGCTGATATTACTCATGGTTCTCTCCTCAGATACCATTCCCTTCTCAGAATTACAAAATGGTATCAGCACAGGAGGCCACTAGGTCTGCTGTTTGGGTAGTCTCTAAGGGCATCGCAACGACTCTCAGTTGCTTCTCATTTCCCTGTTTCCTTGCAATTTTTTCCCGTTCAAGTGCTCACCTAATTTCCTTTTGAAAGCCACAATTGAATCTTCCTCCCCCAAACCATCAGGTAGTGCATCCAGAACCAAACAACTCACCATGTTGAAAAAAACATCTTCATGTCGCTGTTAGTTCTTTTGACAATCACCTTAAATACATATCCTCTGGTTCACCACCTTTCTGCCAACCGAAACAATTTCTCTCTGCCTAGATTGCTCATGATTTTGGACACCTCGATCAAACCTCCTCTCAACCTTCCCTTCACTAAGGAGTACAAATCCAGCTTCTCCAATCTATCAACTTAATTGATTTCTCTGATCCCAGGAATTATTCATGTAAACATTTTCCACACCCTCTCTTAAGCCTTCATATTCTTCTTGGTTCCCAGAATTGAACACAATATTCCAGTTGAAGCTGCACCTTCTTAGCCTCCATTTAAGTCCAGGATCCTGCATTCCTTTTTGACCACTTACTCAACCTGTCACATTCAACTACTTATGCACATATGTCCCAGGTGTCTCGATTCCTGCTTTAGAATTATACCATTCTTTTTGACATTGCTTCTTATTTCTACCAAAATATTTTACTTCACACTTCTCTGCATTAAATTTCATCTGCCGTGTGTCCACACACTTAACGGGCCTGCTTCTGCCCTCTTGAAGCCCATCGCTACTTTCTTCAGCATTTATAATACTTTTAAGTTTTGTGTCAACTGCACATTTTGAAATCATTGCGCAGAAAAGGACCTTCAGTCCAATGTGGCTGTGCCAGTCAAAAACAACCACCTAACTATTGTAAAAAAGCAAATTACTGCTGATGCTGGATTCTCTTTGGTAACTATTGTAATCCCCCCACACACACACAATCTCCTCTGCTCCATGGAAAACAAAGCTCCAAAACCTAGGATTTGGCTCCCCACTCTGCAACTGGATCCTCGATTTTCTGACCAACAGACCACAATCAGTAAGAATGAACAACAACACCTCCTCCACAATAGTCCTCAATACCAGGCTGCGTACTTAGCCCCCTACTCTACTCTCTATACACACACAACTGTGTGGCTAAATTTGGTTCCAACTCCATCTACAAGTTTGCTGACGATATGACCATAGCGGGCCATGATGTGTTGGGTAAGCTGGGTCTGCGAGGACTGTGTTTATTGCAGCAGTGAGAGAGACAGGCTTCCAACACTTGAAGAAATGCAACTCTATTTTATTGAACTCTTAACTATTATACATACTTTAACTGTGGGTTGACACTATGCTGACTTGACTGGAGACCTGAGACTAACCTGACCAGACTGTCTTACTACCACATGGTGTATGTTCTAGTTGTTGCTCACGGGCTCTGGCTGTCTCAGAGGCTGGATCCCAAGAGAGCGGGAAAACTAGTGCCCTCCGGCTTTATAGTGGTCGTGTCCTGTCTGGTGATTGGCTGCTGTGTTCTGTGTGTTCATTGGTCATCCTGTGTGTCAATCAATGCCTGCCTGTGCACCATCATATACTTGTGTGTATATTATGACAGGCCAGATCTTGAATAACGACGAATCAGAATACAGGAGGGAGACTGGGAACCTAGTGCAGTGGTGCAGCGACAACAATCTCTCCCTCAATGCCAGCAAAACTAAAGAGCTGGTCATTGACTTCAGGAAGCAAAGTACTGTACACACCCCTGTCAGCATCAACGGGGCCAAGGTGGAGATGGCTAGCAGTTTCAAATTCCTAGGGGTGCACATCTCCAAAAATCTGTCCTGGTCCACCCACGTCGACACTACCACCAAGAAAGCACAACAGCGTCTATACTTCCTCAGGAAACTAAGGAAATTTGGCATGTCCACATTAACCCGTACCAACTTTTACAGATGCACCATAGAAAGCATCCTATCCGGCTGCATCACAGCCTGGTACGGCAACTGCTCGGCCCAGGACCGCAAGAAACGTCAGAGAGTCGTGAACACAGCCCAGTCCATCACACGAACCTGCCTCCCATCCATCGACTCCATCTACACCTCCCGCGGCCTGGGGAAGGCGGGCAGCATAATCAAAGACCCCTCCCACCCGGCTTATTCACTCTTCCAATTTTTTCCATCGGACAGGAGATACAGAAGTCTGAGAACACGTACGAACAAACTCAAAAACAGCTTCTTCCCCGCTGTTACCAGACTCCAAAACGACCCTTTTATGGACTAACCTCATTAACACTACACCCCTGTATGCTTCATCCGATGCCGGTGCTTATATAGTTACATGTATACCTTGTGTTGCCCTATTATGTATTTTCTTTTATTCCCTTTTCTTCCCATGTACTTAATGATCTGTTGAGCTGCTCGCAGAAAAATACTATTCACTGTACCTCGGTACACGTGACAATAAACAAATCCAGTCCAATCCAATCCAAAACAACCCCAGTCTATTCAATCTCTCTTCATAATAAAAACTCTCCGGCCCAGACAACATCCTAGTAAATTACCGCTGTATCCTTTCTTGTGCTATCACATCCCTCCCGTAATATGGATTCCAGCACTGCACACAATAAGCTAGCTGTGGCTTAACCAATCTTCGATACAAGTTCCAGCATAACCCTCCTGCTCTTAACTTCTATGCCTCAGCTAGTAAAGGCAAGTATACCATATGCCTTCTAAACCACTTTATCCACCTGCCACCTGTTCTACCTTAAGGGAAAGGTGTACCTGCACACCAAGGTCCCTCTGATCCTTGGTTCCTTCCCATTTATCATGTATTCCCTTGCCTTATTTGTCCTACCCAAGTGCATCACCTCACACATATTCAGACTGAATTCCATTTGCCACGATCAACCCATCTCATCAGCCCATCTATATCCTCCTCACTATTCACCGCCCCACCAATTTTCGTGTCATCTGAAAAGTTACTGATCAACTCCTTCATTCATGTCTAAATCATTTATATAAACCACAAATAGCAAGGGCCCCAACACCGATACCAGCGGGACACCACTGGACAGAGACTTCCAGTCAGGAAATCACCCCTTGATTATCACCCTGTGCTTCCACCACAGGCAATTCTGGCTCCGGTCAGCACGGTAGCATAGTAGTTAGCACAATTGCTTCACAGCTCCAAGGTCCCAGGTTCGATTCCCGGCTTGGGTCACTGTCTGTGTGGAGTCTGCACGTTCTCCCGTGTGTGCGTGGGTTTCCTCCGGGTGCTCTGGTTTCCTCCCACAGTCCAAAGATGTGCAGGTTAATTGAATTGGCCGTGCTAAATTGCCCTTAGTGTCCAAAATTGCCCTAGTGTTGGGTGGGGTTACGGGGATGGGGTGGAGGTGTAGGTAGTGTGCTCTTTCCAAGAGCCGGTGCAGACTCGATGGGCCGAATGGCTCCTTCTGCCCTGTAAGTTCTATGAAATTTGCCCAATTGCCATGGATCCCATGGGCTCTTACCTTCGCTTTTGGTCTCCCATGTGGGAGCTTATCAAAATCTGCCCTGCACACCCATCAAGGTAATTCATGTATATCGAGAAAAGCAGTGGTCTAAATACCAACCTCTGGGGAATCGCACTATGTACTTTCCACAAATTTATGAAATGACTTAACTTTAAGTACAACCAGTCTTTCTAATATCACCTCTCTATCAATTTTTACCCCACCCAGTGTCTTGACCATCTCTTTCTTCATAGAGCAGGAGTAGGCCATTTAACCTGTCGATCCTGCTTTACCATTCAATTAGGGCTTTTCACAGTAACTTCATTGAAGCCTACTTGTGACAATAAGCGATTACTATTATTAGATCATGGCTGATCATGTACCTCAAAGCCACTTTCCTGAGTTATCCCAATGTCATTAATATCCAGGAATCTTTCAATCTCTATCTTGAATCTGCTCAATGATTGAGCTTCCACAGCCCTCTGGGGAAGTGAATTCCAAACTTATGCCACTCTCTGTGAAGAAATGCCTCCTCATTTCAGTGCTGAATGGCCAATCTGTTATTCTGTGCCTTCTGGTTCTAGACTCACTAACCAGGGGAAACATCATGGACTAGATTCTTCATTTCACAATGCCAGAAATGAGAATCTTGTGAAATGAAAAGAAAAAAAATCAGTTTTGCGTTCAACGCTGATTCCGTCGACATGCTCCGGTCCCTGACTGGCTGTGATATCGAGGTTTGCGCCTCACGCCGGCGGATCCATGCAAAACCATAATATCATTGAGGATTGGCCACTTCTTGTCTACCCCTCCACGATGCTCCGCCCTCTCATGAATACGAAACAGTAGAATAATTTACAAATGGGGTCTGGGTGCCATGGCTACGGAGGCAGAGTGGGAAGAGAGAGAGAGAGAGAGAGGAGAGTGAAGCTCTTACAAACAGCTCCAGGCTCTTTGCCACTAGCACTGGCCCAGCAGTTATAATGGCCGCTGGGCTGGGACTTGCTCTCAATTCGTGCCGGCAGAGTGCTGGCTCAAAGAACAAAGGCAGCACGGTGGCACAGTGGTTAGCACAGATGCCTCATGGCGCAGAGGGCCCAGGTTTGATCCTGGCCAGGGTCAAAATGGGATATTGTGCATGGAGTCAGAAGAAATAGGAGAGGCGTTGAATGAATACTTTTCTTCAGTGTTCACCAAGGAGAGGGGCCATGTTTTTGAGGATGAGAGTGTGATACAGGCGGGTAGGCTGGAGGAGGTAGATGTTCTGAGGAAGGATGTATTAGCAATTTTGAAAAACCTGAGGTCGACAAGTCCCCTGGGCCAGATGGGATATGTCCAAGGATTCTTTGGGAGGCAAGGGATGAGTTTGCAGAGCCTTTGGCTTTGATCTTTGGGTCCTCACTGTCCACGGGGATAGTGCCAGAGGACTGGAGAGTAGCGAATGTTGTTCCTCTGTTCAAGAAAGGGAATAGGAATGACATTGGTAATTATAGGCCAGTTAGTCTTACTTCGGGGGTCGGTAAGCTAATGGAAAAGGTCCTGAAGGATAGGATTTATGACCATTTGGAAAGATGCAGCTTAATTCGGGATAGTCAACAGGGATTCGTGAAGGGTAAATCTTGCCTCACAAATTTGATTGAATTCTTTGAGGACGTAACTAAGTGTGTAGATGAAGGTAGTGCAGTTGATGTCGTATACATGGATTTTAGTAAGGTGTTTGAGAAGGTTCCCCATGGTCGGCTCATGAAGAAAGTAAGGAGGTTTGAGATAGAGGGAAATTTGGCCAATTGGATAAATAACTGGCTATCACATAAAAGACAGAGGGTGGTGTTGGATGGAAAATTTTCAGACTGGAGACCAGTTACCAGCGGCGTACCACAGGGATCAGGGCTGGGTCCTCTGCTATCAGAAAAAGCGTCTGACTATCCTGATTTGCTTACCAAATAGCGATCCCAATGCACTCTCTTCAGTCCCGGCAGGAACACAGGGCGAGATTCTCCGCAAATGCGGAGAATCGTAAAGGCTGCCGTGGGACAGGCCGTGGACCCACGGCAGCCTTCACGGCCACTTCCGGGGCCGGTTTCCCCCCCCGGGCGGGGCTAGGAGCGCGGCTCCGTGTGTTACGGCGGCGCAGCCTTGACGTCGATCGTCAAGGCCGCACATCAAGCATCACGGCGGCTGACACGGCCGATTACGTCAGTCGCGCATGCGCAGGTTGGACAACGCCAACCCGCGCATGCGCAGTTGGCGTCTTTCTCCTCAGCCGCCCGGCATGACATGGCAGCTTGACCTTGCCGGGCGGCGGAGGGGAAAGAGTGCGTCTGTTTTGGACGCTGGCCCGACGATCGGTGGGCACCGATCGCGGGCCTGTCCCCTCCTGAGCACAGTCGTGGTGCTCCCGTGCCAATCGTGCCTCTAGATGCCCCAAACGGGCATCTGCCGCCCGTTTCACGATGGCAACGAGCAGGCGTGTTTGCTGCCGTGGTGAAACGGGCGTGAAGGGCCGGCCGCTTGGCCCATCGGCCTCGGAGAATCGCCGCTCGCCGTAAAAAATGGCGAGCGGCGATTCGTGGCGTGGGTCGGGCGTGGGGAGGAAGAATAGCGGGAGAGCGTGAAAAATGTCGGGAGGCCCTCCCGCTATTCTCCCACCTGGTGTGGGGGGGGGGCGGAGAATTGCGCCCACAGTCTCCCCAGCAGAGAATTCCGGCCCAAATCAACATCTTCCTTGTCATACCCTGTAAGAATTTTAAAGATTCAATAAGATAACCTCTCTTTCTTTGAAACTATTTTTTTTTAATTTTTTATTAAAAAATAATTTTTATTGAAAGAATTTTTTACATGAAGATATTTACCCCAACTAACTATAAAATATTACAAAATATTCCCTCTTAACAAATATCCCCCCCCCGCCCGAACTCGAGCGCGCGTTGTCCCTCCCCCCCTCCCCCCTCCCCCAAAAACAAACAAGGCAACAATCAACATCAAACATGAACTGCGAGCAAATTTGCCCGCATTTCAACCGTAAATAACCCACCACAACCGTTGTTGCCACCCCCCCCTCCCCCCCCGGGTTGCTGCTGCTGCGACCTCTGTACCCTATCTCTGAGCCAAAAAGTCGAGGAAAGGCTGCCACCGCCTGAAGAACCCTTGTACCGACCCTCTCAGAGCGAATTTGACCCTTTCCAACTGAATAAAGCTTGCCATGTCATTAATCCAAGTTTCCACGCTTGGAGGCCTCGCGTCCTTCCACTGTATTAGTATCCTTCTTCGAGCAACTAGGGACGCAAAGGCCAGTACTCCAGCCTCTCTCGCCTCCTGCACCCCCGGCTCCACCCCAACCCCAAAGATCGCAAGTCCCCATCCTGGTTTGACCCTGGATCCCACCACCCTCGACACCGTCCTTGCCACCCCCTTCCAGAACTCCTCCAGTGCCGGACATGCCCAGAACATATGGACATGGTTCGCTGGACTTCCCGAACACCTGACACATCTGTCCTCACCCGCAAAGAACCGACTCATCCTTGTCCCCGTCATATGGGCTCTATGTAGCACCTTAAATTGAATGAGGCTAAGCCTCGCACACGAGGAGGAAGAATTAACCCTCTCCAGGGCATCAGCCCATGTCCCATCCTCTATCTGTTCTCCCAGCTCCCCCTCCCACTTGGCTTTCAGCTCCTCTACTGATGCCTCCTCCGCCTCCTGCATTACTTTGTAGATGTCCGATATCCTCCCCCCTCCGACCCAAACCCCCGAGAGCACCCTATCACTCGCCCCCCTACTGGGGAGCAAGGGAAACCCTTCCACCTGGCGTCTAGCAAATGTCTTCACCTGCAAATGTCTAAACATGTTTCCCGGGGGAGCCCGAATTTCTCCTCCAGCTCTCTCAGGCTCGCAATTCTTTGAAACTATTGAGAATACAGGCCCAGTTTCCTCAATCTCCCCTCAGAAGACACTCCGGCCATCTACGGGATTAGTCTGGTGAACCGCTATTGTACTCGATCCATGGTAAGCATATCCTTCCTTAGGTAAGGAGAATAAAACTGTACACAATACTCCAGGTGTGGTCTCACCAAGGCTCTATCCAAAACCTCAGACCCTCAGCTTCATACGATTACGCCCCAACCTCAACAAATTTTGTGCTCGACACAAAGCTGAACTCTTCTTCCTCCATCTCCATGCTCTCTTTTTCAGGCAGAAGTCTCTTCCCCCCCCCCCTCCCCCCCCCCCCCCCCTCCCCCCCCCCCACTCACCTCCAGCATTCTCCCTGGGCCCCTCCTTCAGGCTGCTTTACTGCTCGTGATCTTTTCATTGAGAATTGTCGGTGTGAATCGGCCATCTCAATTTCTCTGCTCCTCTCACGCACTCTAACCTGTCTCCTTTTGGACTTGCTGCACTCTGCTCTCTGGTCCTTAACCTTAACTTTGTCATCAAACCCACCACCAAGTCTGGGGCTGTTGTTGTTTGGCGTACTAGCCTCTACCTCGCAGAGCCTGAACGCCAACTCTCAGATATTTCTCCCTACCGTCCCTGAACCATGACCCCACAACTGAGTATCAAGCCATTGATTCCTGGATTGTCACTGACATTATCTCCTCTGCAGAACTTCCCTCCACAGCTTCCAATCTCAGTCTCCCAACCTGGACAGCCCGCTTCTACCTCCACCCAAAATCCACAAACAGAACTGTCCCGGTAGGCCCATCACGTCAGCCTGAACTAATTTCTTCCTATCTTGACTCCATACACTTTCTTCTTGTCCAGTCCTTTCCCATCTACATCCGCGATTCCTCTGCTGCCCGACATCACAACAACTTCCAGTTCCTAACGCCTCCTCTTTACCATGGATGTCTAATTCCTCTATACCTCCATTCCCCACCAGGATTATCTGAGGACTCTCCACTTCTTCCTCGGATAGAGGCCTCAAGAATCCATATCCACCACCAATCCTCCATCTGACTGAACTTGTCCTCTCACTTAACAATTTCTCCTTTAACTTGGTCATACTTCATCCAAACCAAAGATGTGACGATGGATACCTGTATGGGTCTCAGTTTTCCCTGACTCTTCATGGATATGTGAAATATCGCTTGCTCCATCCAGTCCAACTCTGGCCCCCTTGCAACTCTTTTATCAGTACATGATGACAATTGCATTGATGCTTCATTTCCTGCCTGGATCTGGAAAAACTTTTCAATTTTGCTTCCAATTTCCACCCCTTTATCACATGGTCCATCTCCGACACTTCCTTTCCCTTCCTTGACTTCTTTGTCTCCATTTCTGGGGCTAGACTGTCCAATAGTGTCCATTACAAGCCCACCGTTTCTCAGAGCTACCTTGACTCCAGTTCTTCTGTTTTCAGATTTCCAAATGCGCTGCCCCCCTAGACAACATTCTCTCCTCCTCTTTGTGCACTGCATATAGAATTTGATCATTTTAGCATAATTAATTTCCAATCCTAGTCAAACGGCTTGCTTATATATGCATAATTTATGCTGCTCATCAGCCTAGATATACAAGACTAGTTGCTGTTAGTGGCAACATGCAGCATGACTTCAAAGATATAACAGCAAATTAATATTCAACTCGGCAAAGTACTACTCGCTCAGAGTCGGGACAGAGAAGCAAGGAAAAAAAAACAGTAATTGAGTGAGAGCAGGGATAGTGTGAAACGGGAAAAAAAATCAAATGAAGGCATAGCAAATGAGCAGAAGCCATGTGGCAAGGTGACAGATTACAAATAAAACTGAGCAGGTTGAGAAAGCAAGAGATTACCGAGTGAAAAGGGATGTGGGAGAGCAAGAGTGAGCAACAAATGAACTGGCGAAGGGAAAGAACATGAAAACAGTGATGGAGTAGGACAGACAAAAGGAGCAGCAACAGAGGGGGAGGGGGAAGTGGAAAAAATAACTTTGGGAAAGAGAAAGTAGGAGTGTCTAAGATATATATAGATATATATTATGTGGGAGAGAAGCAACTGGCTGGGGTTGCAAGGGTGGGGTAAGACATGCTAAAGGAGTGACATACGCCAGTGATTTTCCAAAATCCTGGTCACTACCCTAGTCAAGTTTAGAATACTAAAGGGTATTTATTTCCTTCCTCTTACCTTCATGTGCCAGAGCAGGTTTAAAAAACTAAAGTGATATTGTCAAAATTTTCAACAACCAATACAAGATAAAGAGGCTTTCAAGTTATATTGGCAGATTTTGAAGCAGAAGAAATTTGACAAATTGAATAGCAGGCATAAATAATGTTGCCGCCCGAGTGCGGAACCTCAGGGAGTATAATATTATTACACACTTTCAAATGAACTCGAGCACATAAATCTTTCGATAAACATATTCACTGTCTTAGTAATGTTGCTTAACTTGAGGAAGGAGCAGAGCTCCGAAAGCTAGTGTTTGAAACAAACCTGTTGAACTTTAACCTGGTGTTGTAAGACTTCTTACTGTGCTCACCCCAGTCCAACACTGGCATCACATCATTACTTCATAATGAGCCTTCCTTAGCTTCTGCTACCATGGTGTCCTGCCTGACCCCCTTTCTTCCAACCGAAAAGCGAATCTTTGCACAACTTTTGTCACACACATCCTGCTTAATGTTCCCCTCGTTCATCAACTGACCGTTAACTGATCTTAAATCTAAAAATGTTGTCTTTGTCTTTAAGTCAATCCATTGCCTTGGTCCATCCAGTCATATAGACACACACACACACATATATATATATGTATCTGATCTACCTACCTAATCCCATTTACCAGCCCTTGGCCCATAGATTTGAATGTTTTGATGTGCCAAATGCTCATCCAGGTACTTTCAAAGTGTGTGAGACCACCCTCCCAGGCAGTGCATTCCAAATCGTCACCACCCTCTGTGTAAAAAGGCTTTTCCTTACATCCGCCCTAAACCTCCTGCCCGCATCTTGAACGTGTCTCCCCTTGCTACTGACTCTTCAATTAAAGGGAATTAAAGGGCTCCCTATCCACACCTTTCACAGTCTTGTACACCTCAAACAGATCTCTGCTACAACGGAACAATCCAAGCAATCTAACCTCCCTTCATAACTTATATGTTCCATCCCAGGAAATACCCTGGTGAATCTCCTCTGAACCCTCTCCAGTGCACTCACATCCTTCCTATGACATGGCGACCAGAGCTGCACACAGTACTCCAGCCTCAGCAAAGTTCTATACAACACAAACACGACCTCCCTGAATTTGCAATCAATGCCTCAATTGATAAAGACAAAATCCCCATGCGCTCTTTTCACCATCCTATTAACCTGCCTTTTGTTTATGGATAAAAACACCAAGGTCCCTTAGTTCCTTAGAACTTCCTAGTGTCATGTAGTTCATTGAATACTCGTTGTCAAATTACTCCTTCCAAAGTATCACCTCACACATTTCAGGGTTAAATTCCATCTGCCACTTACCTGCCCATTTGACCATCCCATCTATATCTTCCTGTAACCCAAGGCACTAAACCTCACTGTTAACTACCCGGTGAATCTTTATGTCATCCACAAACTTGTTGATCCTACCACCCCCCACATAGTCATGGAGAATAATAGGGGGCCCAGCACAAATCCCTGTGGTATGTCACAAGACACTGGCTTCCAGTCACTGAGGCAGCCTTCTATCATCACCTTCTGTGTCCTACAACTAAGCTAATTTTGAATTGACGTGACCACTTACGTGAGACTCACTGCTCTGTAGTTCCCTGGCTTATCACTGCAACCCATCTTAATTTGCACAACTCCTCCTCAAAAACTTTAGATTACCTTTCCAGCATCTCTCTTTATGATTTGTCTGTTTTCCTCAAACCAATCTGTAAAGGTCCTTGGGATGTTTCTGCATTAAAGATGCTATAGAGATACAAGCTATTGTTCAGAAGGTTATCTTTACATTACCTATGTACTTTCCGATAGATATTTTCTGTCAACTGTGGGAAAAAGTAATTATAGGTTCTATTTGAGAAACATGACCCAATATATAAATAATTAGTCCTAGCTCATAATTTGGCAATACTGTACTCATGTGACATAAAGTTAAAATTCAAGAAACAATGGATAAACAACCACACCAAAGAATTGGGCATTGTAACCATACAAAACCTTCTGAATTGTAAATTAAATTTCTTGAGAGCAATAAATAATTGTATGCAAGATTCTGACAAACCAGTCCTACAACATTAGAAGATTTAGTCAGTGTCCGAAAATGGAGCTACATTAATTTTTGTGAACAGTGACATTTTATTCTGTCAAGGAATATTTGGCTAACACACAATCAAGTCTGTGTGTTCCGTGGAAAGGATTTTCTATTTTGGGATAATGTTTCAATATTCAAAGCCAAAATACAATTAGATAGCTCATTTAAGTACCAATTTATGAAATCAATGTGCCACATCTGATTAGAGAACATTGCTGATCCTGGATGAAATGCTTTCCTTTCAGAATCGTGGATATTACTAAGCCAAAGATAATAAGTGACTAATAGGGTTTTCTTTTCTTGATTCAACAATACCTCAAAAGGTTTCCACAGCACACTGGTTATCCATATTGTAAAACTTTGGTCTTTTTGAATACTTATAAAGCAGTTTTAAAATTGCTTTGCATAAGACGGCCAATATGCAGTAAGGCATTTCTGGGATCACCACAACTCTTGCTTGCATCATTACTTCAGGCATCATGGAATCTAAACGGTACATTATTGTCGAAACATAGAAAACAAAGCTGCAAAATTCGGCAAACTATGTTTCTTGTAATACTGTAGAACAGTTGTGTTCGAATGATGTGGTGCATGGACCATAGAACTGTAATTAGATTAATTTAACTCAATCTATTGCTTTACAATAAACATCTACTGCAATTAAGAAGTGAGACAACGACTAAAAATAAAGGCATATTTTGGCCCTCATCTCACTGCAAACAATGAAGTGATTATTTACAGAGATTAATTATTTTCCTCTTATTTTCCTGCTCTTATTTTGTCATTTTGAATTATTCTCATTTTATCTTCCAGATAAAATGCACTGCTCCACATTTAAGAAATAGCTTTGTGGCCAACACTCTAAGATTGTGGATTGACGGTCAACTCAATGACTAGACTACTTCACCTTTGCATATATTAAACATGTTCTAGATAGTATACAGTACGTAAAGTCCCAGATGACCATTGGCTTCTTTCCCCTTTGAGGGCCGACTGGTGGCAATTTAATCTGAGGATCACATCTCACGCAAGGGGCAAGGTTGAGAAGGCGGGGCCGTCATGAATAATCTCAGCCGGTACAGGAACTGAACCCATGCTGTTGACCTTGTTCTGCTTCACAAACAAGCTAACTGAGCTAAACCTACCTCAGATAGTCTGTAGCATTGTTGCAAGTGCCATCCATTTTTGGGTCCTAATGTTTGCTCACATTGTTTGCAGTTCAATTTCACAAGCCCTGCCTATATTCCTTTTAAAACTGCCATTACTCCAACTCCTTCTCCCATCCGTTTGGTTTAACCACAATCCTATCTCAACTTCCGTCTTTTCTCTATGTCCTTATCTTCCAGCTCCATGAACAACCCTCTGACAAACTTTCTGTTCAAACCTCTATGGTCCAGCTTTTCCTCTACAAAAACATGGATTACCCTGGTCAAAGTTACAAATGACATCTGTTGTGATTGCTGCCATGGTACATTAATGGTCCCGTCCTCCTTGATTCTCTGCAGCGTTTGATGCAGTTAATTAAGCCATCCTCCTCCAGTGCTTCTCAACTGTTGTCCAGCTCCATGATACTGGCCTGGAGTGATTCCACTCTTATCCGACCAAGTACAGCCAGTGTGTCTTATCGTGATTCTTCAAGAAATATAGGTCGAGCAACTGTTATCCGAAATCCTTACGGCCTATCACATTTCAGATAATTTTGGTTTAGGGATATGGTATATAGGCTTGGGTCTACTTAAATTATAAAAGCGTAAGCTAGCTACATTACAAAAGCCTAAGCTAGCTATAGTCTAAAGTAAATAAAAGCAAGATGTATCACTTAATAATAAATGCAGGGTACATGTAATAGGTTCCCCAGAGGCGATTCTGCTTATATAGAACATACATACAGTGCAGAAGGAGGCCATTCGGCCCATCGTGTCTGCACTTAAGCCCTCACTTCCATCCTACCCCCATAATCCAATAACCCCTCCTAAACATTTTGGATACTAAGGGCAATTTAGCACAGCCAATCCTCCTAACCTGCATGTCTTTGGACTGTGGGAGGAAACCGGAGCACCCAGAGGAAACCCACGCAGGCACAGGGAGAACGTGCAGACTCTGCACAGACAGTGACCCAGCGGGGAATCAAACCTGGGACCCTGGCGCTGTGAAGCCACAATGCTACCTTATAGGAGAGAGTTCAGAGTTTTGATATGCAGACAAAGAACTGGATTTCCCATGCTAAAGGTAGCGTGTGGTTGGCGAGGTTCATGTTGGCTCGGGTTGTGTCAGCTCGGGTCAGGGACTTCCCGTGCCGGAAGTCAAAAAGTTTCAAGTGTGGTTTTTGGACATGTTCGATTTTTGGATTTACGGATAAAGGATATATGGCCTGTATATTTATCCCTCTCCTCTTCATCATCTACAGCTTTTGCCTTGACTATGGTAGCAGACACAGTCATCTATACTACGTGCTCATGATACCTAGTTCCTAGATTGTGCTATTTCTCTCAATGCCATGACATTAAATTCAGATGAGTCAAAGTTTCCTTCAATTAAAATTAGAATGGCTAATATAATCATTTTTAGCCACCACCTGCTCAAGTTCGCTTCCATAGCCACTTGCTCAGCTGAATATGATTTTGAAAAAGATTAGCAAAATGTTCTTTCCAAAGTTACGTTTCAAATCATAATAGCTATTTATCAACTTTCACCTCTGCAATATCATCTGCCTTTGCTCCTTTCTCATTGTCACTATTGAGGAAACATTTTCCCACTTTTCTCACATGATTTTCCCAATTCCACTATTGCTAGCCTTTCATTTTGACCCTCAAACTCCAAGCCATTCAAAACTGTTCTGCCGAAAGTCCTACTTTGCTGTTAGCCAATATCCTCTGCTGTTTATTTATATAGTTCTGTCGCCCATGCAAAAGACTAGGCCAGGTTAATAACATGATGTTTAGACCAAACACTTAAACCATAGATACTCTGAAGTCACCTGACATTGACATAACAGATGCCTGGAGTATGATAATGATTTACTTCAGACTGAGACCCGCACAATACTAAACCAAAGTGCCATCAGTCTCGTACACAAACTCCCAGACCGCTCCCACCTCACCTCCTACATATTCAAGAGGACTAAGCATCTAGAATGGCTGCCCCAATGGGCATCCTCTGTTCTGCACAATATTCAAAGAGCAGCAGAACCAGAGGCTTTTGCATGATACACAGTGGTGTAAACCAGCTGCCCATTAGCTACTACTCCAATTGCTGGCACTCTTTATAATGCCATTTTTACATTCAGGTGTGGGCAATTGGGAGCACAGTAGTTGCACGGTTGCTTCACAGCACCTGGGATCCGGGTTCAATTCCCGGTTTGGGTCACTGTCTGTGCGGAGTCTGCACATTCTCCGTGTCTGCATGGGTTTCCTTCGAGTGCTCTGGTTTCCTTCGAGTACTCCGGTTTCCTCCCACAAGTCCAGAAAGGCGTGTTTGTAAGGTGAATTGGACATCCCAAATTCTCCCTCTGCATACCCGAACAGGCGCCATAGTGTGGCGACTAGGGGCTCTTCACAATAACTTCATTGCAGTGTTAATGTAAACCTACTTGTGACACAAATAAAGATTATTATTACTGAGTTCTACAGCACATGTCTTTTGGCAAGGTTTGTGCAGAATTCAGGTACAGTTCCTCCATAAAAGGATACAGGAAATTCAGTCTGATTCTGAAGATACCTTCCTGATGAGATTAAGTGAATGTCTGCAATAACAAAGCCATCCATCATAACATTTTAATCCAAATAAAGGTCACTTATCCTTTGTTTGTAAATTTGAATACTGAACAGATCTAAAAACCGTATTTCTTTGAACCTTATCGAATTTTAGCACAGGTTGTTCCTGACCCGAGCTGACACAACCCAAGACAACATGAACCTCGCCAAACAGATATTTTTTACTGCAGGATGTCCCTGACTCGTGCGAACACGGACCTCGCTAACTGCATCCGACCTTCAGTGTGGAAAGTCCCTGACCTGAGCCCCCATGATCCGACTCGACATTAATTTCACCAACTGCACCTGACCTTTAGCGTGGGAAGTCTAGTTGTTTGTCTACACATCAACACTCTAAACCCTCTCCTACAAGCAGGATCGCAGATGGAGCCACAGGTGGGCACTGAATACAGGTACCATGTATTTATTAACAGCAGAATTCTGTGGATGCTGGAAATCTGAAATAAAAACAACAAATGCTGGATAAACTCAGTAGGTCTGGCAACATCTGTGGAGAGAATCAGAGTTCACGATTCAAGTCCATGTGACCCTTTTACAGAACTGAAGAGGGATAGAAATGTAATGAATCATATAGTTGGAGAAGGCGGTGATGGAGGTGGGGCAGACAAGAAGACCAGGGATAGCTAGGAGCTGAGGAGAGATTGACAAATATGTCATGGACATAAAACAAAGGGTGTATTAATGGTAGTATTAAGGGCTGAAGAAGTGCTAATAGTGGCAGAACGTGTTAATAGAACAATGCCCAGTAAAAGCAAAATCAAAAAATATGGGACAGATAGCTTTGTGGCAAAAGGGTGGGGTAATATTGGGGGAAGACAAGGAAACCAAAAAAACAAAAAAAGGGGGTCAAGATGGATGGGAAAGTTCACAATCTAAATTTGTTGAACTCAATGTTGAATCCAGAAGCTGTAACGTGCTTAATAGGGGCTGGATTCTCTACTTTAGGGACTATATCCCCACACCGTCATACAAACTGTGGCCTTTCATGCCAGAAACACTGGCGTCTAAAGGCTACATATTCACAGCTCTGCAGGGAGCTAGCAGGGACCCGTCGTGAAGCTTGCAGCACTTCCGGGTCTGAGGCCACTCATGCGCATGACGGCCTCCAACTGCCGCACCATGCTCCATGGCAGACTCAGCCCGCAGAACTAGACATTGCAAATTGTGCCCCCGATTGGTCACACGCCCAACCCGGACCGCCCGCCCAAAAGTAGCCCGGTCCCATATGAGGCCCCCCTGCCCTCCAATTGGCCCGCCCCCGATCATGGCGGCCGCGGGAGTATCCTGAACAGCTGGAACCATGTTAGATCCACGCCATCGGGACTTTGGCCGGCGGGGGCGGAGAATGGCAGGGCGGGCCTCCAGCAATGGCCGCAGGTGGGTGATACGCGGCGCATTTCCCTACTACACCTCTTTCCAAGGTCGGAGAATCGAGGAACCGGCGCCGGTCCCGACCATGCGCGAAAGTGGATTCTCCATCCGGGCGCCGGATGCGATTTCGGCGTCGGGGTGCGGAGAATCCAGCCCAGGTGTTGCTCTTGCACTTTGCGCTGGGCATCACCAGAGCATTGTGGCAGGACTAGGATGGACATGTGGGCATCAGAGTTGAAATGGCAAGCGACCGGAATGTTGGGGTCATGCTTGTGGATGCAGCAAAGGTGCTCCACAAAGTGGAGTCTGCCTTTAGTCTCCCAAATGAAGAGGAGACCACATAGGGAGCAGCAAATACAGTAAACCAAATTGAAGGAGGTGCTAGTGAAATGCTGCTTCACCTGAAATTTGTACTTGGGTCCTTGGACAGTGAGGAAGGAGGAGATGAAGGAGCAGATATTGTACCTTCTGCAATTGAAGGGGAGTGTGCCATGGGAAGGTGAAGGAGGAGTTGGGGTAATGGAGGAGTGGGATCAGGGTATCACAGAGAGTCCCTCCAGAATGCTGACAGTGGGAGTGAGGAGAAGATGTGGCACCTTCTTAGAGTTGGCGGAAATGGCGTAGGATGAACTATTGTATGCGGAGCCGGTGGGGTGAAAAGTGAGGACAAGACATGTTTAAGTGCCCTGTCAACCACTGTGTGTGTGTGTGTGTGTGTGTGTGGGGGGGGGGAGAGAGAGAAAGAGAGAGAGAAAGAGAGAGAGAGAAGGGAACTTAGTTTAAGGAAAAAAAGAAGACATGTCCCAAGTGCTGTTTTTGAAGGTGCCATCACCGGTTCCTGGGAGGACTCCACCCCGTTCTCCCAGTTTCTCTGCATCCACCTTGTGTGTTCCGATGAGCCTTCTGGACTCAATATGAAATTCAATAGTTTCACATTGTGAACTTCCACTGAGCACTGGCCTTTGATCTCCTATTAACATAATCTGTTACGTTATCTTTATGTCACTATTAGCAATTCTTTAACCCTTGTTGCCACCATTAACACTCTCATCCTCTTAAGCCCATGACATCTTTGTCAATCTTCCTTAGCCCCGAGCTTTCCCCGATCTTCTGTTCTGCCCCACCTCCTCTACCCCCTTCTTCAACTATGACTTATTGCAGTTCTATCCCCCTTCAATTCTTTAGAAGGTTCATATGGACATGAAACATTAACTCTGTTTCTCTCTCCACAGATCCTGCCAGACCTGCAGAGTTTATCCAGCATGTTCTGTTTTTATTATTACGTGTTATGTTTTACCTTTATAGCTATTTTATTTTATTCAGACTACAGCTAGCCTAGGCATAGGCCACTGTAATGTATGAAGGCCAAGTTCTAAAACAGAATGCATCCTAAACGCAATCAGCTCCGAGAATTCCAGATAACTAACATTTTAAGTGTATATTTTCCCCCAATTTTTAAAAAGATTAATTTTGATTTTTTAAAAAGGCCAGGGCAACACCTGGGGAATAATGAAATAGTAAGCAATAAGGATGATACAAGCAAACATGATATGGTTCTAATCCAGTGCAAAAATGGAAATATCACACGCAACCAGACAATTTGATAATACAGATAGTAATTTCAGATTGAAGTGTCATCATCTCAGTGATCAGAGTGACATACCACAGTTTGATCTCCTTGATGGTTTTTATGTGGTTATTCACTTCTCTTGAAGGATTAATAATCAGGGAAGAGTGCCCATTTAATCGTAATTCATAACTTTTCTGAACTGAATTTTTAAATTACATGCCTGTCCAGAGAAATTCTATTCCCCGGTTTTAAATTTTAAACCCAAACATACTGCTAAAACATCTGTAATATAACAAAATGAAACCCCTCAAACGTTCGAAGTAACTTTATTAAATATGTATTAAAATAAGGGCGAAGGAAACTTAAAAAAAAAAAATCTGTCCAGACTGTATAGTTGATTGCTGGGAAGTATGCTACCCGGATGTTTATTTGCTGTAACCAGTCTTGATACATGTTTGTAATAAAATACATTTAAAAAAAAGAAAACTATTTTAAATACTAAAAGCACTTCTGCTCACCTGGGCTTCCCTTTCCATTATTCTCACCTATGTTTATTAGAGAGTTCGGGAGAGCGATCAAACTAATTTTCTGCAGCACTATGCTTTTGGTCCAATGAGAGGGCAGGTACTGTTGGACCATATTCTGGGGAATGAGTTGATCCAAGTGGATCAAATAACAGTGGGAAAGCATTTAGGGGACAGTGACCATTGCACCATAAGGTTTAAGTTGGCCATGCCATGCGAAAGTCCAAAGTACAATCCAGAGCAGGAATATTTAATCGGGGGAAAGCCAACATTGATGGGATGAGAATACAACCGAGTCGGATGAGTTGGAATCAAATGTTGGTAGAAAAGAAAGTGGCTGAACAATAGGCTACCTTCAAAGAAATAGTATTGCAGGCAATGTCAAGGTATATTACCTTGAGGGGAAAAGGCATAGCAAATGAAATCTAAAACACTCTGGATGATGAGAGGGTTAGGGGTGAAGATGAAAAGGAAAAGTGTACGTATGACAAATGTCAGGTAGAAAATATGGTGATATGCATCACTGTAAATACACAAGGGGTTAATGTAGGTACACTGCAACTAGGTAAACAATAGGGAGCACCAGAGACATCATGACATGCAGACATACAGCTATTGAATGCATAGATTAGGACACAACCAATGGGCAGTCAAGACACCCAGAGGTGACACTACCACAAAGGGGCTATCCATATAAAAGGACAGGGCACACATGCTCTTTCTCTTTCCACTGGTGACAACCGTAGTGACATTCAGGGTGTATGTATCAGTTAGCACCTTCTACACGTAGTTCGGAACTAGTCTGGTCTAGTTAGTTATAACAAGCACGTTTAGATTAGTAGAGTGTCAAATCCACAGCGAACTGTATGCATTGCTTAACAAGTTCAATAAAGCGTATTGAACCAACATCACAGTTTGGAGTCTACTTTCAAATACAACTGCATCCAGTTGCAGTCCATGTTACCCCAAAGGCACCAACGTCAACACCAAGCGCGACAAAACCATCAACACTGGAACAACGACTGGTACGACATGATACAACTCTGCAAATGCAGGACAATGAAACAACACAGCTCCTAACACTGGCAAGGGTGCAGCCATACCATGGCATGACAGCAAACCAGCTTTCAAGGCAGATGAGTTTGCTCCACTACGAACACGCAATCCAGCTTTCAAGGCAGATGACATACTGCATCAATATCGCAATCACAAGAAACAGTCCAGGTTGGACAACACAGATGACATACTGCGTCGCTACCACAAGCATAGAAAAAAAAGAGTCCAAATCAGACAACAAAGTGATTTGACCATTTGCACACCTCCTGATCACTTCTTGGTCCTTAAGCACAGGGACACTGACGGCGTTCTCAAGGGAATGACATCAACATTGACACTTCCTCAATAGCACAAGAAAGCCACTCGACCATATTAATTCATGAACTTTGGACTCATACATATTATATGGTATTGTGTAATCATCACTGTCATCTTGATTTGTACATGTCATCACTTATCTACCTATTTTGTTCAATTTTCTTTAACACTGTACAGCAAATATGTAACATGAAAAAAGGTGGGATGTGGTGATATGCATCACTGTAAATACACAAGGGGTTAATGTAGGTACACTGCAACTAGGTAAATACTAGAGGGAGCACCAGAGACATCATGACATACACCTAATGAACACATAGAATAAGACACGACCAATGGGCAAGTAAGACACCCAGAAGTGACACTACCACAAGGGGGCTACCCAGATAAAAGCACAGGGCACACATGCTCTTTCTCTTTCCATAGGCGACAGAGAGAAAGACAGGGGCAGATCAGGAAGCATCACACCCACCGTATGGATTAGAGCAGACTGGTTAGTTAGATTGAGTTACTATAGTAAGATCAGCAGGAGAGTCGAACTCAAGTAGGAGAATTGTTAACTGTTCAATAAATGTGTTAAACCTATCTCCAAGTCTGAACCTTCCTTTGTCAGAGTATACATCAAGGAAGCAACTTGTGCTACATGAAGAAGCATAACACAACAGAAAATACAATGGAGAATCAGGTTAAATATAGAAGGACCAGAGGTGAAATGAAAAAAACTGAAAAGCAAAGGGAGCATGAAAAGAGATTTGCAGCTAACATAAAAGAGACTCCCAGTCATTGATAAACATGCAAATAATAAAAGGATGGCATAAGGGTAGGACTGATTAGAATAAAAAGGATAGCTAGTGATGGCAGCAGTAACAACGGAGGTAGTAAACAAGCAATTTGGATCTGTTTTTACAAAGGAACAGGATGCTACACAGGCGAAGTGAGAGAGGAGATAACTAGTACATTCAAGCAATTGACAACTGAAAAGGAAACGGTGTTACAAAGGTTATTTTTATTTAAAATTGATAACGTACCAGGACCGGATGAGATGCATCCAAGGATACTGAGGGAGGTGCGAATGCAAATTGCAGAGGCACTGGTGATAAGCTTCCAGTTTTCCTTAGAAACAGGGGTGCTGCCAGAGAACTGGAGAATTAAGAGTGTTACACCCTTAGAACATAGAACATAGAACGATACAGCGCAGTACAGGCCCTTCGGCCCTCGATGTTGCACCGACATGGAAAAAAAAAACTAAAGGCCATCTAACCTACACTATGCCCTTATCATCCATATGCTTATCCAATAAACTTTTAAATGCCCTCAATGTTGGCGAGTTCACTACTGTTGCAGGTAGGGCATTCCACGGCCTCACCACTCTTTGCGTAAAAAACCCACCTCTGACCTCTGTCCTATATCTATTACCCCTCAATTTAAGGCTATGTCCCCTCGTGCTAGCCACCCCCATCCGCGGGAGAAGGCTCTCGCTGTCCACCCTATCTAACCCTCTGATCATTTTGTATGCCTCTATTAAGTCACCCCTTAACCTTCTTCTCTCTAACGAAAACAACCTCAAGTCCATCAGCCTTTCCTCATAAGATTTTCCCTCCATACCAGGCAACATCCTGGTAAATCTCCTCTGCACCCGTTCCAAATCTTCCACGTCCTTCCTATAATGAGGCGACCAGAACTGTACGCAATACTCCAAATGCGGCCGTACTAGAGTTTTGTACAACTGCAACATGACCTCATGGCTCCGGAACTCAATCCCTCTACCAATAAAGGCTAACACACCATAGGCCTTCTTCACAACCCTATCAACCTGGGTGGCAACTTTCAGGGATCTATGTACATGGACACCGAGATCCCTCTGCTCATCCACACTACCAAGAATTTTACCATTAGCCAAATATTCCGCATTCCTGTTATTCTTTCCAAAGTGAATCACCTCACACTTCTCCACATTAAACTCCATTTGCCATCTCTCAGCCCAGCTCTGCAGCTTATCTATGTCCCTCTGTAACCTGCAACATCCTTCCGCACTGTCTACAACTCCACCGACTTTAGTGTCGTCTGCAAATTTACTCACCCATCCTTCTGCGCCCTCCTCTAGGTCATTTATAAAAATGACAAACAGCAACGGCCCCAGAACAGATCCTTGTGGTACGCCACTCGTAACTGAACTCCATTCTGAACATTTCCCATCAACTACCACTCTCTGTCTTCTTTCAACTAGCCAATTTCTGATCCACATCTCTAAACCACCCTCAATTCCTAGCCTCCGTATTTTCTGCAATAGCCGACCGTGGGGAACCTTATCAAACGCTTTACTGAAATCCATATACACCACATCAACTGCTCTACCCTCGTCTACCTGTTCAGTCACCTTCTCAAAGAACTCGATAAGGTTTGTGAGGCATGACCTACCCTTCACAAAACCATGCTGACTATCCCTAATCATATTATTCCTATCTAGATGATTATAAATCGTATCTTTTATAATCCTCTCCAAGACCTTACCCACCACAGACGTTAGGCTCACTGGCCTATAGTTACCGGGGTTATCTCTACTCCCCTTCTTGAACAAAGGGACCACATTTGCTATCCTCCAGTCCTCTGGCACTATTCCTGTAGCCAATGATGACCTAAAAATCAAAGCCAAATGCTCAGCAATCTCTTCCTTGGCTTCCCAGAGAATCCTAGGATAAATCCCATCCGGCCCCGGGGACTTTTATTCATTTGTGGAATCTGGGCATCGCTGGTTAGGCCAGCATTTATTGCCCATCCCTAGTTGCCCTTCAGAAGGTGGTGGTGAGTTCTTGAACCGCTATTCTTTCAACCTGCCAAGTCTGCAGTTGCTCTCTGAAAGAGAATTCTATCTGGGCCCAGCCATGTAACCGTGTATATTCATTATTTTCAAACATCAATTTCAATCTCTTTTGAATACCTTGGTCAATCCTGCCTCCACACTCTCAGGAAGTTCATTCCAGATTCCAACCACACACTGGGTGGAAAAAAATGTACTTCACATCACTTCTACTCCTTTTGCCCATTATTTTGAATCTGTGTCTGCTAGTTCTTGTTGTACTCTTGAGAGGGAACAGTTTTGTCACTATTTACCCTGTCTATAACCCCTCAGGATTTGAATACCTCTATCAGGTCTCTTCTTGGCCTTCTTTTCTCCAAGGAAAATCAGCCTAATCTCTCCAATCTATCGTCATAGCTACAGTTGGAATAATTTTTGTTAATCACCTCTGTACTGTCTCCAGTCTTCACATACTTCCTCAAGTATGGCATTCAGAACTGGATGCAGTACTCCAGATGCGGTCTTATACAAGTTCAAAATGACCTCCTTACTCTTGTACTCTGTGCCCCTATTAATAAAACCTAGAATACTGTGCTTTTTTTTTTAAACAGACAATTTTATTGAGGTATTTTTGGCATTGTAAACAGTAACAATAAACATTAGTGTGCAGATACCAATTACAAAAAACATAGTGCAAGTAACAGTACCACTCTCGCAGATAGACCCGCCTATTCTTCCCCCCTACTCTACACTATTCTACACCCCCCCCCCCCCCCCCCCCCCCCACTCTCAGCTGACGATTAGTTCCCCGCGAAGAAGTCGATGAATGGTTGCCACCTCCGGGCGAACCCTGGTAGTGATCCTCGTAAGGCGAACTTGATTTTTTTCCAAGCCGAGAAAGCTTGCCATGTCCGACAGCCATACTTCGGTCTTTGGGGGCTTTGAGTCCCTCCAGGCCAACAGTATTCGTCGCCGGGCTATCAGGGAAGCAAAGGCCACAACATCGGCCTCTATCCCCTCCTGTACTCCCGGGTCTTCCGACACCCCAAAAATCGCCACCTCTGGACTCATCGCCACCCTTGTTTTCAGTTCCCGGGATATGATGTCCGCAAATCCCTGCCAGTATCCCCCGAGTTGTGGACACGCCCAGAACATGTGGACATGGTTCGCTGGCCCTCCCCCACATCTAGCACACTTGTCCTCCAGCCCAAAGAATGTGCTCATCCGGGCCACCGTCATGTGGACCCAGTGAACCACCTTGAACTGAATCAGGCCGAGCCTGGCACATGTTGCGGTTGTATTTACCCTCCTCAGAGCGTCTGCCCATATGCCTCCCTCCAACTCCCCACCAAGCTCCTCCTCCACTTAAGTTTCAGTTCCTCGGTCCCTGTGTCCTCTGCTCCCATAAGCTCCTTAGAAATATCTGAGACTCTCCCTCTCCTACCTCACCCCTGGAAATTACCCTGTCCTGGATCCCCCTTGGAGTAAGGCATGGAAAGGACGGGACCTGTCTACGTACAAAATCCCGCACCTGCAAGTTCCGAAAGTCATTCCCCCTCGCCAGCCCAAACTTTTCCTCCCTTCCAGGAACAATTTGCCCATCCTTCCCACCCCCGCACTCCGCCACGCTCGAAACCCGCCATCCATCTTCCCCGGGACAAATCGGTGGTTGTCACATATTGGGGACCAGACCGACGCTCCCACTTCCCCCGCATGCTTCCTCCATTGGCCCCAAATCCGCAGAGCCGCCACCACTATATGGCTGGTGAAATATCTGGCCGTCGGGAGCGGCAGGGGAGCCGTGACCAGGGCTGCCAAGCTGATGCCCCTGCACAAAGCAGCCTCCACCCGCTCCCAAACCGACCCCGTACCCACCATCCATTTCCTTATCATAGCTATGTTAGCCGGCCAGTAGTAGTTGCTGAGGTTCGGCAACGCCAGCCCCGCCTCGCTACGGTTCCGTTCCAGCATCCACCTCTTTACCCGCAGGGATTTCCCTGCCCAAATCCCAGGATGATTTTATTGATTCTTTTAAAGAAGGACCGCGGAATGAAAATAGGGAGGCACTGAAAAATAAACAGGAATCTCGGGAGGATCGTCATCTTCACCGTTTGTACTCTCCCCGCTAGTGACAGCGGGAGTGCATCCCACCTCCAAAACTCGCTCCTCATTTGCTCCACCAGCCTGGACAAGTTCAATTTATGCATCTTACCCCAGTCGCGCGCCACTTGTATCCCTAGATACCTAAAACTTTCCCCAAGCAGCCTAAATGGTAGCTCCCAGCCTATTCTCCTGACCCCTCGCCTGCACCACAAACATCTCGCTTTTTGCCATGATCAACTTGTAGCCCGAAAACCGGCCAAACTTCCCGAGGATTTCCATAATCCCGTCCATCCCTGCCGCTGGATCTGACACATACAAAAGCAGGTCATCCGCGTGAGCGAGACCTTGTGTTCTATCCCCCCCTGACCATTCCCTTCCATCCCCTTGCCGCTCTCAGAGCAATTGCCAGCGGTTCTATGGCCAACACAAACAGCAGTGGAGTGAGGGGGCATCCCTGTCTTGTCCCGTGGTGTAGTCTAAAATACTCAGATGTCATCCTGTTTGTCCTTACACTAGCCTCCGGAGCCTGATATAGAAGTTTACAAAGCCCTCTCCAAACCCAAACCATCCCAGCACCTCTCATAAGTAGTCCCACTCCATCCAGTCAAAAACCTTTTCGGCATCCATTGCCACCACTATCTCCACCTCTCTGCCCTCCGGGGGCATCATAATCACATTGAGTAGCCTTCTTAGATTGGCTACTAGCTGCCTGCACTTAACAAACCCCGTTTGTTCCTCTACAATCACGTCGGTACGCAGTCTTCGATTCTGGACGCCAGGATCTTGGCCAGCAGTTTAGCATCTACATTAATCAGGGAGATTGGCCTATAGGACCCACAGACCTCCGGATCCTTATCCTGTTTTAATATCAGCGAAATGGTGGCTTGCTACATCATCGGGGGTAGCACTCCATTGTCCCTTGCCTAACCAGCACCGGCCCCAGTATACCCGCAAACGTTTTGTTAATCATGATCGCGACCCCTCTGGTCTTAGCGTCAAGCCCCGAATGGAAGACCTGGCTAACCCAGCCCTTCTGTAATCTAATCTGGTCCGCCACTTTCAAATGCGTCTCCTGCAGCAACATTACATCCGCTTTCAGAGCCCGTACGTGCGCGAACACACGTGTCCTCTTGACCGGCCCGTTTAATCCTCTAACATTCCAGGTGATCAGCCTCCCCCCCTCCCCCCCCCCCCCCCCCCCCCCCCCCAAACACGAAGGGCAATCTGTGAACAACTGCAGACATCCCTTAGTACACTCTAACTTGAGTCCATGGGTCCTCAGTTCGGCACCAGTCCATGCCCCTTAGCGAAGTCCATCGCTTCCTCCGGGTCGTCAAAATAATGTTGCTGTTCCCAGTATGTGACCCAAAGCCGCGCCGGAAAAGTAGCCCGAACTTGACCTTCTTTTTAAACAGAATCTCTTTAATTTGTCTATAGGCTGCCCTCCTTCTGCCCACCTCCTAGCTCAGATCCTGGTAGAAGCGCAGGACAATGTTGTTCCATGAGCAGCTCCTCGTGCCTCGTGCTCTTGGCCCACTGTAGAACCCGCTCCTTGTCCATGAACCTAAGGAACCTGACCACCATTGACCCCCCCCCCCCCCCCCCCCCCCCCCCCCCACCTCGTGGCTGCCTCACCTGCACTCTGTGTGCCCTGTCCAGCTCCAACAGACGCGGGAAGAAACCATCCCCCACCAGCTTCTGCAGCATGTCTGCCACATATGCCGTGGCATCCACTCCCTCGGCCCCCTCTGGGAGCCCAATGATTCTCAGATTCTGCCGGCGAGACCTGTTTTCCAGGTCCTCCAGCTTGTCCATCACCCTTCATTGCTGCTCCTTCAACTTACTAATTTCCACATCCGCTACCGTTTGGAAATCCGCCTGTTCTTCCGCTGTCTTCTCCAGTGCCTGGACCTTCTTATCCTGAGCATCCAGCCTCTGGTCAAGTCGCTCCACCACTTTCTGGAGTGGTTCCAAATTATCCCGCTTCAGTGCTGCAAAGCTCTCTTTCATGACCAGCAGCATGTTGTCAGCATGTTGTTCAACAGTGCTGTCTGCGCCGTCCGTTCCGTGGTCCGTTCATCGGCCATCTTCCCTCCCACTTGAGCTTCCACACCACCTTTGTTCAGCTCCTTCTTCGCCTGTTTTCGCTCCCTTCTGCTCCTTAAGTCCATACTTCTCTGTATGGATTCAGATCTAGAGTGCTATTGTTTTTCACTCCAGCACTCAAAAGTTCAAAAAAGTCAGGGAAAAAGATCTTAAAGTCAGACCGGAACGAGAGCCACCAAATGTGCGACTTACTCCCTCATAGTCGCCACCGGAAGTCCTACTGTGCTTTTTTATTAACTGCCCTCTCAAATTGCCCTGCCACCTTTAATGACATGTGCCAATACATGGAGGTCCCTTTGTTCCTGCATCTCCTTTAGAGTTTCTCCCTTTACTTTATACTTAATTTTCATATTCTTCTGCCAAAATGAATAACCTCGAAGTTCTCTATATTGAACTTCACCTGCTAATTGTCTGGCCAATCCACCAATACATCTGTGTCCTTTCGAAGTTCAAGACTATGCTCATCACAACTGACAAGGTTTCAAATCTTTGTGTTGTTCACAAATTTGAAATCATGCACTGCACAAAATAGTTTAGGTTATTAATATATTTCAGGAAGAGCAAGGGTCCCAACAGTGAGCCCTGGGGAACACCACTACAAACATGCTTCCAATCTGAAAAACAGTTATTTCATAGAATTTACAGTGCAGAAGGAGGCCACTCGGCCCATCGAGTCTGCACTGGCTCTTGGAAAGAGCACCCTACCCGAGGTCAACACCTCCACCCTATCCCCATAACCCAGTAACCCCACCCAACACTAAGGGCAATTTTGGACACGAAGGGCAATTTATCATGGCCAATCCACCTAACCTGCACATCTTTGGGACTGTGGGAGGAAACCGGAGCACCCGGAGGAAACCCACGCACACACGGGGAGGATGTGCAGACTCCGCACAGACAGTGACCCAACTGGAATCAAACCTGCGACCCTGGAGCTGTGAAGCAATTGTGCTATCCACAATGCTACCGTGCTGGTAGCACAATGCACGGCTCCAAACCTATTTTTTTTATCTAAGTGCCTACTTTCCTTTTTGTCCCACAAGCTAAAATTCTGCTCAAAAGTCTGTTGTGTGACACTATCAAATGCCTTTTAAAATCCACATACACCACATCAATACACCACATATATAGAACATAGAACATTACAGCGCAGTACAGGCCCTTCGGCCCTCGATGATGCGCCATCCTGTGAAACACCTCTAAAGTCCCTCTACACTATTCCCTTATCGTCCATATGCCTATCCAATGACCATTTGAATGCGTTTAGTGTTGGCGAGTCCACAACTGTTGCAGGCAGGGCATTCCACGCCCTTACTACTCTGAGTAATGAATCTACATCTACATCTACATCTGTCCAATATCTATCTCCCCTCAATTTAAAGCAATGTCCCCTCATGCTGGACATTATCATCCGAGGAAAAAGGCTCTCAATGTCCACCCTATCTAATCCTCAGATCATCTTGTATGCCTCAATTAAGTCACCTCTTAACCTTCTTCTCACTAACAAAAACAGCCTCAAGTCCTTCAGCCTTTCCTCATATGATCTTCCCTCCATACATCCATGTAAATCTCCTCTGTACCCTTTTCAATGCTTCCACATCCTTCCTATAATGTGGCGACCAGAACTGCACGCAATACTCCAAATGAGGCCGCACCAGAGTTTTGTACAACTGCAACATGACCTCATGGCTCCGAAACTCAATTCCTCTATCAATAAAAGCTAACACACCGTACGTCTTCTTAACAACCCTCTCAACCTGGGTGGCAACTTTCAGGGATCTATGGACATGGACACCGAGATCTCTCTGCTCGTCCACACTACCAAGAATCTTACCATTAGCCCAGTACTCTGTCTTCCTGTTATTCCTTCCAAAATGAATCACCTCACACTTTTCTGCATTAAACTCCATTTGCCACCCGCCAGCCCAGCTCTGCAGCTTATCTATGTCCCTCTATAACTTGTAACATCCTTCTGCACTGTCCACAACTCCACCGACTTTAGTGTCATCTGCAAATTTACTCACCCATCCTTCTACCCCCTCCTCCAGGTCATTTATAAAAATGACAAACAGCAGCGGCCCCAAAACAGATCCTTGTGGTACACCACTAGTAACTGGACACCAGTCAGAACATTTTCCATCAACCACCACCCTTTGTCTTCGATCAACTAGCCAATTTCTGCTCCAAACTGCTAAATCACCCTGAATCCCATGCCTCTGTATTTTCTGCAAATAGCCTACTGTGGGGAACCTTATCAAAAGCTTTACTGAAATCCATACACACCACATCAACTACTTTACCCTCATCCATCTGTTTGGTCACCTTCTCAAAGATATCAATAAGGTTTGTGAGGCACGACCTACCCTTCACAAAACCATGTTAACTATCTCTAATCAAATTATTCCTTTCCAGATGATTATACATCCTATCTCTTATAAACCTTTCCAAAACTTTTTTTTTTCCATACACCACATCAATAGCATTGCCCTCATCAATCTTCTTTGTTACTTCCTCAAAAAACTCAAGTTAGTTAAACATGACTTTTCCTTAATGAATCCAAGCTGATTTTTCTTAATTAAGTTCCATTCGCACCACACAACTGCCAGCCAATGATTATCCCCAACAAGAGAGGATCTAACCATCGCCGCTTGACATTCAATGGCATTACCATTGCTGAATCCCCCACAATCAACATCCTGGGGGTTACCATTGATCAGGAACTGAACTGGACTAGCCATATTAATACTGTGGCTACCAAGGCAGGTCAAAGGCTAGGAATCCTAGGGTGAGTAGCTCACCTCCTGACCCCCCCTCAAAGACTGTTCACCACCCACAAGTTACAAGTCAGGAGATTAATGGAATACTCGTGACACAGACATAGAACTTACAGTGCAGAAGGAGGCCATTTGGCCCATCGAGTCTACACTGACCCACTTAAGCCCTCACTTCCACCCTATCCCTGTGACCCAATAACCCCTCCTAATCTTTTTGATTACTCAGGGCAATTTAGCATGGCCAATCCACCTAACCTGCACGTCTTTGGACTGTGGGAAGAAACCGGAGGACCCGGAGGAAACCCACGCAGACACGGGGAGAACGTGCAGACTCCGCACAGACAGTGACCCAGTGGGGAATCAAACCTGGGACCCTGGCGCTGTGAAGCCACAGTGCTATCCACTTGTGCTCCCGTGCTGCCCCAATACTCTCTACTTGCCTGGATGAGTGCAGCTCCAACAAACACTCAAGAAGCTCGACACCACCCAGGACAAAGCAGCCCGTTTGAATGCTCTTGCTTCCACAAACATTCAAATCCTCCACCAACGACGAACAGCGGCAGCTGTGTGTACCTACTACAAGCTGCACTGCAGTAACTCACCAAGGTCCTTAGACAGCACCTTTCAAACCCATGACCAATACCATCTAGAAGGGCAAGAGTAGCAGATACCTGGGAACCTCACCATTGGAAGTCCCCCTCCAGGTCACTCACCACCCTAACTTGGAAATATATCGCCACTCCTTCACTGTCGCTGGGTCAAAATACTGGAACTGTCTCCCTATCAGCATAGTGGGTGTACTGCACCTCCTTCTGCACTGTAAAGATTCTGTGATTCTAACTGGTGTTAGAGGAACAGGAGTCAAGGTCGGTCATTTAGGATCATGGTCATGGGTGAGCAGGAGCTGGACAAGAGTTTTGGATGAGCTGAAGGTGATGGAAGGTGAACAGCTGATTAGGGAAACAACGGGATAGTCAAGTCTGTTGGAGATAAATGCATGGCAGAGGATTTAAGCAAGCCAATGGCTGAAGTAGGAGAGGAAGTGGATATATTTTGGAGCTGGATGTTGTTTTGGAGGTGGAAATATGCAGTAGAGCAGTTTTTGAGCTGGAATCTCAGCTTGGGGTCAAATGAAATGGTGAGGTTGTGAACAATCTGGTTCAGTATGAAAGACAGGTTGGGGTAGGGGATAAAACCTCTTATAATAATACAGTACAACGTTTCTGGGAGTGATGGCTTTGGTCCTAGTTGAATCGTATTAACAATTATAGTAAAACATGGACTTCAATCCCATCACACCATTCCCTTTCAGGGATTAGCCTTTCAGAGTTATACATTCACATCACCTAAATATGAACTCTATATATTTGTGCTGAATTTAAGTGTCAGTAACCATGCTCTTGATCAGACATTTCCTGTACAACACATTTTTCCCTGTAGTTTGATAGTTTAATTGCGTTTCCTGCATTCTAAAAAAAAGTTTCCATACTTTTCTTGAGTTGTTATCCATATGGGCTGATTGGAAAAAAATATGATCCAAGTTTATAAATAACATAATTAGTTATAACATACACATACATAAGATCTCTGGTGTAACTGAAAGGAGATATTCAAATACAAAATTCACAATTACATTTCTGTCTTCATTTATACTTATCGATATGTGACTAGTAATTAGTCTGTGGCATTACCAACATTTATTTAATGAATATAGGTACTTTTTATACAAAATAGTGATAGAACTGTGAAACTTCAGAAACTCACTCAATCAAGCCAGCTAGTGGGCAGAGTCTCAAACTGTATTTTGTCAGGTGATTATCGAAATGAAATTGACCGAACAATTCATCACGACAAATCTTAGAATCCCTACAGTGCAGAAGGAGGCCATTTAGCCCATCGGGTTTGCACCGACCCTCCAAAAGAGCACTCTATCTTAGCCTACGCCCCCACCCTATCCTCATAACATTGTAACCCCAGCTTTTGGACACTAAGGAAAAATTTAGCATGGCCAATCCACCTAACACCTGCACATCTTTGGACTGTGGGACTGTTGGACTCCACATAGACAGTCACCCAAAGCTGGAATTGAACCTGGGTCCCTGATGCTGTGAGGCTGCAGTGCTAACCATTGTGCCACCCATGGTAACAGAATTGCATGATCAATAGGATGTATGGTTTGTGGGCTCCATGTAAGGCCACATTTGGAGTACTGTGTGCAGTTCTGGTCGCCACATTTTAGGAAGGATGTGGAAGCTTTGGGAAAGGTGCAAAGGAGATTTACCAGGATGTTGCCTGGAATGGAAAGTAGGTCTTACGAGGAAAGGTTGAGGGTGCTAGGCCTTTTCTCATTAGAACGGAGAAGGATGAGGAGCGACTTGATAGAGGTTTATAAGATGATCAGGGGAATAGATAGAGTAGACAGTCAGAGACTTTTTCCCCGGGTGGAACAAACCATTACAGGGGGACATAAATTTAAGGTGAATGGTGAATGGGGGATGTCAGAGGTAGGTTCTTTACCCAGAGAGTAGTGGGGGCATGGAATGCACTGCCTGTGGAAGTAGTTGAGTCGGAAACATAAGGGACCTTCAAGCGCCTATTGGATAGGTACATGGATTACGGTAGAATGATGGGATGTAGGTTAATTTGGTTCTTAATCTAGGGCAAAAATTCGGCACAACATCGTGGGCCAAAGGGCCTGTTCTGTGCTGTATTTTTCTATGTTCTATATCCAATGCAGGATTTTGTGAAAATATGACTGATTAAAGGTGTACTGGACTTTGCAGATACAGTGGACGAATGGCACTCAATCTTCATTATGCTTACAGCTTCCAATAGATTTTACATGGCTCTTGAGGGGCAAATTTTGGTCAACGGGTGATTGAAACAGCATGGCATCCTCTGATGTGGGACATGTGTGAGCATGGCAAGCACAGCATGTCTCCTCAACCAGATTGAAGAATCCTCATCGAGACAAGCAGGGTCTACACTAGGTAATGTAAGTTAGAATTTTTAAATCAATGTAACTCATGTACAGAGCATGAGGGAGAAAGGAAATTAAAAATGGGATTGAAAGATGTGAAAAATAAAAAGTAAATTTATTTTCCTACAATCTCCAACAATAATTAAAATCTGAATGCATATAAAATAAAAATTTTCATGGCTAGAGGGGTTGTTTGATAATAATTATAATTTATTATGCTATTAAAAATGTGTGTATTCCTGAATGCATGTCTAAACTTTTCTGGCACCTTTAACTCCGAGTTCATGCTGTTGCATTGATTTCAGTACATCTGGGCAAGGACTGATACAGTGTATTCTGAGGAACTGGGAGCAATTTATGACAGCAACAGCAGGATTTCTGTATTTAGCTGAACACCAAAGGCTGTTGTCTGATTTAATCTGTTATAATGGTATAACAGTGAGCGCTGCTAACCTCACCATTATCATCTGCATAAAATCTGGACCTGTATCTATCTCCCTTACTTTCTAATGTAGATGCATAGTTCTCATTGAAGCTACGATTGGCATAATGATGCCCAGGAATATCATGTTTGCAATGGCAATCACTTAAATAGATACCCGTTTACCATGGTCTATCTCTGGTTAGCATTACGTTTAATGTTAAACATGAAGAATTTTCAAACAGCAATTAACACAATGATCCAAAGTACTGTGTACGGATTTGTTTCAGGCACCTTCAAGTACAAAATAAATGCACAGACATGCTTTAAACATTATAGGAAAATACAGAAATCAATGTATTTTCAAATAAAGTTCCAAATCCTCTTTCGAATTTACACAGATTAGTTTTTTTAATTTTTCAGAGAGACTGAAATAAGAAATAGCAAGAGATAAGCTTTATATTCAAGGTGGCAACAAGCATCACACCTTTCGAATTATTATTTTACTGGAACCTACATATTTATATAAAATACTTTTCAATATGTGTGAAATAACACTGGATTGCATTTTCCATTGTGAAAGCAGTATGCTGCACTGTCTTGGCATTTTATAAAACTTAGCAACATCTACAATGGAACATGTTATTGTTGCCAGAACTAGTCAAGTGATGGTTAGAAATTTCAATTGTATTTTTGTACATAGCAGCTGCTCTCTCATCTTACCACATTTATTGCAGTTATTTTTACATTTTCCAAATGTTAAACGTCTTTATAGATAAGTTTTGGTTACAAGCATCACAAGGATCTTCAATACAACAAATGTGTCTACACATTGCATATACTAGTTGCATTGCACACTTCTGGATCAGGTCATGGGGAGGAGGAAAGGGAAGTGGGCAGACATTCACCTTCTACTCCAGGATTGGGTCACAATTCTTCAGTATCCAAAGCAAGTGTCAGTGTACTCAATGATCATTTCTCTTGTTTTAGCCTCCCCCCCCTTCTTCCCCACCCCTGTGAAGTGGGATTCTTGCAACACAATCCTTCAAAAAATGGCTTAAACTACTTAGTAAATTTCCTGCATGTAGTTTAAATTCATCTGCTCTGAAAAACAAATAGCCACTTTTGTGAGGCGAATGGGAAATTTCAACACCGCAAAGAGATGTATTTTTTGTACCAAAATTCGAGTCTTCTTTGCAAGTTACAGTCGACCATTAATCCCTCATGGAGAGGCTCAAAGTGCAAGAATGCACCTGAGAGAATCACAGCGCAGTGTAAATGTTATGCTATTTGTCCACATTGGAAGGGAACTCAGACAAACAATCTATTGTTACATCTCTTTCTCTCAGTGTTTTAACTTGCACCTTGGATTGTGCTGTGATGAGTAATTTAGAGAGACAAAGTTAACATTCAAAACTGTCCTGCAATGTACCTCCTTGCCCCAAATGTTAGCATTGAGCAAAAAAATCAAAGGTCAAAGAATAATTGAACTGTCGCAGCACAGAAGAATGAACCAAAATGTTCACAACTCACAATGACTGCAACTTGTTATAAGCACATTAAAACAAATTCTCAGAATGGAGACGAATGCAAAATCGGACGTGTTTACACAAAGACATATAACGCTGTTTAGCTCACAGGGCTAATTGCTGGATTTGAAAGCAAACCAAGGCAAGCCAGCAGCACGGTTCGATTCCCGTAACAGCCTCCCCGAACAGGCGCCGGAATGTGGCGACTAGGGGCTTTTCACAGTAACTTCATTTGAAGCCTATTCGTGACAATAAGCGATTTTCATTTTCATTCAGTGCAATTTTATGTCAATTTCTAACCCCCTGTTATTTGTTAATAGTATCCAAAACATGAAACTTGATTAAAACATGATAAAAAGCTGTTAGAAATACTTTGAAAAAAGACAACTTACTTATTGCTGTCCTTGTACTCATAGATGTAGCATCCTTGAGGCATTCCAAATTCGCTATCCAAGGTAAAGGCAATCTTTGACTGTAAAAGAGGGACACATTCAATGGCACTGGTTTAATGTATCAAACTAAAAAAAACAACACAACTGTGTGTGCATTCAAATCCATCCATGATCTTGCCCACCTCTCTCTTTGTAACTCCTGCAGCCTTATAACCATTTGAAAACTATGTTCCTCCAATTCTAGCCTCTTGTGCAGACCTGACTTCCTTTGCTCCCACCACTGGCACCCATCCATTCAGCTGTGGAATTCCCCCCCCCAAATCCTCTCCATTTGTCTCTCCTCCTTTAAGACGTTCCTTAAAAGCTGAACTGAACTTTTGGTTACCTGCACAAACGTCTCCTCTTTTAAGTTGGTGTTAATTTCTTTATCTGATTTTGCGCCTGTAAAGCGTTGGATAACTTTACGGTGCCCATATTGGAGTTGGGTCATAGATCGGACTTGCTCTCATTGAACGCCTAAAAAGGCCTTTTGGGGGGGGGGGGGGTGCTAAATGCCATAATGGCATTCCTATGTTCCTATAAATACAAATTATTGTTGAATCGATGGGAATCTTTTCTCAACTATCGAAGAAAAGGCTGTACCAAATTTTGTATTGTCCATATACAAATAAATTATGTAAAAATGAAACGGAAACATGGTTGGCAATCTATCGTCAAATTTTAAACTGCTGAAGCATTTATTTGCCTGAACTCACTAAACATTCTTTGTACAATCAAGTAAATTACACTATGCACGTTATTTGCAATTTGAATTGAGAAGCCCTAGATGTAGACTTAGAATCAGAAGAAAATGAAGAAAAAACCGCTCCACAGTGAAACAAGGTACATCTTACGACCTACCTTGTTTATGTTAAAAAAAAACATGATTCTATATGCATCAAAAGCTACAGGTGGGATTTTCTGTTGGCGGGATCCTCCGCTTTGCCGGCAGCGCATTACGCCTGTGGATTTCCCAACGGAGTGGGGGTGGCCACAATGGGAAACCCCATTGGCTGGCTGCTGGGACGGAGGATCCCACCCTATAATTCTCTCCTAAGAGAGTCAATTGCTGAGTAAGTAAAATTACCAACCATCACCTGATTTTCCATTATATAACGCATTAAAAATTGAGACAAAAAATAGTTTTTAAGTTTATAGCAGGCCTACCAAATTAGGGTAAATACAGGGGCGATTCTCCAGGTCCGCTGGCCAAAGGCAGGAATCGCAATGGCCCGTTGAATTGGGCTTGAGTGCCAAAATGGGATTCTCACTGGCGTAAAACCTGTTGAGTCTCCCAGCCAACTCTCGCCCACACATGCAATCTACTCATTGACATTCATTTGAATGTCATTATTAGACAAGAAGCCTGATTCACCAACTTCTTAGGATTCACCCACCCCACCCCCAGATGGAAGTCTCGCGGGTGTGAATTTGGACTCCGAGAGGGCAAGGGGGCGAGTACCCTCTGCACTAACCACCAGAATGCTGGGGGAGGGGGGAGGCTTCAGGGGAGATGGGGGTTGGGAGATTGGGCTATGCTGGAGGGGCTCAGGTTGATGGACTTTTCCAGGATGAGGGCTATGCTGTAGGTGTTCTCTCTGTAGCGTTGGAAATTATTAAACTGTCTTTCAGCAAGTCAAGTTATAGTTAAAAGGCTTCCCTCTGATGTGTGGGAACCCTAGATGTCTCTCCCATAAAGTCAAGTTCAAAGATATGGCAGAAGAAGGTGAGAGTGTCCCCTTTGATGTATTGGAAACCTTTGAAGTGCATTTTTCACAGTTAGCACACAGACAGAGGACCCGGTCTTTCTCGAAATACAGCCTCTTAAAAAAACTGCAATTAGAATCATAGAATCTTCATAGAATCCTTACAGTGCAGGAAGCTCAGAGTCTGCACTAATCCTCCAAAAGAGCACTCTCACCAAGGCCTGATCCCCAGCCCATCCCCGTAACACCCAAGCTAAACAACTTTGGACACTAATGGGAAATTTTAACACGGCCAATCCACCTAACACATGCACATCTTTGGACTATGGGAGGAAACCAGGGGACCCGGCGGAAACCCATGCAGACATGGAGAGAAAGTGAAAACTCCACACAGATAGTGACCCAAGGCTGGAACTGAACCCTGGTCCCTGGCGTTGAGGCAGCAGAGCTAATCACTATGCCACCGTCCTGCCCCTTCAAACCCAGCTGCACAAATGAGGAAGCACTTCAGAGTTAATGGGTAATGAAGAGCTTTAAAAACAAAGTTAATCCTCTTTTGAAATAGCCGGGATCTATCAATCAAGAGACTTGTAAAAGGTAATGGACTGTGAGATTGAATGTTAACAATGCAGTTCAATGCTTTTAGGCCTCTCAGCAAAGATAAAGGGGAATGAAATTGACTGTGAAAGAAGCACGTCAAAGGTTTTGAATACATCAAGGAGAATACCTTTACCTTCATCTGACAGATCTTTGAACTTCACATGCTGGGAGAGACATCAAATGTTCCTACACATCTGAGGGACGACTTTAAAATAGAACTTGACATGCTGAAAGATAGTTTAGTGATTTTCAAAGCTACAGAGGGAAGACCAGCCACACGGCCCCCACCCCAGGAATGACCCCAATCTCAGCCCCTTCATCCTAACCCAAGCCCCCCCCACCCCGCCCACATCTCAACCTCCCACCTCTCCTGAAGGATCCCCCATGGTACTCTGGAGGCAAGTGTACAGAGGGCACTCACCGCCTTGTCTCACGGAGCCAATAGAGCCAGGTTAGCACTGTCAAGGGGCAGGGCATGGAGGGGTAACTGGTGGGGGCCTGAAGGGGAGAGCTGAAGGGGGGAGGTGGGTCTGAAGGGGGTCTTATAATGGATGTAGTGCTCACTTGGGGGAGGCATTGCCAGTGATTGGGGAGGGAGGTACTTGCCAGCAATTTTGGGGGGACAGGACTTGCCAGCAATTGGGGTGGGGATACTTGCCAGTGATTCATGTGGGAGATCTGGGCACCCTTTAAAATTGGTACCGGTTTCCAAGAAGTGGCACCTATTAGTGACCTTCGGCCTTACCCCTCTCAAGGTCAGCACAAAACCTGCCCCTCTCCAAAAAAACTTCAAAGTGCAGTTGCATTCCACCTGAAAACTGTCCGGTTTTCTGCTGGCAGCAGCAGTTTATTTATATTCAGGAGAATCACGATGACAAACTTGTAAACTTAGGGACCCAATGTCATGTTGGCAATTAACTGCATAATTTTATTCTCTTTGAGAAAGCTAATACCACTGCACATACTTCAGCTGACGTTTCACAATTAAACATATGGTATAACATTTGGGTTGCATGGCCCTGACTTAGTCTTGTGGCAGCAAAATATTCCAAGAGTCAGGTGCTTAGAAATAGCATATCTATTTTGGCACCAACTGCGATTTGCCATAATTGTTGGCGATTTGCAAAGATGCTCGACTTTGAGGGGGCTGTAATGAGCCAATTACCTAGACACATAAGATTTGAAGGTACAACAGTTAAAGAAATAACACTTAGTATGGACTGAATGGTCACTTTTAATGAAAAAAAACACAAGTATTCAGAATTAACTTCCTCCACGTTTAAGCACATTTTCCTGTGGGATTGTCTTATTACTTTGTGGAATTTCTTGAATTCTCCAGTTACTAGCAATTCTCCTGAACTTGCCACCTGATAACTTTATTTATTGTTCATTTCAAGGATCCTCATTCACTTCTACTTATTCATGTGGCTATCAGACTGAATGCTAACCACCAACAAATCATTCCTTCAAATGTGGTTATGGTTGAGTTTAGGGTTGCCAATCCTCCTGGATTGTCTGAGAGTCTAAAATACGGCATGAATCTCCTGGGGATTGCTGCTAGCACCCTGGGAGAAATCTGTCCCATTAAATTTGCTGCTGTAATTGCAGGGTTTCTTCACTATAACTGGCTGTCTCAGTGCAGAGTTTAGGGGTGAACTTAGTGGTTGCTAGTCTAAAGGATAAGGGCAAAGGTGAGAATAGAGTTAGGTCATAAATCAGCCATCATTAATCGAATAGCAGCGAAACAGGCGAGAGGAACTGAATGGTCCACTCCTGTTTCTGTAACTATCTGCTGGAGAAACAACCAGGAGAGTAGCGTTTGGGGAAAGTAGACAACCAATGAATGGGAGTCCAGGTAAAACAGGATTGGAGCTCAAGTGGAATAGGTGGGGAGAAGAAAGAATGAAGAAAGGGGATTCGGAATTTCCTGCTGGGTACAGCAGCAACATGCAAATAGAAGTGCTGTTAAAAGAAGCAGCCAGTAAAGGATTAAGTGAAACCTGGAGACATTACTGTGGGCAACTAGTGAAACAGTACAAGCAAAGGATAAAGGAAGGTTTTTGAACAGGCCATTAGACCACAGGATGCTTCACAAGTGGCTGTTGAGGCAGAGACAAGAACATAATGTAACAGGTATTGGGATGAGGACTGGCAAATGAGGAATATAAACCCATTAAAAATTGGGAAGGAAGAGTGGAGTGGGCAGGAAGGCGGAAAAGTAGGACAGCCAATGAGCAGTGGTAGTTGTTTAAGGAGACACTCAATTTCTTCAAGCTAAAATATATTCCAGAGAGGAAGCAAGATGGTAAGAGGGGTAAAAATCATCCATGGCTAAGCAAGGAGGTTAAGGACAATATAAAGACAAAAACTAAGGTATGCCATGTTGCAAAGGTCAGTGGAAGATTGAGAAACTTTCAAACATAAACAAAGGGTTGCTAAAAATGTAATGAAAAGTGCCAAGGTAAATTATGAAAAGAAGCTAGCGCAAAATATCAAAAGGGATAGCAAAGGCTTCTACGAGTACATAAAAGGGAAGGGAGTAACTAAAGTGAATGTTGATCCCTTGGAAGATGAAACCAATGAGTTAATAGTGGAGAACCCAGAAATGACGGCAATGCTAAAAAAACACCTGGCCTGTTTTCATGGTTGAAAATCCTGGTGCCATCTCTATAGGAATGGGCAAATCAGAGGTAATAGTAAGACAGGAACTTAGAACAATCAGTATCAATAGGGAAACAGTATTCAACAAACTATGGGATTAAAGGCAAATAAGTCCCAAGGTCTATGTCCGAGGGTGTTAAAGGAGATAGTGGAGATAGTCGATCATTTGCTTATAACATTCTCAAAATCCCTGGACATGGGAAAGGTTCCAGTTGATTAGAAAAATGCTAATGTAACGTTTTTATTCAAAAAGGGAGGCAGAATGTAAGAAATTACAGACCAGTTAGTTTAGCATCTGTTGTTGGGAAATTGCGATACAGTAGTCCCCCGTTATACCGCGCTCCGCAATACCGCGGTTCGCGATATACGGCGGGGGGGCTTATGGACCCCAACTGTCAGCTTCCCTCTCCGGATCAAAGTGAGCCGGCCACTGACATTGACACTGCCGGCTGCTCTCTCCCTCCAATCAGCCGGCAGTGTCAATTTCAGCGGCCGGCTCACTTTGATCCGGAGAGGGAAGCTGCTCTCTCACTGAAACAATCAGCCGGCCGCTGAAATTGACCCTGCCGGCTGCTCTCTCCCTCCAATCCAACTTTTAAGTTGTTAAAAATGCAGCAGTGCTTGTTTTAATTAGATCCACGATGGGGGTTTTAAATTTATTTAAAAATCTATGCATGCGCTTCCCATTGTGAGTCTACGGGGGTCTGACCTCTCCCCCCGCCCCCCGTAGACTCACAATGGGAAGCGCATGCATAGATTTTAAAATAAATTTAAAACCCCCATCGTGGATACCCGCAGCTCGGATGCAATGCGGGTGGCTGTCTTGGACCCCAACACCCGCGTTATAAAGGGGGACTACTGTAATACTTCAATAAAATAAGTAAGATCAGGACATTTAGAAAGTCAAAACACAATCTATCAGAGTCAGCAAAGCTAAATCATGTTTGACTAACTTGCTAGAGTTCTTCGAAGATGTAACAAGCCAAGTGGACAATGGGGATCCTGTAGATGTAGTATATCTGGATTTCGGGAAGGTGATAAGGTGTCGCACAGAAGGTTAATACACAAGGTTAGATCACATGGGGTTAGGAATAATTTACTAGCTTGGATAGAAGACTGGCTGACGGATAGAAGACAGAGTCGGGATAAATGGGTCTTTTTCTGCATGGCAAGCTGCAACTAGTGCCGTGCCAGGGTGTTTGGTCCTTGGGCCCAACTATTTACAATCTATTTAAAAAAAATAAATTTAGTGTACCCAATTCATTTTTTCCAACTAAGGGACAACTTAGCGTGGCCAACTCACCTACCCTGCACATAGTTTACATAGAACATACAGTGCAGAAGGAGACCATTCGGCCCATCGAGTCTGCACCGACCCACTTAAGCCCGCAGTTCCAACCTATCCCCGTAACCAATTAACCCCTCCTAACATTCTTTTATCACTAAGGGCAATTTATCATGGCCAATCCACCTAACCAGCACGTCTTTGGACTGTGGGAGGAAATCGGAGCACCCGGAGGAAATCCACGCATCTTTGGGTTGTGGGGGCAAAACCCACACAAACACGGGGAGAATGTGCAAACTCCACATGGACAGTGACCCGTGAGACAACCGTGCTAACCAATTGCGTCACCGTGCTGCCCGTATTTACAATCTATATTAAGAATTTGGATACAGGAATAGAAGGATCTGCAGCCAAATTTGCAGATGATACTACAATTGGTGTGGTAGTAAGTTGCAATGAGGAAAAAAGAACCTTACAAATGGTGGCAGGGTAGCACAGCGGTTAGCACTGTTGCTTCACAGCACCAGGATCCGAGGTTCGATTCCAGACTTGGGTCACTGTCTGTGCGGAGTCTGCACGTTCACCCCGTGTCTGCATGGGTTTCCTCAAGGTGCTCTGGTTTCCTCCCACAAGTCCCAAAAGACGTGCTGTTAGGTAATCTGGACATTCTGAATTCTCCCTCTGTGTACCCGAACAAGCGCCTGAATGTGGCTTCCTTATAGTGTTAATGTAAGCCTACTTCATAGAATCATAGAATTTACAATGCAGAAGGAGGCCATTTACCTATCGAGTCTGCACCGGTCCTTGGAAAGAGCAGCTTAACTAAGCCCACACCTCACCCTATCCTGTAACCCCACCTAACCCTTTTATGGACACTAAGGGCAATTTACCGTGGCCAATCCACCTAACCTGCACATCTTTCGACTGTGGGAAAAAACCGGACCACCCGGAGGAAAACCACACAGATAAGGGGAGATAGATAGGTTGGGGGAGTGGGGATTTCTTTCTCAGCTTTCTGTTTCCCCTTCTTTGCCTACTCATGGGTGACCTTCAGGTTCTAGGAACTTCTCATACATCAAATACTAGCACAAAACAACAAAAAAAGACACTCAACTACAACGGATCCCAAATTAAGAAGGTAATTTCAATTTTTTTCAGATATAACATGATCAGGTAATAACTGTAATAATCACTTATTGTCACAAGTAGGCTTCATTTGAAGTTACTGTGAAAAGCCGTCCCATGATCAAGCATGTTTATCCTTCATGGAAGTATGCGGCACTGGTAAGGTCAGTCTTTGTTGCCCATAGTGGTGAGCCACCTTCGTCAACTACTGCAGCCATTTGGGGTGGGTATAGCCAGAGGAAGGGAGCTCCAAATATTTGACCCAACAACAGTGAAGAAACCGTGATATAGTTCGAAAACATCCAGGAATGCCTCCATATGCTTGCTGTTCTTTCACCCTTTCCCTTCTTGTTCTACCCAGTCTGTTCTAAATATGCATACAATCTGAATGATGAACCATTCATTTGTCTCTAGTAAATTATCAAATGAATGATCAAATAATCAAATAATGGGGCAGCACTGTAGCATGGTGATTAGCACAGTTGCTTCACAGCTCCAGGGTCCCAGGTTCGATTCCTGGCTGGGTCAGTGTCTGTGCGGAGTCTGCACGTTCACCCCGTGTCTGCATGGGTTTCCTCCGGGTGCTCCAGTTTCCTCCAACAGTCCAAAGGCGTGCGGGTTAGGTGGATTGGCCATGCTAAATTGCCCTCAGTGTCCAAAAAGAGTAAGTGGGGGTTACTGGGATAGGGCCGATGCGTGGGCTTGAGTAAGGTGCCCTTTGTCTGGGCCGGTGGAGATTCGATGGGCTGAATGGCCTCCTTCTGCACTGTAAATGTGAAATGGCATTCCAGTTTGTATTCCTGTTGTAGAATATGGACATCGTACTGCAAAATGTATATCCAGTCCAAAGCAAAACAACATGACCTACTTCAGCCAGTAATGCTCTTAGAACATAGAACATAGAACACTACAGCACAGAACAGGCTCTTCGGCCCTCAATGTTGTGCCGAGCCATGATCACCCTACTCAAACCCACGTATCCACCCTATACCTGTAACCCAACAACCCCCCCCTTAACCTTACTTTTATTAGGACACTACGGGCAATTTAGCATGGCCAATCCACCTAACCCGCACATCTTTGGACTGTGGGGGGAAACCGGAGCACCCGGAGGAAACCCACGCACACAGGGGGAGGACGTGCAGACTCCACACAGACAGTGAACCAGCCGGGAATCGAACCTGGGACCCTGGAGCTGTGAAGCATTTATGCTAACCACCATGCTACCCTGCTACCCTCACCATGCTACCCTGCTACCCTGTTCTGTGTACTAAACTAGCATATTTAATAATAATTATTTAGATCCAATTCATATTAACGAAATCTAATCAGATCACTCTTCCCAGTGTTGGATTGAACTTCTAAATTCTGTTACCATCCCAACTTATGTCATAACTGGACAGGAAGATTCTAGAATGGAACCCTCTCTCAAAAGACCACAACTTTTACGTTTTTTAATAAAATGTGGAGAACCAGAGTCACATGACTGCTAATTAGTTTGAACAAGAAAAAATATTCATTAAACATGAAAATATTCTGAACCAGCACTCCTTTAGTCTCCCCCTTAGCTTAACAAATACACACAGATTTTATGATTAACACAGATTACAAAGTACACATTAAGCTACAATGGTCCAATTAACACAAGATCCTTTTTAAGCACATAGATTTGCTGTGGTCAAATACACACATTCTACTCTGAACCCAAGTTAGCATCTGTGGCTTAGATAGTGGTATCACAGAATCCTTAAAGTGCAGAAGGAGCCATTTGGCCCATCTAATATCACTGACCCTCTGAAACAGAACCGTACCTAGACCCACTCCACCCACCCTATCCCTTTAATCCCACCTAGCCTGCACACCTTTGGACACTAAGGGGTAATTCAGAATGGTCAATCCACCTAACATGCACATGTTTGGACTGCGGGAGGAAACCGGGTCACCTGTAGGAAACCCACGCAGACACAGGGAGCAAGTGCAAATTCCACATAGTCACCCAAGGCTCACGGAATTGAACCGGGGTCCTTGGTGCTGTGATGCAGTAGTGCTAATCACTGTGCCACCGTGCCATCTTGTTTTATCCTCAGAATCCCCCCCAGATGGTTGTCACAAGGGAATTTCCAAACTCCACTCCGAAAAACACATTTAAAATTTTCACTGATAATATTGCTTTTCCTTAGCAGTTTGCCTTTTGTAATCCAATCCTGGTTTTACAAATGACATTTTTAAACAAAGCTTCCGTTCCGCTTTTAATTCAGTCCAGGATTTTACACCACTCCCTTTTGGGTGTCCTTTGCCTTAACTGCTTTTACACAAACTCTGAGATCCAGCCACTGATTTCCATAGTTATTTCTTTTTTTAAAATACATTTAGAGACCCAATTCTTTTTTTCCAATTAAGGGAAAATTTTAGTGTGCCCATTCATCTACCCTACACATCTTTTTGGGTTGTGGGGTGACACCAACGCAGACATGGGGGAACGTGCAACTTCACACGGGCAGTGACCGGGTCCTTGGCCTGTGAGCAACACCCATGGACCAGCTGAACCAGGAACATTCCTCGTCACAATGGACGTCTCGGCACTCTATACCAGCATCCCCCATGACGACGGCATTGCTGCAGCAGCCTCAGTACTCAACACCGGCAACTGCCAATCTCCAGACGCAATTCTGCAACTCATCCGCTTCATTCTAGTTCACAACGTCTTCACCTTCGACAACAAGTTCTTCATCCAGACGCACGGAACAGCCATGGGGACCAAATTCACACCTCAATACGCCAACATCTTCATGCACAAGTTTGAACAAGACCTCCTCACCATACAGGACCTTCAACCTACGTTATACACCAGATACATCAATTAAATTTTTTTCCTTTGGACCCACGGCGAAGAATCACTGAAACGACTACACGGTGACATCAATAAGTTCCATCCCACCATCTGACTCACCATGGACTACTCTCCAAAATCAGCTGCATTCTTGGACACACTCATCTCCATCAAGGACAGTTACCTCAGCACTTTGCTTTACTGCAAGCCCACAGATAACCTCACGATGCTCCACTTCTCCAGCTTCCACCCTAAACACTTTAAAGAAGCCATCCCCTATGGACAAGCCCTCCGTATACACAGGATCTGCTCAGACGAGGAGGAGCGTAACTGAAAGATGCCCTTGTACGAATGACATATGGTGTGCGACTCATCGATCAACAGTAACGACGCGCCACTGCAAAAAACTGCACCGACCTCCTCAGAAGATAAACATGGGTCACAACCGACAGAGTACCCTTCGTCGTCCAGTACTTTCCCGGAGCGGAGAAACTACAACATCTTCATCGCAGCCTTCAACACATCATCGATGAAGATGAACATCTTGCCAAGGTCATCCCCAACCCCCACTACTTGCCTTCAAATAACGGCGGAACCTCAAACAAACCAATGTTTTCAGCAAACTACCCAGCCTTCAGAACAGAGACCATGACACCACACAACCCTGCCACGGCAATCTCTGCAAGACGTGCCAGATCATCGACATGGATACCACCATTACACGTGAGAACACCACCCACCAGGTACGCGATACATACTCGTGCGACTCGGCCAATGTTGTGTACCTCATACCCTGCAGGAAAGGATGTCCCAAAGCGTGGTACATTGGCGAGACCATGCAGACGCTGCGGCAACGAATGAACGGATGTCGCGCGACAATCACCGGGCAGGAATGTTCCCTTCCAGTAGGGGAACACTTCAGTAGTCAAGGGCATTCAGCCTCTGATCTCCGGGTAAGCGTTCTCCAAGGCGGCCTTCAGGATGCTCAACAACGCAGAATTGCTGAGCAGAAACTTACAGCCAACTTCCGCACACGAGTGCGGCCTCAACCGGGACCTGGGATTCATGTGGCATTACATTCACCCTCCACCATCTGGCCTGGGCTTGAGACATTTCACACTTCTTTAACCTGGGGTTACCCCTATCTCTGCATCTGTAAAGATTTAATTACCTGCAAATGCTTGCATTCTAGCATTGTCTGGCATCTTTGACTTTGTCTATATATATGTTTCTTGAACATACCTCTTCATTCACCTGAGGAAGGAGCAGTGCCAACCACTGACTCCTTGCCTCACTCTTTTCTGCCCACCGAGTACCTCCCTCTCCCCGAGTATGCCCCCACCACAAACACCAAGAACTCCAACTAACCTCCATGGAAGCACCACCAGCATCCGGGTACACCCACATGCAAAACACACATAGGCCCATTGTTTTAAGATGTTCATACTTTTACAAGACTTTTTAATTTATAGAGCCACACATGGGAATTTTCAAATAATTTTGAAGTTTAATGTGTAATTTCCAAGTAGGCTCTTTAATTTTAATATGTAATAAATAGATGGAATGCAAGACAATATCAAGACGCCCCTACAGGCTTCAGAATGACTGCCTAGATACTGAGGAGATCTCAGCAACCATTATTGTTCCTCCAAACCACTCAGACTATAAGAGTAGCACAGATGTCAATATAATCCCGGAAATCTGTGATTTAGCTGTGAATCAGATTGAAGCTCGACAAAGGCCAAGTTTACAGACCCAGCCAAAAAAAGGGTGAGAAAGCTAACTTTTTATCTTTTGTTCTCATCATGCATTTTTTCCTAAACTTCATGTTTTTCTTATTACGAATCAAAATATCTGGTTTATTTCAGACCAGTTTGCTCTTGCTTTTGTGTGTACAAGACAACAGAAACACAAACATTTCCATAATCTACATTAAATGTCTGCATGTGATCTTACAACATCAATTACTATTTCTTTTGTTATTGCGAAAGCATTACCAGGTTTATAAAAAAACAAATTCCAACCAGAATATTTACTGGAATTTAAACTTTTAAAATAATGTACCAAATCGAAGCAGATTCTTTCAGTTCAAGTGCTGTGGATAATTATTTACCTTTGCACTTTCTATATGCATTCATGTTTTGAGTGTTCAAATTCAAATGACTGCTTACACTTTGAATACTCATGAAATTTCGATTTGCTTTGTATTTCACGACAAAATCAGAGTTGCGTTTTATATTTTCTTGGAATGTTTGCCACTAAAAGCCATTTATTTATTTGTCTATATTTCCACAAACATTGAGGAAGAAAAGTAAAAAATAAACTACATTTTTCAGCTGCCACGATTAGAAAACAGTGAATGGAGTATAAAAAATAGAATGTCAGGGAAACAAACCTGTTCGGATAAGTACGAGTTAGAAATATTTATTTCAATTATATTGGGTGCATAACAACCTGGTCAGAGCTTTCTTCTCTGTAACATTGCAAATCTGAAATGTTTTTGTGAGATTCAGTTTGATTACCTGAAAATAATGGCACTCCAGTTAGTTCTCATGACCATGTTGCTCCTTGTGGGCATTGAACAAAAGCTCCAACATTTCTAATTATCCCTAGATAATGTAATGCTTGGCTAAACCACAAAACCCAAGTTATCAATCAGCAAAGATCAAAACAACTGCCAATATAATGTTAGAAAAGCAATGGACATTGTGGCAAACTTTAATATGATTAGGTTAAGAAATTTACAACACACTCAAAAGCCATCACTTCATTATTTAAAACTCGCATCCTTTGAGTTACTGGGAAACCACCAATTCTCTGCAATGGGTAGACTGAGGTGCCAAAAACAATTTTATTCTTTTGAAAAGTAGACAAAATAGCCATTCACATCAGTGAGTTACTGAAAGTGGTATTGTTTGAGCTATTCCACTTCACCAGCAGGGGTAGTCTCCAGCATGGCTTAAGTTGACGGTAAGGTCATATCACGTGCCACTTTGTCACACAATGTAACTGCAGTTGAAAACAGAGTGCATTTAAGTTAAATTTATGTTCAGATTCTCAGTTTGTAGCAAGTGTATTTTATAAACGACAGAACCTCATCTATCATTTATAGAGATGATTTCAAGTACACATTCTTAAATTGAATTTGTTCCCAGGAAAAGGGCACAGGGACAGAAATCAAAATAAACCACTAACTGCTTGCCCTACATTCTATTCATACTGTGTGGAAGTTTTAATTCAGGCTGTACTATATTGGAATACCCAAATAAACAGGAAACCAACTCAGTGGTACTAATTTGCAGTAAGAAAACAACCTTATTTGTGCATTTGACCCAACACTGTATTTCTGAATGCCAATATATTTTGAACCAACTCATCAACATTTTAAAAATTAACAGATTGTGCAATGGTTAAAAATGCAGTTTCACACAGAATGCATTATTTATTTTTTAAAACGGGGCAATTTAGCATGGCCAATCTTTGCGTTGTGAGGGTGAGACCACACAGACACGGGGAGAATGTGCAAACTCCACACGGACAGTGACCCGGGGCCAGGATCAAACCTGGGTCCTCGGCGCTGTGAGGCAGCAGTGCTAACCACTGCATCACCGAGCCACCTAGAATGCAGGAATTCTAATAAATTTGAGTATGACCAAGATTTCAGAACAAACTTCTATAATACCTTGAAAAACAAGTAGAAAAGGTACAAATGCATATGCAAGTTTTCTTCAATGGTTTTCTACAGATAAGGGTGTTTCAATTTCCAATTAGGTATGGAAGAGATAAAACAATTAATACAATATATAAAACAAAATTGAGGTTGTAGCATCTAAGATTTATCATGCAGTTTGTACAAAATTGTGAGAATTTGGTTTTCCAATATAAATCGTGAAATCTTCCTTTCTCAGCTTAAAACATTTTTCTCCTATCAAATGAGAAGACGAAACATGGGCACTTAATTTTTTGTAGCAGTATGGATAAGTTTTCTATTTGAACATCTGCAGAAATATTCTTTAAACTTTTGAAGCAAATGAGGCCAAACAAAGCACAGTTCTTAATTTTTGTTTTGTGGAGATTGTATTCACTCTGCCATCATGATTACCCAAACTTAATATGATCCTCTTTGTGTGTAAAATTAGATCATCAGTTTTTACCAGATATCCTTTGCGTAAGAGTGGCATGGTACTTAGCCGAACCACGTTAACCAAAGAATCATACAGAACAGAAGCAGGCTATTCAGTTCATCATGTCTGCGCCAGGTTTCAGAAATAACCAACCAAGTAGTCACATGGAGGGTGACTTTGCACCCATGGTTGTTGGGAGCGCAAATGGCGACATGGGAGCGAAATCTCACGAGAATCCAAAACGAGGTTCTCGCCGGTAAGATCTCATTTTCTGTTTTTCCCAGCCCCTCGCCAGTGATATTGAACCACAGTTCAATCAATTTTGATATGTTTATATAATTAATAGGCTTACACCCCCCCCCCCCCCCCCACCCACCCAGAATTTCCCCTTTGCTTAAGTGGCTTTGTGAGGTTTATTACAGGTATTTAAAAGGTGAAGCAGTCGAGGGGACGCCGCCAAGGCCCTGGGAAGGGGAGACAAACCCAAACAGTGCCTTCTTTGGGCGGGGGGGGGGGGGGGGGGGGGGGAGAGAGAGAAAGAGTGGGGGCGCCCCTATTGCGTGGTGGGGCGGGGGGGGGGGGGGGAAAGAGAGAGAGAGAGAGAGGGGCTATATTTTAGCACAGAACAGGTGCCCTGATTTATCAGGCTCCGTCCCGCCGGTGTTATGGCATCAGAGGCACCTGCAGCTTTTTTACTCTAAGTGCTTTATTCTCTGGTGAGAAAAGCCAAGGGAGTGCACGCTGGTTTTCTTGCCGGATCCAGCATTTCGGAGTAAGTCTGAAAATTTTGCCCACAGTCTTTCCACCAAAAGTGCATTTTCTTTTAAAATATTTTCCCAATTTCCTTCTGAAAGTCATTATTGAATCTGCTTTCACCTTTCAGATAGAGAATATCAGATCATAACAATTGGCCGTTTTAAATAATTTGCTCTCTGGTCCTTTTGCCAAGATTCAGCAAAAAAGTAGAATTCAGCAAAAAAGGATCAAGGCGTTGATTAAGAAGGGGAAAATGGAATATGAAAGTAAGCTTGCAGGGAACATAAAAACTGACTGTAAAATTTTCTATAGGTACATGAAGAGAAAAAGATTGGTGTAGGTCCCCGACAGTCATTAATGGGGGAATGTATTATAGAGGACAAGGAAATGGCCGAGCAACTAAATACATACTTTGGATGTCTTCACAAATGAGGACACAAATAAGATATCAGAAATGTTGGGGAATGCAGGATTAGGTGAGAAGGAGGAACTGAAGGTGATCAGCATCAGTAGAAATGGTGACGGGGAAATTGATGGGATTGAAAACTGATAAATCCCCAGGTCCAGATAATCTACATCGCAGGGTACTGGAGGAGGTGGCTCTAGAAATAGTGAATGAATTGTTGATCATCTTTCAGGATTCTACAGATTGCGGAATAGTTCCTGCAGGTTGGAGGGTGGCTAATGTAACTCCACTATTTAAAAAGGGAGGTTGAGAGAAAGCAGCGAATTTTAGACCAGTAAACCTGACATCAGTGGTGGGGAAAATTCCAGAATCCATTATCAAAGGTTTTACAGGAGAGCAGTTAGAAAACAGTGGCAGGATCGGACAGAGTCAACATGGCTTTATGAAGGGGAAATCATGCTTGACAAATCTACTGGAATTTTTCGAGGATGTAACTAGTAGAATTGATGAAGGGGAACTGGTGGATGTGATGTATTTACATCTTATTCTGACATCTAATCCGCATATTCCTAGAGTATAAATTTTTTTGCCAAATTAATCCTTCAAAATTACCGTTTTATTCAAAATGTGCAGTTTAATTTTCATATCTTGCATATCCGATAAGGTTATAAGATTGGCCCTTGCTCTGGTGTCGAGTTTAACATTGATGAATGTTTTATTAATCATTGGAGGAACGTCCAGCTATCTCTATGAACAATTGTATTTGCATCACTATTACTGCAGATTTGCCTCAAAGACTTTTCTGCTTGCATCACATTATAATTCTTATCTGCACGAGATAGATCAATAAAAAATGTCTTCCAGATTTATCTCTTTAATCACCTTTATTGATTTTGTACTTATGATTTTTATATTTGAAAACATTGTTTTGCAAAGTAATTTTTGCCTTTGCATTTACTTTTTTAAAAAAATAATTTTTATTGGAATTTTTTACAGAAAATATAAAAATATAACAACAAGTATAGCAAAAAGCAGTAATATGCAACTAACAGTCCCATAACACCCACAATTCCCCCCATACCGTAACATCACATGTATCACACTCCCCCCACCACCCCCCGCCTAAACAAGAGAACTTAACCATAAATTAAAATTAAATAAATCAAATTTAAATAAAATAAGCCAACATAATCAACGTTCCCCCCCCCACTCCCCCGGGTTGCTGCTGCTACTGTCCCAGTACCCTATTGTTGAGCCAGAAAGTCGAGGAAAGGTTGCCACCGTTTAAAGAACCCTTGCACCGATCCTCTCAGGGCGAATTTAACCTTCTCAAGCTTAATGAAGCCCGCCATGTCATTGATCCAGGTCTCCACGCTTGGGGGCCTCGCGTCCTTCCACTGTAGCAAAATCCTTCGCCGGGCTACTAGGGACGCAAAGGCCAGCACACTGGCCTCTTTCGCCTCCTGCACTCCCGGCTCTACCCCAACCCCAAAGATCGCGAGTCCCCATCCTGGCTTGACCCTGGATCCCACCACCCTTGACACCGTCCTCGCCACCCCCTTCCAGAACTCATCCAATGCCGGGCATGCCCAGAACATATGGGCATGGTTCGCTGGACTCCCCGAGCACCTGACACACCTATCTTCACCCCCAAAGAACCTACTCATCCTCGTCCCAGTCATGTGGGCCCTATACAGCACCTTGAATTGGATGAGGCTAAGCCGCGCACACGAGGAGGAAGAATTTACCCTCTCCAGGGCATCAGCCCGTGTCCCGTCTTCGATCTGTTCCCCCAGTTCCCCCTCCCACTTCGTTTTCAGCTCCTCTACTGACGCCTCTTCCACCTCCTGCATAAGCTTGTAGATATCGGATATCTTCCCCTCCCCGACCCAGACCCCCGAGAGCACCCTGTCACTCACCCCCTTCGCGAGGAGCGCAGGGAATCCCTCCACCTGCCGTCTAGCAAATGCCTTTACCTGCAGATATCTAAACATGTTTCCCGGCGGGAGCCCAAACTTCTCCTCCAACTCCCCCAGGCTCGCAAACCTTCCGTCGATAAACAGGTCCTTCAGCTGTCTAATGTCCGCTCTATACCATCCCCGAAATCCCCCATCCATGTTCCCCGGGACGAACCTATGGTTCCCCCTTAACGGAGCCTCCATCGAGCCCCCCACTTCTCCCCTATGTCGCCTCCACTGCCCCCAAATCTTGGCCGTTGCATTTACAACACACTTTTCTGAATGCTGGACATTGCCTTTGCAAATGCTTGTTGCCGCATCATTTGCAGAAAACGGTGGCATCAGTTACTCGGTTAAAATGGCCACTGCTACTGGGACCACGTTTTGCCTGAGGGTGCGTTGGAACATTAATGGCATCGGCTGCATCTCCGATCTTTGTGGCAAAGTTCAGGGTGCTAATCTGCAGCGCAGCTAGCTCACTGGCATGGCAAATTTTAATGACATCGTCGAGCTGGAGTACATTTTCCCTCAACAATCTTTCATGAACTCTGTCATTGCTAATGCCAAACACAATCTGATCTCTGACCATGGACACTTGCAAGGTTGCAAAGTTACATGTCTGAGCCTTTAATTGCAAGTCTGTTAAGAAGCTGTCGAAAGATTCATCTGCCTATTGTGTAGCGTTCGAAAAACGTATCATTCAAACGGTTTGTTCTTTTTGGGTGTACAGTGCCGATCGAATTTTTGCACAACTTTGTCAAAGTTATTTCTATCAGCTTCATTATCAAATGTGAAGGTGTTAATGATTTCTATTGCTTGTGGACCTGCTATGGTGAACAGCAATGATATTCTTCGTTCATCAGGCTGTGCCTGAAGGCCTAGGGCTGCCATGTAGAATGTGAATTGCTGTTTAAAAGCACGCCAATTTGCAGCTACATTACCAGTGGCACAAAGCTGGTGTGATGTCTTCAGACCTTCCATTATTGACTTCGATGACTAGTAGAGCGCAAGTTATATTGTCAGACTCTGTGGTTAGTAGAAACATTTTTCTTCTTTTCAAGAACAAAGAACAGTACAGCACAGGAACAGGACCTTCAGCCCTCCAAGCCTGTGCCTATCTAGACCAACCACTTGTATCCTGCTATACCCCATCTGTTCATGTGTCTATCCAGATAAGCTTTGGTCTCTAATGTATCTGCCTCAACCACCTCACTTCCAGGCCACCACCAACCTTTGAGTAAAAAGCTTTCCCCACAAATCTCCACTGAACCTATTCCCCCCTCAGCTGGAACTTGTGACCCCTTTTAATTGTCATTTTCGCCCTGGGAAAAAAGCATCCAACTGTTCACCCTATCTATACCCCTCATAATTTTATAAACTTTTATTAGGTCGCCCGTCAGCCTCCGTCTCTCTAGGGAGAACAATCCCAGTTAATTCAATCTCTCGTCATAATTAATACCCTCCATACCAGGCAACATCCTGGTAAACCTTTTCTGTACTCTCTCCAAAGCCTCCACGTCCTTCTGGTAGTGTGGTGACCAGAATTGAGCACAGTATTCCAAATGTGGCCCAACCAACGTTCTATATAACTAACATAATTTGCAAGCTTTTATACTCGATACCCCAGCCAATGTAGGCAAGCAAGCTTTCTTTACCACCATTTCCACCTGTGCTGCCACTTTTAAGGATCTGTGGGCCTGCACACCTAGATCTCTCTATGCATCGATGCTCCTGCTGGTTCTGCCATTTATTTTATAGCTCCCACCTGAATTGGATTTTACCAATATGCATCACCTCGCATTTGTCTGGGTTAAATTCCATCTGCCCTTTCTCCACCCAATCAGACCAGCAGTAACCTTTGATGTGGCACCTTACTGAATGCCTTTTGGAAATCCAAAAGCACCCATCTACAGGTTCCCCATCAGCCATTTTGCTCGTTACTTCCTCAAAGAACTTTAATAAATAAGTTCAACACAATTTCCATACACAGAAGCACGTTGATTCTGCCTGTTCCTGTTATGATTTTCTAGATGCCCAGCTATTACCTCCTTAATAATGGATTCTAGCATTTCCCCATGACAGATGTTAGGCCAACTGCCCACAAGTTTCCTGCTTTCGGTTTCCCTGCTTTCTTGAATAGATGGGTTATATTTATGATTTTCCAATCCACTAGAATCTAGAGAATTTTGGAAGATCACAACTAATTTAAAAGTAGCTGCGTAGAATTTTCATTCCACAGTGTCAATTTCATGACCTCTAAAACAGTTCCATAGATTGATTACTTCCTTTGTGAAATATTGTGCGCGGTCTACCGGGATATTCAGGTCCCATGCTGGTGCACGGGTTTTCGGCAATGAGGGGTGCAGTTGCCAGGGAATTCCGTTGATAACGGCGGGGCTTCGGTAAATCCCGCTGGCGGGCCTCCTGTACCAAAAAACACATGGCAGGTTGGTCGATAAATCCCACCCATTGTTTCCACTGATTGGTTCTGAATTTGTCTCATTTCAAGCACAGCAGGGTCCTCTGATTTTATTATTCTAGAAATGTTGAAATAGCTCACTATGGTCTAATCCCATTAGAATCCTAAAACAATCAGATGACCTCTCAGCTTTCGCCTATCCAGTGGAAAGGAAATGTATCCAATTTACAGAACAAAGTTTCCAGAAATTAGATGAGATCGCAGGTGGGTGGATGTTGTGCTTTGTTGAACTTTCACTGAGCTGACGTCTGGGAAGGAAACCTGTATTACATCTCTTCTAAATAGGACTTAAAATCTGGAAAAAAAATTGAAGGTCCAAGATGGTGTTGAAAGGTAATTGACTAAAGCTCCACCAAGATGAATCTTTGGTCTGTGGGCGCCAATGTCATTCCCTTTTAACTTGCATTAATCACTAATTGCTCTTGCCACAATCCTTCCACTTGTTCTTTCTCCCCTCTCCCTTTACTCTACCTCTGTTCTTGTTTAAAATCTGTTATATCTTTAATTTTTACAGTTCTGACAAAAGGTCAGCAAACTAAAATGTTAATTCTGTTTTTCTTTCACAGATGCTGCTGAATGTTTCCTGCATTATTTCGTTCAGGTTTCCAAATTCAACAGTATTTTACCTTTGTTTTGACTAAATTAACAATTTTGATCTCATGTATGATGCAAAGATATGACATAAAATGAAGGTAAGCAATTCTGAAAATATTTTGAGAAAGAGTTTTAAAACTTTATGGTAAAATCTGTATTATTTCAAATGGCAGTGATAAGGAGCGAGGGGCCATGGGAGAAATGGAGTAGGGAACTGGGATAGTAAAGTTACTCAGATTTTGATGAACAGAAAATAGTATACATTAGCAAAGCAGCTTGAAAAACCCCAATCAGTTTGTTAGATAATGAGGAAGGATCAATATATTATTCAACTTTGAGAAGATTTTGACAGGCGTGATAAGATATTACAAAATACAAAGCGTCCAATGTTGTTCAAATTGATGAGGTGTGCTTCATAGAATCATAGAATTTAAAGTGCAGAAGAAGGCCATTTAGAACATAGAACAGTACAGCACAGAACAGGCCCTTCGGCCCTCAATGTTGTGCCGAGCATTGTCCGAAGCCAAGATCAAGCTATCCCACTCCCTGTCATTGTGGTGTGCTCCATGTGCTTATCCAATTTTGCTCATCAAGTCTGCACCAGCCCTTGGAAAGAGCACCCTGCTCAAGCCCACACCTCTACCCTATGCCCTTAACCCCACTTAACCTTTTTGGACACCAAGGGCAATTTAGCATTGCCAATCAACCTAACCTGCACATAGATACATAGAAGATAGGAGCAGTAGGAGGCCTTTTGGCCTTTGGAGTCTGCTCCACCATTCACCACAATCATGGCTGATCATCCAACTTATTAGCCTAATCCTACTGTCTCCCCATAGTCTTTGATCCCATTCTTCCCAAGTACTATATCCAGCCGCCTCTTGAATATATTCAAAACTGTAGCATCGGCTAATTCCTGTGGTAATGAATTCCACAGGCTCGCCACTCTGTGTGAAGAAATATCTCCTTATCTGTCGAAATGGTTTACCCTGAATCCTCAGGCTGTGACCCCTGGTTGTGGGATTGGTATCATTGGTAACACCTTCCCTGCATCTACCCTGTCTAGTCCTGTTAGAATTTCATAAGTCTCGATAAGATTCCCCCCTCATTCTTCTGAACTCCAGCGAGAACAATCCCAACCTAGTCAATCTCCCCTCATATGACAGTCCCGCCATCCCTGGAATCAGTCTGGTAAATCTTTGATGCACTCCCTCGAGAGCAAGAACATCCTTCCTCAGAGGAGGAGACCAAAACTGCACACAATACTCCAGGTGTGGCCTCACCAAGGTCCTGTACAATTGCAGAAACATATCCCTGCTTCTATACTCGAAACCGCTTGCAATGAAGGCCAACATACCATTAGCCTTGATTACTGCCTGCTGCATTTGCATGTTTACCTTCAGCGAATGGTGCACAAGGACACCCAGGTCCCGCTGCACACTCCCCTCTCCCAATTTACAACCATTAGGTAGTAATCTGCCTTCCTGTTTTTGCTTCCAAAATGACTAACCTCACACTTATCCAAATTATACTGCATCTGCCATTGGTTTGCCCACTCGCCCAACCTGCCCAGATCTTGGTGTAGGATCACTGCATCCTCGTCACAATTCACCCTCCCACCTAATTTAGTATCATCTGCAAATTTTGAGATGTTACATTTTGTTCCCTCATCCAAATCATTAATATATATTGTGAATATCTGGGGTCCCAGCACCGATCCCTGCGGTACCCCACTGGTTACTGCCCACCAGTTTGCAAAGGACTTTCGTTTCCTCTCTGCCAACCTGTTTCCTATCCACCTTAATACATTTCCCCCAATCCCATGCGCTTTAATTTTGCACAATAATCTCTTTTGTGGGACTTTGTCAAATGCCTTCAGGAAGTCCAAATATACCACATCGACTGGCTCCCCCTTGTCAACTGTACTAGTTACCTCTTCAAAGAATTCCAACAGGTTTGTCAAGCATGATTTTCCCTTCATAAATCCATGCTGACTGACTGATCCTGCCACTGCTTTCTAAATGTTCCGCTATAAAGTCATTGATAATGAATTAAATGAAAAAAATGAAATGAAAATCGCTTATTGTCACGAGTAGGCTTCAATGAAGTTACTGTGAAAAGCCCCTAGTCGCCATATTCCGGCACCTGTCCGGGGAGGCTGGTACGGGAATCGAACCGTGCTGCTGGCCTGCTTGGTCTGCTTTAAAAGCCAGCGATTTAGCTGAGTGAGCTAAACCAGCCCCTTTCCCCAGTACCGATGTTAGGCTGACTGGTCTATAATTCCCTGCTTTCTCTCTTCCTCCCTTTTTGAATATCGGGGTGATGTGAGCTATCCTCCAATCTACAGGAACAGTTCCAGAGTCTGTAGAATCCCGGAAGATGACCACCAATGCATCCACTATTTCCAGAGCCACCTCCTTAAGCACTTGGGATGCAGATTCTCGGGCCCTGGGGATTTATCCGCCTTCAATCCCATCAGCTTTTCCAGCACCATTTCTCTACTAATGTTGATCTCCCTCAGTTCTTCCCTCTCACTAAACTTTTCATTCTCCAACATTTCTGGGATCTGATTTGTGTCCTCGTTTGTGAAGACAGAACCAAGTATGTATTCAATTGTTCAGCCATTTCTTTGTCCCTTATTATGCATTCCCCTGTTTTTGTCTGTAGTGGGCCTATATTTCTCTTTAACAATCTCTTTCTCTTCACCTATCTGAAAAACTCTTAGTGTCAGTCTTTATGTTCCCTGCAAGGTTCCTTTCGCACTGAAGTTCCCCTTCTTAATCAATCCCTTCGTCCTTCTTTGCTGAATTCTAAACTGCTCCCAATCCTCAGACCTATTATTTTTCTTGGCCAATCTGTATGCTTCATCCTTGCATTGGATACTATTTCTAATTTCCTTTGTAAGGCATGGATTGGCCCTCTACCCCCTTTGCTTTTGTGCCAGACAGGAATGAACAGCTGCTGTAGTTCCTCCATGCGTTCCTTGAATGTTTGCCATTGTCTATCCACTGTCATCCCTTTAAGTAACTCTCCAAAATATATCAAGGCCAACTCACGCCTCATATCCTCATAGTTCCCTTTTCCGAATCAACTATGTCACTCTCCATCTTGATAAAAAATTCTATCATGTTATGGTCACTCATCCCCAAGGGGTCTTGTACAGCCAGATTGGCAATGATTCCCTTGGCATTACACAGTACCCAGTCAAAGATGGCCTGCTCTCTTGTTGGTTCCTCCACATATTTGTCAAGAAAACCATCCCTCATACACTCCAGGAATTCCTCCTCTACGGCATTGTGGCTAATTTGATTTGCCCAATCTATGTGAAGATTAAAATCACCAATATTCCTTTATTACATGCATCTCTAGTTTCTTGTTTAATGCCATTCCCAACATCACCAGTGCAGTTTGGTGGTCTATATATGACACCCACTAATGTTTTTTGTCCCTTGGTATTTCTCACCTCTACCCATACAGATTCCACATTGTCAGAGCTAATATCCTTTCTCACTATTGTGTTAATTTCCTTTTTAAACAGCAGTGCCACGCCACCACCTTTTCTTTTATGACTGCCCTTCCTAAATACCGAAACCCTGGGACATTCAGTTCCCATCCTTGTTCACCCTGCAGCCATGGCTCCGTAATCCCAATTATATCATACCCATTTATATCTATCGGCACGATTAGTTCATCCATTTATTGCAAATGCTCCGTGCATTAAGGCACAGAGCCTTAAGTTTGTCTTATTCACAATGCTTGTCTTGCTCCCAATATTTTTCTCTACTGTCCTGTTTGAATTTTGTCCTTGGTTTCCCCACCTTTCACTTTTCTGATTCACTTTTCTACCTTTTGCTTTGATCCTTGCTCCCTCTTTCTCGTACTCCTTGCATAAGTTCCCATCCCCCTGGCATATTAGTTTCAACTCTGCCCAACCGCTCTAGCAAACAGCACCCCATGGACATCAATTCCAGTCCTGCCCAGGTGTAACCCATCCAGTTTGTACAGGTCCCACCTTCCCCAGAACCGGTCCCAATGCCCCAGGAATCTGAAACCCTCCCCTTGACACCATCTCTTCAGCCACGTATATATATCTTATATATCCTGTCATTTCTACTCTGACAAGCACGTGGCACCGGTAGTAATCTGAGATCACTACCTTTGAGGTCCGATTTCTTAACTTCCTTCTTAGCTCTCTGTATTCTGCTTTTAGGACCTCATCCCTTTTTTTTTTTTAACCTATGTCGTGTGTACCACGACCACTGGCTGTTCACCCTCCCCCTCCAGAATGTCCTGTACCCGCTCCGAGACATCCTGGGCCCAAGCACAAGGGAGGCAACATACCATCCTGGAGTCTCATTTGCAGCCACAGAAACGCCTGTCTATTCCCCTTACAATTGAATCCCCTATAACTCTTGCACTGTTAAAATTAATACTCCTCCCTCGGCAGCAGAACCATGGTGCCACGAGTTTGGCTGTTGCTGTTTTCCCCTGAGAGGCCATTCCCCTCAACAGTATCCAAAATGGTATACCTGTTCTGCAGGGAAATGGGCACAGGAGATTCCTGCACTACTTGCCTCGCTCTCTTGGTCTGTCTGGTGGTCACCCATTCCCTTCCTGCCTGCGGAGTCTGAGCCTGCAGTGTGACCATCTCTCTATACGCACATCTTTGGACTGTGGGAGGAAGGGGGAACACCTGGAGGAAACCCACGCAGACACAGGGAGAACATGCAGACTCCGCACAGACAGTGACCCAAGCCGGGAATCGAACCCTATAGCTGTGAAGCAACTGTGCCATCCACTGTTGTTCATGTTTACTAAAAATTATGGTGTATCTATTCAGAGGAATGTCCCTTGTTCTGCAGTCATGAATCAATTTAAAATTAGAATCAAAGACATTTACAACACAGGAGGACGCCATTCAGTTAATTATGTCAATGCAAGTTGACTAAGAGCAATCTAGCCTAATTCAACTTTCCAGCGTTTGGTCTGTAACCTTGTACATAAACCACTCTTAAGTGCATATCCAAGTATATTTTAAATATAATGTGATTTCCTACTTCTACCATTAATTCAGCTAATGAGTCTCAATTCCTGAGAATCCTGAGAAAAGTATCTTCAACTTTCCTCTACTTTCTTTACATTACTTTAAATCTACACCTCTGGGTTATTGACCTCTGCAACGGAAAGATGTCCTTCCTATCCACTCCAGGCCCCTCATACTTTAAAATACCTACACAGCTTCCTCTGTTCCAAAGAAAACAATAAATAATTCTTAAATCCTGGCAATTGCCTCGCGAAAACTGCAAAGGGCAAGATTGGGTATTGTTGCAAAGCAGATGGTGATGTGAATTTGACCTTGAGCAACTGTCTCACTCAAAAGGAACATTTCAACATGCTCTCTGAAGGTATTAATCTGGAGTACAAGAAGGGTCGATGCTAGTCCTTACGGCTGATCAATAGATGAACAAAGAAAAGACCGAAGGAGCAACTTGATCAACTGACTGACTACATTCAGCTACAGATTGAACATCCGTCGTGTGATTTTAAGTAAAGGGGACTTTCAGCCACAATACTGTGAACTACTTATTCTACGTCTAATTATTAAAATTTAAACAAAAAGCTGAATTTAAAACCTATCTAAAATCATAGTCAATGTCATAATCCTAGAGCTTGTAAAAGAATAATAGAAAAATAATACAGATGCTGGAAAACCGAAAATGCTGGGTAAAGTCAGCAGGTCTGGCAACATCTGAGAAGAGAGAAACAGCGCTAATGTTTCAAGTCCACATGCCTCTTCTACAGAACTGAAGAGAGATAGAAATGAATTCAATTATATAGTTGGAGGGGTGGAGAGGCAGAATAGACGGTCAGGGGACTTCCGGAGCTAAGCCGCACGTTCGGCAGCTCCCGCGAATAACGGACTTTGGGGCTCTTTTCAGGGCCCCCAACGGAACTTCGTAGACGAACCCCGACGTGGGAAGCGGACTGGAGTCGATCCCTACAGTCCTATGGTCCGGACCAGGAGTGGGGTAAGAAGAAAAACGGTGGAAGCACCCCTGGAAAAGCGGGGGAATAAAAACAAAATGGCGGCCGGCGGAGTGGAGGCAGTGGGCGCAGGAGCAGCAGGAGACTCTGTTGCGCTGCTTCCAGGAACTTAAGGTGGAGCTGCTGGAGTCGCTGAAGGCTACCACCAGAGAACTGATGGAGACTCAGACAGCCCAGGGGTCCGCGATCCGGGAGCTGCAGAAGCAGGCCTCCGAAAGGGAGGATGAGGCCGTGGCCGTCGCGGGGAAGGTGGAGATGCACGAGGCGCTCCATAAAAGGTGGCAGGAGCGGTTCGAGGAGCTAGACAACCGGTCGAGGCGGAAGAATTTGCGGATCCTGGGCCTCACGGAGGGGCTGGACCTGGCGGCCTATGTGGTCATTATGCTGAACTCGCTGATGGGAGCTGGGTCCTTCCAGGGGCCCCTGGAGTTGGAGGGGGCCCACAGAATTCTGGCTAGGAGGCCCAAGCAGAACGAGCCGCCGCGGGCGGTGTTGGTGCGGTTTCACCGGTTCGTGGATCGTGAGTACGTGCTCCGGTGGGCCAAGAAGGAGCGGAGCAGCAAGTGGGAGAACACGGAGGTGCGGATCTTCCAGGACTGGAGTGCGGAGGTGGCGAAGCGGAGGGCCGGGTTTAACCAGACGAAGGCGGCGCTCCACAGACGGAGCGTGAAGTTTGGCATGTTGCAGCCGGCACGTCTGTGGGTCACCTACAAGGACCGGCACCATTATTTTGAGTCCCCAGAGGAGGCGTGGGCCTTTGTGCAGGCCGAGAAATTGGACTCAAACTGAGGGTCTAAGATGGGGGATGTTGTATGATAATGTACTTGTGTTTGCTCTGTTTAATGTAAGATGTGGGTTGGCTTTAGGGTGGGTGGGGTGATGTCGTTATGTCTTTTTTGTATGGGTCTGGTGGACAGGTAGGGTGGTAAACGGGGAGTGCGGGGAACTGGGGGGTGGGGACTGGCAATGGGAGTTGCCCTAGAGGAGGCGGGGCTGGGCAGGGCGAAAGCGCGGGCTTTTCTCTGGTTTCCCGCGCTGTGAGATGGTGGGGGCGGAGTTGGGGCTGTGAAGCGCGGGCTGTTTTTTATTTCCTCGCGCAAGAGCCGGGGGGGGGGAGGGGGGCCCTGCTGATGGGCACGAGGGAGGAGGGGTAGTCCCACGTGGGGAGTAGTCGGAGGTAGGGCAGGAGTCGCCGGGGTCAGCAGAAGTTAGCTGGCTCACGGGAGTGTTGTGAAGGGAGGTGCACGGCTAGGAGGGGTCCTAGCCTGGGGGGGTGGGGGGGTACCAGGTTGGTGCTGAAACGGTCTGGAAGGAGCTGGAGGATGCAGGGGATGCTGGGGGGGGGGGGGGGGGGGGGGGGGGGGGGGAGTTGCCGCCATGGGGAACTGGCAGAGCGGGGGACGCTGGCCAGTGGTGGGCAGGGAATGGGTTATAGCTAATCGGCAGGGGAGGGGGGCAGGGAGCCCTCTGATCCGGCTGATAACCTGGAATGTGAGGGGACTGAATGGGCCGGTCAAACGGGCCCGGGTGTTTGCGCACTTGAAGGGACTGAAGGTGGATGTGGCCATGCTCCAAGAGACACACCTGAAAGTGGCGGACCAGGTTCTGCTGAGGAAGGGATGGGTGGGCCAAGTATTTCACTCAGGGCTGGATGAGAAGAGTCGGGGGGTGGCGATCCTGGTGGGGAAGAAGGTGTCGTTTGAGGCGTTAAATGTGGTGGCTGACAGTGGCAGGAGGTATGTAATGGTGAGTGGTAAGCTGCAGGGGGAGCGGGTGGTGTTGCCGAATGTTTACGCCCCAAATTGGGACGATGTGGGGTTTATGCGGCGTATGTTGGGCCGCATTCCGGACCTGGAGGTAGGGGGCCTGATCATTGGGGGGGGGGGGGGGGGGGGGGGGGAAGAGAGAGAGAGAGAGAGAGGAGAGAGAGAGAGAGAGAGAGAGAGAGAGAGAGAGAGACTTCAACACGGTGCTGGAACCCCCATTGGATCGATCCAAGTCCCGGACGGGTAGGGGGCCGGCGGCGGCTAAGGTGTTGAGGGGATTTATGGACCAGATGGGGGGGGGTGGATCCCTGGAGGTTTGCGAGGCCAAGGGCCAGGGAGTACTCACTTTTCTCCCACGTGCATAAGGCCTATTCAAGGATTGATTTTTTTGTCCTGAGCAGGGGGCTGGTTTCGAGGGTGGAGGATGTTGAATACTCTGCCATTGCCATTTCAGATCATGCCCCGCACTGGGTGGACCTCGGGCTGGGGGAGGAGAGGGACCTACGTCCGCTCTGGCGATTGGAGGTGGGGCTGCTGGCAGATGAGGAGATGGCCGAGAGGGTTCGGGGGTGTATTGAGAGGTACCTTGAGGCCAACAACAACGGGGAGGTTCGAGTGGGGATGGTCTGGGAGGCATGGAAGGCGGTGACTAGAGGGGAGTTGATTTCCATCCGAACCCATTGGGAGAGGGGGGAGCAGAGGGAGAGGGAGAGACTGAAAGGGGAGATGGTGAGGGTGGATAGGAGATATGCGGAGGCTCCGGAGGAGGGATTGCTGGGGAAGAGGCGTAGCCTTCAGGCCAGGTTCGACCTATTGACTACCAGAAAGGCGGAAGCTCAGTGGAGGAAAGCACAGGGGGCGGTGTATGAATACGGGGAGAAGGCGAGCAGGATACTGGCACACCAGCTCCGAAAGCGGGACGCAGCCAGGGAGATTGGGGGAGTGACAGATAGAGCTGGGAAGGTGGTGTGGAGGGGGGTAGATGTTAATGGGGTCTTCAGGGACTTCTATGGGGAAATGTACCGGTCTGAACCCCCGGTGGAGGGGGGTGGAATGGGGGCGCTTCTTGGACAAGCTGCAATTTCCGAGGGTGGTGGAGGGGCAGGTGGAGGGACTGCGGGCGCAGATTGAGCTGGAGGAGCTGGTTAAAGGGATAGGGAGCATACAGTTGGGGAAGGCGCCGGGGCCGGATGGGTTTACGGCGAAATTTTATAAAAGGTATGCGGACCTGTTGGGGCCCCCTGTTGTTCCGGACCTTTAACGAGGCAAGGGAGGGAGGGGGGCTTTGCCCCCAACTATGTCACGGGCGCTGATTTCCTTGATCCTGAAGCGGGACAAGGACCCTCTGCAGTGTAGGTCATATAGGCCGATCTCACTGCTTTTGTTAGCATGAGATCAAGTAGGTTTTTCTCTCTTGTTGGTTCCCTCACCACCTGTCTCAGGCCCAGTCTAGCAGCTATGTCCTTCAGCACTTGGCTAACTCTCAGGTTACTATTTGGAATTGGACTTAGGAGTCCCCCATTCAAGTATATTTTGTGCCCTTGCCACCCCCAGCGCTTCTTCCAATTGATGTTTAACATGGACTCATAATCATAGAATTTACAGTGCAGAAGGCCATTCAGCCCATCGAGTCTGCACCGGCACCTCGAAAGACCACCCTATCCCTGTAACCCAGTAACCCCAAACAACCTTTTTGGACACTAAGGGCAATTTATAATGGCCAATCCAATGAACCTGCACAACTTTGGACTGCGGGAGGAAACCGGACCACCCGGAGGAAACCCATGCAGACACGGGAAGAAAGTGCAAACTCCACACAGACAGTGAACCAAGCCGGGAATCGAACCTGGAACTGTGAAGCAACTATGTTAACAACTGTGCTACTATGCCCCCCATGATTCATCAGGTGGGGAAAAGAGGTGGGGGAAAGAGGAGGGGGGGGGGAGATTTGTGGGGATGGTACTTGGTAATCAGTGGATGTCCTTGCCCTCGTTTGATCTGATTCAGTAAGACTGCATAGGGTCAAGAGGGAAGGTTGAAGACTCCCAGGACAACTCCTTCCCGACTGTCTACCATTGTGCCGCCACCTCTGGTGGGCGCTGGGACAGAATGTACCTGGTGATGGTGGTGTTTGGGACACAGTCTGTAAGATCAGATTCTGTGAGGTCTGGCTGGTGCTCGTCCTGTCTGTGGCACAGCTCTCCCAATTTGGGAACAACCCTCCAGATCCTCGTAAGGGCAACTTCTCAAGGTCGACAGGGTTGGTTGGGTCAGGTAATCCTTCCAATTTAATTCCTTACAATATTTTAAAATGATATGCTAATAGGTTATGGAACATACATACAGAAATACACACATTTTTACCATTAAGCAATGTTTATGGCATTTACCAGAGGAATGGAATCTTGCAATCCTTCCTTCACAAACTTAAGGAACTATACCTTCCATTAATTTAAAAAGTAATAGTCTTTAAAGATTGCAATATAATTCAAAATGTCCCCTCCTAATCAGTTAGGAGGTAAAATGTACTAAGCAAGAGTGATTCATTATATTTTACTGACATGACACTTTGTCATTGGAAACCATATCTAACAATATTGTAATGTAATGCGACAATGTTCCATGAAATGTCCATTGTTAAATTTTGTATGGCCTAAAAGATTCCACTTGCAAACAGCAAGTGTATGGACTTGTTCTTTTCAATTTTATGATCTGAAGTGGAGAGATGCCAAAACATCGTGGAATATTACATTAATAGAAACATCTGTGGAGTTTTTGTTTTACCTTCCGTAACCAAACACCAAGAGTTACTTGAGCACTACCAATGGGATCCAGATGTATGTTCTGAAAGTCTGTTTGTTCTCCAGCAGAATGTATTTTTCAATTTATCTGTGCCCAATGATGGTGAAATGTCGCAACGTGATTCCCACAATCAATTACTTTTGCAGTCACTACTTCACTGGCAAGCAAGGATGTTGGTTATGCCATACAAACAGACAATAATACAAATAATTGTTTAGAATGGTATTGATTGAAAGAAGATATTGGTCTGGTCGCTTGTGCTGCATTGAATTGTGTAATTCAGTGTGCTGCTCCAACACTGTTACCTCTGGTGCTCCTAAAAATCTGTTCACGGTTGTTACAGTTCAGTTATGAATTTATACATTTTTAGAAAACCTTGGACTGAGTTTAAAGACGGTTTCCAAACTGGACTGTGAAGGTCACTTGATTTTCTCCTTGTGGATTTGTGTTAGAATCCCTTCAGTCAGATAAAGAGACATCTTCAGACACGTACATTAACAATTCAATGAGTTTTCCAAAAGGACAAACAGAAACTTAATCACTTGATTGTTTTTTTTTCCTCCAATTTTTTACTCCAAACATAGAGACAGTAAATAATAAGCCACTACAAGATGTGAACAACACTGACCCTTTTGTTCACTACAGAGATTGAGGAGACTTTGGATAATTGTAATAAAGGTGACTTGACATGATTGCACAGGTTACATGATAATGGCGACCATCTTGCCTTGCCTATAACAATCATGAAAAGGGCAGAAAGCTAGCAGATCCACAGAAGCACCTTGAAGTTTCAACCAAGGGAGAGACAGAGAAAGGCTTCTAGACACAGCTGTGGCTTCTGCTGTTAAATAATTATATAGTTTGAAAGTCCCACGCCACAATAAGAAAACCCTGACTCTAGCTAGTAAACTCAATCATTAAAGCAATTCAACGGTGATCATAGAGACAACTCTACAACCACCATGCTGCTCCGAATGCGGGGCCTGAAGGCCAGTTGACGCTGGCATCGCTCGCGCTGGTTCTGACGCCGGCGTCAACACTTGGCCCAGATTTTGGAGAATCCCGGCCCTTGACTTTAAAACTTATCAGGTCTTCATGGGATATGGACTAATCTTAATTTATGTTTGTACGTATTATGTATTCAGTTTGTCTTCATTTGTATGTGTTAGGAAATATCTATTCCTGGGTAACTTTCAGAGCAACAGAGTGAAATAAACAAACCTTTTTTTTTAAGTTAAAAGGCTTTGCTGCTGGGTAAAACAATACACTTACACGTTCAAATATATTGTTAGTGGGAAACTCTGATGTATCTGTGCTAATGGCCTGCTTTCTCTCAACAATATAACTGCTGTTGGGGAAGCACGGTAGCGCAATGGTTAGCACAGTTGTTTCACAGCTCCAGGGTCCCAAATTCGATTCCCGGCTTGGATCACTGCCTGTGCGGAGTCTGCACACGCTCCCCGTGTCTGTGTGGGTTTCCTCCGGGTGCTCCGGTTTCCTCCCACAGTCCAAAGATGTGCAGGTTAGGTGGATTAGCCATGATAAATTGCCCTCTGTGTCCAAAAGGTTTAGGTGGGGTTACAGCGACAGGTTGAGGCGTGGGCTGAGGTAGTGTGCTCTTTCCAAGAGCCCCCGCAGACTCGATGGGCTGAATGGCTTCCTTCTGCATGGTTAGTTCTATAAATCTAAAAAATTCTAAATTAAAAAGCTCAGTGCAAGTTTATTTTCAAATTATTTCTTGAAGTTTGTTCCGCTGATGGTGTGTTGGCAAGTGGAGTTTCTCTGACTTGTTTATAGAAATGCATAAAATGTAACTGCCCCATTAGTGGGGGCTTTATCTTCAATTATATCTTATATTTTTCCACACTGAGTGCTAAAGTTTGATCATAAACAATAAAAGCAATCTTCAATCTTGGCTTCTTCAGATATAATCGAACCTTAATGACATTCTGGACTGCAATAAACTTGAAATCCCATATATATCCATCACCAATACTACTTACTTTATCTCCATAATATCATTCATCTCTGTTTTCACCACATTCCCATCAACACTAAAACCCTTAACCATATTACCTCCAGATTTGATTAATCCAATAACCAGGGATTACACAACACAGATTCCAACTGCCCCAAATTCCAAATCTCCCTGTATTCTTTCCCACCTTCATTACCCACATCTTTGCTGATTTTTCCATTAGTTCCTCATCTCCTACTGCATCAAATTCAAAAACATGATTAACATAAAACTCTGCTGGGAGCTGGTGAACAACTGTGAGATCCATGCGTGTCTGCTGTTTGAGGAACTTTGGCTCAGAGTTTGAGTTGGAGTCAAAACATTGGACACTACAATGCATCAGGGAGATGGAACGTTACTGGACATTTTGTTCCACGAGGCAGTCACACCCCTTAGGCTAGGTACATCATAATAGGTCGATGGTGAGGGACAGGAGGGTGTGACTGTAAGGGGGTGGGGGCGGCAGATGTGTAATTGTCCAACAGTTTGGTGCTCTTACACAGCTCGTATGGATGAAAGCAGGAACTGCAGGGAGGATGAGACAGCTGACCACAGCACTGTGGTGCAAGTGGCCATTCAAATGGGGGGAGCAAAAAGAAGTACAGGAGTATAGGGGAGGCGGTGGCATAATGGTATTGTCACTGGACTAGTAAACCAGAGACCCAGACTATGCTCATGGGACTAAGGTTCAAATCCTGCCACTGGAATTAAAAATGTCTAATGATTACCATGAAACCATTATCGATTGTTGGAAACCCCCATCTGGTTCACTAATGTCCTTTAGAGAAGGAAATCTGCGCTCCTTACCTGGTCAGGCCTACATGTGACTCCAGACACACAGCAATGTGATTGACTCTTAACTGCCCCCTCAAGGCTGGGGTTTAGCACAGCAGGCTAAACAGCTGGCTTGTAATGCAGAACAATGCCAGCAGCACGGGTTCAATTCCCAATCCGGCCTCCCCGAATAGGCGCCGGAATGTGGCGACTACGTGCTTTTCATAGTAACTTCATTGAAGCCTACTTGTGACAATATTTGCGATTATTATTATTTATTAATAAGATCAATTCGGGATGGGCAATAAATGCTGGCACAGCCTGCGAAGCACGTCCCATGAGCAAATAAAAACAAAAATAGGGGACAGTGTAGTAAATGGGATAGATACTGTTCTCTGCGGCTGTGAGCATAAGTCTCGAAGACTGTGTCGATTGCCTGGTGCCAGAGTTAAGGGCATCTCTTCAGGGCTGGAGAAGAAATTGGAATGAGGGGGAAAAGGATCCAATTGTTCTGGTCCATGTGGGCACAACAGCATAGGCAGGATTAAGAAAGAGATTCTGCTGAGGGAGTATAAGCAGATAGACCAAATTAAAAAGCAGAATCACAAAGCTAATAAGCTCTCGATTATTACTTGAGCCACAAGCAAATGGGCATAGGATAAATAAGATGAAAGAGTTGATTGCTCGGCTCAAAGATTGGCGTGGGAGAAATGGGGCATTGGAACCAATACTGGGGAACGAGGGAGCTGTACTGTTGTCATTTGATCTGCGTTGGGACAGTGTATTGCTGAATCTTATAACTAGGTAACTAGGACGGTAGAGAGGGCTTTAAACTAAATAATTGGGAGGGGTTGAGGGTTCATGCAATGAGAGATCTGGAGGAATTTCTTCTTCCAAAGGCTAATTAATCTTTGGAATTCTCGTCCAGAGAGAGCAGTAGACTAGGTAACTGAACATATTTAAGGCTGAGTATTTTGGAATTTGCCCTCTAGAGGACTGTGGATGCTCAGTCATTTGAGTATACTCGCTACTGAGATTGACAGATTTTTGAGCATGAAGGGAATATAATAATAATAATAATAAGAAGAAGTTATTGTCACAAGTAAGCTTCAATGAAGTTACTGTGAAAAGCCCCTAGTTGCCACACCTGTTCAGGGAGGCTGGTACGGGAATTGAACCCGCATTGCCGCCTTGTTCTGCATGGGGATATGGAGACTGGGTGAGAAATTGGATCTGAGGTTTTACATCGGCTGTAATCTTAATGAATGGCAGAAAAGCCTGAAGTGCCATATGGCTGCTCCATTCCTTCACGTTCATATGTAAATGAATAATTATCTAATCGTAACTGTTTGGATAATGAAGGAACACATTATGATCATGTTTGGTAGAAAAGCAAAATATTCAATTAAGTTACAAATTAAATTATATTTTAAAAGTGAAGCACATTATCAATTATTAATAGCTGTATTATTTTTCATTTGTTAATCACATTTAATGTACACAGAACAGAAAATGATGAAAATAGGAAGAAAAACAGCAAGAATCAAGAAAACCTCCTCTTACACCATGAACCATTAATTCAGTAAAATGTCCCAAGGTACTTCAAATGGGTTAACACCAAGTATTTTCAATAATGTCAAGGTTCCAAAAAACCTATAATCACCTTGATTATGTTTTCTAGGTGAGGGAAAACCTAATCCCTACTCTTAGACTCAGTACAATGCAAATCTGTGCAGTCCCCCCAGTCAGTGGGACCTTATGGTCCCACTGAAGCCAATGGAGTTTTAAACGACTTGCTACCTTTTCCAGCCCCACTACTGCCGTGACGGGGCTGTAAAACTCTGCCCCGTGACATGCACAGCTTACTGAATGTCAGGAATTAATTATATCAAATACGCATTTTTAGATTGGGGAAAGGGAAGAAAAACAAAGAACCTATTTACTTTTTGGAGTCCAAGAATTCATTTAAAGAAGTCCAATTTATTTTCATAAGTGGATCCAAAATTCAGATAGTAAATTAAGAATGCAACATTGAAATTAAAACTGAAGTTTTGAAAGAAGTTTAAATAAGCATTTATAAGTGAATCATATTTCAAAGGTGGATCAATACAGCGTTGAGAAAGAAAAAAAACTTGATTCATCTTGGCGTAAGAAAGAATATACTTATTCACTGGTTCTATCAGTTTGATCCTAGCCTGCCAGACTTGCAGCTGAGTCTATTTTGAGGTTTACTCTGTTTTACCTAGTTCCTCCAATCTTTCTTTGGGATATTTTGGCTTTCCAATGCTTCTCAAATCTGGTTTCCTACTCATTTTCTTTTGCCCAATATTTTCTTATTTCTCAGAATTTTAGTCCAGTAGCTCCCATGTCAGCTCTGATGTCACGTAAAAAACTTCTGCTTTCATATTTCCTGCTTCACAACTACTTATGTTCACAAGTAACTCCATTATATTCTGCCCTCCTTCAATGTAAGTCATCAGTTGTAAAGAAATTTGAGACATTCGGTGGTTGTGAATGTGGTGTTCTTGTGATTCTACTATCAGGCTGCATGTTGTAGTGTTTTCACAAAGACCACAGAAGCTAAGTTCATTAACAAAGCTAACATTTACTTACACTACTTATTAAAGCTCGACCACTTACTCCTGTAGTAAACAATAATCTAGTCATCTACATTCTACACTCTACTAACACAAGCCTCGACACTCTATCTTCAACTGTACTCTGATCTCTCTCACTGCTCCTCAGCTCTCTAGCCTTCTCCCAGACGTCTGAGAGTCAGTGCTTATATAGTTCTTTGTCTAGCTCCATCTTGTGGTTAATTATGACATTAACCCTTTGTGTTCTGAACATTTCCCATGTCACATCCCCCTTTCTTTGAGAAAAATGTTTGAAACACTTTCTAACTTTTTTTTTACATACATTGTTGAGAATGCTTTCATACAGTTCATGCATGTTATATTACATATCAAAATTACAATTACCGAGTTGCTTCCTTGGTGCTTGACAAGTTTAGTCGATTAGGTGGTTTTCTTGTCCTTTTGACCTTCTCAATGCACTTGCAGTGTCACTGGAATTGTCTCTCGTCTGTTCTGTATGTGTATTCGATAACAAAGCTGCTGGTAGGTCAACTGGGCAGCACGGTAGCACAGTGGGTAGCATTGTTGCCTCACAGCTCCAGGGTCCCAGGTACGATTCTAGGCTTGGTCACTGTCTGTGCGGAGTCTGCAAGTTTTCCCCATGGTTGCGTGGGTTTCCTCAGGGTGCTCCGGTTTCCTCCCACAAGTCTCGAAAGACATGCTATTAGGTAATTTGGACATTCTGAATCTCCCTCTTTGTACCAGAGCAGACATCGGAATGTGGCGACTAGGGGCTTTTCACAGTAACTTCATTGCTGTTAATGTAAGCCTACTTGTGACAATACAGATTATTATTATGTTACAAAACATGGTGTCTGGGTTTCTTATAGTTGTCTCTGGAAACTGCAGCAAATTCTTTACTTTTAACAATGCTCCTCGATTTCTACGAAACATCAGTCCAACCGCTGTTTGTACCACATAAGCCCATGGTGCAATCTCATTTATTATCTTCACAATGTCGGACCAACCACCTTTTGGATTTCGTATCCTGACGATATCTCCTTCTTTCAGTGGCGATAATTGTTTGCACAGCTGTTATAGTATGGTTTTTGCTTGCATTGCTGTTGCTCTATTTTTTCGTGAATTAACTGCTCATCCATGTTTGGAATTGTTATGGGAGGCAATGTCTTACAAATCTTCCTTCCCATGTGCATTTGGGCAGGCGACAATCCTGATGACAAAAGAGTAGCTCTGTAGCTTAAAAGCACTAGTGTAAAATCCTTTTCATCATCAAATGCCTTTTTGAACAGTTGTTTTACTATTCTGCCTCCTTTCTCGGCTTTCCCATTGGATTGGGGACATAACGGACCGTAGGTAACGTGTTGGAAGTTGTATCCTTCTACAAATGACAACCATTCCCAACTACTGAAACAAGGTCCATTATCCGTCAAGACTTTTATTGCAATTCCGTTTGGAACAAATAAAGACTTTGCCGCTCTTATAACTGAGTGAGCAGTCAAAACTGACGTTATGACTTCAGGATAAATTGAATAATAATCAATGATTATTAGATAATCATTCTCTCTGAAATAGATCAGGCCTATTCCAACCTTTGACCATGGGTTTGTGACGATCTGACTTGCTACAAAGGGTTCTTTACACTGGGATTTTAAATGTGTTTGACAAACACTAGACTCCTTGCACGTAGTTGTCAACATCTCTATTGATGCCTGGCCAATATACTGACTATCTGGCATATCTTCGACACTTCTCTATACCTTGAAGCCCTTAATGTATCTTTTCCAGAATACTGCTTTGTAGGCAGGGGGGTATTACAATTCTGTGTTCTTTCAACAGGAATCCATTTATAACAGTCAGGACATCCTTGATACTTTGAAACTGGTACAACTGCCATTAGGCCATCCTTCTCATCACCCGTTGAAGTACTGTGTCTTTTTCAGTTTCATCCTGTATTAAACTTAGCTTTGCATCAGACACAGGTAGCATGCCTCCGACAAATGTGGCATGTGCTTCCACACTACGTCCGATGCTTTCACATCATTGAAACTCGTAGCTCTTGACAATGCACCTGCAACAACTATTTCTTTGCCCGGAATATAGACTAATGTAAAGTCGTATCTTCCTAGTTTCATCATCATATGCTGAAGTCTCGGCGACATCGAGATCTTTCTTTATTATGTTGACCAGAGGACGATGATCTGTTTCCACAACGAAGTGCAGTAGGCCATACACATAGTATAAATAGGTTCTTGATTAATAAAGGGATCAGAGGTTATGGGAAGAAGGCAGGATAATGGGGACGAGAAAAATATCAGCCATGATTGAATGGCGGAGCAGACTCGATGGGCCAAGTGGCCTAATTCTGCTTCATGTCTTATGGTCGTGAAATTTACTTATGCCAGTTAACAGACGCAGGCATTCTTTTTCTATTTGCGCACATCTCTGCTCCATTGGAGTCGTAGCACGAGATGCATATGCAACTGGTTACCATAGATCATTTTCTGCTTTATGTAATGAAACTGCACTGGCATCCGTTGAAATTTTTGTTTCCTTCGTGGAATAAAAAAATTCTAAAACCGGAGCTGTAGTTGTCTTGCCACTCAGCTGCCTGCTGAGGTGCCCACAGAAATTCAACCTTCTTTTTAATAAGATTTCTTAAAACTGTTGTTCTGCTGAACAGATTGGGAATAAACTTGCCCATAAAATTAACTACTCCCAGCATCTGTAGAATTGCCTTCTTATCCATCAGTATTGGCATCTGACCAATGGCATGAATCTTGATCTGGTTGTACACCTTCTTTTGATGTGACATCGCCAAGAAATTTTAATTTCTGGATGCCAAATTGGCACTTTTCTTTGTTCAGCTTAAAACCATAGGAATAAACTTGCGAGGACTGTCATAAGGCTCTCACAGTGTTCTTCTGGAGTGTTGGATCATATTATCACATCATCTACATACACACGAACACCTGGTATTCCTTCAATGAAGTTTCCATTGCAAGGTGGAGGATCTTGGAAGCTGATATTATGCCGAAAGGTAATTGGTTAAAACAATATCGGCGAAAGGATGTGTTAAAGATACAAAATTTTCTGCTTCTACTATCCAGGCAGTTTCCAGAATCCCTTGATAGCATCCAATTTCGTGAAATATTTGGCATGCGCCATTTCTGCTGTTATCTCTTCTCTTTCAGGTATGGGATAGTGTTCTCTTCTTATGCTATTATTTAAATCCTTTGGATAGATACATACTCTTAAATCCCCATATGGTTTATGCACACACACCACAGAGCTTACCCAGTCCGTCGGCTCAGTCACCTTCGATATGATATCGCATTGTTGCATTCCAACACGTCCTTGAGACGATCTCTGAATGGCGCTGGCACTCTTCTTGGCGAATGTATCACTGGCTCAGCACCATTTTTGAGTTTAATGCTGTATGTGAATGGTGAGGTGCCCATTCCACTAAAGACATGCTTGAAGTTGCTCAATATGTCCTCAATTCTATCATTTGAGTGAGCCATTTAAATCTCTGGCTCTGTATATCCTTTGCACAAAATTTAATTTAATGCATGCATCTACTCCAATTAATGACTTCTTATCATCCACAATTTCAAAGTCCAATAGATGTCACTATTTTATACTGCGAAGCAGTACCATGAGGCTGCATGAACCTTTGGTCACTATTGCGTTCCCATTGTCGTCTGTCAACCTACCGTTTGATGTTTTAATTCTTGGAATCTTGTTCACTTGTTTTAGATCTGCCTCTTGTGATTAAATGTGCATGTGCATCCTTATCCAGCATGAATGGAACATGAGACCCATTAATATTAAGTGTTACAGTCCAATCTTTAATTAAATCAGAGAGTTTAAATATTGTTCCATCATCAGTATCCAGTGCATCAACTCTGGTTATTGCTCCTACTATGAAGCTATCCTGCAGATTAAGCTTTGAGGAGTCATCTTTTGAAGTAAAAATTTTTTCTTCACGTCCTTTATTTTAATCTTTTTAATTTTTTAGAGTTGCTGGTATTGCTGAAGTAGAATGGCATTGAGAGGCAAAATGATTGAACTTGCTGTATCGCGAGCATTTGTTTTTCCTTTCGCAGGACAATTTTTTCTATAGTGGCCGTGGCCACCACATGTGCACATCATTGTACTTGTGATGCCATGCACAAACCTCTCATGCGCATAACATCCAACTGTTCGCTGTGATTTTTCAAATGCGCACGCACAAACTGGTCACCCTCAGTGGCGTGCTGTTGTTCTAGCTGTGCCATAGATTCAATAGCGCCAACCACGTTTCCCAAGATTGGGCCTTTTTCTTTCGCCCTGAACTCTGCATACTCATTTGTGGATTGCTCACTGGCCTTGCAAAGATTTGTGGCTTCTTCTAATGGCAAAATTGGTCTTCTTAGTAATCTTTCTCGCAATCGCTCATCATATATACCAAACACTACTTGATCCCACAACATCGAATCAGCAACGGAGGAAAACTTACAGGACTGCGCTCTGAGTCTTAAATCAGTTCTAAACAATCTATCAATTCTCCTTTTAGCTGCAGCCTTTTTCTGAACATGTAGTGCAGGCACGTTTCATTAACCTGCTCTTTGCAATGAACATCAAATTTGTCCAAAACACGTTAAAAATTTTTTTGTATCCTCGCTGTCTGTGAATTCAAAGGAATTAAATCATTCTAATGCCTGCGGTCCAACCAAATTGAGGAGGAGCATGATTTTTCGATGATCAGGATCTGATTCTAAAACGGAGGCAGATTAAAAAAAAGTTCAAATTGCTGTTTCAAATTTTTGCAGCTTAGATTTAGTTTCCTGGTCGTCCTGAAGTGTTCTGGCTTTTTCAGACCTCCCATCTTACGATCAGTAGCTTGGTACTGTCTCCGAGATCTGTGTAGCGCAGTGATTGTTCTTCTTTGCGTCATAGAAGCTAAACTCACTTTCTAAGGTCACTGATTACTTTTGGGAACACGTACCTGGTACCATGTGGTGTTCTTTGTGATTCTGTTATCAGGCTGGATGTTGTAGTGTTCAAAAAGACCACAGAAGCTAAGTTCATTAACAAAGCTAACATTTATTTACACTACTTATTAAAGCTCAACCACTTACTCCTATAGTAAACAATAATCTAGTAATCTACACTCTACTAACACCAGTCTCTACACTCTATCTGTAACTGTGTTCTGATCTCTTTCACTGCTCCTCTTCTCTCCTCTCCAGCCTTCTCCCAGAAGACTGTGAGTCAATTCTTATATAGTCCTGCATATAACTCCATCTGAACATGAATGAAAATCGCTTATTGTCACGAGTAGGCTTCACTGAAGTTACTGTGAAAAGCCCCTAGTCGCCACATTCCGACACCGGTCCGGGGAGGCTGGCACGGGAATCGAACCGTGCTGCAGGCTTGCTTAATCTGCTTTAAAAGCCAGCGATTTAGCCCTGTAAGCTAAACCAGCCCCATCGCTTATTGTCACAAGTAGGCTTCAATGAAGTTAGTGAAAAGCCCCTAGTCGCCACATTCCGGCGCCTGTTCAGGGAGGCTGGTATGGGACCATCTTGTGGTTAATTATATGACATTAACCCTTTGTATTCTGACCATTTCCCATAATGTCACAGTGAAAAGTGCAATATAAATGCAAGACTTTTTCTCCTCCTCTAACTACTGCTTTGCCCTTTCATGAAATCCATTTTCTTTGCCATGCACCACCAAGTTCATGCTTTCGCCATCCCCATTCAGCAGCAACTCACATGAGTTCGTAGTTGACACAGCCATCAGTTCATTAGCATTTTTTACCTCACCCAGCAATTTAATAAAACTAAAGATTTCTTCCTTTAAAGGATCAGAAATTCACACTGTTGGAAGCCTTAGAAGCCAAAAATAATTTCTGATAATTCAAATTATTTTAAATATTAAATGCCCCATTTTGCTTTGTGAGTTACATTGCTTAATATCAATTACTATACTAGTTCACATTTCTAAGTAATAAAAAAATGAATTTTGAGATTGAAGCTGTTTCTTTAAAATACATTCACAAAGAAAGTAAGATTTTAGTGAATTTACAGATTATGTGTCCCCTCCCCCACTGACCCACCCCTTTCCTCCAACTTCCAATCCTATCTACTTACCTTATAAACTTACTTTTCCCTGGCTTCTAAAAGTGGGTGGATGTTAAAACCTTCTTGTTTTTTGGCAGTTAGTGCCACTAAAAAGGGGACATGTTTTCTTTACCTTTGCCTGAGCTGCCCTCAACACATGGCCTCAGGAACCCACTGCACCGCACTTTTCTCACCTGGCTCAAATTGAAAGGTCATCGAGAAAGGTGTCGCTGCATTTCAGGGTAAGTAACCTGGATTGGAGTGCCAATTTGAGTATGATTGCCACTCCACGTGATTTACAGTCCTACATTTAAAACGCTGCCCAAGTCACACAATTAATCGTGCTGAAAGGAATAGCAAATTAATAAACCACTTCCCAAAAGTCCTTCATTGCAAATCTTGAGTTGTTAGATAAAAGTTACTGAACTGTAGTACAAAGAGGATCTTCCCTCCTTGTGAGGAAAGATATGACCTCAGTTCCCCACACCAACTTGGCTGAGAAGTATCATAATACCACATGCTGGAAATCCGAAATAAAACCAGAAAATGGTTTCTCAGAATTGAGAAAAGCTGTATTTAAGCAAGTGGCAGGGAAAGGGGGTACAGGGTCAGGGACAAAAGGCAAGGTCTGTGATATGGTGGAAGGCAGCAGAGGCTAAAAGACAAAAAGCACCATTATGCCGTTGTCATTTGCTCTCTCCTGTATTTCACTGCATCACAGACTGCATCCCTTTTGATCTTGCCTCATCACTGCACTTGCTTTAGACATCTCTAATTTTTTCCAGTTTGGACGTTAAACTTTTTTTTGGTCTCCAGAGATATGTATCTGACCTGAAAAACATTTCCAGAATTTTCTCTTTTTATTGAGGGCGACATGGTGGTGCAGTGGTTAGCACAGCCGCCTCATGGCGCTGAAGACTCGGGTTTGGTCCCAGCACCCGGGTCACTGTCCGTGTGGAGTTTGCACATTCTCCTAGTGTCTGCATGATGTGCAGGGTAGGTGTATTGGCAATGCTGAATTGCCCCTTAATTGAAAAAAAATGAACTGGGTACTCTAAATTTATATTTTTTTAAATCTCTTTTTATTGGCAGAGCAATAGGTGGGTAGATTAGCTGTGAGCCTGCATTGTTCAAAATCTATAGTTTCCTTCATAATAAGTCACTACTGTACATGTCAAAAGTACTTAATTGGTTATAAAACGCTGAGATTTCTTGTGGTCATGAGAAACTTTATTATTTAGTATGGAACTTTAATGTTCTCATAAAATGTACTATCTAAACGTTTTTTTCAATTCAGTACGAAGTACTGTGTGTTCTACTACCCAACTTAAAACACAAACAAAAAATGCTGGAAATACTCAGCAGGCCAGACAGCATCCGTGGAGAGAAAATTCACACTACAGGCCAATATCACAACAGTACATCTTTTTGTTTTTTATTTCAGATTTCCAGCGCCACAGTATTTTGTTTAAAAATGTCCATTGTAATTATTGACAAACCTGTTGCGACATTGCTGTCAAAGTCTTATTAAATATGAATCAGAAATTTACCTCAAATATCCCTGCTTAACCTTTTAAAATATAAATATCGTGACAGCCTTTGTATATTGACACAGTTAAAATAGTACTTTGTGTATTCCTTACAGAATAAAAGATGCTCACCTGGTCCAATCGTAAAGCACCCCCGTCAAAACGTTGCCTACGAAGATGTTTAGCAATGCTATCAAGATTTATTACAGCAGTCTTTATTTCAGTAATAGAATGATCAGGTGAAACAGATGGTAGCTCATCAGGAGTGAATATCTTTTCTGGATCCTCAATTATGCTTTGTGCATGATTATAACTCAGCTTTACACAAGAGCGAATAACAGTTCGGCCGTGCCATTGGCTAAGGATCTGCAAAATAAAATTAAAGAAGCAATTATTTATTCAGGAGTCTACCAAGTTTCTCAGAGAGGAATGACTGATGAAAAATATGCATACTTTAAACTATAATCAAACCCGAGACAATTAGCTTCCAAAAGCATAACTAAAGCAGCTGCTTTAAGTTCGTCAAGGCAAAATGGCCAATTTGGTTTCAGTATGCAAATGATTTTCACAAAATAGATTATTCATTTGATCCAATAAAGTATGAAATTGTAAAATATTCTCTACAAAAATACACACTATATTTTTGTATGGATGCGATTTTCCCACTGAGTTGCTTCATGGTGATCCTACTGCACTGGGTACATCGCGAGAAAGGCCAAAGGCTTCGACTGGGCGCTGTGCCGATGGCGAGTCACTTGACACATGTCGCCATCTGGATCACGCTCTCGATGGGAGTGATCCATGTAATGATATTTAAATTATCCATTAAATTGTAATATTTAAATATGCGTGACCCGTTTGAGGAAGCATTCTCCAGGTTCCCGGGAGTCACCAGCAGCACAGATGAGGTCTCACCTAGAAGACGATTAGTACTGGCCATGCCCGGGGGCTCTCTGGCCATTGGAGCACCCCAGATGGTTGGGGACAGTGTAGGGCCTCTGGCACCCTGGCAGTATCAATGGAAAAAATGTGTGGGATTTACCGGTGAGAAACTCGCCAAGCCCCCCCAAAAAACTGAGAGTGAATACAGGTCTGGATCTACCGGAAAAGCCACAGGAATCACCCCACCAAACCCGTCCAAAATGGCATTGTCAATTTTTGAGTGAATTGTGCTCTATATATTGAAGATAATCCAAAAATTTCTTGCATACTGGTTGAAGCCTGGTTAATGCAAGAACAAAAATTACAACTTTAACATTGCAAGATAAACAATTTGTTTAAACACAGCAATGACAGTTTACGGTTATAATGTGCCAGTTTTGAGTTAAAACCTAACATAGCTTATATCTTTACATGTCAAGATCCACTTTAAAAATATAAACATAGGGATGCACGGTGGTGCAGTGGTTAGCACTACAGATACACGGTGTTGAGGACCCGGTCTCAATCCCGGCATATACATATTAATACATATTTATTAAGTTTATTTATATATAATATATATAATTTATAATTTTAAAATTAGTGCTAGATTCAGTTTTTGCACTGAGGTAAACATGAAAGAAAGAATTGTAATACAGCTTTTCCCAGTTCCAAACAAATGGCTAGAAGAGGGCAAAAGACCAAGAAGAATGTGGCCTGGTGAGTTCTTGACCAGATTAATTCCAAATGAATTTAGCCAGTACCTTTTTGATCCCATGCACAGTTCCCAGGTTTGAAGTCAAATTGTGGTGAAGCACAGCAGCTGGAAATAGGTCTTGGGGCATAGGCATCTAATTGACCAGATGGCATGGCACAATGGTTGCACTCCTCAAATAAAACTCATGTCTCAGTCCCTGAATACTATTGACCCTTTCAAAGTTTGCCACAGCCTCCCAAATCTGCATCCATGTTTTAAGCAGTTCCATGATCAAATAACCCAAATCCTTACTGGGATTAAAAGTTAATAAATACCTTGGGCCACATGAGCTGCATCCCAGAGTATTGAATGAGATGTTTATAGAAATAGTGGATGCATTGTGGTTATCTTTTAAAAATTCTACAGATTCTGGAAAGGTTCCTGCAGACTGGTAAGTAACAAATGCCACCTCAATATTTAAGAAGGGAGGGAAGGAGAAAACAGAGAACATCAGACCTGTTAGTTGTGACATCAGTAGTATGGAAAATGTTAGAATCTATCATAAAGGATACTTGGAAAATAACGACATGATTGGGCAGTCAGCTTGTATTTACGAAAGAGAAATCATGCTGGACAAAACTGTCGTTTTATGAGGATGTTGCTTGCGCATAAAGGAGAACCAGTGGATGTGGTGTATTTGGATTTTCAGAAGGCCTTCCCACACAAATGTTAGTAAGCAAACTTAGAGCACATGAGATTGGGGTAACACACTTCTATGGATTGAGATATAGTTAACAGACAGAAAAGAGTGGAGGAATAGGGGTCATTCTCAGGATGGTAGATTTTTGCTAGTTGGATACAACAAGGATCAGTGCTTGGGCCTCAGCTTTTTACAATCTACATAAATGATTTGGATCTCATTCAGACTAACAAAGTTCTAATGCAGATGTGGGTAGGATGCTTCTTCTGGCTGGTGAGTCTAGAACCAGAGAACAATCTCAGGATAAGGGGCAGACCATTTGAGACAGACAAGGAGGAATTGTTTCACTCAAAGATTGGTAAATCTTTGGAATTCTCTGCCCCAGAGGGCTCAGTCAATGGGCACATTCAGAAAATAAATCAATACGATTTCTGGATACCAGGGCGCCATGGTGGCACGTTAGTACAGCTGCCTACGGCGCTGATGTCCCGGGTTCGATCCTGACCCTGGGTCACTGTCCATGTGTAGTTTGCACATTCTCCCCGTTTCTGCATGGGTCTCACCCCCACAACTCAAAGGTGTGCAGGTTAGGTGGATTGGCCACGCTAAATTGCCCCTTATTGGAAAAAAATAATTGGGTACTCTAAATTTAAAAAAAGTATTTCTAGGTACCAATAACATCAAGGGATATGGGAATAGTGAGAAAAATGGCTTAAGAGGTAGATGGTCAGCTGTGATTGGTTTGAATAGTGGAGTAGGCTCAAATGGCCAAATGGTCTACTCCTGCTCCTATTTTTATTTTCCCAAGTTCCAATCTAGCTTCTGTACCTGGCAAAGCACAGAAACAGCTCATGCTAAAGTCAACAAGTACAAAGGAGTGCATGGATTTATGGAGTACTTCAACTCCTCTGTCACATCTCTCAATTGGGCAAATGCCCATGAGGTTCCCCTTGCCTTAGGGCTGAACTTGCATCTTTGTCTACTTCTTGTTTATCTACCCTCATGTTCTATCCTAATTTTTCTTTGCTCATAAGACTGCTCTCTTCACCCTATTGCCAATGAATTCATGACCACCCACCTCCTCCAACTGGCCTCATAGCTGATATTGCTGATGTTCTATATCCATAGATTCCTCTTTATAGAATCATAGAATTTACAATGCAGAAGAAGGCCATTCGGTCCATTGAGTCTGCACCAGCCCCTGGAAGGTGCACCCCACCGAGCCCACACCTTCACCCACATCCGCAACCCAGCAACCCCACCAAACCTTTTTGGAGATTAAGCATAATTTAGCATAGCCAATCCACCTAACCTGCACATCTTTGGACTGTGGGAGGAAACCAGAGCACCCAGGGGAAACCCATGCAGGGGGAAACGTGCAGACTCAACACAGAGAGTGACCCAAGCCGGGAACCTGGGACCTGTGAAGCAACAGTGCTAACCACTGTGCTGCCGTGCCACCCTTTAAATCTGTTACCACTAGAACTTAATTCCTTTGGCCTTTGAATCCAATTCCCCATTTCCAATCTCACTTTCCTTTCCAAAGAACCTAAACACCTTATTGTCTCCCAGATTATGTGCCCATCTTGTGTGGAACTCCATACACAAATCCGGAGTTACAGTACTGAAATAGCCCTCCTGGCTAATCTATCTACACCTTTCGACATGATTAACCATGTCATCCTCCTTCAACGCCTCTCCATGGTCATCCAGCTGGGTAGGATTGCACTTGCCTGGTTCCATCTATAGCTTTTCAATCATGGCCAGAGAAATTACATGCAAAGGTTTCATTTTCTACTACTGACAGTTACCTCTAGACTATTCTGAGGATCCAACCTTGGCCACCTATTTCTTATCTACATGCTGGTTCTCTTGTACATCAAACAGGTTCCACATATTCACCGGCAACACCCAGCTCTACCTCAACACCACCTTTCTTCACACCTACAATGTCTTTGATTTGTCTCACAGCTTCTCTGACATTCAATACTGGACAAGCATAAATTTTCTCCAACTAAATATTGAGAAGATGGAAGCAATTCACTTTGGTTTCTCCTTGGCCCACAAACTGCACTACACAGTCACTGACCCCATCCCTCTTCTGGCAACTGGGCAAGGTTAAACTCGACCATTTACAACTTTGGTACTTCACCTGAGCCTGAGACGAATGTCTGACCACATATCCTTCCCCATCACCAAGACTGCCTCATTCCACCTCCCTAAAATCATCTGCTACAGCTCAATAGCAACTGAAACTCCAATCATGCCTTTGTTCCTCTGGAGTTGACAACTGAAATGCTCCCCTGGCTGATCTCTCACCTTGCATCCTCTGTAAGCTTAAAGATAACAAAAACTCGACTTCATTTATCCATTACCCCTTGTCCTCTGTGCTGCATGGCTTCCACTCTGACAAACCTTAAATTTTCAATTCTCATCCATTTTCTCAAATGCATCCATGGTCTCGTTTACATAAGAACATAAGAACTAGGAGCAGGAGTGGGCCATCTGGCCCCTCGCACCTGCTCCGCCATTCAATTAGATCATGGCTGATCTTTTGTGGACTCAGCTCCACTTTCCGGCCCGAACACCATAACCCTTAATCCCTTTATTCTTCAAAAAACGATCTATCTTTACCTTAAAAACATGTAATGAAGGAGCCTCAACTGCTTCACTGGGCAAGGAATTCCATAGATTCACAACTCTTTGGGTGAAGAAGTTCCTCCTGAGCTCAGTCCTAAATCTACTTCCCCTTATTTTGAGGCTATGTCCCCTAGTTCCGCCAGTGGAAACAACCTTCCCGCATCTATCCTATCTATTCCCATCATAATTTTATATGTTTCTATAAGATCCCCCCGCATCTTTCTAAATTCCAACAAGTAGTCCCAGTCTACTCAACCTCTCCTCATAATCCAACCCCTTCAGCTCTGGAATTAACCTAGTGAATCTCCTCTGCATACCCTCCAGTGCCAGTGCGTCCTTTCTCAGGTAAGGAGACCAAAACTGAACACTATACTCCAGGTGTGGCCTCACTAACACCCGATACAATTGCAGCATAACCTCCCTAATCTTAAACTCCATCCCTCTAGCAATGAAGGACAAAACTCCATTTGCCTTCTTAATCACCTGTTGCACCTGTAAACCAACTTTCTGTGACTCATGCACTAGCACACCCAGGTCTCTCTGCACAGCAGCATGTTGTAAAATGTTATCATTTAAATAATAATCCCGTTTGCTACTATTCCAACCAAAATGGATAACCTCACATTTGTCAACATTGTATTCCATCTGCCAGACCCTAGCCCATTCACTTAACCTATCCAAATCCCTCTGAAGACTTCCGGTATACTTTGCACTTTTTGCTTTACCACTCATCTTAGTGTCATCTGCAAACTTGGACACATTGCACTTGGTCCCCAACTCCAAATCATCTATGTTTACCTCCATCTCAGCAACCACCTCCAGCCTCACAACCCTCTGAGATCTCTGCACTTTCCAATGCCAGCCGCTTGTGTATCTCCAATTTCAATCATTCCACCATAGCAGCCTTCAGCTGCCGAGATCCCAAGCATCAAAATCCCTCTGGAACTGTCTTTTCTCCTCTCAGAGGTTCCTTAAAACTATCTATTTGAACAAGTTTGTGACGGTGATGTGCTGAGCAGACTCTCCTCCCAACCAGAACCAAAAAATAATTTGACCTGAAAAACCAACAGAAAACAACACTAACGGAGGAGAAGACGCCGGCGAATGGAAGCTCCAGGAGCCGGCAAGAGGGCAGAAGTGGCAGAAAGAGACATGATCAGTGGGCGGACGAGCCAGTGGACCAATGAAGCAAGGTGGAGGCCCCGACCGCCCAAGAGTGGGGGAGACTGGCGACTTGAATACCGTGACCGGCAACAGCACCAGCTACCCGCTTCCCACCATGGGATGGTTGGAAGATCTTCCTAAAAACGGAGCTGGCCGCCATGGAGGAGGTGATTAAAACAGAGATCCAGAAGGTGGTGGTGCCGGCGATGGTCCCCCTTAAACGCACAATCGACGGGCTGGTTAAGAAAGTGGAGGCGCAGGAAAGGACACTCCAAGACCTCGAGAGAGCCTCGACGGACCAGAGTGACAGGATCGTCGTCCTGGAGGCAGAGGTGAAAAGGTTGGTGGTGGCGGTCCAGGGGGGTCTGAAGGGAAAGGTTGAGGATCAGGAGTACAGGTCCCAGTGGCAGAATATACGAATTGTGGGCGTGCCGGAAGGCATCGAGGGCAGAGACCCAATACACTATATCGCCCAAATGCTGGGCAACCTAGTTGAGAGAGGCAGTTTCCCCAACCCCCCAGAACTCAACAGGGCACACAGGTCGCTCAGACCGAAATTCAAGGCGGGGGAGCAGCCAAAAGGATCCTGAGGTGGGCCAGGCAAACAAAGGTGAGCACATGGAAAGGATACAGAATCCGGGTCTATCAGGACATTGGGGCAGGCCTGGCAAAGGAAAGGGCCGAGTTTAACGAGGCAAAGTCAGTGCTCTACAAGAGTGGGGTGTGATGTGGCATACAGTTCCCGGCCAGACTCTGGGTCACGTACCAGAGCGAAGAACATTATTTCAACACCCCGACAATAGCAAATGACTTTGTACAGACTAACGTCCTGGACAGAGAACATGCACGGCAGCGATGAAGGCATGTTGGAGGAGGATCGCTGAAAGACAGAGACTGAACCAGAGACTTATAGTCATGGCTATGTGATTGTGCGGGACTGTACTGCCTCATTCTGACCAGAAAGGCCAGGTACAGGAGAGAACGAGGACAGTGAAAGCAGGTGAGGTGACAGAGAGGAAAGCAGGCAGTCAGAGGGCACAGACAAAGGGCTATAGCAGTCCTGGGAGGGGAGCCACCATGCTAGCAGTGAGGGCTAGCACGGGAAGACAGGCAGTAGGGGGCTGGGGCGGGCCTCACGGCGGAGAAGGAGCGACTGGCCAAAGACTTGGGGGGTGGAGCACAGAAGAGAGAATAGAACGGAGAAAAAAGTTGGCAATCGAATTGGCTTTGGCAGTCAGGGTGCAGGCCGAGGAAACAAGGTAGCACCGCAAGCAGACACTTTGGAGTGTCCCTAAACAAAGGGAAACCCCCGGAGTGTAGGGGTGCACCCACATGGCGTACACACACTTGGCGGCCATGATGGGTGCCCTCTGGACAAAGGTAACCCCAGAGCACAGGGGCCCGACCTCATGGGGACAATGGTGACCGTGGCCATTTTGGACTGCCCCTTAACAAAGGGAAACCCCGGAATGCAGGGGCACGTCCACCAGGTAAGTATGGTTGATCCCGCAGAAACGGGGGGACAGAAGCTCCCCACCAGGATAGTCACCTGGAATGTATGGGGACTTAACAGACCGTTGAAAAGATCCAGTCTTCACCCACTTAAGCATGGAAGCCTAAATAATCTTCCTGCAGGAGACACACCTGAGGGAGAAGGACAGACTGCTGGTAAGAAAGAGCTGGGTGGGACAGACGCATCATTCATGCTACGGGACATGGGCAAGGGGAATAGCCATACTGATTAGCAAGAGGACAAAATTTACGGAGATCAGGATGGTTACAGACCATTGGGGACAGTACGTCATGGTCAGCGGTGTCCTAGACAGGGCACCAGTAGTACTGGTAAATGTGTATATGCCCAATTGGGACGACACAGACTTTATAAAGAAGACCTTGCCGGAAATCCCCGACATCGACACACACCGACTGATTATGGGGGACGACTTTAACTGCGTGCAGGACCTGTGGATTAATCAATCAAGCCCATAATGGGGAAAACATAGGGAACTGTGAACATTCATGGAACAGATGGGGCTGTGGACCCATGGAGGTTTCTGCACCCCGGCGAGAGGGAATTCTCGTTCTTCTCACTGGTTCACAAAGTTCACAGGGACAGCATTGTGGCACAGTGGTTAGCACTGCTGCCTCACAGCTCCGGGGTCCTGGGTTCAATTCCGGCCTCGGGTGACTGCGTGGAGTTGGCACTTTCTCCCCATGTCTGCGTGGGTTTCCTCCCACAGTCCAAAGATGTGCAGGTTAGGTGGATTGGCCATGCTAAATTGCCCCTTAGTGTCCAAAAGGTTAGGTGGGGTTCCTGGGATAGGGTAGAGGTGTGGGCTTAAGTAGGGTGCTCTTTCCAAGGGCCAGTGTGGACATGATGGGCCAAATGGCCTCCTTCTGCACTAAGTTCTATGATCTATGTGAGTTCGGAGATGGGCCGTGCCTAACGCCCCACATGGAGGTTGGACACGGACCTCTTGGCCGACAAGGCCGTCTGCCTGGAAACATCACAGGCAATAGGCTACATGACTAACAACCGGAATGGGGAAGTCTCACCTTCTACGTTCTGAAGCCTGTGATCAGGGTAGAAATTATAGCCTACAAGGTTCGCAGAGAGAGGGAAAAGGGGGCGACCAGGCAACACCTGATTGACTCCATCCTGGAGGTCAACAAAGTACTCTGAGGCCCCGACCATAGAGCTTCTGGCAGAGTGGAAAAAGTTACAAAGGGACTTTAACCTGCTATCCACTAGGAAAGCAGTACACCAACTCCGCCAGACACTGGGAACCATTAATAAGCATGGGGAAAAGGCTAGTGGCCTACTGGCTCACCAGCTGAGAAAGCAAGCAGCCACGAGGGATATAGCTCAGGTAAAAGAAAGCAGAGGCAGACTGGCAACGGAACGAAAAGAGGTCTACACCTCCGAACCCCATGACCGGGATGCGGGGATGAAATAGTTCTTCAACGGACTCGACATGCCAGTTGTGGGAGAGGACAGGTGGGGGGAACTGGAAGCACCAATAGCTCTGGGAGAAATCATGGAGAGCATTAGCTCCACGCAGGTGGGGAATGTGCCGGGACCGGAAGGGCTCCCAGCGGACTTCTATTTTCGCTGGCCCTGACCCTGCACCTAAGGGACATGTTCGCAGACTCAATGGCAAGGGTACCTTGCCTCCTACGTTAGCGCAGGCCACAGAATGCGGCTCGTACAAACCCATTTCACTGCTAAATGTAGACATGAAGATACTGGCATCGGTTCTGCATACCAGAGAAGGTCGCAGTGGCCTGCAGAGGGCTTTGTCAATGGTAGGTAGTTTGCTGCGAAAATCAGGTGGCTGATGAATGCAATAATGACACCTGCCGGGGAGAGAACACCAGAGATGATTGTCTCCCTGGATGCAGAAAAGGCCTTTGACAGAATCGAGTGGAGATACCTCCTCGAGGTACTGGAATGGTTTGGGTTAGGAGCAAGATTCACCTCCTGGGTGAAAATCCTGTACAACGTCCCAAGGTGAGTTTTAGAACCAATACCACCAGCTCCGAATACGTCCAGCTGCACAGAGGCACTCAGCAGGGATGCCCACTGTCCCCGCTCCTGTTCGCCCTGGCAATTGCTCTGCAAGACGTGAAAAGCTGGAAGGGCATCCAAATGGGAGGCAGAGAGCGCAGAGTCTCACTCTATGCGGGTGACCTGCTCCTCTACGTCTCGGAACCGCAGGAAGGCCTGAGAGCAATCATGCAGCTCCTGAAAGAGTTTGGAACCTTCTTGGGTCATAAACGTAACCTGAGCAAGAGCGAGGCATTCCCGGTGAACCCAAAGGGGGAAGGGACAGAGTTAGAGGGACTCCAATTCAAATTAGCCCAAAACAAATTCCGCTACCTGGGGATCCAAATAGCCTGTGACTGGACACAGATCCGTAAGTGGAATCTGACCAGTCTGGTGGAGGAAGTCAAAAAGGGCCTGCAGAGATGGGACACGCTTCCACTCTCCCTGGCGGGGAGGGGGCATACGCTCAAAATGAACGTACTGCCGAGATTCCTCATCCTGTTCAGATCGATACCGATCTTCATCCCCAAGGCCTTCTCCCACAATATAGACAAAATGATCATGGCCTGTATGTGTGTGTGTGTGTGTGTGTGGGGGGGGGGGGGTCCAAGAATCCCCAAATCAATACTGCAGAGAAGAAAAGACATGGGCGGCCTGGCATTACTAAATTTACAATACTACCGCTGGGAAGCAATGGCAGAGTGAGTGAGGGGATGGATAAGCGAACCCACCACCGAATGGGTGCGGATAAAGGAGTCTTCCTGCAAGGGAACGGCAACATGTTGGTTTGACTGAGATGTCCCCCATCTGTGGAAACATTAAGTTCCCACCAGCTGGGCAGCACGGTGGCGCAGTGGCTAGCACTTCTGCCTCACAGCCCCGAGGTCCCGGTTCGATCCCAGCTCTGGGTCACTGTCCGTGTGGGAGTTTCCACATTTTACCCGTGTTTGCGTGGGTTTCACCCCACAACCCAAAGATGTGCAGGGTAGGTGGATTGGCTATGCTAAATTGCCCCTTAATTGGAAAAAATGAATTGGGTACTCCAAATTTTTTTTAAAAAGTTCCCACTAGCCATGCTTGACACCACTTTCAAAAAATGGAGACAGGACGGGTGGGGACACTAACAATCAAGGGCTTTCACATGGGAGACAGAACAAATGACACTGACGGAGGATCTGGAACTACCAACAGGACAGGAACTTAAGACATCTCCAGGTAAAGCACTTTCTCCGCAAGGAGACAGTAGGATACCCCAGGACCCCGGGAACCAGAACAAAAGAACTAGGAGCAGGAGTGGGCCATTTAGCCCTTCGAGCCTGCCCCTGCCATTCAATAGATCATGGCCGATCTTTTGTGGACTCAGCTCCACTCTCCCGCCCAAACACCATAACCCTTTATTCCTTTATTCTTCAAAAAAACTATCTTTTTCTTGAAAACATTTAATGAAGGAGCCTCAATTGCTTCACTGGGCAGGGAATTCCATAGATTCACAACCCTTTGGGTGAAGACGTTCCTCCTAAGCCAAGTCCAAAATGTACTTCCCCTTATTTTGAGGCTATGTCCCCTAGTTCTGCTTTCACCCGCCAGTGGAAACAACGTCCCCTGCATCTATTCCATCTATTCGCTTCATAATTTTATATGTTTCTATAAGATCCCCGCATCCTTCTAAATTCCAACAAGTACACTCCCAGTCTACTCAACCTCTCCTCATAATCCAATTCTTTCAACTCTGGGATTAACCTAGTGAATCTCCTCTGCACGCCCTCCAGCGCCAGTACATCCTTTTTCAGGTAAGGAGACCAAAACTGAACACAATACTCCAGGTGTGGCCTCACTAATACCTTATACAGTTGCAGAATAACCTCCCCAGTCTTAAACTCCATCCTTCTGGCAATTAAGGACATAACTCCATTCGCCTTCTTAATCACCTGTTGCACCAGTAAACCAACTTTTTGCAACTCATGCACTAGGACACCCAGGTCCCTCTGCCTCAGTTATTTTTCCTTTTGACTTTTTTCCTTATTGTTGAACCCATATCTTCATGTAATAACCTGCTGCTTCGCTTTCCATTTATGCTTTTACTTCCCGTGTTATTCCTTTTAGTATTACTGGGCCTATTCACTGAGCTCACCTCAATCACTGTACCCTGTACTGTGGCCCTTTTTGATTTTTGACTATGGCTTCTCTGCCTTACACTTTCCCCCGTCCCAGTTTTACTTCCCTCCGACTTCCTGCATCAGTTCCCATCCCCCTGCCACATTTCCAGAGGACCTGATAAACACGGACAGTAAGGAAGGAGGACACTGCGGGAAAATCTACAGACAGCTACTGGACAGAGGTCTGGAGCTAGAGGAAAACGGGGAGACGAATTGAGGACAGGGGTGGGTTGGGGACCCTAGAGCGAAGGACTGAATAGTGCTAACTTTACCTCCTGCGCAAGGCTCATCCTCATACAGTTCAAGGTGGTGCACAGAGCGTACCTAACCAGAATCCAAATGAACACGTTATTCCCAGAGGTGTAAGATAAATGCAAACGGTGCCAGAGGGGCCCTGCCAACCACACCCACATGTTTGGGCTTGTCCCAAACTTGTAGGGTTCTGGACAGTCTGCTTCGAGCCAATGTCCAAGGTTGGGGGTGTGAGGGTAGAGCCGTGCCCGAGAGTGGCAATATTTGGGGTATCGGAGCAGCCAGAGTTACACATGGGGAAAGAGGGCCGACACCCTAGCTTTCTCTTCCCTAATCGCACGCCGGCGAATCCTGCTCGGCTGGCGATCAGCAGCACCACCCACAGCTGCAGACTGGCTGACAGACCTGGCAGAATTTCTCCATTTGGAGAAGATCAAGTACACCATCTAAGGGTCAAAAAGAAGGCTTCCTGAAAGCATGGGGACAATTCGTCAGCCTGTCCCAAGACCTGTTCGAAGCCAACAGCGAATCGGGAAAAAGCAAGAGATGGGAGAAAGCAGATAGAGACATACAAATCTAAGGGGAAGGGAGGAGGAAGAGGAACTCAGGGGAACTACCGGGAGAAGCGTGGGGGGGGGGGGGTTGTTCTGTCCCCTAAGCTCATGTTCTCCCCCCCCCCCCCCCCCCCCCCCCCCGCGCCCGAACCAACAAGGCTGGCAACAAGAAACAGAAAACATAAAGGGACGGGGAGGGGGGAGAACAGGAGCTAGGAGACAGAACACCCTGAACAAAGAGGGGGACGCCAAAGAGGGGCCGGGAAAGCAGGGAGAGGTGGAGGGAGGGAAGAAACACCAAGAACGCTTGTATGTACATAAGAACGGCAAGTGCTGTAAATATGGAACATAAAGTTTTACTGTGTATAACTGAAAATGCCAATAAAAATATTTTAAAAAAATATGAAGCTTGTGGCATCCGTCCTAATATCTCTTGTGGTTCGGTCAAATTTTGTTTGATATTGCTCTTGCAGAGTGCTTCATTTTACTGCACTAATAGAACTATGGAAATGAAAGTTGTTATTGTGGGTTGAAATCCAGAGACTAAATTACAAAATTTTGGCCGATACCAGTACAATTCTGAGAGATGCTGTACTTTTGGAAGTCCCAACTTTCAGATGAGATGTTAAACTAATGCCCTGTATATCTTATCGCATGGATGTATAAGATCCCATGGCACTAACGTGAAGTGGAGCTGGTCAAAACTGATCTCTCAAACAACATTACAAAATAAATATGGTCATTACTTCATTGTGCTACATTTCCTATATTAGAAACTGTTTGACTCAGCAAATGAACTGCCTGAATGTCTGGAGGAGGCAGGATCAATTGAGGCTTTCAAAAGTAAATTAGATAGCTATCTGAAAAGTAAAATTTTGAAGAGCTACAGGGAAAAGGTAGCAGAGTGGCACTAAGTGAATTGCTCCTTCAAAGGGTCAACACAGGCATGATAGGTTAAATGACCTCCTGCTGTATTGCAACCATTCTATGAGTGTTCCGCAAGTCTTTCATTGTCCGGAAAATGCTTTGAGACATTGTGAAATGCGTAAAATAAAAGAGAATTCTTTCTGTCACTGTTATTCAAAATGTGGTAGATTTACCATTTTTCATTCTTCGGTACAATTCCCATCAAAGGTTTTTCATATATCATGCCTAGGGCCTACATTATCTCTTACACAGCGTCCTTCAGCATTTTGGTGCATTATATAGCAGATTGAAGACATTTAATAATAATCTTTTAGTATTGTCGCAAGTCGGCTTACATTATCACTGCAATGAAGTTACTGTGAAAATCCCCTATTCCGGCGTCTGTTCGGGTACACAGAGGGAGAACTCAAAATGTCCAGTTCACCGAACAAGCATGTCCTTTCTTGGAACTTGTGGGAGGAAGCCAGAGCACCCGGAAGAAACCCACGCAGACACGGGGAGAACACGCAGACTGCGCACAGACAGTGACCCAAGCCAGGAATCGAACCTGGGACCCTGGCGCTGTGAAGCAACAGTGCTAGCCACTGTCCTACAGTGCCGGTCTCCATTTGTGATTTTAGTCCAATTAATTTAAAAACTCTTCAAATTCGTAGTTTGTCAAACTGATGTTAGTATACATCTTTATTATTGTCACCCGCTTGTCATCACCAAAAAGACAAGTTCAAGACTTCCTGGACACATCTATGATCAAAGCACTGGTACATGATTGACTTTGTCATCATCCGCTCCAGAGATCAAAAGGATGCCCTTATCACCAACCCGCTGACCACTGCAGATGACTGCTTGTCAGACCACTGGCTCAGCCACTCCTTTATGTCCATCAAACTCCATCAGAAGCAGGGGAACATGAAAAACCAGCTCAGAAAAAAGGTCAACATTGAGTGTGGCTTCAAGAGCCAAGCATGCTAGTGTACTTCCAGCACTGTCATCTCCAAAATTTTCCTTCTAATGGAGTGGTGTAAAACTGCAAGAAATGAAGACAGCCATCATCCCAAGACGTGAAGAAACTATCAGCTACAAGACCAATAAATACCAAGACTGGTTTCACGAGAATGATCACACCATCCAAGACCTCATCGACACAAAGAGGAAAAACCTCCGCGCCTGGCAAAACGACATAACCACCAAGGCAAAGAGGAGAGCTCATTGATCAGCAACGGTGAAGGTATGAAGAAGAACTAGTAAAATCAAGAACCAATGGATAACTGAGATAGCTAAGGAGCCTCAACTCCTCACCAACAAGTGCGACACCTGGGGTTTCTTCAGTGCCTCAAACCAGTGCGGAGTAAGGGCGGAATTATCTTGAGAGACAGAGAAACCACAGTCGTCGATGGTAAGAACACTTCAAAGAACTCCTAAATCGTGATACAACTATAAATGAGGATGTGTTTGAGGAAATCCCCCAATTTCCCAAAGATCATCTTGGACTCCCACCAAGCGTGGACTAAGTCAAAGCCGCTATTCGCACATGAAGAATGGAAAAGTCACAGAAGTGGAGATTTTCAAACTTTGAAGAAGAGGTCACCTATCACTTCCATCAGCTGATCCTGAAAATCTGGGACAGAGAAGGAACTCCTGGTGACCTCATGGATGCTATCATCGCCACCAACTTCTCGAAAGGAGACAAAACGAACTGTGGAAACTACTGAGGAATCTCCCTACTCTCCATCATCAGGAAGATATTACCCAAATCCTCACTAGTCGACTTCACCCAGTCTCTGAAGAAATCCTACCAGAAAGCCGGCGTGGCTGCTGACCAAACTGGAACAGCGGACATGATTTTCATTGCTCAAAAATTTCAAGAGAAAAGCCAAGAGCAACATCAACCACTCTACATGGCCTCCACTGATGGGTCCAAGGCTTTTTAACACAGTCAATCAGAAAGTGCTATGGTAGACCCCATCAAAGGTCGGCTGTCCTGAGAAATCCAGGTTCGATGTACAGAAAGCCATCAGGGACACCAAAATTCAATACCAGACCAAATTAGAGTCCCAGGCCACGACACAAATCCACGACGTCTATGGCAGGGCTTACACAAAATTATGGGCTACAAAGCAAGACCAGTCAGAATCTCTGGTGCTGGAGCATCCTTCGGTGGGAGTCCAAGATCATCTTTGGGGAACTGGGGATTCCTTCAAACACTTCCTCATTTATAATTGTATCACGGTGAACTGAATTAACTGAACGAGTTCTATGCCCGCTTTGAACAATCAGCCAATACATCAGTGCCACCCGCCCCAACAGCCCTGGACACACCCATACCCACTGTTATAGCCTCAGGAGGTAAGACTGTCTTCTTGAAAGTAAACCCGCGGAGAGTGACGGGCCCCAACGGAGTGCCTGGGCCAGCACTCAGATCCTGCGCAGACCAGCTGGCGAGTGTATTCGCAGACATCTTCTCTTCTCTTCTTCTCAAACATCTCACTTCTCTTCCTTCAAGAAGACCATCATAATACTAGTACCAAAGAAGAACAAGGTACCATGCCTCAATGACTACAAACCAGTGGCCTGACATCTATCATCACAAAATGCTTCGAGCGTCTAGTCCTGACACAGATCGATGCCAACTGCCCAGACGGTCTTGATCTGTTGCAGTTCGCTTATCACTACAAATGGTCCACAGCAGATGCTATCTCCCTGCCCCACAATCAACACTCGATCACCTCGACAACAAGGACCCCTACGTCAGACTGCTGTTCATAGACTACAGCTCTGCCTTCAACACCAATATCTTGACAAGACTAATAACCAAACTCTGCAATCTTGGACTTGACACCTCCCTGCGCAGCTCGATCCTTGACTTAAGAGTCATAGATGTTTATAACGTGGAAACAGGTCCTTCAGCCCAGCTTGTCCATGCTGCCCAGTTTCTATCACTAAGCTAGTCCCACTTGCCTGCATTTGGTCCATATCCCTCTATACCCACCCTGCCCATGTAACTGTCTATGTTTTTAAAGGAAAAAAGTGTACCCGCCTCTGCCACTGCCTCTGGCAGCTCGTTCCAGATGCTCACCATCCTCTATGTGAAAGAAATTCCCCTCTGGTCGCTTTTGTATCTTTCCCCTATTACCTTGAACCTATACCCTCTAGTTCGAGACTCCTCTACCTTTGGGAAAAGATGTCGACTATCTAACTTATCTATGCTTCTCATTATTTTATAGACCTCTATAAGATCACCCCTCAGCCTCCTACGCTCCAGGGAAAAATGTCCCAGCCTATCCAGCCTCTCCTTATAACTCAGACCATCAAGTCCTGGTACCATCCTCGTAAATCTCTCCTGCACTCTTTCTAGTTTAACAATATCCTTCCTATAATAGGGTGACCAGAACTAAACACAGTATTCCATGTGCGGTCTTACCAATGTCTTGTGAAACTTCAACAAGAAGTCCCAACTCCTGTATTCAATATTCTGACCAATAAAACCTAGCTTGCCTTCTTCACCACCCTGATACACCTGCGACTCCACCTTCAAGGATCTAGGAACCTGTACCCCGAGACCTCTTTGTTCTGTAACTCTCCCCAACTCCCTCCCATTAACTGAGTAGGTCCTGCCCTGATTTGATCTTCCAAAATGCATCACCTCACATTTATCCAAATTAAACTCCATCTGCCATTCATCGGCCCACTGGCCCAATTGGTCAAGATCCTGTTGCAATCTTATATAATCATCTTCACTATCCACTATGCCACTAATCTTGGTGTCATATGCAAACTTATTAACCATGTCTACGACATTCTCATCCAAATCATTGATATATATATCAAATAACAGTGGATCCAGCACCGATCCCTGAGGCACACCGCAGGTCACAGGCCTCCAGTTTGAAAAACAACTCTCCACACTCACCCTTTGGCTTCATGACCAACAGACCACAATTTGTCAGGATAGGTAACAGCACCTCCTCCACAATAGTCCTCAACACCGGGTCCCCGCAAGGATGTGCGCTCAGTCCTCTCATGTACTCCCTACACACACACGACTGGGTGGCAAGATGCAACTCCAATTCAATCTCTACATTTGTGGATATGACATGACTGTGGTGGGCCGTAATCTCATACAACAACGAGTCAGACGACAGAAGGGAGATAGATCACTTGGTTGCATGGTGCACCAAAAACAACCTCTCTCTAAATGTCAGCAAAACCAAGGAATTGATTATCGAGTTCAGGATGCGTAGTACAACACACGTCCCCGCCTACATTGATGGCACCGAAGTTGAAATGGTCGACAGCTTTAAGTTCCTGAGAGTCACCATCGCCAACAGTCTGTCCTGGTCCACTCATGTTGATGCAACAGTGAAGAAAGCCCAACAACGTCTCTACTTCCTACGGAAGTTAAAGAAATTCGGCATGTCTGCATCGACTCTCACAAACTTCTACAGATGTGACACAGAGAGCATCCTGTCCGGCTGCATCACAGCTTGGTATGGCAACTGGTCGGCCCAAGATCGCAAGAAACTGCAGAATGTGGTGAACTCAGCCCAACGTAACACACAAGCTTGCCACCCTCCCATTGATTCTGTCTACACCTCCCGCTGCCTCAGGAAGGCAGACAGAAGTGCAGCACAGTGGCGCAGCGGTTAGCATTGGTGCCTTATGGCGCCGAGGTCCCAGGTTCGATCCTGGCTCTGGTGTGGAGTTTGCACATTCTCCCCATGTTTGCATGGGTTTTGTCCCCACAACCCAAAGATATGCAGGGTAGGTGGATTGGCCACACTAAATTGCCCCTTAATTGGAAAAAATGAATTGGGTAAATTTATTTTAAAAAACAAAAATAAAGGCAGACAGCATTGTCAGAGACCCCTCCCACCCAGGTTTTGCCCTCTTCCAGACCCTTCCATCAGGCAGAAGATACAGAAGTCTGAAAACCCACACATCCAGACATAGGAACAGCTTCATCCCCACAGCAACTAGACTCAACGACTCTCTCTCGCACTGATCTGTTCCCTGTAAGACACTATTCACAACGTCCTATGCTGCTCTTGCTCATGTATTTGCTTTGTTTGGCCCTTGTCCGCACAGTAACCAATTAGTTACTTGTCAATGTACTTTGTTGATTATTCTTTTGTCTACGGTGTACATTACCCTTGGCCGCAGAAAAATACTTTTCACTTTTCTTGTGACAATAAATCAATCAATCAATCAATCAATCAACCTGTACCCGACCTAGGCAGCCACCTTACAGCTAAGGCTGGCATCGATGCAGAGATCCAACATCATATCCAACCCTTGAGCGCCGTCGTCGGACAGCTGAAGATGAGTCATCGACAACTCGATATTCGGGAATGGGATCGTTTACCAAGATTCTCGTGCACAAGGCAGACATCCCCCAAAATATCCTATACAGCTCAGAAACTTGGACTATGTACAGGTGCCACCTCGAGGGCGGCATAGAGGCAAGCACTGCTGCCTCACAGCGCCAAGGACCTGGTTTCAATTCTGTCCTTAGGCGATTGTCTAAGGACACATTCTCCTTATGTCTGCATGGGTTTCCTCAAGGTACTCCGGTTTCCTTCCACAGTCCAAAATGTGCAGGTTAGGTGGGGTTATGGGAATAGAGTAGCGTGCGGGCCTACATAGCGTGCTCTTTCAAAGGGTTGATGCAGACTCGATGGGCCGAATGGCCTCCTTCTGCACTGTAGGGATTCTATGAATTCTAAAGCCCTGGGAAGATACCATTAATGTAGTCCAAGATGGAATCTCTGCATCAGCTGGGAGGATAGGCGTACTGACATTAATATTCTTGAAGGAGCCAAGAGCACCAGCATTGAGGCCATGATCGTCTGAAACCAACTTCGCTAGGCTGGCAATGTGCTTAAGATGTCAGAGTTCTGACTGCCAAAGTGAATCTTCTGCACCCAGCTCAAGAAAAGCTCCTGAACAAAGAGAAAGGAAGTGCTTCAAAGGCATCCCGAAGGCCTAACTCAAGAAATCCAACATCAAAGTCAATGCCTGGGGTGCCCTTGTTCAGATGACACCTATTTGGAGGAACCTCCTGATTGAAGGCAACAATTCTATGAGGGCACCGGGTGGCAAGAGGAGGCCCGGAATAGGAGCCTGAAAAAAGAATATCATCGATCTGGAGTCCAAGGTCCGGCCACCTCCCTGAAACGCCAACTACATGTAAAAGTTTGCTGATGAAACCATTGTAGTGGGTCGGATCTCGAACAACGATGAGTCAGAATACAGGAAGGAGATAGAGAACCTAGTGGAGTGGTGCAACGACAACAATATCTCCCTCAATGCCAGCAAAAAAAAAAAAAGAGCTGGTCATTGACTTCAGGAAGCAAAGTACTGTACACGGGTCTGTCTGCATCAACGGGGCCAAGGTGGAGATGGGTGACAGCTTCAAATTCCTAGCTGTGCACATCACCAACAATCTGTCCTGGTCCACCCACATCGACACTACGACCAAGAAAGCACAACCGCGTCTATACTTTCGCAGGAAACTAAGGAAATTAGGCATGTCCGCATTGACTCTTAGCAACTTTTCCAGATGAACCACAGAAAGCATACTATCTGGCTGTATCACAGCCTGCTATGGCAAGTGCTCAGCCCAAGACCGTCAGAAACTAGAGAGTCGTGAACACAGCCCAGTCCATCACGCGAACCAGCCTCCCATTCATCGGCTGTCTACACCTCCTGATGCCTTGGGAAAGCGGACAGCATAATCAAAAGCCCCTCCCATGCAGCTTATTTACTCTTCCAACTTCTTCCATCAGGCAGGAACTACAAAAGTCTGAGAACACACACTAACAGATTCAAAAACGGTTTCATCCCTGCTGCTATCAGGTTCCTAAATGGCTCTCTTATGGACTGATTTGATCTCTTCACACATAGTCTCTACTGAGTAGTACTACACTCCTGCATATGTCGCCCGATGCCTGTATCTATGTATTTACATTGTGTATTTATGTTTGCCCTATGTTTTTTCATATATCGAATGATCTGTCTTGACTGTAAGAAGAACAATTCTTTTCACTGTACCTCAGTACACGTGACAATAAACAAATCCAATCCAACCAAGTGTGCAGTCGAAGATGAGGCTCTAGGATCAGGCTCATTAGTCACGGCAAGGACCCACAGAACCCATCACCAGTAACACAAAGCTTAGGTGGACAATCATATGCATGAGCAAGTGATCATTGAAAAAGGATTATTCTAGCACTGTCAGTACAAGATGTCCCCCAACTCAAAATGGTCCCATGTTATTTCCTCTTATTTGCCCAAAAAAGACTTCCTGTTTTGAAGAGTTTCTTGATGCAATGCAAATACATGATTCTTTTATACTACTTTTATAAGGCTTAAAATATATCTAATGTGAAAATGAAAAAGGGATAACAGGTCAAGCATTTTGTATTTCTCTTTTTATTGTGAAATGATGTTATAGGTGTTCGATTTAGCAGTTTAGCATCATGAGAATAAAGCTGTTCCTGATAGGTGAGTAGTTTTTAAATTGGGCATTCTGCATGTCAAGCCGATTTTGTGTTAGTGTAACATAATTCAGATATGGAATTTTCAATTCAGATCTTTGTTGTCAATTATGTCATTTCAGTTTCCTTAGCAGTAATGTTCTTGAATGGACGAGGAGCAAGTAGGAGACCCATCCCAATGTTTCTTCCAAAATATCACTGGCAATTTTTTGCTGCATATTTTTGAAATGTAAATTCTTCCAAAACCTGTTTGTTCTTTACTTCCTTTAATAACAACCTTTATTATTGCCATAAGTAGGCTTACATTAACACGGCAATGAAGTTACTGTGAAAATCCCCTAGCCGCCACAATCCGGCGCCCCGGATCCACTGAGGGAGAATTCAGAATGTCCAATTCACCTAACAAGGACCTTTTTTGGGTTTACAAGATTAGGATGAACTCTCTTAATAGTGCATTGAAAATTACTTTAGAACATAGAACAGTACAGCACAGAACAGGCCCTTCGGCCCTCGATGTTGTGCTGAGCAATGATCACCCTTAACTTTGTTAAATTACTGGAAGTAGAGAAAGCTTCAACCCAAATTGATCCAGACGGCTAAATGAAGTTTCGGTGGACTAACTAAACATATTTGTACTTTTGCTGATCCACTTGAGAAGGCAAAGAATTAGTAAATTACAATTATTCGCAAATTCCAATTCAAACACAATATACTGTGATCATCAGGACCAATATTTTCTTTAACAGTTCATTTAGGTTCAATAAATAGGACTGGACTTGCTATGATACAACAAATCCAACAGCTGAACATACAAGCAGCAATCATCTTGGGTAGATCACTGATATCACAAGTTTAGCAAGCCTAAAATAATAATGGTGCTAAGATAAGCAAAATAAGTTCAGCGCGATGAGAGTAGCAAAGAAAAATGCAGCTTTAAGCCAATTATATTGAAAGGAAACAAACTATGTAATTCCTAAAACAAAAAGTCTAATCTTCAAAATATTAAACTTTCCTGATAGTTGTTTGAAGTTTTTCAAAATAGATCATGCTGAAATAACACCTTACTCCACCCAGTTTGAAAGCAAAGTTAAAAGATAATTCATCATGAGGGCACTATATCCAAACATGACCCTGTCGCCAATAAATAGTTATCTAATATATCTCATATCTGTGCATATTTCCAATCTTCAAACACGTTGCTTGTTGTCCTATTGTTGATTTTATCACAAATTCCTACATCGATATTCATAGTGGCTCCTGCCAATGTAAACATAACACACTAATTGCAGAACCTGGCCACTAGAGTGTGCTGCAATACCTGTTCTCCACAAATCACAAAAGGTTTCTAATGTAGTTCAACCACTTATCTGTTCTCACTAACTGAAATTACCAAACTCCAAAGCAACGAGTTAAAACATTTTAAAAAATGACAATTCACAGTAACGTGATTAAGTATTCTGATGAAAGGTAACATATCCAAGTTTGCTCAAGATACAAAGTTAGATTGGCAGCTACTGAAAGATTGTACATACTATCGCGCATACACTGATAAAATGTTGAAGAGGTTTGTGAAAATCAAACACTACTCTGAGGTTCAAAGTACACACAAACAAGAAATGCCTCAATTCCTGCATCATTAGAAAATCTGGAGCTAGTTTGGGGCTTTTCACAGTAACTTCATTGCAGTGTCAATGTAAGCCTACTTGTGACGATAAAGATTATTAAAGAGTATTATTATAAAATGTACCTAGAATATTGAAGCTACTATATAATTAAACATGGTCAATTACTCAGTGGAAGGTAAAACATGCAATAACATATTCCATCTCCTTTCTAGTTTCACAACGTGCAGTTTTATTTTGCCTCCTTGGCAATCCTATTCCAGTTAGTAAGTACATTATATATGGAAATTTATGCTAGAGACTCATTCAGCAACCACAATCAACTATATATGAAGTTATTGTAAGATGATAGAAATTAATTTGTCATGAAAGTTGTCAATACTGATCCAAACAATGAAACTTGCCATCCTTCTGATTCATCTCTGCTCTCAAATGTCCAGGTTTGGTTAACTAAGGCCTTTGTATGTTGACATAAGATTAGAGGATTTACAGCATAGAAATAGGCCTTTCGGCCTATTGTCACGAGTAGGCTTCAATGAAGTTACTGTGAAAAGCCCCTAGTCACCACATTCCGGCGCCTGTCCGGGGAGGCTGGTACTTGAGCCTCTTCCCATCTTTTCTCATCTAAATCTACAATTGTAACCATCTGGGTACTTCTCCCTCATACATTTGTCTAATTTCTCGAATCTTATAGAGTCCCTACTGTGCAAAAGGCGGCCATTCAGCCATTGGGTCTGCACCGACCTTTCGAACCCTACCTAGGCCCAATCTCCTGCCCTATTCTTGCAACCCCACCCTAAGGGGAAATTTAGCATGAGCAATCCACCTAACCTGCACATCTTTGGACTGTGGGAAGAAACCGGAACACCCGGAGGAAACCCCCGCAGACAAGAGGAGAATGCGCAAACTCCACACAGTCACCGGAGGTCTGAATCGAATCCGGGCCCCTGGCACTATGAGGCCGCATTGCTAACCACTGGGTCACCATGCCACCCAGATAAATCCATCTTCACTATCCAATTCAAGTTCCACAACCTTACCACTCTCTGGGTTTTTTTTTAAATAAACAATTTTATTGAGGTAGTTTTTGGCTTTATAAACAGGTACAGACATCATCAGAAAGAAAGCAAAAAAGGCAAAAATGTGCAAACATCCATCGTAACATATTGCACAAGCCCGCTCCCCTCCCACCGGTACTACCCGCCATATTTTCCCTCCTACTCTACTCTACCCCCCTGCTGACGCTCACTCTCCCGCAAAGAAGTCAATAAATGGTTGCCACCTCCGGGTGAACCCCTGCACAGATCCCCTCAAGGCGAACTTAATTTTTTCCATCCCCAGGAAACTCGACATGTCCGCAAGCCACCACTCAGTCTTCGGGGGCTTTGAGTCCCTCCACGCCAATAATATTCATCGCCGGGCTATCAGGGAAGCAAAGGCCAACACATCGGCCTCTTTCTCCCCCTGGACGCCTGGGTCTTCCGAAACCCCAAAAATTGCCACCCCTGGACTCATCACCACCCTTGTTTTTAGCACCTGGGACATGACCCCCGCAAATCCCTCCCAGTACCCCCTCAGCTTAGGGCATGCCACTCCCTGGGTTTTTGAGGAATATTTTCCTACCCTTTGAAATTCCAACAACATTCAGTTAAAATGTCAGTCAAGATGGATTGTCATCCTGACAAGAGGGAAATGTATGGTACAATCACACAAGGAAGGCCGATATCTGATCAACAGTCGAGAAAGTTCAAGAAAACACTATGAAGTATTTATGCTATTGGGAAGCGCAATGACCATGTGTTGACCCGCATTTCTGAACAATTCCATCCAGACAGTGGGAGAAATTGATCTAAAACACTGGGACAGAGAGTTCCAATAAATGAAGAAAATGACATGATAAAATGAGAAGCTCAGACGGAGCAATTTAACCTGTCACTTCACTTTATTATCTGCACTCTAAGTTTAGTTATATAGTTGATTATGAATCAATTAGCTTGATAATACACAAGAAGCAAGGGTGAAAAAAACAATCAACTTTAAATAAGTAAATAAACCTAATAAGCAAATAGGCCTTATATTGAAATAGGATCAATTTTTAAAACTGAGCTGGAGAAGAAAATAATTTAACATTAAAACTGGAGATGTAAAAGGGAAAAAATATCAAGGGAGTTTATGTCCCAACATACTACTACTTCATAGAGAGGTGCAGGAATAGGAACAAGGCACTATGGTTGACACTAAACTGAGGATAAATGAACACGCAAATCAGAAATAATGGTAACTAGTCAAAGTAGCATTTGTTGCAATACAAGGTCAGTTCATATCCCTAAAAGGCAAAGGTTTAACATGGTGACTAGGTGAGGTAAGACATAGATCCAATCTTCCAATTTCCAGACAGTTGTAGACCGGACATACCCCAGAAGAGGTGCTATGGAAGTCCAAATGCAAGGACTCTTGTGGGAATTGCCCAGAAAGTTTGAACTTCCAATGGGCAATTCTCCTGCTCTTGGGAAGTCTACAACTCTGAGTTGGAGTTGTAAACTTCAGACAGTCCTGAATGATTATCTATGAAATGTGAGAGAGAAAAAAGCTTAGTCTAAAACGTGGGTAACTATACAATTGATCTCCCATCATTGACACTGACTCCCCTCCACGGTAACTACCCCCCGACAGCAGCACACCCCCCCCCCCCCCGCAGTGACTTGACCTGACTAGCCCAACCACCCAATAACTCTCCCTGACTCACCTACCCATCTCACCTAACTACCTACCAATCCACCAGTCCTATGACGCATTTCACCCATCTCACCCAACTGCCATCTTACATACCTTCCCAACTCTATCGTCTTACCTTCTATTCGTAGTGCTTTTCAAAGTAGCTTTGGGACATTAAACTCTACTTCCCAAATTATATTAGATAGTGGCACAAAAAGGGATCATGCTTTCTGTCTTGTTTCCTACGAGCTTTGCTGCACGAGGTCAGATGCAAAGGATCCTCCATTAGATTCCTCAGAAAAATTGGAGGAAGGTAAGGGTACATTTTATTTTGTTTGATCAGGATCAGAAGATTGGGGCCATAGTAAACAGCTGAAAGAGGCAGCACACAGGAATTCAAAGAAAAGTGGAAATCTAACCTGGTAGAGCAATAAAAAGCAACAAAAAATACAATATCAATTGCCACAAGAAGGTGTAGGAAAATCACAAAAAGAATATTAATGCTAACGGTTAGTATTTTAATAAATACATTACGAAAACTGGAGTACCGAGGGAGATATGTGCCCGTTAAAAATAGATGCAGATGAACTGGTTTCAATAATAAGAAAATGGCAGACTTATTTAAAGAGGTACTTTGCATTAGTCTTCATAGTAGAATGTTTTGTATCCACGTTTGCTGATAGTACAAAGTTAGATGGGAGAGTAAATTGTTAGGATGGCGCAAATCAACTATAAAAGGAATTAAGACTGGTTAGCTGTGTGGTAGAATATTAACTGAATATAAATATAATGTGAAGTCATCTGCACTGGAAGGAAAAATAGACAATGTTGATATATTTTAAAGCAATGAAAGATTGGAAAATATTACTTTGGTACCTTGTACATGAAGCACACATTTAATATGCAGGCAGTACAGCAAGTAAAACAAATGTATGTTAGCTTTTATTACAGAGGGATTTGAGTAACACAGCAATAGACACCCATTTAGTCCTTCAAGCCTGTTCCGTCATTCAGTGAAACCATGGTTGATCTGTGACCGTACTCCATAAGTCTACCTCTATCCCATATACTTTAACGCCTTTGTGTAACAAAAATCTATCAATTTATAATTGATTTAGCACCAAGTTATTTATGAGAGTTCTAAACCCTTTGTATGTGTAAGTATTTCCTAATTTGACTCCCAATAGGTATGACTCTAATATTTACTTGATATCCACTAGTCTTAGACACTCCATCTGTCATATGTGTTTCCCTTAATATCTTGAAAACTGCAATTAAAAACTATTAAATTCCAGTAAGTACTAACCTAGCTTGTGTAATCGCTTCTCTTAAATTACCCCTCGGGGATCCAGATAAAATTCTGGTAAAATTACATTGCACACCCTCCAAGGCCGATACATAATTACCTCTACCATTAAAGGGAAGGAGATAATATTTTCACCCCTGTTAATCTTTGTAAACAACAGATTTCAACAAAGCCTGACACATTGATAGGGTCTATGTCCCATCAAAGAACTAAGCAGTTTGTGGTGAGGATATGAATCAATATTCAGGAATATTTTTGGGAGATTATGTGTATGACTATTTTGAAATGTTGAGTTATTTTATTATCTTGCCACTGAAGAGTTCACTCCTGTTAATCTGTTTGTCTGCAAACTATATATCTCAAAAACTAATGGACAGATTCCTTGGGTTATTGCCCAAGGAAGAACTGATTAATTCCTGGCAAAGTCATAGATCCAAATCCTGGATTTTTAAAAAAAAGGATGCATTGCATGGGAGATAGGGTAAACTAAATATTTTTAGATTGTTATTGGTCATTAGTATGCTGTGGATTGTCTCAATTGCTATGGTGGAATTTGTCACAGCTATCAAAACATGAGCAGAGTTTTCAGAGCAGGTTGTTGGGTGTGAATTGCTCTGACACATCTTGGTTTTACTTAATAAAAATACTTATTTTTTCAATCTTGTAGTTATAGTGCATTAATCATGCAGCGGAAAGCCTCAAGGAAGAGCTGCATTATTGAAGCTTAGCACAATTTTAAAAGTTCCAATTCTATCCTTTTGAGGTCCAAAATGGGTGTCATCAAATCGATCAACATTGAAATCCATTTGTTGGAGTTTCACTAAACAGTTTATCTACTTTATTTACATTATTTACACTGTTTACACCGCCATCTATATTTGCATCATCAGCAAATTTGCATATGTGGCTTTCCAACCCATCATCTAAGTCATTTATAAATACAATGAATTGCTGAGGCCCTAACTCAGGTCCTTGTGGGACACCACTAATCATATCCTGCCAATTAGAGCACTTGCCCATTATCCCACTCTGTTTCCTGCTCCTCAAGCCAATTTCCTAACCAGGTCAATAATTTGCCTTCAATTCCTTAGGTTTCAAATTTAGCTAACGGTGTCTTACGAAAGGCTTTATTAAATGCTTTCTGGAAAACATACAAGTAACACTCATTGACAAACTCCTCTTCACCACTTAAATTGTCTTGTCAAAAAATTCAATCAGACTAGTCATGCCAGCTCCCTCTGAACAGCTGAAAATTTTAAGTTTTCAGTCTTGACAGATCAAGTAATTTCCTGGAAACAAATGTTATGTGAACTCGTGTAAAATTCTGCGGTTTCACGGTCACCTTTCTTAAATTAAAGAATGACATGCGCAATATTCTAATTTAAATAATAATTTCCAAGTCAAGTGAATTTTGGATTATTATTTCATATGTAATGTTATCACCTAATCTTTTAGCATCCTGATCCTGTGGTTCATTCTTCAACTCCATTACTCTCTACACACATTATTTGTTTGCATTTAGTTTGGGGAGTCCAGCCCCGATTCAAAATTAGTTTCCTTGGGATTTCCAACATGCTAACTGTAAATGCTGGTGCAAAGTAATTATTTAGTGTGTCCATCACTACTTTATTTCATTGCCAACATCACCATATAATTGTAAAAATGTGTTACTGCTTTGCATAGGATCTTGATGATCCAACACCTGGAAAACAGAGTATATATTGGTTCCCTTACCTAAAGGTGTGCAATGAAGGTTCAATGGATTGATTCCTGGAAGAAAGGGATTGTCCAATGAGGTCATATTTACTTTTAATTAGTTCCTGGAATGTGGGTGTTGGTGGCAAGGCCTGTATTTAATGCTGATGTGCCCTTGCAAAATGGTCGTAATCCGCCTCTTGCATCTACCAGGTTTGCGTGCTTTGATTCATCCATTTAGGTCGGGTGACGTAGAATCTTGAGTAATGATGAAGGAACAGTTTTACATTCCCAAGTCACCTTTATGGGAGATTTGAAGGGAAATTTGATGTTCCCATGTACCTGCTCCCCCTGTGCTTCCAGGTGGAAGGAGGTTGCGGGTTGAAAGATGCTGTTGATGGAGCCTTGGCAAGTTGCTGCAATGCATTCTTAAAATGGCATACTCTGCAGCTGGTGTTTGCAGATGTTGGATGCAGTGACCCTTTAAAGTGTTTGATGGCGAGCCAATCAAAAGGGCTGCTTTGTTCTGGATGGTGCTGAGCATCTAGTGTGTTGTTGAAGATGCACTCATCCAGGCAAGCAGGGAATTTTCCAGCACATTCCTGACATAATCCACATACATGGTGGACAGGTGTTAGGGAGACAGGAGGCGAGTTATTTGCAGTAGAATTTCCAGCTCCTAACCTGCTCTGTTAGCCACAGTATTTATATATCTGGAGTTTGCAAGTCATAAGGAAGGGGGTGAGATTTCTCTTGTGCTGCTCTGTGACTTGTACAAGGTGTGGCGAGAATGTTACCTGCACGAACATATAAATTAGGAAGCAGGAGTAGACCACTCGGTCCCTTGAGCCAATGGATGCAGGTCCAGCCTGTCCAACCTTACCTCATAAGATAAATTCCACATCCCAGGTAGCACATGACCAAACCGTCTCTAAACTGCTGCCAGCACATATATATATATTTTAAATAAGAAGTCAAGACTGTAGTACTCCAGATGTGGTCTCACCACTACCCTGTACAACAGTAGCAAACCATCCCTACTTTTACATCCATTCCCCTTGCAATAAACAACAAATTCCCATTTGGCTTCCAAATCACTTGCAGTACATGCATATAAACTTTTCTTGATTCATGTATGGGACACCTTAATCCCTCCGTACCTCAGAGATTTGCAATCTTTCTCCATTTAAATAATAAGCTGCTTTTCTATTCTTCCTGTCAAAGTAGACAGGTTCACATTTTCCCACATTATGCTCCAGCTGCCACTCACTTAACCTATCCATGTTCCTGTGCATGCCCCTCAAGCTGCCTACACAACTTACTTTCCTACCTATCTTTGTGACATCAGCAAATTTAGCAACCATACATTTGGACCCTTCATCCAAGGCATGGATACAAATTGCCACTTAGAAGACTGAATGAGGTATTGCTGCATGTGGGCTTGGACGGTTTCATTATCTGAGGAGTTGTGAACATTCCTACTTTTGACATGATACAGGGAAGGCCATTGTTGAAACAGCTGAAGAAGGTAGAGCCTAGAACCTTGAGGAATTCCTGAATGAATGTCTTTGGGTTCAAATGACTGGCCTTCAACAGTCATAACAATTTTCCTATGTGTTAGATGTCACTAACCAGTTGAAAGTTTTCCCTTATTCTCACCAACTTCAATCTTTCTCCGGCTCCTTGATTACACGTCACTCAAATGCTGCCTTGATGCCAAGGACAGTCATTCTTAAGGCAGTTCTGAAATTCAGCTCTTTTGTCCATGCTTGGACCAAGGCTGTAATGACTTTGAAGGCAGAGTAGCCCTGACAGAACCCAAACTGAGGACCAGTGAACAGATTATTAGTCATTGTACCACTTGCCAGCACTGTCCACAGCTCCTTCCATCACTATACTGATGGTTGAGAGTGAATTGAATTGGCCTGGCCAATGCTCCAGTTTATTCAGTAGATGTCAGTGCTGTGCCAGTACTGGAATATTCAGTTTCTTCTAGAGCATAAGACTTCAGCACAACAGATAGAGTATCGTCATGGCCCATAGTCTTTTGCTGTACCCAGTGCATTCCTCATTTTGCATGAAATGAATCAATTGGTTGAAGACCCACATCTGTGAAGCTGCAGATCTCAGGAAGAGGCACTTGACAAATTCTGATTGTCAATAGTTTCAAACATCTGAGCCTTTTCTTTTGTACTGACATGCTGGATTATGCCATAATTGAGGGTAGGGATATTTTCCACGTTCCAAATTCCACGTTCCTGCCCCCGCATGGGACTTAGTCACGGATGGGAGAATTCCATCCAAAATTGTTTTTTTGTTATTTGTTTCAGTAAAAGTGTTAAAATTTGAAATTTTGTCATCTGATCCTTTCATACTGGAAATTCAAGTATGTTTTTTAAAGTTACCAGTCTCTGTGGGGATTATGACGCCACATCATAGACTGTGAGAGTCCTCCTCCAAAATATTCCAAGGCTCAACACTCAGACCTTCAGCCCACTTTGGATTAATATAAAAAATTGGTTAAAGCCCACTTTGGATTGATAATAAAAATTTGGGCAAAGCTGTACCTTTCCTTCTGGAGTTAACTTCCAAATGACAGAAAACGTTAGCTTGTCTTGCATGGGATTCAAGCTGCAGAGTTCTTCACAGAGAAGCCTTGGAAGCATTGGGATGACCTGTAATAGAACATAGCGGACACAAGAGAAAGTGAAGACAAATTTAAAATGACTAAGGGTCCTACATAACATACAACCTTGCATTAATTTCTATCAAAGGAATTACTACATTTAATAGCACAGAATTATTTACAGTTCATAATTCATTTCTCTCACCACTGTTCACTCAAATAAAATAAATTGCAGAATAATTTCTGAAACTCCCATTCTATCTTTCTTTCGGTTGGGTTTTTATGCTTAATCTCATTGTCACCTCGACAGCCATTTATTTCTCGACTCAAACTCATTCTTTCTCCATTCTATTTCTGGAAAACAAAAGCTACCGTTTACATTTATATGATCTTGCCACAATCCAGCTGGAACTCAAATGGTAAAAAGGTTGAAACATTAATGCAAAATAATAATAATAATAATCGTGTTATTGTCACAAATAGGCTTACATTTAAACTGCAATAAAGTTACTGTGAAAAGCCCCTAGTCGCCACATTCCGGCGCCTGTTCGGATACACAGAGGGAGAATTCAGAATTCTCAGCTGGTACGGGAATTGAACCCGCGCTGTTGGACTTGTAATGCATTAAAGTTCATAGGCTGGTCCAGGGGCTGGTTTAGCTCACAAGGCTAAATCGCTGGCTTTTAAAGCAGACCAAGCAGGTCAGCAGCACGGTTCGATTCCCGTATCAGCCTCCCCGGACAGGCGCCGGAATGTGGCGACTAGGGGCTTTTCACAGTAACTTCATTGAAGTCTACTCGTGACAATAAGCGATTTTCATTTCATTTCAAAGTTCATTGACAAGTATATGTACATATACAGCAAGATCATATTTTGTTTTCCAGAAAAAAATGGAAAAAGAATGAAATTATGTCAAGAAATAAATGAGTTTAGGGATGACAATGAGAGAAAGGAAGGACTTGAAGAATATAAGAAAAAGTGATCTGGTACTGACTCCTGGGCAATCGAACTGCAAACCTTCCTCCAGTCCAAGAAAACAATGGTTCACCACTATTCTTTGTTTCCCGCCATTCAGTCAACTTCATATTCATGCTGCCACTTTCCCTTTCACTCCACTTTGCTGCCAAATCTATTATGTGACACTTCATAAAACACTCTTTGGAAGTCCATATAATGACATTAACTTTATTACAATCAAACTTCTATTGCCTCACCAAAAACTTAATCAAGTTAGTCAAGTATGATTTGTCTTGAACAAATCCCTGCTGGCTTTTCCTAATTAATCTACACATCTCCGAGCAAATGTCAAGTTTGTCCTGAAGTATCATTTTTAAAAGCTTTCCCCGCCATTGAAGTCAAACTCACTGGCCTGTAGTGCTGGATTTAGGCTCCCAGGCCTTATTGAACAAGGCTGCGCTGTGACATTTGCAATTCTCCAGTCCTCTGGGATCACTCCAGCATCTAATGGATTCGAAGATTTATTGCCAGTTCCCCTAAATTTCTCCCCTCGTTCCATCAGTATCCTCGGATAACATCACATCTGGTCCAGTGTGATCTATCTACTTTAAAGTATAATCAGCCCTCAAAAACAATCCCGCCTCCTTGGCAGCCCATTGTTCAACTACCAGTTTTGCCTGCCAATTTTTGATTCCAATTTACCTGGGCTACCTTTTGGTCCTCCCCCAATTAAGTATTATTACTCTAGTTCGCTTTTTGTTCTTTTCTATAACTAATCTACACCCTGTAACATATAACTACTGTTCTCGATATGTTCCCCCAATAACATCTGATCCACTTAACCCACCTTAATTCCCTAGAAACAGATCCAGCGATACCTGCTTTCTCATCAGGCCAGAAACATAGTGAGAATATTCTCCTGAACACTTCGAAAAGTCTTCCCCCTCTCTACCCTTCACCCTATTACTACCTCAGTTTTCTCAGTTTAAATTAGGATGGTTAAAGTATCCACTGATACAATTCAATATTTTTTTATAACTCTAACTATTGCATGAAGGTTATTAATAAATCTAATAGAGAATTCATATGAAACGTCTTTGACCCGGGAACTTTTAGAACATGGAACTCATTACCACAGGAGTAGTCAAGGCAAATAACAGATATATATGGGAGGAAGCTAGATAAGCACACGAGGGAGCAATAGAAGGATGTGTTAGTATTAGAATAAGAGATGTGGGAGGAGTAGAAACTGTGTAGTCTGTATGTTGGTATGTTCTATTTATGATTCTGCACCATTCATAGCGATAGAGTACATACTGAAATGTTAAATAACAGAATTTATCTACCACCACAGGTTAAATCGTTCTCTAGGTTGCTTGTAAAAGATTAATTTATCTTTAATTTTGTTACAATGCACTCTTATTATGAAGCCTGGTTTGGATAACATTTAACCATTCCCGTATAGTAAACAACATTGGTATGACTTTACATTTCTTACCTTCTGAACCAGATAGACACTAGTTGCCCTCTTGCTGGCAATCATATCAAGAGCAGTGCCTTCATGAACAAAGTAACTCACATCTGCAACATGCACGCCAACTTCAAAGTTCCCTTTAAATAAATTATACACAAATTAACCACAAATACTCAATTTAGATACACAACAGAGACTCACTCTGAGTTTGCATGACAGCATTTTAAAAATTTCAACAATCAAGTATTATAATGAATTCAAGTCGCTCATTATTTACTTTTGCACTTCTCTTTAATTATATAATTATAAGATGGCAACGAATTAAATTAGGAGAAACTGTGACCCAGAAAATTATTAGAATGTGAAACCATAAGAGCAGTTGAGGCAAATAGCAGAAATACATTGAAGGGGAAACTAGATAAGCAATAGAAGGTGGTGTTGATTGGGTTACACAAAGAGGTGTGCAAGGAGGCTTGAGTACATCGGTTGGACTGAATGAACATTTATGCGCTGTAAATACCTTGTGGACAATTGGAAAAATTAATTTCAACCATTTCTAATCTAGTACAATTACACACATGGCAATGTCAACATTTTTAGGCAGTAATCCCTCAACATCGCAATGCTCTCATGTTCATAACAAATCAGGTTATGAGATAATATTTTACAACTTATTTTTATCCAAGCGGCACAGGCTGTATATTTGTAAGTTCGTTTGTTGAACTGAATTATGAATTGGTCTGACATAAAATTGGCTGTGATTTGTCAAAATTAAACACAATCACAATTTCAAAACAATTATACCAATGTGTGAAATTTGTGAATCACTATGGTCCCTCACTAATTTAACAGCATTTAACCAGCCAAATAAAATTTCTAGGAACTTACATTCTTATGCACTCCAACTATGGAACTAGCAACATCAGCAACAACTTACATTTATACAATAAGCACTTATATATCTAGCACTTTTAACTCAGTAAATTCTTCAAGATTCACTGAACCACAAAGTATTAAAATAGCTGACCAAACGCTTCGTCAAGTAGGTAAGTTTCAAAATTAAACCTGCTACGTTGGGCTCAAATTAAGCAATCTCATGCTGTTCAGTGCAAACTTCTATTAAAATAGCTTAATGTAAACATTGGTCCACACTGTGCTGAATCATTAAACAACCTAAAAAGTTAGATTGGGAGATCTAAATAATAATAATCTTTATCGTCACAAGTAGGCTTATCTTTACACTGCAATGAAGTTACTGTGAAAAGCCTCTAGTCGCTACATTCCGGCGCCTGTTCGGGGACATAGTGGTTAACACAGTTGCTTCACAGCTCCAGGGTTACAGGTTCAATCGCCAGCTTGGATCACTGTGTGTAAGGAGTCTGCACGTTCTCCTCATGTCTGCATGGGTTTCCTCCGGGTGCTCCGGTTTCCTCCCACAGTCCATAGATGTGCAGGTTAGGTGGATTAGCCATGATAAATTGCCCTTTAGTGTCCAAAAAGGGGAGGTAGGGTTACTGGGTTACGGGGATAGCGATGCGTGGGCTTAAGTAGGGTGCTCTTTCCAAGGGCCCGTGCTGACTCGATGGGCCAAATGGCCTCCTTCTGCACTGTAAGTTCTATGATACACAGAGGGAGAATTCAGAAATTACCTATCAGCATGACCTGTGGGAGGAAACTGGAGCACCCAGAGGAAACCCACATACACACGGGGAGAACACGCAGACTCCACACAGGCAGTGACCTAAGCCGGGAATTGAACCTGGGACCCTGGAGCTATGAAGCAACAGTGCTATTCACTGTACCACCATACTGTTGAGCAGGGAAGTGCATCTTACCCTGGCACACCAATGTGAAACAGATACAACTTGTAGGAGACGTACATACAAGATTAATTTCAAACTTCATGATTCTTTGGTAATTGAATAAACCAATCAGTTCCCAACACAGATCTAACCGCATCATTAAGTGGCACACCACTTCTGATATGGCATATTTCTTCAATTCCCATCTGAAATTCAAGGTCATGCATGAATACTCCTTTTTGCAGGTGGAACATGATCAGTTGAATCAAATTCAGATATAAGCAATTAAATTCTCACTCAAAAGTTTAATTAATCACAGAAAGATTCTCTCCTCAGAAGAAATAAATCGGTTTGAGATATTTGTTGTTAGTTATTGATTGTTGTTGGGTGTAAATTCGAGAGAAAAATTATGAAAAAGGAGAATAAAAATATTTTTTAAAAAAGAAGTAAATCCATTAATATTTTTTTTTAAACTGTAATGGGCAGGCGGTTTGAATGCGCAGGCAGTTTGTTTAAGTGCGCGGGGCCCATTAATATTTTTCTGGGGCCAAGAACATATATTAAATTAAAAGAGGTTAAGTGTTTTGAACTTGTGTGGGAACTTTAAGATTGTTGAGTGATCATGCAACCAGACATCATTACTCATATGCAATATAAATATTCAGCTTGATAAGATCCTGCCCAAGGCTGCTTGGGTTCCCAAGGCTCCCAGAAGGCCTATGGTGTGTTGGCCTTTATTGGTAAAGGGATTGAGTTCCGGAGCCATGAGGTCATGTTGCAGTTGTACAAAACTCTAGTACGGCCGCATTTGGAGTATTGCGTACAGTTCTGGTCGCCTCATTATAGGAAGGACGTGGAAGCTTTGGAACGGGTGCAGAGGAGATTTACCAGGATGTTGCCTGGTATGGAGGGAAAATCTTATGAGGAAAGGCTGATGGACTTGAGGTTGTTTTCGTTAGAGAGAAGAAGGTTAAGAGGTGACTTAATAGAGGCATACAAAATGATCAGAGGGTTAGATAGGGTGGACAGCGAGAGCCTTCTCCCGCGGATGGAGGTGGCTAGCACGAGGGGACATAGCCTTAAATTGAGGGGTAATAGATATAGGACAGAGGTCAGAGGTGGGTTTATTACGCAAAGAGTGGTGAGGCCGTGGAATGCCCTACCTGCAACAGTAGTGAACTCGCCAACATTGAGGGCATTTAAAAGTTTATTGGATAAGCATATGGATGATAAGGGCATAGTGTAGGTTAGATGGCGTTTAGTTTTTTTTCCATGTCGGTGCAACATCGAGGGCCGAAGGGCCTGTACTGTGCTGTATCGTTCTATGTTCTATGTTTTATGCTCCTTAGTTCAGTATTCATTCCAAATGGTAACGATCCTGGAGTAGAAACCTGCAATATGCGTATCCTCAAAAAAAGACTCAGACCAGATGGAGTAATTTACTTACTGCTTTATTGTGTCAAAACTCTGTAAAAACTATAGGATAAATGAAAAGATTGTGAGGAAACTCAATCACAAGGAACTAACAAGCTTTCCGATTAACTCCAGAGCAAAATGGCGACATTGTAACGTTCTCAATTTTATAGCTCAGAAATTAAACCACCATCTCATACTTTGATCTAAGTTAGAGCAGTCAATTTCAACATTCCTGCACCCTTCAGTAAGGTAGCCATTTCACATTACTGTAATGTTCATCTTGTGGAATACCGGTTGAGATTTTGAACCAGACACGTTGACTTCCTCATAAGAATGCAATCAGATGTTCACAATAAATAGTCACTTATCTCAACATGCATGCAATAACCACACAGGAATAAGTACTTATACCCTTTGTTTATCATAGTTTTCAATGGGCTAATGGATTTCATTATGTTTTTGATTGCTAATATCACCCCAATACAGATTGGCTTACTCCCACACGTGAAAAGAAAATCACTGTATGGAAAATCACATTATGGGAGGCGGTGGCACAGTGGTTAGCACTGTTGACTCACAGTTCCAGGGACCCAGTACGATTCTGGCCTTGGGTGACTGAGTGGAGTGGTTCTCTCCATGCCAGTGTGGATTTCTTTTGGGTTCTCTGGTTTCTTCCCACCATCCTAAGAAGGGCAGGTTATATATATTAGCAATACTAAAGGTTAGGTGTGGTTACTGGGAAAGGGTGGGAGTGTGGGCCCAGTAGGATGCGTTTCGGAGGATCTGTGCAGACCCGATGGGCTGACTGGTCTATTTCTGCACTGCAATGATTCTACGACCTGCGGCCTCACGGCGCTGAGGTCCCAGGTTTGATCCCGGCTCTGGGCCACTGCCCGTGTGGAGTTTGCACATTCTCCCAGTGTTTGCATGGGGTTCGTTCCCACAACCCAAAAATGTGCAAGCTAGGTGGATTGGCTGCGCTAAATTGCCCCTTAATTGGAAAAAATAAATTGGGTACACTAAATTTTTTTAAAATAAAATAAAATGACTCTACGACCAAATTTAGACTGGCATTACAACAAATAGGTTTGTGCCTTTAGCACTGAAAGCAAGACAGAAATTCTGATAAGAAAATAGAATCATGACCAATTGCTAAAGCCATGTAAATTTTTATTCATTGTAAACAGTTTCTTGGCATCATAATCAGCTGATTTACATTGCAATAAGTTGGCAAAATGGGCTCAAAAAGCTGTTTGTGACATAAATCAGTAAAAATAACTCAGTTCCCCTAGCAGCAATTTCAGTATTCCACAAACATATCAGAAGGAATATTCTAGCTGTCACCCAAACTGAGCATGATTATAGTAACCATTACAATGCAAATATATACAAATCAGTTGACCAGTTGAATATAGTCTACTCTGTTAAGTCTGTTCGCAACAGCATTCATTGTAAGAATGAGGCTAACTACCAGTACTGTACGACATTATAATCACGGAAATTACAAGCACTTAAGGTAAACATTTGCCTCAACATTTTTATTAATGAATGCTGGAGAGAATGCCATCAATGAAGCTCCAAATGCTTCTTCGATGGGTAAAAGTTCCCTCTCCAATAGTGCTCAGAGTCCTTTTTTTAAATACACGAATCGAAGAAATATCATCATTCACTTGCTGAACTAAACTAGTGAACTAGTTTGCATCAGCCTATTGGAATTCTGTTGCTTGTCAGTCTCCCAATACCAATTCTCAATTCTTTGTCCTCCCAGCAACTGTCAGGGTCAATTTCAATTTATGTCTGTTCTTGTTTTACAGTTGACTCCTCCAGCTGCATCCTGTTTCTCTGAAATCTGCTGAAAAAGCACTCCACACTTTCCTGTGAAAAACATCCAATCTGGATTAAGATTTGAAGTTTCTAGCTGCTCTGTCCACTCCCTGCCCATCCCCAAACTGATGGAAAAATAAATATAGATATTTTATAACAATTTCCTCACAGAGTACACTGAATAAAAGAGCTTGGCACTTCCTAACTTCTGAAGATCCTTGTGCTGTGATGTATTTTTAGGAAACATGACTTTGAAAAGTTACAAATGTTCTTGATTATTCCAATGCAAGGGCAGCACTTTGAAGACAAACACAATCTGTCTATTTTATACCATTCATTTTGCTTTGGACACCTGGTACATTCAATCCAAATGAGGAAAAACATGCATCAGAAAATCACAATGAGAAAGTTCTCTCCAGATTACTTCAAAAACTTTGGTGTAACTTGCATTGTGACAATAAACAATTATTACTACTATAAAATTGTCAGATTTAACAAGCCTAGCATGTTGCTTTCCATTAATTTTATAGAACTAATGCAAATGCTAAAGAATGTATTGCCATAAAATCCCTACAGTGCAGAAGGCTATATTGCCTGCCATATTGAGTCTGCATTGACCCTCTGAAAGAGCACCACACCCAGGCCCACTCCCCCACCTTATCCCTGTAGCCCCATCTAACCTGCACATCTTTGGGCCCAATTTAGCATGGCCAATCCAACTAACATGCATATCTTCTCTCAGCCAAAATGCAAATGCAAAACTTGAAAATTGAATTTTGTATGAACGTGTTAGAATAAAAGCTTCAAGGGCAGCACGGTGGCGCAGTGGTAGCACTGCAGTCTCATGCAGTCGAGATCCCAGGTTCGGTCCCGGCTCTGGGTCACTGTCTATGTGGAGTTTGCACATTCTCGCCGTGTTTGCGTGGGTTTTGCCCCCACAACTCAAAGATGTGCAAGGTAGGTGGATTGAACACGCTAATTGCCCCTTAATTGGGGAAAATGAATTGGGTACTCTAAATTTATATAAAATAGAATAACAGCTTCAAAGATTTCTTTTCCAATGTTGTTTTGCTCAAAAGATCTGATATTTCAAAAAAGACTTGCATTTATATAGCACTTTCCATGACCATCATGCATCAAAGTACTTTTTGAAGTCTGGCCACAACAGTAATGTAGAAAAGCCAGCAGCTAATTTGCACTCAGCCAACTCCTACAAGTAATAATGCAATAACCAGATAATCTGTTTTTTGTGATGTTGATTGAGGAATAAATATTGCCCAGGATGAAGAAAATAACTATCTCTTTAAGATTGTGCTGTGGGATCTTTTACATCCACCCAAGCAGGCAGATGGGGCCTCGGCTTAATGTTTCATCCAAAAGATAGCACTTCCAACCGTGCAGTGCTTCCTCAGTACTGCACTGAAATATCAGCCTTGATGTAGTGCTGAATACCTTGTAAATGAAAGGTGTTAACTCAACCAAGAATGTGATGGCACATTATTTATTTTAAATCAATGAAGAAGCCTCGCCTTATTTGTTTGCATATACAATGCTGAAAGTAGATGAGCAAGCAGCAAGTTTGTATGCTTGAACTCAAATCAGTTTTGTTACTCAACTTCTAAGTTTTCTGACAAATAATACAATGATTTCAATTGTCTATACTATATTCAAATGTAAAGTTCTAATCAAACTGGCTACTAACTCCAGTCGCAGGTCATTTGCTCATTTAAAGAGGATTAAAAAATTCTGGCCAGAGCTTCTATTACCACCTCCATGATTTTATCTACAGCATGTAGATAACATGCTCAGGCTCAGGATGCTCAGGATAACAGGCTTTGGGGCCTCATGGTAGCATGGTGGTTAGCATCAATGCTTCACAGCTCCAGGGTCCCAGGTTCGATTCCCGGCTGGGTCACTGTCTGTGTGGAGTCTGCACGTCCTCCCCGTGTGTGCGTGGGTTTCCTCCGGGTGCTCCGGTTTCCTCCCACAGTCCAAAGATGTGCGGGTTAGGTGGATTGGCCATGCTAAATTGCCCGTAGTGTAAGGTTAATGGGGGGAATTGTTGGGTTACGGGTTACGTGGGTTTAAATAGGGTGATCATTGCTCGGCACAACATCGAGGGCTGAAGGGCCTGTTCTGTGCTGTACTGTTCTATGTCACTACAGCTCTGTATTTATACAGCCATATAGGTCATCTTTAGATCCATTTTTTCCTCTCTAATAATTTCACCACTATAAATGTAACGCTGCCTCGTCTGTATTTCCCTGCATTACCTTGATAATTTTTTGAGAGATCAGTATGGCATATCGCTTTTTTCCCAAATTGACAAGCATAATACTAGTTTCAAAGGATTCATTCAAGGCACCTGTTAGAACTTGGCAAATTTCATAAGCTACTTTCATACGTATTTGAGAATTCTATCTGTCAGATGTTAGGATCCCTGTTGATGTTAATATTGGATACGTCAGGTCCTAGAGTGAAATAAAAAAACAGAAAATGCTGAATAAACTCAGCCGGTGTGGAAGCAGCTGGAGAGAGACAGAGTAAGCTTTGTGGGCAAGTGAATATTTTGAACAGCTTGATGGAATTGAGGATTCAAAAGCTATTGCACTGAAAGCACAGCAATTCTGAATCTCAGGATTCTACAAGATGCACTAGGGAAACCCTCTCAGAGGTTCCCAGATAAGCATTTGCACGGCAATTGTCCAGAAGTTTTGGACAATTGTCCTGCACCGGGAATCCCCCGAAAATGCAATCAAATCACAAGGTTCGGATGGTTCCGTCAGGATTACACCAATAGCTTACCAGAAAACGTTAGAAAAATTAAAACCTCTTAACTTCTGGGTCAAAATAGGGCAGCATGGTGGTGCAGTGGTTAGCACTGTTGCCTCACGGCGCCGAGGACCCGAGTTCAATCCTGTTTACAATATCTATTTGTAAACATGCAGACTGATCCCCATGCCTCGGACCTCCCTCGACACCACTCACCATCCCCCCAACTCCCCGATCCCTCAAGGAGTCACCGCCCACGCCCCCCTCATAGGGTCACACCTCACTCTCATCCAACCAAACCCAAACCCTCCCTTGACCTCCCATGGCCCCCATAGATCCTATCCGGGAACGTGGCCTCCTTGAACCTACAGCGCTGGACTGTTCCAGTGTTTGCGAGATGTCTTTCGATGCAGGCCCAGCTCCAATGATCAGGAGCATCAGTCATCTCTTTCTGATGCTAGTCAGGCATTATGGCCCTTATTTATTTCTCTGTCCACAGACAGTGCTTGAAATGCTGTGTTTCCAGCATTTTCAGTTATTTCAGGCTCCTAACATCAGCAATATTTTGCTTTTGTTTGCATGATTTCTCTACTGAACAGAAACCACTTGAATTCAACGAAGGCCATTCACTTCAGTTTTTCTGTTCCATTATTCGCAGTCCATCCATCATGCACTTTTCTGTGTGCATCATTTCCTATTATGCTTCTTGATGGCACCCTAATTTGTTAACCAAGTAAACTGTTATCAGCTGTCAGGGGTCCCAGTTACACCATTAATCGCAGTAAGAACACAATAGGGAGCTTCAAAATCAAAGTCCCCATTTCTGAACCATTATCCAGTTTCAAAGCCTTCTCAGTCTTAGGATGCTGCAAGTAATCCAACCTCCCCACGTGAATATTAAATATAGTTTTGCATTTTCTATTAAATGCTCCTTTTTAATTTAATATGTAGCAAATAATTTTAATTCCCTTTTTATTCTTTTTCCCATCAGAAATCAACAACATCTGATATTTTAGAAATTTAGAGCATCCAATTTCTTTTTCTAATTAAGGGACAATGTAGCATGGCCAATCCACATCCCTGCACATCTTTTGGATTGTGAGGGTGGACAACATCTAATTACAGAACTCTTTTAAGAGGTAAAACATCCCAAAATGCTTCAAGTTACCAGTATCAAGAAAAATTGAACACAAAGTGACATAAGGAATTATTGAGAGAGGATGTTTAAAGTAGCACCTTAAAGAGAAGAGGAGGGGTTTGGGGAGGGAGTTCAAGAGCTCAGTTGAGGCAGTTGAATGAATAATAATAATCATATTGTCACAAGTAAGCTTACATTACCACTGCAATGAAGTTACTGTGAAAAGCCCCTAGTCGCCAAATTCCGGCACCTGTTTGGGTACATGGAGGGAGAATTCAGAATGTCCAAATTACCTAACGGTATATTTTTTGGACTGTGAGAGAGGAAACTGTAGCACCCGGAGGAAACCCACACAGGCATAGGGAGAACATGCAGACTCCGTGCAGTCAATGATCGAAGCCGGGAATCGAACCTGGGAGCTTGGCGCTGTGAACCAACAGTGCTAAGCACTGCGCTGCCCAATGGCTACCAATCGTGGAGCGATTAAAATCCAAGTTGCTCAAGGGGTCAGAATTGGAGGAGATTTGTCAGAGCTTACATAAATAGTGAAGGGCAAGGCGATGGACAGATTTGAAAATTTTTAAATAATTTCTGTTTTTAAAACTATTAGGTAAATCATATCCTTGAGTTTCCATTTATTATTCTCACTAAATTTAATCTTTCATCATTTAAATTAAAAATCTTGTAAATTAATGGGAATGTATTCATGGTTATGAGACAACATGACAACATCACATATGACTATCAACATAATACTATCAAGTAGGATTCAGTGCAAATAGACAACAACGTCAACAACTCCACCAGGACATTCTATCCTCTGACTCATTGTTGGTAATGCCACAGGAGATGAACTAGTTTAAGTAATTGTACTGCAGCAGTACCACTCAGCCTCACAGCATGGAAATGATATAGTAATTTATTTTTCCTGAACAAGCACATGGTAAACATTTTTTTTTCTGTATCTATATCGGTCAGAGCTACATTGTTGACTACATTCATTTATAATAAAAAATCAAATGGGAAAGGTGGCCAAACCATGGCTTACAAGGGAAATTAGAGACGGAAGAGGCATACAAATTGGCCAGAAAAAATGGTGGATGTGGAGATTGGGAGAAGTTTAGAATTCAGCAAAAGAGGATAAACAAATTGATTAAGAAGGGAAAAGGAGAGTATGATTGTAAGCTTGCAGAGAAGATAAAACTGACTGTATAAGGTGAAAAAAATGAAATGAAAAATGAAAATCGCTTATAGGCTTCAATGAAGTTACAGTGAAAAGCCCCTAGTCGCCACATTCCGGCGCCTGTTCAGGAAGGCTGTTACAGGAATCAAACCGTGCTGCTAGCCTGCCTTGGTCTGCTTTCAAAGCCAGCGATTTAGCCCTGTGCTAAACAGCCAGGTTACATAGGTATGTGATGAGAAAAAGATTGGTGAAGGCAAATGAGGCCCCTTACATTCAAAGACAATGAACAAAGAAATGGCTGACCAACTAAATACTGTAGCCATCTAAGATGGACACTGGGCTACAAAACGTAGAACTGCTAAGACTGCAGGGAAAAACAGTCATAGTGAGGACACACAGCTTGCAAAAGACTGTTTTGCATTAAAGACCTAGTTGAGACTGAGGTCTGCACAGATCGCAGCCGCAGTTCAACTGGGAAAACGACGAAAACAGAGCACAGCTTGTTTTAACAAAAATGTACACCCCACAGAATTTCAGGTTGGGCAACAGGTAATGCTATCTGTGTATAACCCCAGCAGTTTTTTGGCACCAAAATATTCCGGCCCGTACTCAATTTCGGACAAAATTAGCCCCTCAGTTTACAGGATAAAATACCCCAATGGAAAGACTGCGTGGTTTCATACCAGCTAAAGGCATATGGAACACAGTCTAACCACGCACACCATGTCTTACTGGACGCAGCAGAACATCTCGCCCCGCCCACTAGAGACACGTTTCCACCATCCCCCTCACAGACCAGTTCCTCATTGTACTCGCCCACGACTCCGCCCACTGACCACAACAGACCACGCCCCGGAACGCCCACAAGCTGCCACAGCAGAGACAGCGAAACTGACACTGACTTTCAGGACAGCCACAGCACACAACCCTACAGCCCCCACTGTAGCGACTACGACCTCGACTCCAGTGACCCCATGGAGGTCACCTACGTTAAATACCCAGACCCACCACCTGACCCCGACGACCCCGACAATGCCCCTTCAAGTTTAGACCCCACACTTTGGCACAGGGCCAATTCATGGAGACTTGTCCGTAATGATGAAAGTGACCCCCGGTCACATAACTCTAAGATTGCATGCCTGGTCCACACAAGGGTGTGGGATCCAGGAGAGCAGGACGATACGGTGTCTGACTCCCGATACGGCAACCCCTTTGTGACCCTGTTCACAGAGGCAGAGGAAAAGTGAGGTGTCCAGATGATGTAAAATAGGAACCGCTTGAGGGAAGCGATATCCTTTCTGATGGAACCTGCGCGTATGTTAGTTTGTATGTTTGCATTTGTTTGTCTTTTAATGTTAATGGTTCAGTTGGAGGTTGGCCATCTTCTTTTCAGCTGAAAAGCTTGTGACCGCCTCGCACGCACTTTAGCTTTTCCGCCGATACCTTTGAGAACTTCAGTTCCCAATCCAATGGTTTGATTGGAGATCTTTTCAGCTGTAAGGCTTGTGCCCGCCTTACACGCACATTAGTTTATCCGCAGAAACTTCTGAGAACTTCAGTTGTATTCCTCTGGTGAACCTACACGGTTCACGACTTATTCCCTGTTTTCAGATGTTGGAGCATCTTGGCTCCTCCCTTGTTTTTCAGGTGCCCCTCTATTCTGTGAATAGAGGCTGCAATCCCACGATGAATACACTCATACCCGTTGATTTCAGGTTGCTCAGGCAGTGGAGAAACGGCATTGAGGACCCGCCCTGTCTGAGAACCCCCCTTTGGTCAGCCAAGCTCGGGTACGGCACAGCACGCCTTACCCGGGGATCCCATTCAAATCTTACCTGTAGCGGCCCATACGCAACCCTTTCGACCTTTTTGTTCCAAACTTTGTTTCATTTTTCTTTAGGTAGCCCTTCGGCAGCCATCCCACATGCTATTTACATCCAGGAACATTCGGATGGTAAATTTGCAAAGCCTGCAAGACGGCTCGCAGGAGGAAAGTTGTTAGGTGTATTTCTGCTCCTAAATTCGCTTTTGGAAAAAAAAATGAGGGGAGTCACAGGGTGTGACTTGGTCAGTCATTTAAGGGTCAATTGGAATGAGAGGACAGATACACTAACAGTACGGATATTAAACTGTGTATTGACAGATACTGTGCTTGATCCCATAGCTTTCGAAAAGTCGAAGGAGGGTTCACGGCAAGGATCGGCCATACAGAAGGAAGAGGACAAAGAGAACGAAGAGAAGACCATGATGGAAGCCTACCTATTAGTTTTAAACGTTGCTGTATTTGTACATGTGGAAGCAACTCACGTTTCCCCCACAACCCCCGCCGTTAATGTTTCCCTCACACCAACTTCCCCGTGCTCAGCACTGATCAGCGAAGTTCAGACCTGGTGCACAAAATTCATGACGTGGTACTCAATGTCGTATGTGATTGAATCACTGTTGGTGATTGCAATTCTCTGCATCATAGTACAGACCCTCAGATTGAGGAAGTGGAAAAGGAGAGCCTCCCGTTCCTGCCCCTCAACCATTTACGGAGTTCAATCCCCTATTTTCGGTTTCCACCAATCCCCCCAACCCCTTGATGCCTAGGAAATGAATAAAGCAATATGTGAATAAAGAGGATACTAATGTATTATATGGTTCTGAACTCGACTGCCGAGTCAGAAAGTGATATGTACTGTGGTATGAATGGATAAGGTTTTTAGACTGTAATAAAATGTTTAAAATGAGATAAGGATAGTAGTTATGATATGTAGAGGTTCCCGGTTATTGGTAATGCATGTCCCCTTTGACATAGCGCCAAGTAGAAAATGTGAGTTAAAATTTTCTTGCCATAGTTAAGGACAGAGTAGACGCCCAGGAACTTGCTAAGGTCAGGGAACCCAAAGAGGGCACCCAAAGGCACTCGAAGAAACATGCATAGGTGATCCTTCACAATTTCTCGTGAGGATCACAAGGAGGGAATGTAGCCATCTAAGATGGACACTGGGCTACAAAATGGAGAACTGCTAAGACTGCAGGGAAAAACAGTCATAGTGAGGACACACAGCTTGCAAAAGACCGTTTTGCATTTTGCACGTACAGAAACCAGTTTCCAAAGAGTTGCAGAGTTTCAGCCAAAGGTGCAAATGGGAAACAGATCTGCATATTAATGAGGTGATCCCGGCCCAGGCCCAGGTACAATAGAAACATTGAAGTATCAATGGATACTTTTCCATAGACGCCCAGACAGAATGGCGCCAAAGCAACCAAAACAAAGAGCCGTAGGGACCGCCCCAAACATCGAGAAACGACCCTAGGATTGGGGAGTTTGAAAGATATCGATTGGGAAAGACCCAATCGATACCTAGCAGGTGAAAGAGCCCGCCCCAAGGGGCACGGACTTCTAGGACCTATAAAGAGGTCAAGCACATGACTCGGTCTGTTGCTTCCAGACTCCGGCCCAGACCTGTTGCATCGCATCCTGACTCCAGTTTCATCACCGGCCGTTGAGCATCAGCCATCGAACTGTCAGTGCCAACACAACGATCACTACGTGATCCAGACCTTGCTAGCTCTTGACAACTTTGCCAATCAGAAAGTTTCAGACCAAGAACGGGACGAAGGCCTTGCTCCCTGACCTTGCCTGTTCCTGTCTAGATAAGTATTTAGTTGTTTAGTATTAGAAGTAAGTTAGTCTCTTTAGCGTATGCATGAGTATTTATTATATTTGTTATAATAAACACCAATCGTTTGGACTTACTAATCGGTGTATGGATTTATTACTTTGAACCTGACCTTGATATACTTGTGACTGTGTCTCAATACGACACCTGGCGACTCCGAGCATAATTACACATACAGAGCCATAGTAGTGTTAAGCACACGGCCTTTAAACGGAGGCGTGTTAATCACACTCCAGTAAAACGAGCAACACAGATCCACACTATTGGAACAATTTCTAGACTTGGGAGAAACTCTCCCAAGACCCAACAAATATGATAAGTATGAGTGAATATCGGTGTGGATCTCACCCAAAAAACTGACAAGAAACACTATGTTTTCAAGCAGGACTTACATATAGCTCTTGGGGCTAATGGGATCGAAGGATATGGGGGGGAAAGCAGGAACAGGCTACTCCGATGCATGATCAGCCACGATCATAATGAATGGTGGAGCAGGCTTGAAGGGCCAATTGGCCTACTCCTGCTCCTATTTTGTATGTTTCTGTAATACAAAATTCAATAAATATACATCTCAATCAAGGAAAGGCTGGTTATGATGCCTTTTGATATGCACACCCAGTCAGAATCTGTCCTGTCTTTTTACAGATTGTGCCTCACCTGCTGTGCATTCTTGCATCTTCAGACTAATAGCATTTGCAAAGTTTCGTTCTTACTTTTTCTGTAATGTAAGCATCCTTCTGAGGAGACTTTCATGCTAATAGTCATTTTTTCAACAGTATGATTAGACTTGTAAAAGACCTGATCAATAATTATTTACAAATGTGCAAAAACATAAGGTATACACTACACATGTACGGTGTTTTCTATATTCTAGGGATGACAGGAAAATAGCAAGTTTATTTCAAACAAAATGAAAAGCTGGCTGATGTGGAAATTTTCCACTTGCTATGGCTCCAGAGTTTACAGTTCAATGATGACAAAACCATCAGCATTTCTCCACTGAATCTGACAGCAACTTTTGGAGTCCGCCTATGTGCAGAATATGCTATCAGTTCATGCATGTTCTTGAGATTTCTCCCCCAGATACCAATCAACAGGAAATGACTAGAGCCTCTACGTTTACACTATAAACTCTTGAAAAAGTCACACCTTTTTAAATATGGTGTGACTGGATTTTTCTTTCAGCGCACTCACTTCATAATTTCGACTAACCACCGCCAATGGCCCGGGAAAGCTAATTTTACATTTATGGAATGCCAGATTTCGCCGTAATGATAATTGTGCTGTTTTTTTTTAATCTAAAAAGTTGGTTGTTTTCATTTGATTTATTTTTCTAAATGAAAATCTATATTAATTATGTTAAGTAAAAATTGTATTAAAAGGATTAAGTGCTTTTAACTTCCTGGTTTCCTGTGCGTAGATATCTCACTGATTGGCTGCTTACTGACATCATTGCTGCTACATGCCAAGACATGTCCTTGACTTGGTACCAGATTTAAACTGCTGTCAGGAAAGGGGGAAACCACGCCACAGAAATTGCTAGATCAGATTGGGCAGCTTTGAGGTCAGCAATGAGCACCATTACTTGACTCTTGATTGCAAAATCTGGGCCAAGTTTTTTTCAGTCTTGGTTACAAAAATACTGCACTTGTCTCCAATTGGTGTTCTATTTAAGACTCATGGGGTTTTGCCAATCTTATATTTTTAAGTTTCTTTTCAAATCTAACAAAGAAATATCAAACTTTAATTAATGAATTTCAAAACAGAGAAGTGTCATAAAAGAAACTTACCATCTGGGAGTTTGCAACAAGATACTGCGTCATCCAAATCTCTAGCAGTGGCTGGATCAATTGTGAATATGCACTCATTGCTGTTGATAAAATGGCAAATTTTATCTCATCTTTTAATATCTTACTGCGAATCGAAAGTAATCACACGTTTTTAGACAACATATGAAAATGTTCGGCATTTAAGGTAGTATAGGCTGAAAATCTTTTGAAAATTCTTTACAGAAATACAGTTTGTCAAATGCAACTTGTGAAAGTTCAGAAAAAAAATTGTGATCTCGCTGTTACAACAAAGGTACAAAGTTTCAAACCACAAGCAATGCTCTGTGTTAGAATATCAACTCTTCCAAAGATTGATTTTACTTATTTAATCTTGTTAACTGCAAAGCTGGAGTTTTGGATTCTCAAATAAGCCACGCCTATTCCTGTCTGAAATTAATACTGATCTACGCTGGTTGGGGAGATGATATCTGATCATCTCTGCTGGACAAAGGAGGGAAAGATAACGACCTAAAATAATTTCTTAATACTTGGATGACATGATACTGTTTTGAATATTATTTCACTCACTGCAATCTGAAATTTCTACCATATTTAAGACTCAATTTTGTCAAGTGCAGTACATAGGTACTTACACTTTACCCTCCTGGTCAGTCCACAGTAAACATAGCTAATGATAAGACTCATCTTTTAAAATTAAATCAAGCAGATCTAATTAAGACCTTTTTCTATGACGTTCGGAAAAATGTATACGCGGAATCGCTTCTGCGGACAAAAAACTAATTAGATTTGGTTTTGGTAATTTTCAAAATTATTAGTATTTTCAAATAATTAAATTTACCCACCATGTTGGTTTTTTGTGCCTTCTTGCTGAGAGTTTTTATTACACGGATTCAACCTGATTCATAACTTTAAATTTGAACTGGATGTTTTATTATCTGAAAGGTTGAGAGTTTTCAATATATCTGGACTTTTGTGAGCATGCACATGAATTTTCCAACATACATTAGCGAACTAAAGTAGAGTATTATCCTCTCATCCTGTTAATAAATACCTCTCAGTGTCTGCATGGGTTTCACCCCCACAACCCAAAGATGTGCAGGCCATGCTAAAATTGCCCGTTTTTTGAAAAAACTAAAAAAAATATATTTTTTAAATGCCTTTTCCAAAAGACTGTGAAACAGATCAGATTGAATTCCCAAGTTTTATTTCAGGAAAAAAAATTGGCATAAAATTTGGGAAGCATAACGAACAGTAGAAAAGAGTAGCAGACTTCCAGAGGACACATAGTGGTGAAATGTGCAGATGAAATGTAATGGTGAAATGTGCAGATGAAATGTATTGTAGAGAAGTGTGAAGGACGGGCAATAAATAAAAGCTAAATGGTACAAATTTTGAAGGAGGCAAAGGAACAGAGAAACCTGGGCTTATAAACCTTCTCAAGGGCAATTGGGGATGGACAATAAATGTTGGCCTAGCCAGTGATGCCCACATCCCATGAATGAATAAAACAAAAAATACACAAATCTTTGAAGAAAGCAGAACAAATTGATAAATCTGTTCTTAAAAGATAACATATGGGGTCCTTGGATTTATGAATAGAGGCAGACAAGTCACAAAAGTGATGCTCACTTTTTTCACTGATTAGGCATCAACTGGAGTATTGTCTTTACCTCTGGGAAGATGTCAAGGACTTGGAGCAGTGAAGAGGAGACTTAATGGAGAGAGGAGGCTTCAGTTAGCTGAAAGATCACATAAACTGGAACTGTAATCTTTAGAGCAGAGAAAGTTAAGGGGAGATTTTCTAAAAGTATTCAAAATTCTGAGGGGTTTTGCAAAAATATTTGAGGAGAAATTGATTCGACTGGAAGAAATGTCAGTAACCCAAGGAAACAGACTTAAAGTTAATTGGTAACAAGAAGCAGAGGAGAAATGAGTAGAATGTATTGTAAACAGTTGCTTGGTAGCACAGTACTTGAACATTACTGAAAAGATACATGTTAGTGTCCTGCTCTCATCAGGACAAACACAAGAATGTTAAATTTCAAACAACCACAATAATTTAAACTACAAGAGAAAGGAACATAAGTAATGAACATAGAACATAACAGCGCAGTACAGGCCCTTGGGCTCTCGATGTTGCACCCACCCGTGAAACACCTCTAAAGCCCATCTACACTATTCCCTTATCATCCATATGTCTATCCAATGACCATTTCAATGCCCTTAGTGTTGGCGAGTCCATTACTGTTGCAGGCAGGGCATTTCACGCCCTTACTACTCTCTGAGCAAAGAACCTACCTCTGACTATATCTATTACCCCTCAATTTAAAGCTATGTCCCCTCGTGCTAGATATCACCATTCAAGGAAAAAGGCTCTCAATGTCCACCCTATTTAATCCTCTGATCATCTTGTATGCCTCAATTAAGTCACCTCTTAACCTTCTTCTCTCTAACAAAAACAGCCTCAAGTCCCTCAGCCTTCCCTCACAAGATCTTCCCTCCATAGGCAACATTCTGGTAAATCTCCTCTGCACCCTTTCCAATGCTTCCACATCCTTCCTATAATGCGGCGACCAGAATTGCACGCAATACTTCAAATGCGGCTGCACCAGAGTTTTGTACAACTGCAACATGACCTCATGGCTCCGAAACTCAATCCCTCTACCAATAAAAGCTAACACACCGTACGCCTTCTTAACAACCCTCTCAACTTGGGTGGCAACTTTCAGGGATCTATGTACATGGGCACCGAGATCTCTCTGCTCATCCACACTACCAAGGATCTTACCATTAGCCCAGTACTCTGTCTTCCTGTTATTCCTTCCAAAATGAATCACCTCACACTTTTCTGCATTAAACTCCATTTGCCACCTGTCAGCCCAGCTCTGCAGCTTATCTATGTCCCTCTGTAACTTGTAACATCCTTCCGCAATGTCCACAACTCCACCGACTTTAGTGTCATCTGCAAATTTACTCACCCATCCTTCTACACCCTCCTCCAGGTCATTTATAAAAATGACAAACAGCAGTGGCCCCAAAACAGATCCTTGTGGTACACCACTAGTAACTGGACTCCAGTCTGAACATTAACCATCAACTACCACCCTTTGTCTTCTTCCAGCTAGCCAATTTCTGATCCAAACTGCTAAATCACCCTGAATCCCATGCCTCCGTATTTTCTGCAGTAGCCTACCGTGGGGAACCTTATCAAACGCTTTACTGAAATCCATATACACCACATCAACTGCTTTACCCTCATCCACCTGTTTGGTCACCTTCTCAAAGATATCAATAAGGTTTGTGAGGCACGACCTACCCTTCACAAAACCATGTTGACTATCTCTAATCAAATTATTCCTTTCCAGATGACTATACATCCTATCTCTTAGAAACCTTTCCAATACTTTGCCCACAACAGAAGTAAGGCTCACTGGTTTATAGTTACCGGAGTTGTCTCTACTCCCCTTCTTGAACAAGGGGACATCATTTGCTATCCTCCAGTCTTCTTGCACTATTCCTGTAGACAAAGATGACTTAAAGATAAAGCCAAAGACTCAGCAATCTCCTCCCTAGCTTCCCAGAGAATCCAAGGATAAATCCCATCCGGCCCAGGGGACTTATCTACTTTAACACTCCTTCCCTAAACTCCTCCGTCTTTCTCGTCTCCTCTATTAGAGGCTACTTAAAACAATCTAATTGAGCAATCTTTTAATTATCAGTACCAATGTCTCCTTTGCTGGCCGTCAATTTCTGTCTGATAACTCTGCAGTGAACTCTGCAGTGAAGCTCATTATACTTTTAATACTTTAAAAACATTATAGAAATGCAATTTATTAAACCCACCTCCAGCAGACTGGACTATCATTTATTCATTTCTGATTTGATTTTACTCTCTCTGAATATTTCCTTACCATTTATTTTATCAGTATTTATCTTAACCAGTTTTAGCTGTCCTAATCACTATTCCCAACTTCCTAATACTCTTTTTACATTGTTACACCACCCTGGGCAAGCGAGCGATCAATTCCAGCCTTATTGCCATGGAGTCACAACACATGTGAATTAACCAATAATGCTTACAAAAACTCCCAAACTCTTGGGCTCTTGGCTGCCCAATAATTACAGTCACCAGATTTGTAAATTGAAACGCAATTACTGTTTATTTATGCCAACAACTATCATGAAACATGCAGTAAATATAACTGGATAACAACAAGCTAATACCTACTACCCCCTTCAGTCCCAACTCCACCCACACATACATGATAGACAAACACAGAGGGATGGAGAGGCATAAAATAATAAGAATGAAGGTCAAAAGATAAGAGTCTTTGCTTCAAATGGTGGTTCTTTAGCACACTTTCCTCTCAGCACATTGATTGACAGCTGGCAATAGTCTTTCTTGCAGTCATTCTGGGTCCCCGCAGGTTAGAAAATGCAGCACTTCGACAGCAGACATTCTGGAGACACTTTATTTCTTATCAAACTAGGCCTTCAGCTTGAGGATCACATTCAGGCCTACATCTTTCTGTATCGACACTTTATTTCACATCAAACCTTGCTTTCAGCTCATGGTTTGACTTCAGACCTTTGAAGTCTCCAGAGAACGACACCCAGACTTGCTGGAGAGAGAGTCAGTCTTACAGTGAGTTTCTGTAGAGGTTTAGTTAGATCCTTTCTGAAGAGTTAGTTAGGTCCCTCAATCCACGCTGCAGAATCAAAAGCGAAACCAAAATGGAACCTTGTGGCTCTGAATATCATTCCAGTGCGATAATATCAAATCACTCACCTGTTACTGGACAGAGCACAGCCTTTTGGGTCAATTCATTGGCATCATCTAAATCAATCAAACCAAGTCACCCCCAATGCCAGCCAGTCGGCAATCACCAGTCTAAAACAACACAGCCTTCTGTTTGAATTAAAAGGCACTTGCCACTGCTTCCTTCTGCTTGAATTAAAGTGGGCGGCTGCCTTAGAGACATATGTCCCTAAGTCATCCATGGATTAAAAATGTAATGGCAAAAATAAAAGAAAGGGGAAAATAAGGGAACAAGAACAAACAGGAAGGACCCCCACAACATTGTCTGTATCCTTTATGATTATCCTTATATGTTTCTTTCTCAATTCGGATTCAATTTCAGTTGCATTTTACACTATTTATTTATGGATCTCTATAATTATCGGCAAACTGTTTAACTTATAGAATCCATTAAATTTTGCACTTTATGCATCACATATTTGAAGATTTCCCACCACTGCTTATCCATCAACCTGTTTATCAACCTTTTTGCCGTATCATTTTGGCTAGGCCATATTTAATTTTAATGTATTTTGTCCTTTTTCAGTCTGGCACCCCACCTGACTCTTCATTGCCCTTTAGTCTTATGTTGAACCCGTCTATGTTACAATCACTGTTTTTTAACTGTTCTTCTGCTCTCTCATCAGCAGTTTTCCCCAGTTCATTAATGCATTTCCAGAACTAAATCTTGTCTTTCTTTGTTGGGATTAGAAATAGCCTAATGCAGGAAGCAGCCTTGCATATATTCTAAAATAATTTTCCATTTTGAACATATGAATTACTTTTATTCATCCATTTTCAAAATCAATTGATGTCATTGCCCTATTCTTGTTGAATATTTCTCCTAACTCCCTGAAGATTCCCACCTCTCACCTCATCTCCATCTTTGCTGGGCTGAAATGCTAACAGAAAATTGTGACAGTTCCCTATTTCTTAAATCTGTCCATTTTGGATTCTCGTGTCACACAATCCCAAAAGACATCTTGACATTTTAGCACTGTGTTAGCATCCACCACAAGCACTTGCCAAGCCCTTCCCCTTTCCCCACGCTCTCTCTCTTCCGTGTCTCAGGTCAGGAGTTAAAATCTGCCACAATAATGATGGCAGAAAGTGCTAGTCTTGGCTCAATAGTAGCACCCTTGCCTCTTAACCAGAAGATTGAGATTTCAAACTCAACTCCAGAGATTTCATACTCAGGCTGAAATTTCAATGCAATACTGTGAGAGTTCTGTACTGTCAGAGATGCCGTCTTCTGGATAAGACATTACACCGAGATCTCATCTGCATTCTCAGATCGATAATCCAATGACATAATTTGAAAAACATCAGGGGTGTTCTCCCAGTGTCCGTGTCAACTTTGACCTTTAAACAAGGCCAACATGATTTGGCCGTTAATTTTATCAGCTGTAATTTGCTTTGGATGTCAGGAGATCGTGAAAGTTACTGCAAAAACATAAAATCATTCTTTTTAACAGAAAGTGTCAACAGCATTGAGCAATTGAGTACCGGAAGAGAGTAGTGGGCCCTGGAGAAAGTGCCAAGAAAAAATGTATAAACTAATCCTCAAGTTCATTTTCCTAACTTTTTAAGTTTTGTTTAAATGTTTAGCATTTACATACATACTGCTCAATCTTCTGGAACACAGAGCCATATTTTGTTTTCTTTGATACCCACTGCCCTTTTCATAATTGAGTTTTCAGCCAAAAATATCCCACCCTTCCCCAAACATTCATGGAAAAAGAGCAACTGAGGAGGCAGCAGGGCTTTAGAAATGTCCAGGATGCACTAGGGCACTTGTCAATCGAGGGATACAACGGGGCATTTTGGCTCTGCAAACTGCCATTACTTTAGTTACTTGCGGCCTCAGAAAACAGCCTGACATATCACAGCAAAATCCTGAGATTTCAGAAATCTTTCTCACAATGTCACTCAATGATTTTTTTTCCTTCAATTTGGCTTCAAAATTGTATCTTTTGTGATAAATTTGCAGGAATTGGCCTGTCTGTTCTAACAAAGAAAAATTAATCTCACTCTCTAGTCAGAGAAAGCACTGTCTGCTGATGAGGAGTCACCCAGTGGCAGGACCAGTCGAGATGGATGCAACAAATTCCAAGCAATCTAACACAAAAGTCTACAAGCTGACCCAAGTATTTGCAAGGCAGCCATACATTAGGGCTAGTGATGATGTGCAAGGCTAGTTAGATGGCAGGCGATAGTCCAATAATCCAGCTGTAGACCTGATACTCAGGTCAGAAACCTCCTAGATTAGTTGCAAACAAAGGTGTGTATCATCCATCTCCCCAAGTTAAGTTTTACTCCGAGACAAGGAAAATCACATATCACTACATGACACAGGATTCTTAAATTTTCATGTTAAAATACATCAGCTGAGATGAAAAGGAATATTCTACCCAGGATTAATGAAGAGAGGTTGGACAGGCTAGGACTTTTTTCTTTGGAGCATAGGAGACCGAGGGATGATCTTATAGAGGTGTATTAGATAATGAGACTGCACTCAGTCTTTTTCCCAGGGTTGGGAATCGAGTACTAGGGGGCATAGATTTAAGTTAATCATAGAATTTACAATGCTGAAGGAGGCCATTCAACCCATCGAGTCTGCACCGGCCCTCGGAAAGAGCACCCTACTCAAGCCGACACCCTATCCCCATAACCCCACTTAACCTTTTGGACACTAAAGGAAATTTAGCATGGCCAATCCACCTAACCCGCACATCTTTTGGACAGTGGGAGGAAACCGGAGCACCCGGAGGAAACCCACGCACACGGGGAGAACATGCAAACTCCGCACAGACAGTGACCCAAGCCAGGAATCGAACCTGGGACGCTGGAGCTGTGAAGCAACTGTGCTAACCATTATGCTACCACACTGCGCTTTAAATGGGGAAAGGATTAATGGGAACCTGCGGAGCAACTTATTTTACACAGAGGGTGGTACGTATGTGGAATGAGCGGTCGAAGGACATGGTTGAGGCAGGGACATTGGCAAAGTGTAGGGAATATGGGAAAATTCAGGCAAATGGGGTTAGCTTAGGTGGGATTTCTGGTTGGCATGGACCAGTTTGGACTGAAGGGCATGCCTCTGTGCCGTAGATTCTATGATTCTAAAAGAAAGAAAGAGAAAGAAAGAAAATTTACAGCACAGGGCTCTTCGGCCCTCCCAGCCTGCGCCGATCCAGATCCTTTATCTAAACCTGTCTCCTATTTTCCAAAGTCTACTTCCCTCTGTTCCCTGCCCGTTCATATATATGTCTAGATCAGGGGTGGGCAAACTTTTCCGTGCAAGGGCCACATTCAGAAATTCACAATTCACAAAGGGCCGCATAGTATATTAAGTAAAATAATTACTTCACCCGGTTATGATTCTGGGCGCCTCATATAGAACATAGAACAGTACAGCACAGAACAGGCCCTTCGGCCCTCGACGTTGTGCCGAGCAATGATCACCCTACTCAAGTCAACGTATCCACCCTATACCAGTAAGTAACCCAACAGCCCCCCCCATTAACCTTAAAAAAAAAAAAAAAAAAAAATTAAACAAAAATTTTTTTTATTTTTTTTTAATGACTTGGTGGGCCGCAGAAATACCTTTGGCGGGCCGCATGCGGCCCGCGGGCCGTAGTTTGCCCACCCCTGGTCTAGATGCATCTTAAATGATGCTATCGTGCCCGCCTCTACCACCTCCACTGGCAAAGCGTTCCAGGCACCCACCACCCTCTGCGTAAAAAACTTCCCACGCACATCTCCCTTAAACTTTCCCCCTCTCACCTTGAAATCGTGACCCCTTGTAATTGACACCCCCAATCTTGGAAAAAGCTTGTTGCTATCCACCCTGTCCATACCTCGCATAATTTTGTAGACCTCAAACACGTCCCCCCATAACCTCCATCTTTCCAACGAAAACAATCCTAATCTACTCAACCTTTCTTCATAGCTAGCACCCTCCATACCAGGCAACATCCTGGTGAACCTCCTCTGCACCCTCTCGAAAGCATCCACATCCTTCTGGTAATGTGGCGACCAGAACTGCACGCAGCATTCCAAATGTGGCCTAACCAAAGTCCTATACAACTGTAACATGACCTGCCGACTCTTGTACTCAATACCACGTCCGATGAAGGCAAGCATGCTGTATGCCTTCTTGACCACTCTATCAACCTGCGTTGCCACCTTCAGGGTACAATGGACCTGAACTCCCAGATCTCTCTGTACATCAATTTTCCCCAGGACTCTTCCATTGACCATATAGTCCGCTCTTGAATTTGATCTTCCAAAATGCATCACCTCGCATTCGCCTGGATTGAACTCCATCTGCCATTTCTCTGCCCAACTCTCCAATCTATCTATATTTTGCTGTATTCTCCAACAGTCCTCCTCGCTATCTGAAACTCCACCAATCTTAGTATCATCTGCAAACTTGCTAATCAGACCACTTATACCTTCCTCCAGGTCATTTATGTATATCACAAACAACAGTGGTCCGAGCACGGATCCCTGTGGAACACCACTAGTCACCTTTCTCCATTTTGCGACACTCCCTTCCACCACTACTCTCTGTCTCCTGTTGCCCAGCCAGTTCTTTATCCATCTAGCTAAGCTACTACACCCTGAACCCCATACGACTTCACTTTATTCATCAACCTGCCATGGGAAACTTTATCAAATACTTTATTGAAGTCCATGTATATGACATCTACAGCCCTTCCCTCATTAATTAACTTTGTCACTTCCTCAAAGAATTCTATTAGGTTTGTAAGACATGACCTTCCCTGCATAAACCATGCTGCCTATCACTGATAAGTCTATTTTCTTCCAGATGTGAATAGATCCTATCCCTCAGTATCTTCTCCAACAGTTTGCCTACCACTGACGTCAAGCTCACAGGTCTATAATTCCCTGGATTATCCCTGCTACCCTTCTTAAACAAAGGGACAACATTAGCAATTCTCCAGTCCTCCGGGACCTCACCCATGCTCAAGGATGCTGCAAAGATATCTGCTAAGGCCCAGCTATTTCAACCCTCGCTTCCCTCAGTAACCTGGGATAGATCCCATCCGGTCCTGGGGACTTGTCCACCTTAATGCCTTTTAGAATACCCAGAACTTCCCCCTTCCGTATGACAACTTGACCTAGAGTATTTAAACATCCATCCCTAGCCTCAACATCTGTCCTGTCCCTCTCCTTGGTGAATACCGATGCAAAGTACTCATTAAGAATCTCACCCATTTCCTCTGACTCCACGCATAAATTCCCTCTTTTGTCTTTGAGTGGGCCAATCCTTTCTCTAGTTACCCTCTTGCTCCTTATATACGAATAAAAGGCTTTGGGATTTTCCTTAACCCTGTTAGCCAAAGATATTTCATGACCCCTTTTAGCCCTCTTTATTGCGCGTTTGAGATTCGTCCTACTTTCCCGATATTCCTCCAAAGCTTCATCAGTTTTGAGTTGCCTCGATCTTATGTATGCTTCCTTTTTCATTTTAGCTAGTCTCACAATCCCACCCGTCATCCATGGTTCCCTAATCTTGCCATTTCTATCTCTCATTTTCACAGGAACATGTCTGTCCTGCACTCTAATCAACCTTTCCTTAAAAGACTCCCACATTTCAAATGTGGATTTACCCTTAAACAGCTGCTCCAATCCACATTCCCTAGCTCTTGCCGAATTTTGTTATACTCTGCCTTTCCACAATTTAGCACTCTTCCTTTAGGACCACTCTCATCCTTGTCCATGGGTATTCTAAAACTTATGGATTTGTGATCGCTATTCCCAAAGTAATCACCGACTAAAACTTCAACCACCTGGCCGGGATCATTCCCCAATACCAGGTCCAGTATGGCCCCTTCCCGAGTTGGACTATTTACATACTGCTCTAAAAAACTCTCCTGGATGCTCCTTACAAACTCTGCTCCATCTACGCCTCCAATACTACACGAATCCCATTCAATGTTGGGGAAGTTAAAATCTCCCATCACAACCACCCTATTGCTCCTACATTTTTCTATAATCTGTCTGCATATTTGTACCTCTACTTCACGCTCGCTTTTGGGAGGCCTGTAGTAAAGTCCCAACAATGTTACTGCACCCTTCCTATTTCTTAGCTCCACCCATATTGCCTCAGTGTTCGAATCCTCCATAGTGTCCTCCTTAATCACAGCTGTGATATCATCTCTGACTAGTAAAGCAACTCCTCCACCCCTTCTACCTCCCTCTCTATCCCTCTATGAAATGATTGAGGACTAGCAGAAAACACATTCAAAGCTAAAATTTGTGAAATCTGAAATTGAAATCAGAATTCCTCCAAGAAAAACTACCTAGTTTCAGATATTGATTTTGAACATATAATCCTGAGACCAGAGGGCATACGTTTAAGGTGAGGAGCATGTGGTTTAGAGCGGATCGGTGGAAAAAAAATTTCACCTAGAGGGCGGTGAAAATATAGAACGTGCTGCCTGAGAGGATGGTGGAGGCAGATACTCTTGCCCAGTGTCATTGTATATTGTACCTGCATCGTAAACTGGTGAACATCATTCTGAATGCTATACGAACAAAGTAACTTCTGGTCCAGAATACTGCACATTTGTTTTTTCTTTCAGTTGTAATAGTATGTGCTGGTAATAAAAATTTAACATGTTTTAACTGAAAATAAAGCAAATTTTGGGGTATTTTTTATTTTAGGACTATGCATCGCAAATTTGCCAGAAGTCTACTACGATTTTTTAACTTCTTTTCTGGAATTAAATATTAACTTGAGATTTAAATTATTTGATTCTAGTTCTTGACTTTGTGAAACCGTCAGCATCATAGAGTCATACAGCATAGAAACAGGCCCTTTGGCCCACCATGTCTATGCTGACCATCAACTACCAATCTGTCATGATATGCAGACATGCACATAATGAGATACAGACAGGCAACTAATGAGCACCGAGAACAGGACATAACCAATCAAAAGGCATGAGGCATTCACACTCTGCCTCTTTCCACTAGGGACATCTACAAAAATATAGCATTAATTCTAATGAACCATTCATTACAACATAGTTTGGTACTAAAATTCCACATCTGCCTTAAAAATGGAAAGTGTTTCTATGATGGTAACATCAAAATATATTAATTCCTAAGATATGTGCATATGCTTTCCTGCTAATGAAGCAAATTTGTTCAAAAATTTTGGACTACAACCGTCAAATACAGTCTGCAGAAAATTCAGAGCTAAAGATTAATTACTTTATTAATGTTAACTTTTAGGAAATGGATTTTCTATTTACGGTCAAAACCACAAGTTACAGTTTAATAAACTAAGATTATATTTCAAAATTAATATATAGTAATTGAAATCATACAAGAACATAATTGTTCTTCATAGTTTGTTTTGATTTAAAAAATCATTTCTGTATTTTCCGTCTAGAATCCATACTGTCAAGTTTCCAAAAATATATTTGTGCCTGAAAATCATCAGGGCTGTTTTAGCACAGTGGGCTAAATAGCTGGCTTGCAATGCAGAACAATGCAACGCGGATTCAATTCCCGTACCGGCCTCCCCGAACAGGCACCGGAATGTGGCGAGTAGGGGCTTTTCACAATAACTTCATTGAAGCCTACTTGTGACAAGAAGCGATCATACTAGTTGCTGATTGCTGTCCAAAATGGTCAATTTTCAAAAGGCTGCTTACATATATGTCTCACACAACAAAGATTACCATAGCAACAAGGAAAGTCTCCAAGTATTGGAATGAACAAAGGAAAACTCAATATCAGCATTACAATATCTCAAAATGGGTTAGCTTTTTTTTTCCAACTTGGAATATGTTTTAAACGCTTTCTGCAGTGCTCCAATTATATTAAAATTGTTTATAAATCCACTCTATATGAAACTAGTGTGGATTTTCCAAATATCAAAAATGTCTCCATTCGTCTGGCACACACCAGAAGACTGAAGGTTGCCAATGGTTTGCACTCTGTTTAAACAGTGCTTCGTGTAGCTCCTAACTCTATTTGGTATAGTAGCCTCAGTCACATTTGTTGCAGATGAAGACGGTGGGCTGAGAAGGTGCAGGACTTGCTGGAATCTGCTTTCTCAAGACCTTTCTTCTCGGCCAGCATTACTTTTTGTTTATGCTTTAGACCATAAGACATAGGAACAGAATTAGGCACTTGGCCCATCGAGTCTGCTCTGCCATTCAAACATGGCTGATATTTTCTCATCCCCATTTTCCTGCCTTCTCCCCATAACCCCTGATCCCCTTATTAATCAAGAACCTATCTATCTCTGTCTTAAAGACTCAGTGAATTGGCCGCCACAGCTTTCCTCTACAATAGCCCTCGAAACAGCCTCCAGGGTTTGTGGCCATTGGCAACTGTCTCTCAGTTAGCTGTGCCAATGTGCGCCACCTTCATATCTCGCCTGCAGGTGTCTTTATAGTGGTGTTATGAACAGTCAGGAGGTTGCGACATAGTAGCCAGTTCATCATAAGGCAATCTTTGGGTAGATGACCGTCATCCATCCGATGAATGTGACCATGTCAGTGCTGGCATTGTTGGCTTAGTAATGTGTAGTACATTATAGCACCTCTGTGCTGGTGACCTTGTCCTGCACAGAGATGCTAAGAATACATATGAGACAGCAAAAGTGGAAACTCTTCAGCCGTTTCTCTTGTCCACAGGAGTGCACAGAAGATACAGGCTTGGTGGAGGTGGACTTGCAGTTTGGTGTTCTCAGTCAGGTTGATGTTATTCCAAACTCTTTTACTTGGGCATAATAGCTGCAGCTTCTGCGCTCCATATGTTGATTTCAATGTCAATTGACAGAATGCAGGTGTTTGTAGAGTCTAGATATGTGAAGCTATCAACAATGACGAGTGGCACTTTGTCAATGCTGATAGAGGTCTAAAACTGACATGATTTTAGCATACAAATTCCTGAAGTGGATAGCTAAATTTTTCCACCTGTTATTCAACAAATAGTCTTCTTCAATGTTTGACTATAATTCAACTTCTATACAAACAGGATGTGAATTTGGAGTTCCTCCCAAAAAATCATATTGAATGATAGTCCTTGAGAATTTACTTGAGGGGCACATTATCCACGGAATTGTCACTGGTGGTGAAACATTGTCTTCTACTTTTTTCCTCTTTTATACAACTCGCACATATTATAGCTTGTTGCTTCTCTGTTTCCAGCGTCCCATCTCTCAATTCTATTTCTGTGCACCTTCCACAATACTTTTCGCTATCTTTCTATGCATCTGCTATTTGGTACGTTACTTAAACTGCTGTTCTACGGACTGGATTTTATAGCCCCTCGCCAGGCATGAACTCGGCGGGGATACATGTAATATATGATGGGTGGCTAGTCCACTGTCTTTCTGCCTAAATGGTAGGCGGGCAGGTGCTGAAATCAGCAACCTAGTTGCCATCTGTAACAAAAAAAATTAACAGGCACTTGAGCTTGGTAATAAGTCAACTAACCTGAGAATTAGGGGCTGGTTTAGCTCACTGAGCTAAATCACTGGCTTTTAAAGCAGACCAAGCAGGCCAGCAGCACAGTTCGATTCCCGTACCAGCCTCCCCGAACAGGCGCCGGAATGTGGCAACTAGGGGCTTTTCACAGTAACTTCATTGAAGCCTACTCGTGACAATAAGCGATTTTCATTTCAATCACATTACCCACACCATAATACTGTTGGTGCAGGTTGCTTTTTGAAAGCCAACTGATAAAACAATGGGAAGGAAGTGGGAGGGGCTATGTTCTTCAGGGCATGACCAATTAGCATCAGGAACACCCTCACCTTCTGCCTCTCAGTCAAGCCTTCAAAACGGCATCATCACATTTCTCTCTCTCCCTCATTTCTCTCTCCCTCCTCCCCCCCACCTCCCACCACTGCCCGTGACAAATCCCTTCCCGTTCTGAAAGTCTAGACTTTACAGAAATCCTATTCTGCTTGTCTAGAGTACATTATTTCTGTGGGCAAATATTTTTCTGTTAGGTTGGACAGTTTGAAACCAACTTTTGTAATAGTGATTGGATGGGCGTTGGGGGAGCAACATACCTCTCATAAACTTCAGCCTATCTTTCTCTTTATGTATTGTCTCCCCTCTCACCATCCCAACATCCTAAAAGGGGGGGGGGGGGGGGGGGGGGGGGCAATTTTACTCCCCATTGAAGTCAACAAATAACATTGGATAGTATGCAAAATCAGCTTTCCACCTAATCCTGTGCAGTAAACTTCCATAATTCGGTGATCACCCAAACAAGCAAAATTGTCCTTGATTTAACAATTTATTGGAAAGAAGGCACTTTTTACAAGCCAGTACTGTACTGAAGTATCAGCCTAGATTATTTTCTCAATTCCTGGAACGGAGCTTGAATCCACATCATATTGGCTCAAGAAAAAATGCAAGTAACTGAGCCAAGCCAAACACATGCTACCCATGGAAACACCTACAAAACTACTATCTTCCGGAAGAGGTCAACCACATACTCGTAAATTGGGCAGTAATACTGTACAATCACTATTACTCAACATAAATTGTTCAATGAATATGCAATACATAGGTTGTTAAGGAATCTCACTTTACGTTCTTGTTTTGGGGGATTGAAATCTTATTCACTAGATTCCTGCTGTGAAGCACATTCTTTGTTTGCTCCAAATTTAACCCTCAGCATTGAGATTTAAATTCCACGAGTCAGAGTCTGTATCTTCCTCCCAAATAAACTACTCCCACAAATGGTCAAATTTCTCGTTTAAGTTTCAATTTCCAACTAAACACACAATCAAAGCATACAGCACAAGTCAACTAAATTGGCATTAAAATTTCCTTTTATATTAAACCGATACTTACCGTAAATCTTTACGTTTTTGCAATTCTTTTTCTGGGATGGTCCAGGGTAGAGATTTTGGTAGACATTCCAGAACTTCATCAGGGAAGTCGGAGAAATCCACATCATATTCTATAAGGATACCCTCAGTTTCAGGTTCAATTTCGCCAGCTTGTCCTAAACTTTTGGTCAAATGCCTATTTACAAATAATAACAGAATAAGCAAAGTTGAATTGTGCATTCAGTTTGTCATTGCCTTCCTTTGTTTTGGGGGCTCTCATTCTTTTAATTGATTTGTCATGATGCTTCACTGAGCTGGTTAGGTTAAGAATTAAATCTCAACTAACAGTGCATCAATTTCCAAGCATCATTAAATTCTTATTTTTGTGTCAACATTAATTCAGTGGCAGCATCTGCATCACTAAGCTAATAACACCATTCATGCACACAGCACCTTTAATACAGGAAAACACTTCACAGTGCTTCACAAGAGGGCAATACAGCAGAAGCTGCATACAGAGCTAAAGAGAAGGAAAACTAAAAATTTGGTCATAATAGTAGATTTGAAGAAGGGCCTTAAAGGATTTGAGAGAGGAGAAGAGACTTTAAAAGAGGATTACAGAGTTTAGGGTTAAGAAGAAGCAACTATCATAAGAAAATAAAAGGAGTGGAGGGAGACAGAGCAGGAGGAAGGTCAGTGACCGTAGGAGTGATGGGCAAGTAGAACCTGGTATATGTTTAGGATATGGGCAGCAGAGTTTTGGATGAGCTCATGGAGGATGGAAAATAGGAGGTTGGCCAGGAGGACATTTGAACAGTTGAGTGTGGAGGTGAAGAATTTCAGTGTCATGGGCTTGAGGTGTTAGAAACATAGAAAATAGGAGCAGCAGGAGGCCATTTGGCCCTTTGAGCATGCTCCGTCATTCATTATGATCGTGGCTAATCACCCACCTCAATAGCCTAATCTGTTCCCTCATATCCTTTGATCCCCTTCACCCCAAGTGCTATATTTAACTGCTTCTTGAAAGGTGCTATGATTGCCTCCTTTAAATGTCATCATCGGTCTCCTCAAAAAAACCTACCCATGACACCCACCGCCCTTGTAAAGCATCGTCCAACTCCAACCTGCATTTCAGCTCCACGAGTTGCTGCATCCCAAATCCGTACTCATGCATCCTAGGCTCCCTGTTTGAATCCCTCCAAACAGGTTTCTGCCTGTGACACAGTACAGAACAGCACTTATTAAAGTCACAAATTACATCCTATGTGTAAAAGGTGAACCTTTCCTCCTTGCCCTTCTCACCCTGTCTGCAGCTTTTAGCACGATTAACCACGCCAAACCCCCCAATGCCTCTCTGCTGTCATCTAGTGCCATTGTTAACTATCTAATCATAGCCAAAGAAACACACTCCCATACGGTTATCTCTGTTTTCTCAAAGACCTATCCTGACCCCCTATTTTACATCTGCATCAGGATAAGGCAAAGCATTACATTTCACATGTGCACTGGCAGACACCACCCAACTCTATCTCACCACCATCTCTCTCAACTCCTTCACTGTAGCTACGTTATCAGACAGCATATCTGACATTTCAATGGATGAACAAAAATGTCCTCTGACTAAACATTGGGAAGACTGCTGCTATCAGTTTTCTGTCCCTGCTCCAAACCCAATTCTTGAGCTATTGACTCTATCCATCTTCTCTGGCAACAGTCTGAGATTAAGTCAGTCTGTTTGCAACGTTGGTGCCATACTTGATCCCAAGATGTGCCTCCAACTACATATCCATGCCATCATTAAGTCCGACTATTTCGAACATCAACCTCGAACAATTCAGTGTTGGCTCAGAGATTAAAGGGGAGCCACAATGCTTTTCTACACATCCTGAAGGTTGCCCAGAAAATATTTTAGTTTTGCCAGTGACCTTTTGGGGTTGGGGGGGTGAGACTCTCTTGTTAATAGGGGCCAAGCAGCAGGACATAGATGGGAGGCTAAGTGCTGAAAGCCATCCTGCAGCCCTTAGCTGCAGCACCCCAACTTCCCAATCCACCGGATCCTCCTACTGCAACCCCCATCCCACCCTCACACACTTCGGCCTAGGGTACCTTGGCAATCGTGGGCCTCTGGTGGATGCATTATTGGAAGCTGACACTATTCCTGGTGGCACTGACGATAATGGGAAGCTGCTGGCCTCTGATTGGCTGATAACTCAGCAGATGGGACTTCCACTGCTTTGGTCCTGAATCTCGAAAAAGTCCCTATGTGGGCACTTAATAGTGAACGGGCTACGCTTCCACATTGCTTCTCTGCCTGATGAGCGGAACCCCTGTGGGACCAACTAAACATAGCCCAGTATCACCTTTTGTTGCTCAATGTCATATTTCGTCCTACCTTAGGATATTTGATTATTTAAATCTGCTATATAAATACAGTTGTTATTGCTGTTTTTGAAGCAGTGGCAGAGACAAGTGAAAATAGGTGGTCTTTGTGATGGAGAGCATATGTGGTGAGAAGTTCAGTTCTGGGTCAAATAAGATTCAAAGTTTATAATATTGCAAATATGTCCGAGACAGTAGTTGGAGCCAAAGGTGGTCCGTTTCCATATTTAATTGGAGGTAAGCATGGCTAGAAACACAAGGGCAGTCGAAGGGGTCAGTGATGATGTAAAACTGCTGTCAGCATATATGTGGAACCAATCATTGGATAATATCACTAAAGGATAGCATGAAGCTTAAGAATTAGGAAGAGGCCTAGATTAGATACTTGAGGGATTTCAAAAGCAACAGTGCAAGAGACGCTCTGGTTACTATTGCATCAATAAAAGTGGAATCAATGAGACATCAGTCCAATTGAGTTGAATAGTGGAGGCGAGGCTGTGCAGAATGCAAAGAAGATTTTAAAATAAACAGTGAAGTGTACAAGAGCCAAATGTCATGGCTGTGGGGGATTGGCATCAAAGTGGAATTGAGGCTGATCGTATTGATTGACAGAGCAGGTTTGAGGGGCTGAATGGGCAATTTCTGCTCCTATTTATTTTTCAGTACAAATAGGAAGCAAACATTTCCTCTAGGTTTGTTATCTCTCAGGTTTTATCATTCGCCGACATTAAGTCATTTTCTTATGGAAATTGATTTTAATTTAGTTGACAATAAATAAATTGACTTATACTGATTAAGAAACATCTTTAAGGCACCATAGTGGAAAATGCTATTTCTAATGCAATGTTATTGTTCGTATTTCAGTTTAAATTTTGCACATTTCAACAAATTGCTCATACCCATCTGCAAAATTGCTGTCATCCCTCCAGTCCACAATGCGGCAAATAAAAAGAACGCTCCCATAATCTGCAGGCCTAGCCATTATATCTTTTGGACAGTCTTCTGAAGGTATCAAAATTCTAGGTACTCTGTGATCAACAGGTGAAAACATGAAGAATTCATTGTAGAGTTCACTGTTTTTGTCAGACAATGGTTTGATAAATCCGGTCACGGCTCTGGAATGTTTCTTCTCCACAATGTAAACGACCTATATATATGAGAATAACAACACTATTATTCTTTACTCGTCAGCTTCAGATTTACAAGCAAATTCTCAACAGCACGTTTTGAACAAGCATTCAAAATTTCATTTGTGAACCTATACAAATTCCTTACTTTTTAACATGTAGTAGGTGCTCATAAGCAACCCTCCACAAAGCTAAGAATTTGAACTATAACAAAGCATAGTAGGGAATAAAATACCCTATCCCTCCAAGAGCTTTCGTGAAGGGATTCATGACCAGATGCTGGTTGAGGGATTATAATTGACCAGGTCAAGAGAACTCAACTTTGAATAGCACTGTGGGAAGTTTTATATCCATATAAGGGCACAAGATATCTCAATATTGCTATGATCAATTTTAATTAATCTAACTTAACTCAGTAGCTCACATCCTTGAATCAACTGAGATTTTAATCAATCACTGAAGCATTCACTATCAATATGGCTGTAATGTTGCCTAGGAACACAGAGTAAGAAGGCCTTAGCTTGAAAGAGCAAGATGTAGAATCAGTTCGCACAGAGATAATAAATAGTAAAGATAAGAGGTCATTTGTGGGAGTTGTTTGTCGGCCCCCTAACAGAAGAACATAAGAACTAGGAGCAGGAGTAGGCCATCTGGCCCCTCGAGCCTGCTCCGCTATTCAGTGAGATCATGGCTGATCTTTTGTGGACTCAGCTCCACTTTTCGGCCTGAACACCATAACCCTTAATCCTTCAAAAAACTATCGATCTTTACCTTAAAAAGATTTAATGAAGGAGCCTCAACTGCTTCACTGGGCAAGGAATTCCATAGATTCACAACCCTTTGGGTGAAGAAGTTCCTCCTAAACTCAGTCCTAAATCTACTTCCCTTTATTTTGAGGCTATGTCCCCTAGTTCTGCTTTCACACGCCAGTGGAAACAACCTGCCCGCATCTATCCTATCTATTCCCTTCATAATTTTAAATGTTTCTATAAGATCCCCCCTCATCCTTCTAAATTCCAACGAGTACAGTCCCAGTCTACTCAACCTCTCCTCATAATCCAACCCCTTCAACTGTGGGATTAACCTAGTGAATCTCCTCTGCACACCCTCCAGTGCCAGTATGTCCTTTCTCAAGTAAGGAGACCAAAACTGAACACAATACTCCAGGTGTGGCCTCACTAACACCTTATACAATTGCAACATAACCTCCCTAGTCTTAAACTCCATCCCTCTAGCAGTGAAGGACAAAATTCCATTTGCCTTCTTAATCACCTGTTGCACCTGTAAACCAACTTTCTGTGACTCATGTACTCGCACACCCGGTTCTCTATGCACAGTGGCATGCTTTAATATTTTATCGTTTAAATAATAATCCCGTTTGCTGTTATTCCTACCAAAATGAATAGCCTCACATTTGTCAACATTGTATTCCATCTGCCAGACCCTAGCCCATTCACTTAACCTATCCAAATCCCTCTGCAGACTTCCAGTATCCTCTGCACTTTTCACTTTACCACTCATCTTAGTGTCATCTGCAAACTTGGACACATTGCCCTTGGTCCCCAACTCCAAATCATCAATGTAAATTGTGAACAATTGTGGGCCCAACACGGATCCCTGAGGGACACCACTAGCTACTGATTGCCAACCAGAGAAACACCCATTAATCCCCACTCTTTGCTTTCTATTAATTAACCAATCCTCTATCCATGCTACTACTTTACCCTTAATGCCATGCATCTTTATCTTATGCAGCAACCTTTTGTGTGGCACCTTGTCAAAGGCTTTCTGGAAATCCAGATATACCACATCCATTGGCTCACCATTATCTACTGCACTGGTAATGCCCTCAAAAAATTCCACTAAATTAGTTAGGCACGACCTGCCCTTTATGAACTCATGCTGCGTCTGCTCAATGGGACAATTTCTATCCAGATGCCTCGCTATTTCTTCCTTGATGATAGATTCCAGCATCTTCCCTACTACCGAAGTTAAGCTCACTGGCCTATAATTTCCTGCTCTCTGCCTACCTCCTTTTTTAAACAGCGGTGTCACGTTTGCTAATTTCCAATCCACCGGGACCACCCCAGAATCTAGTGAATTTTGATAAATCATCATTAGTGCATCTGCAATTTCCCTAGCCATCTGTTTTAGCACTCTGGGATGCATTCCACAGGGCCAGGAGACTTGTCTACCTTTAGCCCCATTAGCTTGCCCATCACTACCTCCTTAATGATAACAATCCTCTCAAGATTCTCACCTGTCATAGCCTCATTTCTATCAGTCACTGGCATGTTATTTGTGTCTTCCACTGTGAAGACCGACCCAAAAAACCTGTTCAGTTCCTCAGCCATTTCCTCATCTCCCATTATTAAAACTCCCTTCTCATCCTCTAAAGGACCAATATTTACCTTAGCCACTCTTTTTTGTTTTATATATTTGTAAAAACTTTTACTGTCTGTTTTTATATTCTGAGCAGGTTTACTCTCATACTCTATCTTACTCTTCTTTATAGCTTTTTTAGTAGCTTTCTGTTGCCCCCTAAAGATTTCCCAGTCCTCTAGTCTCCCACCAATTTTTGCCACTTTATATGCTATTTCCTTCAATTTGATACTCTCCCTTATTTCCTTAGATATCCACGGTCGATTTTTCCTCTTTCTACCGTCCTTCCTTTTTGTTGGTATAAACCTTTGCTGAGCACTGTGAAAAATCGCTTGGAAGGTTCTCCACTGTTCCTCAACTGTTCCACCATAAAGTCTTTGCTCCCAGTCTACCTTAGCTAGTTCTTCTCTCATCCCATTGTAATCTCCTTTGTTTAAACACAAAACACTAGTATTGATTTTACTTTCTCACCCTCCATCTGTATTTTAAATTCCACCATATTGTGATCGCTCCTTCCGAGAGGATCCCTAACTATGAGATCATGAATCAATCCTGTCTCATTACACAGGACAAGATCTAGGACTGCTTGTTCCCTCGTAGGTTCCATTACATTCTGATCTAGGAAACTATCGCGGATACATTCTATAAACTCCTCCTCAAGGTTGCCTTGACCGGCCTGGTTAAACCAATCGACATGTAGATTAAAATCCCCCATGATAACTGCTGTACCATTTCTACATGCATCAGTTATTTCTTTGTTTATTGCCTGCCCCACCATAACGTTACTATTTGGTGGCCGATAGACTACTCCTATCAGTGACTTTTTCGCCTTACTATTCCTGATTTCCACCCAAATGGATTTAACCTTATCCTCCATAGCACCGATGTCATCCCTTACTATTGCCCAGATGTCATCCTTAAATAACAGAGCAACACCACCTTCCTTACCATCCACTCTGTCCTTCCGAATAGTTTGATACCCTCGGATATTTAACTCCCAGTCGTGACCATCCTTTAACCATGTTTCAGTAATGGCCACTAAATCATAGTCATTCACGATGATTTGTGCCATCAACTCATTTACTTTATTCCGAATACTACGAGCATTCAGGTAAAGTACACTTATGTTGGTTTTTCTTTTAACCTCTGTTTTGAATCTTAACATCTCCAGTTTTATTCCTTTTAGTATTACTGGGCCTATTCACTGAGCTCCCCTCAGTCACTGTACCTTGTACTGTCGCCCTTTTTGATTTCTGAAGTTACACTTCAGGACAGCACATACACAAATAAATAAATACGTAAGAAAGATACTGAGATAATCAAGGGTGACTGTATATATAGGTTGGGAAAATCAGATTGGCAAAGGTAGTCTGGAAAATGGGTTCATAGTGTGTTTTCGGGACAGTTTCTTCAAACAGTACATTCTAGCGCCAACCAGGGAGCAGGCTATCCTAATCCTGCTAGTTTGCAATCAGTCAAGATTAAATCAATAACCACATTGTAAAGAAGCCTCGATTGACAGCGATCACAACATGATAGAATTTCATGTTCAGTTTTAAATGGAAGTGTGCGCATCCATGACTAGTGTGTTCAACCTAAATGAAAGTAACTATGAGAATATCAAGGTAGATTTGGGTAAGATAAACTGGGAAAACAGGTGAAAGATAGCACAGTAGAATTGCAGCGCAATACTTTTAAGAAGATATTTAATAACACTCAAAGGATTTATCCCAGTGAAAAAGGTCTCTGAAAAGGATACATCATCTATGGTAAATATGAAAGTTAAGGATGGCATTAAATTGAAAGAAATACTGTGCAAATCTGGAAAGTACACCAGAAGATTGGATGGATTTTAGACACCAACAAAGAATGACTAAAAAGATAATAATGAGGCAGAAAGCAGAATGTGAGAGAAAGCTAGCTAGTAGTATAAAACAAAGGAAGTTTATGGAGGTAATTTAATAGGAAAAGAGTAACAAAAGCAAGTGTTGGTTCTTGAGAGTGAATCTGGGAATTCATCATGGAAAACAAAGAAATGGCGGAGGCGTCAAACAGGTATTTTTGTGTCTGTCTTCACAGTGTAAGACTTAAGAAATTACCTAAATATTCTTGAAAATCAGAAGGTGACGGAGGGGGACGAACTTAATACAATCACTATGCGAGAAAGACTTCAATCCAAAGGTTTGACAAGTCCCCCTGGACCAGATGGTCTGAATCTTAAAAGAAGTGGCAGCTAAGAGCCAGGTAGTATTGGTTATATTCAACCAAAATTCCTTAGATTCTAGAAATGTTCCAGTGGATTGGAAAACAGCTAATTACCAGCTTTGTTTATGAAAGGTGGAAGGCAGAAAGCAGGAAACTATAGGCCCGACCCTATCCCCGTAACCCAGTAATCCCACCAACCTTTAGCAATTTAGCATAGTCAACCCACTTAACCTGCACATCTTTGGACTGTGGGAGGAAACTGGAGCACCCGGAGGAAACCCGCATACATGGTGAGAATGTGCAAACTCCATACAGACAGTGACTTACGGCTGGAATTGAACCCAGGTCACTGGCGCTGTAATGCAGCAGTGCTAACCACTTTGCCACCTTGCCATCCATTAGAATTCATTATTAAGGTTATAGCAGGATAATCACAATTTGATCAGGCAAAGTCAACATGATTTTCTGAAAGGAAAATCATGTTTAACTAACCTGTTATTCGAGGAAGTATCATTAAAGGTGGATAGTGGGCAACCGGTATATGCCGTGTACTTGGATTTCCAAAATGCATTTCGATAATTTAATCAGACAGGCAACATAAAATCACAGTCAATTGCTGTTTAATTAATTTAAACTGGTTTCTTTATTGTCGGCAGGCACACTTCAAATTCGCAGGTGAACCATCAACTGAAATATCACGGCAAACGTCTTTTTGTGCAATATTATGTGCTTTCAGGTTGGGCACACGCCCTAACTTTATATGTAAAATTCTGATGCTGCTCCATTGCACGCTACTGTAACTTCAGATTATTAGCTGTATGCAGGTGAATGAAACAAAGGAGTAAATATTTTTGCGTGTATTTACCTTGCCAGTTTTTTGAAGAAACCTATCTGGATGAATTCTTGAATCATTTACTACCATATCGCTAGGTTTTTCTTGTCTTGATGTTTGCGTTCTTGTGCCACTCTTCTCAACAGGCTGTATTCGGCTAAATCCAGCAGCTATAAAATCAATTTTTTAAAAAAATCATATAACATATAATTAGGAATTTTCACTTTTTTTCTTTTGCAAAATAAAACTAGGCCACAGAACAATTTTTGTTTATGTTCCATGTACAAGTTAGATAAAACTTCTATTTGTAAGTGAAGTCATAAATCAATGAGTATTGGAGGCCTAAAGACAATACTGCAAAGACCCTCAAATTGTAACCATCTGCCAATGAGGCAACTTCCAAATTTTAGTCAATTGCATGATTCAACAAGTAGCCAGTAATTAAAATCACTGCCTGAAAAAGTGAAGAAACAACGTTAAGTTTGTACACTGCTCTGACATGTTCCTTCCAGTTAATTGCTGGAAAAGAAAGTGAAAACCAAGTGAACAAATTATGGATCTGTGTAGTAAAACAATCAAGTGTGAATGCAGACACTAAGGAACTTGAACAAATGATTCCTTCTTCGTGCAGTGTATGGAGGCATCCATCTAAATAAATACTATAGAACATAGAACAGTACAGAACAGAACAGGCCCTTCGGCCCTCGATGTTGTGCCGAGCAATGATCACCCTACTAAAACCCACGTATCCACCCTATACCCGTAACCCAACAAACCCCCCCCCCCATAACCTTACTTTTTAGGACACTACGGGCAATTTAGCATGGCCAATCCACCTAACCCGCACATCTTTGAACATAGAACGACACAGCGCAGTAAAGGCCCTTCAGCCCTCGATGTTGCACCGACATGGAAAAAAACTAAAGGCCATCTAACCTACACTATGCCCTTATCATCCATATGCTTATCCAATAAACTTTTAAATGCCCTCAATGTTGGCGAGTTCACTACTGTTGCAGGTAGGGCATTCCACGGCCTCACCACTCTTTGCGTAAAAAACCCACCTCTGACCTCTGTCCTATATCTATTACCCCTCAATTTAAGGCTACGTCCCCTCGTGCTAGCCACCTCCATCCGCGGGAGAAGGCTCTCGCTGTCCACCCTATCTAACCCTCTGATCATTTTGTATGTCTCTATTAAGTCACCTCTTAACCTTCTTCTCTCTAACGAAAACAACCTCAAGTCCATCAGCCTTTCCTCATAAGATTTTCCCTCCATACCAGGCAACATCCTGGTAAATCTCCTCTGCACCCGTTCCAAAGCTTCCACGTCCTTCCTATAATGAGGCGACCAGAACTGTATGCAATACTCCAAATGCGGCCGTACTAGAGTTTTGTACAACTGCAACATGACCTCATGGCTCCGGAACTCAATCCCTCTACCAATAAAGGCCAACACACCATAGGCCTTCTTCACAACCCTATCAACCTGGGTGGCAACTTTCAGGGATCTATGTACATGGACACCAAGATCCCTCTGCTCATCCACACTACCAAGAATTTTACCATTAGCCAAATATTCCGCATTCCTGTTATTCTTTCCAAAGTGAATCACCTCACACTTCTCCACATTAAACTCCATTTGCCACCTCTCAGCCCAGCTCTGCAGCTTATCTATGGCCCTCTGTAACCTGCAACATCCTTCCGCACTGTCTACAACTCCACCGACTTTAGTGTCGTCTGCAAATTTACTCACCCATCCTTCTGCGCCCTCCTCTAGGTCATTTATAAAAATGACAAACAGCAACGGCCCCAGAACAGATCCTTGTGGTACGCCACTCGTAACTGAACTCCATTCTGAACATTTCCCATCAACTACCACTCTGTCTTCTTTCAACTAGCCAATTTCTGATCCACATCTCTAAATCACCCTCAATCCCCAGCCTCCCTATTTTCTGCAATAGCCGACCGTGGGGAACCTTATCAAACGCTTTACTGAAATCCATATACACCACATCAACTGCTCTACCCTCGTCTACCTGTTCAGTCACCTTCTCAAAGAACTCGATAAGGTTTGTGAGGCATGACCTACCCTTCACAAAACCATGCTGACTATCCCTAATCATATTATTCCTATCTAGATGATTATAAATCGTATCTTTTATAATCCTCTCCAAGACTTTACCCACCACAGACGTTAGGCTCACCGGCCTATAGTTACCGGGGTTATCTCTACTCCCCTTCTTGAACAAAGGGACCACATTTGCTATCCTCCAGTCCTCTGGCACTATTCCTGTAGCCAATGATGATCTAAAAATCAAAGCCAAAGGCTCAGCAATCTCTTCCCTGGCTTCCCAGAGAATCCTAGGATAAATCCCATCAGGCCCCGGGGACTTATCTATTTTCACCTTGTCCAGAATTGCCAACACTTCTTCCCTACACACCTCAATGCCATCTATTCTAATAGCCTGGGTCTCAGCATTCTCCTCCACAATATTATCTTTTTCCTGAGTGAATACTGACGAAAAGTATTCATTTAGTATCTCGCTTATCTCCTCAGCCTCCACACACAACTTCCCACCACTGTCCTTGACTGGCCCTACTCTTACCCTAGTCATTCTTTTATTCCTGACATAACTATAGAAAGCTTTTGGGTTTTCCTTGATCCTACCTGCCAAAGACTTCTCATGTCTCCTCCTTGCTCGTCTTAGCTCTCTCTTTAGATCCTTCCTCGCTTCCTTGTAACTATCAAGCGCCCCAACTGAAACTTCACGCCTCATCTTCACATAGGCCTCCTTCTTCCTCTTAACAAGAGATGCCACTTCTTTGGTAAACCACGGTTCCCTTGCTCGACCCCTTCCTCCCTGCCTGACTGGTACGTACTTATCAAGAACATGCAATAGCTGTTCCTTGAACAAGCTCCACATATCCAGTGTGCCCAACCCTTGCAGCCTACTTCTCCAACCTACACATCCTAAGTTATTTCTAATGGCATCATAATTGCCCTTCCCCCAGCTATAACTCTTGCCCTGCGGGGTATACTTATCCCTTTCCATCACTAATGTAAAGGTCACCGAATTGTGGTCACTGTTTCCAAAGTGCTCACCTACCTCCAGATCTAACACCTGGCCTGGTTCATTACCCAAAACCAAATCCAATGTGGCCTCGCCTCTTGTTAGCCTGTCAACATATTGTGTCAGGAAACCCTCCTGCACACATTGTACAAAGAACGACCCATCCAATGTACTCGAACTATATCTTTTCCAGTCCATATTTGGAAAGTTAAAGTCTCCCATAACAACTACCCCGTTCTTTCGCTCTTTTCCAGAATCATCTTCACCATCCTTTCCTCTACATCCCTAGAACTATTAGGTGGCCTGTAGAAATCTCCCAACAGGGTGACCTCTCCTTTCCTGTTTCTAACCTCAGCCCATACTACCTCGGAAGAAGTGTCCCCATCTAGCATCCTTTCCGCCACCACAATACTGTCCTTGACTAGCAGCGCCACCTCTCCCCCTCTTTTGCCCCCTTTTCTGAGCTTACTAAAACACCTAAACCCCGGAACCGGCAACAACCATTCCTGTCCCTGCTCTATCCATGTCTCTGAAATGGCCACAACTTCTAAGTCCCAGGTACCAACCCATGCTGCCAGTTCCCCTACCAACCTATGGTCGCATAATTAGCTTTAAGATTTGTCAACTTGCATGACAAAGTTAATTTCATCAAACCCAAGTGAGGGAGAAATAAAGTCAATTTTCCAGATAGCCAAATAAAAAAAGCAACATGACTTGTCACTACACAAACTCATGAATTATTTGAACAGTTTGAAGCTCAGCACGGAAAACTTTAATGCATCAAATAGATTTCAAAGCTACCAAGAAAGTTGGGTATAACCTTGTTTGAAAACAGCTGCGTGGTGAAAAGTGAAAAGCAGCCCGTTGCGGATACATTGACTTGAGAAGCTGGGTTTACTAAGAGTGCACGCTGAATGAGTCTTAAAATACAGCTAGGCTAGACTTTTCCAATTTTGCCTTGTGCTTGAACAGAAGTGGTGGTGGCAGAACGAAAAAAGAACACTTTACACGGTCATACACAAACCGAATGGGCTTGATTGAGGAAAGAACATCTGATGGCATTCGTACTCAGAAGTCTCAGCCCCTGTGAAAAACCTATTTGTAATCGAAATTCAGCTGAAGAGTAACCACTAAAACTGCACCTGAACTTATACGGATGGCAGTTAAAGTGTGGAGAACCATCTCATTTACATTATTATGAATTACACTGCAACAGTGAATAAATAATATATTTTTCCAAATGATCTCGCAACAAGCTTAGATGTGAACTTTAGAACGGTTTCTGAGGTAACATTTGACAAAACAATTTTCAAGTGCCCTTTTACTTCAGAGGCAGACACATGATTCAGACACTGCCTTTTTACTGTTTTTACTGGAGGTTTAACAAAAACTACGGTTCACCAAAAATATTTATGCAGCTGTAGTGTTTATTTATCTATATCAAAGGCACTTGCTCACAGACCCTGGATAAAAAGCTTAGAACCTACTTTCCAAATTCTTTTACTCATCCTCCATCACTTCTGGACCCACACCAAAGAAACCTAAATAAAGGCCCTGATTCAGTATAAACAGTGGTCTGATGTTCTGCTCTAACTGCATTAAATAGAGGATCTTAACAAGAAAATTTATCACATTTCCAGCAAGACTCATCGATATCAAGCAATTTTTCCCTATCCGATTGCATTGAACTGATTGATTAAAATTTTGCATTCATAAAACAACAAAATCTTAAGACATAGGCTGCAGGTTAGGTGGATTGGCCACGCTTAATTGTCCCTTAATTGGAAAAAAATAATTGGCGAGGGAGCGGACAAGTGGGCAGGTGATGGGGTGGGTGAGTGGGTGAGAGTGAGTGATTGATTGATTGATTGTCGCATGTATTAACGTACAGTGACAAGTATTTTTCTGCAGCCAAGGGAATGTGCACAGTACATACATAATGGACAAAAAGAATAATCGACAGAATAGATTGACAAATAGTACATTGTCATGTACTGATTGGTTACAGTGCGGTACAAGAGAGCAAGAGTGCGTGCGAGAGAGAGAGAGAGAATATGAGAGCGAGCGAGAGCGCCCGCGAGAGAGAAAGCAAGAAAGTAAGGCACAGAAGTTTAGGGCGCAAAAGGCCAAAGCTGTTAAAGGTTTGGCTACCAATGGTAGAGCAGCAGAAATAGCCTGCTCTACCATCCAATACAATCAGACTGACCTCTGCTCCCCATAGTCCTTAATTCCTTAACTATCCAAAACTGCATTGATCTCAGCCGTATATATATTAAATGACTAAGCACTGTGCACCATCTGGGGTACAGAGTTCGAAACATTCAATGTGAAGAAATTTGTCAACTCCTAGTAAATGGCCATATTCTTATCCTGAAACCCAGTGAGACTGTCATGTCTTCTCAAAATCTCATATTTCTCAATGAGATCAAATCCCAGAGAGCATTCCACTGAATCTCGTCTCATAGGACAATCTACTCTTGAAAATAATCAATCTCGAAAACCTTTGTTGCACCCTCTTGAAGATAAGTACATCCTTCTTTTGGAATGGAAACCAAAACTGTTCTCCAGGTGTGGTCTCATAATTTCATACTTCCTTAACCCTATATTCCAACCCCATTGCAATAAAGGACAACATACCATATGCCTTCCCAATTGCTTGCTTGCCTGAATGTTAACATTCTATGCTTCCCTAATCAGAAGGCCTCGAACAACGGGGCAAACTAAGACGAGAAGTTTCTTTACTCATAAAACTGTCATTCTTTGGAATTCTCTAACTCAAAGGGCTGTGAATATTTATTTATTAATTATATTCACGGCTCAAATGTATAGATTTGTGGGCTCAAAAGGAATCAAGAGATATGGAATTGGGTCTGAAAGTGAATTTGAAGTCCAAGTTAGCCATGACCTGAGTGAATGATTGACCAGACTCAAATGCCATGTTGCTCACTTCTGTTCCCATTTCTTATGTTATTGGTATGATAAACATTTAGGAGAGTGTGGAGAAATAATCTAATAAATGAAATAAATGGCTTGAAGTTGAAGATTGAATGCAAACGGTACAAATGATATAATGTTAGTTGCTGCATCATAAATACTTATCCGAGTCACTGATAAAAGATGGGTAGAAATTACAATCCAATGTTAATTACAATGTTCTATTCAAAAATACTGTAAAGGTCCATGTAAATTCAGAGTTCATCCCCCAAGTAACTAAATTCTGAGTGACTTTGTATTACATAATTCTGGAACACAAATTCCCAAATGGAAATAGTTTGCGCAGTCATTCAGTATCTTGTGCTAATTCCCAATCAAATTTCAATTCTCAATCTTCAAAATGAAGGTTGTAATGAGATGGATGTTTACAACAACATTGGTTCTTTCCAGGAACTCTTTATGGCTTAATCAGACTGATATAAACTCTGGCACTAACAAAGTCTTCCGTGATAACTAATCTAAACATCCAGCAAAGCAATTCAATTTACATTACTTAGAATTTTGAACATTATTTATTTATTTATAGGCTTATCAAGCAACAAAGCAAATGTAACTATTGTTTGAATGTCGGAAGTAATTAACAGCATACACCTTAAACTTCAACTGCAAGCTTTCTCCACACAGCATCAACTATTATTTATTGAGTACTTGAATGTAATAAAATACCCCAAGGCACTTAACAGGAACATTGTAAAGCAACATTTCTGCGATTCTGTGATTTGGCATTGAGCCATATAGCGCATTATTTGGATGGATGATTAAAACTTGGTTAAAGAGTTATGGTTTAAGGAATATCTAAAAGGAGGAGAAGCAGAGAGGTTTAGAACGTAGCTCTTGAACTCAGGGCCTCAAAAGCTTTAGGCACAGTTGCGAATGATGGAGCAATTAAAATCAAGAGGCCAGAATTAGAAGAGAACAGACATCTCAGAGGGTTTGGGAAGCTGGAAAAGATAAAGTATAGAGAAGGAAAAGACAATAAAAGGGATTTGAAAACTCGGACAACATTTTAAAAAACGAGGCCATGCATAAGTACTAAAATATGCAGGTGTCAGCAAGAACTGATTGATAGTTGGTCCCAGTAAAGGCACGCCAGAGTTTTAAAAAAAATTATTCATGTGATGTGGGCATTGTTGGCAGAATCATAGAAATGTCACAACGCAGGAGGCTAACCTAGTGCCTGATACAAGTTCAACATAAACTCCTTCCTCTTACCCAGATTAATAAAGTCCCTATTAATAAAGTGATGGATACTGTATGCTTGTTACCCACTGTCAACATGTTATGTCACCTTCAATGGCCTATGCACTATATACCAAGGTATTTAAGTCATCGTGTCCAAATTATATTTAATATAATAATAAAATAATTGATTAAAACCCCCAGCTGCCGTGGTGGGATTTGAACTCATGACTTAGATCATTAGCACATGTCTGGATTACTAGTCCAGTACCATAACCAATGCAATGGTTCCCATTTTGCCACCTCTTCTTCTTTTAATGCATTTTCACTCTTCAAGATAGCTTGAGAGTGTGGATTACACCGTAGTTTATCACAGACTTGAGTGTACTTATACAAGGAGTGCAGGTACAGCAGGCAATTTAAAAAAGCAAATGACGTATTGGCCTTTATTGCAAAGGGATTGAAGTACAAGAATGAAGAAGGTATGCTACAATTTTACATGGCTTTGGTGAGACAACACCTAGAATACTATGAGCAATTTTGATCTCCATATTTAAGGATGGATATATTTGTATTGGAGGCTGTATAGTTAGTTTCAGTAGATTGGTCTATGCGATGACATGATTGTCTGTGATGAGAAGCTAAGTAGATTGGGTCTATGTTCGCTTGCATTTAGAAGATTGAGATGTGATCTCATTGAAACATTCAAGATTATGAATGTCCTTGATAGGGTAGGCATTGAGACATTGTTTCCCCTGGCTGGAAAATCAAGAACCAAGTGGTACACTTGGATAAAGGACCGATCATTTAAGACTGAGAAGAAGAGAAACTTCGACTCAGGGTGAATCTTTGGAATTTTCTACCCCGAAGGGCTGTGGATGTGAAATCACTGAAAGGCTGAGATGGACATATTTTTGATCTCTCAGGGAATCAAAGGATACAGGGAACAGGCAGGAAAGAGGAGTTGAAGCCCAATATTAGTCCTGACCATATATAATAGCAGAGCAGGCTGGATAGGCTGCATGGTCTTCTCCTGTTCCTATTCCTTTAAAAAAAATCTTTTTATTGGCATTTCCCATATTCATAAAGAGTTGTATATACACATCACATTTTTCCCCACTGCGTTAATTTCCTTTAGTATACAGAGAGGTTTAGTTTGTCCTTCATTTAACTGACTCTTATATGCATTTCATTGCCCTCTGGATCGGTCTATAGTTCCTCCCCCGTTGTCTCAGCTGGGTCCACGTTCTCAGTGTGGCCGCTACCACTGGGCCCGTTATGTATCTTGTTAAGGAGGATGGGAGTGCTGCTGTGGCCAGGGTCCGGAGGGTCTGTTCCTATTCCTGGTGTTTTATTCTTAGCATTACAGATTTTTGATAGCTTTTAGCCAGATCATCAAATCCAAAAATGTTTCCTTGTGAGATGGAAAGCACATTTCATCTCAACTACTTGACTTATACCTGTTATTCTCTTCTCCTTCCCCACCTGTTGCGCATTGGCAACACTTTCTATTTACAACATTTGATTTGTGAAAGAAATCATACATCAAATTGACCTACTACCCCAACATAAACCTTTTCGAAGGCCTTGAAGTTTATTTTGCTAACATTACAAACAAGTGAATTGTTCTGGTTTCATTATCGTTTGAGTTACTAAATATTTTGACTGATTGTATAAATAACACATGCTATTACATAGTTGACTGAAATTCTGAAAGGACCGAATTGCAAGGTCGTTCAATTCATAGATCAAACATTCTGTATTACTTGTCAGTTCAATGCTCATAAATTGCTATAAGAAACGTATTTGAGAACCAGGTCTGTCAAAAATGTTATCTCACAATTAAAATCAAACTAAGCATTTAATGGTAATTACAATTATTTCCGAGTTTATTTTTTTAAATTTCTAAATCTGAATTTTCAAACTACGAATGTTTCAAGGTGGAAATAAACAAACCAAGTTGATAAAATGCAGAACAATATCAACCTCTCAAGTTTATATTTTTAAAAAGCTTTTGTGCATCTCTACACATTTATCAAAACATTCTCAGCAAGATTGTGCTATAGACTTAAAAATTTATTCTTACAATAGGTTAGATATTTAACAGTAAATCACCACATAAATGGCTGTAGCTTTTCCAACGCGTAGTTGGCATACCACAAAAGCACAAAATTGAACAATACCTTCCAATTATTTACTTCCTGAAGTAAAATAAGTTGCAGGCTAAAAAAACAAACATTTATTAAATTCAGAAACATTTAACCGATCAAGACAGTCTCACCCTTTTCTGAAGGACTGAAGTTTATCTCGCCAACACTTCCATCAAGTACAATTTTCAAACTTGTTCCATTATCGTTCTCATCAAGGCTGTCATCATATTGCTCTTCAATAATTACATCAGGACTGGTTTCAAGTACTTTAACTTTATCCTGAGTTGGCAGGTTCTCAAAGTTAACATTATTAACTTCACCAAGCACGTCTGATTGAGCAACTGCATTAGTTTCTGAGTCATGTCCTTCTGGTATGATAACCTGCAGGAACACAAAAAGAGGATCGTGAAAATTCTGACCTTTAGAAGTGAAGTCTAAATTGAACAAACTGGACCAAAGTACTGGATTGGGATTTGGATTTTTTTTATTGTCACGTTTACCTAGGTACAGTCCAGACAGATAATTTCATACATGAAAAAAACATAGGGGATACATAAATACACATTGTAAATACACAGACACAGGCATCAGGTGAAGCATACAGGAGAGCAGTACGACTCAGCAGAGGTGTTTAACGAGTTCAGATCAGTCCATATGAGGGTCATTCAGGAGCCTGGTAACAGCGGGGAAGAAACCATTTTTGAATCTGTTAGTGTTTGTTCTCAGACTTTTGTATCTTCAGCCCGATGAATGAAGTTGGATGAGTGAATACCTTGGGTGGGAAGGGTCTTGGATTATGCTGCCCACTTTCCCAAGGAACGGGTGATGTAGACAGAGTCAGTGGATGGGACGCAGGTTCGCTTGATGGACTGGTCGGTGTTCACGACTCTCTGTAGTTTCCTACCGTCTTGGGCCGAGCAGTTGCCATACCAGGCTGTGATGCAGCAGATAGGATGCTTTCTATAGTGCATCTGTAAAAATTGGTAAGAATCAATGTAGATATGCCGAATTTCCTTAATTTCCTGAAAAGTATAGGCGTTGTTGTGCTTTCTTGGTCATAGCGTCGACGTGGATGGACCAGGACAGATTGCTGGTGATGTGCACACCTAGGAATTTGAAGCTGTCAACCACCTCCACCTCGGCACCATTGATGCAGAAAGGGGTGTATACAGTACCTTGCTTCCTGAAGTCAATGCCAGCTCTTTAGTTTTGCCGACATTGCGGGAGAAATTGTTGTTGTTACATTACTCTACTAGGTTGTCTACCTCCCTCATGTACTCGGACTCATTATTGTTCGAGATGCAACCCACTACGGTCGTGTCATCAGCAAACTAGTAGATGTGGAGTTGGAGCCAAATTTTGCCACACAGTGGTGTGTGTATAGGGATTATAATAGGAGGCTAAGAATGTAGCCTTTTGGGGTTCTGAGGACTATCTTGGAGGAGTTGTTGTTTATCCCTACTGATTGTGGTCTATGGGTCAGGAAGTTGATCTAGTTGTAGAGGAAGGAGCCAAGTCCTAGTTTTTGGAGCTTTGATAGGAGCTTGACTGGGATTATGGCGTTGAAAGCGGGGTTGTAGTTAATGAATAGGCGTCGGATGTAGGAGTCCTTGTTGTCGAGATGCTCCGGGGATGTCGGGCCAGGGAGATGGCATCTGCTGTGGACCGGTTGTGACAGTATGAGAACTGCAGTGGATCAAGGCTATCAACTGTTCAGTAGACAACTCATTCATCCATTTGTGTGGGATCCAAGGGCAGGTTCTTGGCACATTGTTTGTTGATGCTTCACCCTTGGCTACTTTTTCAGTGGCGGTTTGCTATTGCCTTCCACTGTCATGGGCAGGGCAAGAAAACAAGACCCAAGTCTACCTCAGCTGGATTAGGAATTGAACCTGTGCTGTTGATGTTATTCTGAACCACACACTAACCATCTAGCCATGTGAGCTAACCCTTAGTAGAAGGTGAAGAAAAAATTGCGCAAAATAATTGCAATTAAACAAATGACATATCAAATGGAAACTAAATCAGCATAATTAATTTTGACTGTGAGACATAAGATCGCCACGAACAGTCAGAAGAATAAACAACAGTTTATATTTACATAGTGCCTTTAATGTAATGAAACGTCCCTAGATGTTTAATAGAGCATTATAAAACAAGACATGACTTTATGCCACAGAATGGGAAATTAGGTTAGATTACCAAAGGTTTGACCAAAGAGGTAGGTATTAAAAAGAGGAAAGCAAAGAAGAGAGCCAGAGAAATACATGAAGGGAATTCCAGAGCTTTGGCCAGAACAAACTGAAGGCAATTATAATTGCAACATAAAATGCCAGAAGGAGCGCAGGGATCTCAAAGGGTTGTAGGGCTGGAGGAGATTACAGAGATATTGACAGGCAAAGTCATGGAGGGAAGAGAAACAGGGTGAGAATTGGGGAGGTTGCTTGACTGGGAGTTAACTTAGGTCAGTGAGAATAGGGGTGATCGGGGAACAGGACTGGGTGAGAGTTCGGACACAAGTAGCAGTCTCAGATGATGGGGTGCCCCTTTTAGGGCTGAGGAGGAATTTCTTCAAAGGATGGTAAATCTTTGGAATATTCTACCCCAGAGGGCTGGGGATACTTGGCTATCGAGTACATTCAAGACAGAGATCAATAGATTTCTGGATAGTAAAGACTTCAAGGGATATGGGGATAGTGCAGGAAAATGGCATTGAGGTAGAAGGTCAGCCACATCTAATTTAATGGTGGAGCAGGTTCAAAGCATTAAATGGCCTACTGCTGCTTCCCTTTTCTATATTCCTATGTTTCAACGTTGCCAGTGAAAGGGATGAAGCTAGTGGCCAGGGAACAGAGTTTTGAGCAGGGACCGATAACCATGTCTTCAGTCTTCCTGATATTGAATTAGAGGAAATTTCTGCTCCATCCAGTGCTGGATATCAGATAAGCAGTCTGGTAGCTTAGTAACAGTGGATGAGTCGAAAAAGGTGATGGGGTAGTAGGGCTAGGTGCTGTCAGTTAACTTGTGGAAAATGAACAATGTGCCTTTGACTTATGTTGCAGAGGGCAGCATTTGATGAGAAATAGGAGGGGATCAAGGATACATCTTTGACAGACATCAGAGGTAATGGTGGGACAGGAGGAGGAGGAGAAGCCATGGCAAGTGTATTCTCTGGCTGAGTAGATAGATAAGAATGGAAGGGGATCAGAGCAGTCCCACCAAGTTGGTTAACAAGAGAGATAAATTAGAGGATGGTACAGTCAACTGTGTTAAAACGCTGATATAGGGCAGGTTACGAGCAATAGAATATTGGATGAGCTGATATTGACAGAGCATGATGAATCAGAGGCTAGTCAGGAGGGCTCTGGAATAGATGAGTATAAGTGAAAAGCGTCTCAGCAGTAGATGGGCTAAGGCTTTGTGATGGAGAGAACATTGGTCAGAAGCTGAGGTCAAGGTTAAATACAACATTAAAGTTACAGTCTGGTTAATGACAGGCATACAGGTTGTGGTGGAGGCATAAAATTATGATTTCAGTCTTCCTGATAGTTAATAGGAGCAAATTTCAGTTCACCCTATACTGGATATGAAACAGGAAGGGCAAGAGGAGAAAGACAGTGGTGGCAGTTGTTGGATGGTTTCAACAGACATTTGCAAACTGACCCCACTCTTCAGACACTGCAGTCATAAGGAAGTAGATGAGAACGAGGAAGGAGTTAAGGACAGATCCTTGGCAGATTCCGGGGATATCTATGCAGGGGCTGGAAGGAAAGCCAATATTGGGCATGTGCTGTCGACAACATGGGACACTGTCAACACATTTCACCCAAAGGGCACTGTGTCAGTTTTAGAGGTGAAACTTATGCTGAATATTCTGCAGAAAATACTAACAAAAGTCCAAACATTAAATATCCCATGCTAGCCCAATCAAGAAGGGGAGTTGATTGTACTCGTTTCAAGATTGAATTAGGGCAACCTTGAGCAACACACAGAAAAGTGGAACTCCTTTCTCAACATTTTTTAAAATTGATTTTGTAACTGATTGATCAGCATCAGTACAGGGCAGATCATAGAATCCTTACAGTGCAGGAGGCTATTCAGCTTATCGATTCTGCACTGACCCTCTGAAAGAGCACCCTACTTAGACCCACTCCCCGCCTACCCCCGTAACCCAATAACCCCACCTGACTGGCACATTTTTGGTGGGAGGAAACCGGAGCACCCGGAGAAAATCCTCAAAGACACGGGTAAAAAGTCACCCAAGGCCGGAATTCAACCTGGGTCTCTGCCGCCTTGAGGCAACAGTGCTAAACATTGTGCCTCCCGGTCAATCATAAATTTCATGCCCTTGGCTTTATTTTTTAAATTGGCTTCAACTGACTGGTCCAGATTATTAATGATGTGTTTGTATACCCGTGGCTAACCTTTCTTGAGAAAGTGAATGCAATGTGACAAACATCACTGAATGGGTCTTGTCATAATATCCACTCATGTATATAATGAGATGCAGACAGGCAGTGATTGACCCACAGGATGACCAATGAACACACAGCACAGAACAACCAATCACCAGACAGGACACCACCACTATAAAGCCCACAGGGCATTAAGACTCCCGCTCTCTCGTGACCCAGATACTGAGACAGTCAGAGTGCACAAGTTAGTGGGCATTACTGCCATATGGTAGCTATTAAGTTGGTCGAGCCAAGAGGTCGAGTAAGAGGTCATCAGTAGGATTAGTAGAGTGTCAACCCATAGCTGAACATGTACAGCAGTTCATAGTTATATAAAAGTGTTGGATCATCTCCGGTGTCAGACGTTTGTTTCTAGCTTCCCTACATCCAGTTGCAGTCAACGTCGAACCAACCTGCCTAACACATCAGGTATAATTGAAAGATCTGCGTTCTTACATGGGGGCATGGCCAGTTCTGTGGGCAGGGGGTTCACTTTGGATCAAGGGACTTTTGAACCACCTTAAGAGGGCACGGATTCTCAAATGTTAAGTTGTAATCGCACAACTTGTTTAAATGTTTAAAATTTCACAATTATTTGCACTTTTTCATTTGATCCCACCAAAGTATGCTGTTATCTGGACAGAAATAATGCAGAAACTTCAAGACCATTTATTTAATGCTAATCTACAACCAGACTGCATCATGCCAAACAACCTAAAAAGCTTGGAAATGGATCTGGATAATCGTAACAGATTTATTGCTCAGCAGATTAATTGTATCTGACAAAGAACACTGAGGAAGGAATTATATATGGTCTTTTCCTGCCCTATTGTTAGCCTTTCTATGCTCATCACTAGTAAGGCCTACACATTGCCTATCTCTAGCTTCCCTCAAGAAGGTTGGAGTTTAAAGTCTTATTTGCTGCCGCCGTCCATATAGTGAAGTGTGACAACAATTCTATTAGGTAAAGCAGTGATGGGCAACCTAGGCTAGTGAGTGGGCTGCATGAATGACCCAACCTTCATCTCAATGGGACTCGAGATTAAAATCAGGCTTGTTCACTTGCCATGACCCCATGAATAATATTAAATACATTTAATACATGCCATATATGTCATTACGGGTTATAGAAAATGCTTAATCATTTATGTTAAAACTGTCAACTTCAAATAGTTCTAAATAAATATTTGCACTTCAGACACAGAGGGAGTGCACAACTTTCAGTCAATATTGTGTCCAATTAGCATGCATTTCACTTTACCTGCCCTTGCTTTACATGCGTATCACTTCATACAGGTAAGAAAAAAACAGACAGAAATCAGCAGAATGTGACAACCCTGCACATGGGCAATGGTCAACAATATGACTCATGGGCCGCACTCAGAACCAAGATAGGCCGCAGCCTGCACATCACTGAGACACTGAGTACAAGAATTTTGACCAAGTGACAATGAAGAAACAACGATATTTGTTGAAGTCGGGACAGTATGTGACATGATTTTGTTGCCCTGTAAGGAACATAGGAAGGGACTTAAGCAAGGAGTCAGGAGGGCTAAAAGAAGTCACGAAAAGTCATTGGCAAATAGGGTTCAGGAAAATCCCAAGGCTTTTTACACGTACATAAAAAGCAAGAGGGTAGCCAGTGAAAGGGTTGGCCCACTGAACGACAGGCAAGGGAATCTGTGTGTGAAGCCAGAGGAAATGGGTGAGGTACTAAATGAATACTTTGCATCAGCATTCGCCGAAGAGAAGGAATTGGTGGATGTTGAGTCTGGAGAAAGGTGTGTAGATAGCCTGGGTCACATTGAGATCCAAAAAGACAAGGTTGGGCGTCTTGAAAAATATTACAGTGGGTGAGTCCCCAGGGCCTGATGGGATCCACCCCAGAATACAGAAGGAGCCTGGAGAGGAAATTGCTGAGGCCTTGACAGAAATCTTTGGATCCTCACTGTCTTCAGGTGATGTCCCGGAGGACTGGAGAATAGCCAATGTTGTTCCTTTGTTTAAGTATGGTAGCAAGGATAATCCAGGTAACTACAGGCCGATGAGCCTTACGTCAGTGGTAGGGAAATTACTGGAGAGAATTCTCCGAGACAGGATCTACTCCCATTTGGAAGCAACTAGATGTATTAGAGAGAGGCAACATGGTTTTGTGAAGGGGAGGTCGTGTCTCACTACCTTGATAGAGTTTTTCGAAGAGGTCACAAAGATGATTGATGCAGTTAGGACAGTGAATGTTGTCTATATAGACTTCAGTAAGGCCTTTGACAAGGTCACTCAAGGCAGACTGGTACAAAAGGTGAAGTGACACAGGATCATGGGTGAGCGGGCAAGATGGATACAGAACTGGCTAGGTCATAGAAGGCAGAGAGTAGAAATGGAAGGGTGCTTTTCTGATTGGAGGGCTGTGACTAGTGATGTTCAGGAGGGATCAGTGCTGGACCTTTGCTGTTCGTAGTATATATAAATGATTGGGAGGAAAATGTAACTGGTCTGATTAGTAAGTTTGCATACGGCACAAAGGTTGGTGGAATTGCGGATAGCGATGAGGACTGTCAGAGGATACAGCAGGATTTAGATCATTTAGAGAATTGGGCGGACAGATGGTAGATGGTGTTTAATCCGGACAAACATGAGGTATTGCATTTTGGAACGTCCAATGCAGGTAGGGAATATAGAGTGAATGGTAGAACCCTCAAAAGTATTGACAGTCAGAGAGATCTAGGTGTACAGGTCCACAGGTCACTGAAAGGGGTAACACAGGTGGAGAAGGTAGTCAAGAAGGCATACGGCATGCTTGCTCTCATTGGCCGGGGCATTGAGTATAAGATTGGCAAGTTATGTTGCAGCTGTATAGAACCTTAGTTAGGCCACACTTGGAGTATAGTGTTCAATCTGGTCACCACACTACCAGAAGGATGTGGAGGCTTTAGAGAGGGCGCAGAAGAGATTTACCAGAATGTTGCCTGGTATGGAGGCATTAGCTATGAGGAGCGGTTGAATAAACTCGGTTTGTTCTCATTGGAACAACAGAGGTTCAGGGGAGACCTGATAGAGGTCTATAAAATTATGAGGGGCATAGACAGAGTGGATAGTCAGAGGCTTTTTCCGAGGGTAGAGAGGTCAATTACTAGGGGGTATAGGTTTCAGGTGCGAGGGGCAAGGTTTCGAGGAGGTGTACGGGGCAAGTTTTTTTTTACACAGAGAGTAATGGGTGCCTGGAACTCTCTGCCGGAGGAGGTGGTGGAAGCAGGGACGATAGTGACATTTAAGGGGCATCTTGACAAATACATGAATAGGATGGGAATAGAGGAACACGGACCCAGGGACTGGTTTAGCACACTGGGCTAAATTGCTGGCTTTTAAAGCAGACCAAGGCAGGCCAGCAGCACGGTTCAATTCCCGTACCAGCCTCCCCGAACAGGTGCCGGAATGTGGCGACTAGGGGCTTTTCACAGTAACTTCATTTGAATCCTACTTGTGACAATAAGCGATTTTCATTTCAAATCATTTCAGGAAGTGTAGAAGATTTTAATTTAGACGGGCAGACTGGTCGGCACAGGCTTGGAGGGCCGAAGGGCCTGTTCCTGTGCTGTACTTATCTTTGTTCTTTGACCCACTCTCATTGTCCTTCTAGGTGGTTGAGATCGCTGGTTTTGGAGGTGCTGTTGAGGAAGCATTGGCGAGCTGCGGTAGAGCATCCTGTATACAGTACACAATGTAGCTACAACTGTGCATTGTGGTGAAGGGAATGATCAGGCAGACTGTATTGTCATGGATGTTCAGCTTCGAGTGCGTTTTTTTTGCAGCTGCATCCATCATCACAAGTATTACAATACGTTCCTGAATTGACTTTTGTGGATAATGGAGTCAGGAGACAAGCCATTTGATGTATCTTTTTCATTTAATTTACAGATCTGCTCTCCTAGATATTTATGTGGCTGTTCTAGTTCAGTTTCTGGTCAATGAGCAACTTAGAATGTTGATGATTGGGGATTCTGTGATGGCAGCACCACTGAATGTCAAGAGGAAATAGCCAGACTCTTTCATTGCCTCACACTGGAGGGACAAGCCTGAATGTTAGACAGGTCGTGCAGCATGTGGCCATGGACTGTTTTATTATCAAAGGAATTGTGAATGGAGCTGAACACTGCAACTATCGTCAAACAGATGCATTTCTGACTTTACGATCGAAGGAAAATCATTGCTGAAGTAACTGGACGCTGTCTTGAAGAAATGCTGCAGCCATGTCTTGCACGTGTTGTCTACATTTTCAAATAATACCAACTTACACATCTGTGATCCCTTTAATGTGAACAAAATCCCAAGCACAAATCAGACAAAAAACAATGCCAAACCAAAGAACAAGCCAGTCAAAAGGATCATGAAAAGTAAACAGGCAGGTTTAAAGGAGAATCCCAAAGAAGCAGAGAACGGTGGAGAGGGTTCATGAAGGAATTCTTATCGCTCAGGTACTGATTAGCTAAAAATATAGCCAGCAAAGGTAGAGAAGGGTGTGGGGATGCATAAGGCCAGAATGGGGGGAATGTAGAGAGCAACAAAAGTTGCAGGGCAGGTGAATGTTGTAAAGATAGGAAGGGGAAAAGACACTGGAGGGGTTTGAAAACTAGGATACAAATATTAAATTTATGCGGCTGGTGGACCAGAAGCCAATGTAGGTCAATGAGCAGAGGAGTTATGGACTAACAAGAATTGGTGCAAGTTAGGATTGGCTCACAATTATAGTGGGTGGAATATGGGTGGTGGCCTAGAGAGCATTGGAAAGGCCATGTGTAGAAGTAACAAAAGCACAGATGAGCATTTCAACAGATGAAATGAGGTGGGGGCAGAGAGAACAGCTCTGGGTCAAATGGAGCACCAAGATTATGAACAGTTTGGTTGAACACGAGACAGTGCCTGGGGAAAAGGCAGAGTCAGTTCTGAGGACAGGCAGTCCTCAGTGGCAAGGCTGAAAGAAAATAGTTTTGGTCATCCTAATGTTTAGGCGCAAGTATTTGCTGCTCATCCAGGAACTGGTCAAACATATTGACAACATAGCAGTGGAGGGCTTGAGAGAGATGGTGGTATGGTAGAATCGAGTATCCTTAGCCTGCCATTATATATTAAATGACATCACTAAGGACGAACATATTGTTATGAAATAGGAGGGTGCCTGGGATGGACCTTTGAGGATTCCAGAGATCTGCTAAATTGCTTTGAGAGTCAAAAAACAGATTGGTGTTCAGTTCTGCCAGGGAACAGCTGTGTGCTCCGAAAACAAAACACCAACTCAAGAAGAGTAAATTTGTATAATGTTGACCATTTCCTTACTTAAACTTCACAGTTTACAGAATACATTATTATGATTTATACAAAAGAACATTCAAAGTGTTTTTACAATCAGCTTCACTACAAACTTCATTACATTGACTAAATGTTCAAATGTTGTCTCATGTTGGTTCATATTTCCTGCTGACAGGGCAGTGATTCTTCAACAAAATCTACAAAGTACAGGATCTTATTTGCCGCAATTAATAATGCTAACATTTCAGACATTTTGCGATAATAGTATTGAAAGCTGTATATATGCAAGGCTGCAAAAAAAATAGCATGGGTGATTTCCTGATTGCAAATATCACCCAAATGTAAAAGTTCAGGAGAAAGATGGTTAGCCTCTTTACGGTATATTCTATCCAGTGGTGGAAGAAGATTGCATTTAATTTATTTAGTTTATTTCATTTGTAATTGTTGTACCTATAGTCCAATGTAATAAAATCAAATCCATAAAAATAATTGAGGAAAGGTCTATACAAATAAAATTCAAGATCCAAGTTAAGAACATGCATTCAATAAAGCCTAGTTTACACATTTCAAAATGGTTTATTTATTAAGTTGATTCTCATGCAAGTAAGCCATTTTCTTGCAATGACATCAAAAGTTGTCCAAAAAGGCATTTCTTCTTTAAGAGACATTCAATACCAATGACTTTTGAACACAAGCCATTATTCCTATTAATATGAAGTTTCAGCACCTTAATGAAGCCCAGAGTACATGCAATTTTAGCACATTTTACAAGCTCAGCAAAGAAACAAAGCAAAATACTGTTGAGAAAGTTCAGATTAAAGCCAAGAAAAGCAATTCAACTTTCCACAGTTCCCTTTGGCTTCTGGCAATAGTTCTTTCCTGTAAAAGTTCGATTTGAAACCTGTCATATTAAGTAACAATTTATGGAAGTTCTCAAGAGTATCCATACTAGTGGGAACTTCCTTTTGGTGGTCTACTCTAAATTACAGTAGCATTTATTTATTTATTTATTGGGAGTGGTAGGTTATTACATTTGATAGGGTTAGGTTCTTACAAACTTTTTTTTAGTGTATCTGGTGTGACTATAGTTGTATCGTGATAGACACAGCCATTTTGCCAAGTCATTATGTGCTTCGATAAGGACATGTACATACAACAAAACAACCTGTTTTACAGCATAATCTTTTTTATAAAGCAAACTTATTTTTGGATGCAAACTCAATTAATTGTCAGATTTACTGCTGATGATCAACTTTTGTCACAATTACACTTACATTTTATGAGCCCTAACTGCAGGAATGTTTTTTTAATGCTTTTATGCACCCTTCTGGAAAAGGGATGTTTGGTCTGCAAATTGCTAGATGACTTGAGAGCGCTGGTGGTAAGGTAAAGTTGGGTATCCTTAGCCTGACGTCATATATTTGGATGACATCACCAAGGGCGAACATATTGCTATTAAATAGTCACTCAGTTGACTTGAGACAGAGGCCTGGAAATCTGCTGGTTTGCTGCAGAAGGTACCGCATCCGAGGACACAGGCTCCTGAAGACTCAGACACACATTGAGAAATATTTGGTGCACTAGATGTCGGCACAAAGTCACAAACATGGAAGAGTCCAGCTCCAACAATTTCAACGCTTTGGGTAAGGTGTGGAGACCATTTTGCCCAACATGGGCAGCTCCAAAATTATGGAGCATCCTTAGACAGTTATGATAGCTTATGGAAGTTCAGATGTCTTTGGTAGCAGGCCATTGTCTTGGCATGGAAGTAATCTTTGCTTTGGGGACCAATTTTGAAAAGACTTACAGGGTCTTGTGTCACTCTTGCATTCTGTTCTCCAGCAAACCCTGGGAGACATCAACCAATGAAAATGGCTTCAGCTCCATTGAAGAAGTACCACCAGTTCTCTCTCAGGATCACAGCTTGCTTGCACCACCACCAACCTCTCTGCCAATAGCCTTCCTCATGCCTAACTGGCCACAGCTGCTGAAGCTAATGCCAAGAAACTGCAAGGTCCCTCTCAACCCATTACTACTGTAGGTGATCCTCCACAGCTATCTGAACTGTTCATTAACCTGATAACTCTCATTTGGATTGTAGAAATGTTGTGAAGCACGCAATGCAGTGACAAAACAGGATACCATCTAAGAGGTATACTACACAGCTTCTCCAGAACAGTGCAGCAAGCAGAAGAGTTGTTTGAATATGCTTATTGTTTTTGTCATGATAGTTGTTGTGATAACATGGCTTGCTATTGATGTGCTCTTTAGCTGTCTACTGGTTTCTAAGTGATGGAAGTATCGCCGGAGGGAATTTCTGTTGTCACCCAATAGACAGCCTTCACACTGGCACCCTTCTTGAAATAAAGGTGGCAGAGAAAACTGGAACAGAATGAAAGAGTCATCACTGCTGCCACAGTAACAGTTACAGACCTTTAACATGCACTGCTTTGTGGTCACAAATTAGGTGTAAGTGGTACAGCAGAATCTTTTTCAACTGATGAAGATAAAAGACTGATGAGTTATTACAATCCGGTTAGGGAAGTAACATTTTTGTTTACAGTAGACAAGCCCAGGACACTCACTAGCGCTATAAAGCCACTAAGCAAACAAAATAAACTTTACTGAACAATGTCATAAAAGTAAAACAATCTACAATTTCCATGACATTCAGAATTCACAGGTGGGATTCTGTGATCATGAGGCTAAGTGTTGACGTCGTCGGAAATGCTGTCTTGTTTATCAATGGCGACAACACAGCCTCAGGACCAGCAATTCACGCCACTCCAGCTGCCGATCCCGACGTCAACTGGGCGCTGCGGGATCCATGCATGCGCAGTGGCACCGGCACCAACGCTCGCATGCGCAGTGGCACCGGCACTAACGCGCGCATGAGCAGTGGCTTTCTTCAACGCGCCGGCCCCAAAGCCACATGGCGCAGGACGAGAGGCCAGCGCGGAAGAAAGGAGGCTGCCAGCCAGAGAGGTCGGCCCGCCGATTGGCGGGCCCGCCAAATCGGAGGCCCCCACCGGGGTCTGCGGAGAATCACGTGCCGGCGTCGGGGCAGCATGGCGCAATTCGCGCCAGTCGTGGGGATTCTCCGGCCCGGCCCCGGGCTGAGAGAATCCTGCCCAACATGAGGGAAATATGAATTAACAGGCAAACTGAGGTAAATCACACCACACTACACATTAAAAACAGCAGGTGTGACCAAGATAAATCACAGTTTTCGCAACAATCCACCTAGATATCAGTGATCACTGATGTCTAATTAAAATGTCTAATTAAAACGATGTCTCCTTCACGAGGAATTTCAACTCTTCACGTAAAGATCTAGTTTTTGAATTCCCTTAAAAACCACTCTGACTTCCGGACTGCATCAATGACTGCACACTCCTGATGGTTCAATCTCCTCTACACGGGGCTTACAAATTTGCACTCCCCGCATCTAGCTGCTACATCCTTCCAACATTTTCACAGACCATGAGCTTCACTAAGCTGTTCGTGTCCCAGGGTTTCTTCAGTCTTTTGGCTATAAATAGCTCCTCGGGTTTCTCGGAGCCCTAACTGCCTCTAATAGGGAGCCAGAAACCTTCTGCCACCTTCTCAGGACTTATCCTGAGGACTAACTGCACCAAATGGCTCCTAGGACTTCTGGTGAGCTGCAACCCACACAAGGTCCAAACTGCAACTAACATCTGCATTAAACTCTTCTCCTGCTGCTGAGCACTCAGATACTGTGAAACCAGAGAACCTTCATAAGCTTTACCGATCTCCATGACAACAGTCTTTCAGCAATTCAGGTTCACAGTATTTTGAAATAATTTAGCTCTAATTCCCAAAACAAAAAATCTTTCTGGACATCTTGACCCGGTTCTCCATTTAAGGAAGCCATCTTCAGCTTAATGGCTCCATCTCTTCCACTCTGACTCTATTAAATAGGGGTAAGCTATTGAAATGTCATTTTCATTTGCATATTCTGGCAATCTCTAAAGCCCAGCATTTCAGTTACTTTGCCTGCACAACAATAATCTTCCCAAAACTAAACATTACTTATGAAATATTAGCATTAATTATAAACTATTTATTAGAAACATAGTATACAAGGCAATGTGCATGCAGCTAATGGCAATTTGTATTATGGGGGTGTCTGTCACGCTTGCATGAGCTAGTACACTTTCATCCTACTCCCAAAGGAATTGTTCCTAAAAGACATTTATGGACAAGGCTTCCTATTCAGTGTTCTCTTCCTCCTCACTCTCTGGAAACCTCTCGTGCAATGCTGTCTTCCTTGCTGCTCCGCAGTGCCCTCAATTCCAAGATGCAGGCCTATCAAACCACCCATACCTACAGCAATACTATTTATGTGACCAAGAGCAAAGTTAACTTTTCAGAGTGATAGAATATAACCACAAATACCTAGAAGTAATAGTCAGAAATGCTGAACTATCAGCTAACCTTTAAACATAAAAGCATGGAAAGATTTCCGGCATGGAGGAAGGCCATTCAGCCCACTGTGTCCAGGTCAACTAAAAAGGAGAGATCCAGGCTAATCCCACTTTCTAGCTCGTGGTTGGTAGCCCAATCGGTTACAGCACCTCAAGGAGATATCCAAATGTCTTTAAAATGTGATGACTGTTTCTTTCCGGTAGAGTGTTCCGGAACCCTCACTACATTCCTAGATCAAAACATTTACTCCTCAATTCCACTCTAATCCTCCTTTTGATTACTTTCAATATATGATCTCTGGTCATTCACCCCTCTGCTAACAGAACTTTAGAAAGTATGATGATATTCAATAGCTCTGCCAAGGAGAGTGTGTATGGCCTCCTACCCGCCACAAATACAAACACTACACAGCTGATTGTTTAATTAGCTAATTAGTTCGAGCACATCAATTTGGATATTTTTGTTCTTTGGAACGGATTTCATTTCGAATGTGTAGTCTTGTGCTCGATTAAGCCAATCATGGTAGAAGAAAGGCGGAAACAAATATTAGCATTAAATATATTCCTCTTCTTCCCCCCCAATCCATGAACTAATTTGATCCATTCACTTTTCTGCAGAAGATTCCCAGGCGATGCCCTTTCCAGGTGTTTTGCAAAAACTTCAATATCCCATGATTATGCATGATAGCAGCCCAAGAATACTTCATACTCTTCTGAAAGTTCTTCCAAATTATTCTATCAGAAAATTAACCATTTATTTTAAACACATTAAAATGAAAGATAAATTTCAAGTAGTTATGTTAAACAAGAGGCAGCACTGCTGTCTCACGGCTCCGAGGACTCGGGTTTGACCCTGGCCTCGGGTCATTGTGGAGTTTGCACATTCTCCCCGTGTCTGTGTGGGTCTCACCCCCACAAAACCCAAAGATGCGCAGGGTAGGTGCATTGGCCACACTAAATTGCCCCCAATTTGAAAAAAAAGAACTGGGTACTCTAAACAATAAAAATACGTTGAATATTCTCATTTTAAAATCACACCTTAATTTTTGGTCTAAAAAATTCAATAAAATGTACTTAGAACTAGTCAAAAATAGTATTTGTGACAGGCATTTAAATAATGAGTCACCTGCACAACTTCATCAAACTGCCATAACACTAAAGAAAAACTCTCAACAATAAATAGGATTTTGTACCCCACCCGATAATGTTCCTTTGGGATTCCAATGTTAAAAGATCTCAGGCCAAAAGCCTGAGATCACTTGTCCTTTCAGGATAAAGCTCTGCACTCCATCCTATCTTAAATCATTACATAAGTCTGACAAAGCAATTTCCCTTTCCGGTGTTTTCTTGCTTTGACTGCTCTGGCATACTCATCACCACACCTAACTACTCATATTCTATTGTAGAATATTGTCAAATATGTTACACCCATGGGGAAACAGATACTAATAATCTACAAAGCAATGTGAATATACACATAGCATTACATTTTCCACATAAATAGTAATTCAGTCTTGTTCATGTCTTCTCCGCACCTCCCTAAACAGACCATCACCCTTTCTTGTGAGAAAATCCAAAACATTTTTTTTAAAATTTAGAGTACCCAATTCATTTTTTCCAAATTAAGGGGCAATTTAGCGTGGCCAGTCCACCTAACCTGCACATCTTTGAGTTGTGGGGGTGAAACTCACGCAGCCATGGGGAGAATGTGCAAACTCCACACCGACAGTGACCCAGGGCCGGGATCGAACCCAGGTCCTCAGCGCCGTAGGCAGCAGTGGAAAATCCAAAACATTTCAGAGATTATTATTTAAAAATATGACAATTTGTATGTTGACAGGAGTTGATATCCAACTGACAAATATTCCTATTATGTATATTCAAAATATTGTGCCAAAATGTTTAAAAGTTAGAGAAAGCAACCATTGAGGAATCCATGCTGAAAACTAACACTGATTAAACACACAGCAATCCCAAAAAGGCAGAGTAAGGAAAACTTAAATATATTCAGTATGACCAACTAACATTTTTATATTGCAGTTTTTAATTGAGATGGTCCAATGACTTGTGCACATTTTTCAATACAATTTTTCCCCACTACCTCTCAAAATGGACACTTTGATAGACAATGATTTATTATTTCATCCTTTTTGATAGAACAATTTTTTAAATATTGAGTACATTTATTTCATTGTATCAAACACACTTACTGTCTTGCTTTATACTTAGCATTTGAAAATGAAACACAATATATTAAAAAGTAATGAAGGAACGTATTTCAGCACAGCATATAACATGGCTGCAGGATCCAAAACAGAAATTAAATCTGCAATACGGGAATAAGAGTGCAGGGAATTTTCAAAAACAGTAGAATGCAATTCAAAACAACTCCTTTAAAAATTCTAGATAGTTATGGGAAGTTGAATGATGCATTAGATTAGCGCATAGTTCATTCCACACTGACTGGATGGAAATTCTGACTCCCTCTGTGCCAGGGTTCTATGAAAAATGAACAGAGGAAGTCTGAACCCACCTCCTAGTCCACACTGCACCAAACAATTCAGTTAGAAGAGTCAAATATCACGAGGATAGTGGGTTCTGAAAATCCAAAACTGAGTCCACAATGGTAGAGCAAAGATTCCTCCTCATCTGGACAAATGTAAGCTGACACTAAGTTAGGAAGTGTATTTCTCCGCATGGACAATAAAAGATAAAGCCCTCACAAAAATACATTTATAATATTATTTACCCATCAGTTTTATTAAATTTGTTTTAAAATGTAAATTACTTCAATTCTTCTCTCCCAAAACTTGTTATATTTATATCAGAAATGGTATTTATAAATCGCATTTATAAACTGCTACTTCTACTTCTGAACCAACTCTACTTCTCAGCTTCCTAAATTGTTGCAAGGTTTACTTTTCAATTGCAAATAATACAATAAATAATAATATAATCAAAATGAGTGGTATTTATGATATAAAAGGGTAACTCAAATGTATCCAGGTGTACCAGCCCAGCATTCTACAACTCTCTGTGCCTCGTTCCATCTAATGAGTATACTTGGTCTCAACTTCCTGTCTGCAACATTAGAATGATTGATTAGAAAAAATTTACCTCCATTGTGGATGTGGTATTTGTTCAAGATTTAATTATTCTTACTTTATAAAACCTTCCCACTTTCAGTTACATGCTTATAGAATATATTTATTGGGGTGTCATGTGATGGAAATATGGGTGTGGTTGCATTTTTGGGAGCCCCAGCTCTGCTCATCTTTTAATCCATCATTTCATCCTGATGCACATTTCTTACTTACTTTTTCCTGAACTACATGACTTGCGTCATGTCCCAGGAAGTTCTTTTTTGTGAATAAGCAGCGCGATAAAATGCTAAAATCCTTGTTTTATTCATGGCAGTCGAAGTGAGGTGGGGTGGGTCCCAGCTGGGAGTGGTACAGTTGCAGCTCTTCTTGGCGGTGCAATGTGCATCGGATGGATGATGACCACCTTCAAAGATGCTGCCTCGACAGAAAACTTTGACTATGCAATACAGGTCATCAAAGCTCACTTCCAGGGATTACGGGGTACCTTTAAAAGAGTGGTGGAGGCACTCCACTGAGTTCTTGCACTCAAAAGAACACTGTCCATGGTCAGGGGCCGCCTTCGTGTCGCCTAAATCCTACTGCATGGTGTATCGGTTATCCTGGTGGGTTAGGATGGCGAAGGCAGATTTCGAGAATTGGCTGTTTTGCAAATAATCTAGATTTGGAGGCTGGTTGCATCAGATTCGATGGAGCACAATGTGTCCTGTCCGCAAGGCCAGGGTTCCGGAGGGCCTATATCAGTAGTTTATATCGTCCAATTCTCAATATTTGTTGTGAGAGGTTGGAGGTGGCCGAGTGGGTTGAGTCACCCCCCCTCGCTGAGACCTAGGCTGTGGACCTTTAAGGCTTTGGAGAGACATCATGGTAGAAGTAATGTCTCATGCTTCGATCAATGGAATCCTGGAGATGCTCGTTGATCCTGTCTTATCCTTTGCCTTCTCGTGAGACATGGAAGATGTCTTTATCCTGCAACCTATCCTGCAGTGCTTCGACAATTTGGATCGTGCCTCTCTTTTGATCACCTCGTTGACTTTTTTTTTTACTGTTGTATTTTTTCCTGTCGGGGAGTGGGAAATGTGAATGTTATCTGTCCCATTGATTATCTTCATTCTCTGACCCTGTATTAGTAAAATAATTTTGAGTCAATTATGGGAAGTATGATTTGTGCATAGTTTAACTCCTGCTAATTGTGTTGAATAATCCTTATGGTTGGGGGTGTCCCCTGTCTCGTTTATGTAGAGGTGGAGGACGAGGAACTGCCCCCCCCACAAACAACCCAACCCCAATTAGAGCTAATCCGGATCGGAATTTTCTTTTAGATTTGTACATACTTTGAATTAAGAATCCACATTTTCATCTGTTTTTTGCCCTCGGCAGAGTTTGTATCCAGGAGTTACTGTGCTCCTTCCGTCTCCTTTTTGAGGATGGGTTTTCCTTTCCTCTTGTTTCGACCTCTCTTCATATTCATTTCTTGGGCTTCGGGCAATTGAGGTGGGAGGTTGCTCTGGATATCCTTTCTGTGAAGGTGGTCTCTTTGAGCTAGGTTGGTTGCCCAACTCTGGGGTTTTCTTCTTCTTGTCTTCTCTTCATTCAGGTGAGTCTGGTGGTGATTTTCTTATCCTGATCTGGCTTGCTGATTGTGTGGTGGGTTTCTGTGCTTGTACCGGGGTGGAGCAGGTCGGCCCTCCCTCCCAGGGCACCTAATTATCGGGTGCCTTGATGATTCCTCTTCTTGTTTGGGAGTGTTTTGAATTGCATTCTACTGTTTTTTAAAATTCCCTGCACTCTTATTCCCGTATTGCAGATTTAATTTCTGTTTTGGATCCTGCAGCCATGTTATATGCTGTGCTGAAATACGTTCCTTCATTACTTTTTAATATATTGTGTTTCATTTTCAAATGCTAAGTATAAAGCAAGACAGTAAGTGTGTTTGATACAATGAAATAAATGTACTCAATATTTAAAAAATTGTTCTATCAAAAAGGATGAAATAATAAATCATTGTCTATCAAAGTGTCCATTTTGAGAGGTAGTGGGGAAAAATTGTATTGAAAAATGTGCACAAGTCATTGGGTCATCTCAATTAAAAACTGCAATATAAAAATGTTAGTTGGTCATACTGAATATATTTAAGTTTCCCTTACTCTGTGCCTTTTTGGGATTGCTGTGTGTTTAATCAGTGTTAGTTTTCAGCATGGATTCCTCAATGGTTGCTTTCTCTAACTTTTAAACATTTTGGCAGAATATTTTGAATATACACAATAAAAATATTTGTCAGTTGGATATCAACTCCTGTCAACATACAAATTGTCATATTTTTAAATAATAATCTCTGAAATGTTTTGGATTTTCCACTGCTGCCCACGGCGCTGAGGACCTGGGTTCGATCCCGGCCCTGGGTCACTGTCGGTGTGGAGTTTGCACATTCTCCCCATGGCTGCGTAAGTTTCACCCCCACAACTCAAAGATGTGCAGGAATGAGCAAGAACCCTCAGTACAGTCTAAAATAGTCAGATGTCGTCCTATTCATCCTTACAGTAGCCTCCGGAGCCTGATACAGCAACCTGACCCAGTCGATAAAGCCCTCCCCGAACCCAGACCGTCCCAACACCTCCCATAAATAGTCCCACTCAACCCGGTCAAAAGTCTTCTCGTCATCCATTGCCATGACTACCTCTACCTCCCTACTCTCCGGCAGCATCATGATCACATTTAGCAGCCTTCTTAGGTTGGCCACCAACTGCCTGCCCTTGACGAACCCGGTTTGGTCTTCCATAATAACGTCCGGCACACAGTCCTCAATCCTAGCAGCCAGAAGCTTGGCCAGTAATTATACGTCTACATTGAGCAGAGATCGGCCCATAGGACCCACATGCCTCCGGGCCTTTGTCCCGTTTCAGTATCAGGGATGGTGGCCTGTGACATTGTCGGGGGTAAAACCCCTTTGTCTCTTGCCTCATTAAAAACCGTAACCAGCACCGGCCCCACTATCTCAGAGAACGTTTTATAGAACTCCATCAAATACACATCCGGCCCCAGGGCTTTACCCGATTGTATGGCCCTCAAGCCCTCCAATATTTCTTCGGTCCTAATCGAGGCCCCTAGCCCGAATATCGACCCCCTACCCACTTTTGTGAAGGTCAGTCCGTCCAAAAAGCGCCTCATCCGCTCCGGCCCCGCGGGAGGTTCAGAGGTATAAAGCTTACTGTAGAAGTCCCTGAACACCTTGTTCAGCCCTGCCGTATTCCCCCCCCCCTCTCCTCCCCCCTCTCTCCTCCCCCTCTCTCCTCCTCCCCCCTCTCTGCTCCGCCCCCTCTTTCTCCTCCCCCCTCTCTCTCCTCCCCCCCTCTCCTCCCCCCTCTCTCCTCCCTCTCCCCCCTCTCTCCTCCCTCCCCCCCTCTCTCCTCCCTCCCCCCCTCTCTCCTCCCTCCCCCCCTCTCTCCTCCCTCCCCCCCTCTCTCCTCCCTCCCCCCCTCTCTCCTCCCTCCCCCCCTCTCTCCTCCCTCCCCCCCTCTCTCCTCCCTCCCCCCCTCTCTCCTCCCTCCCCCCCTCTCTCCTCCCTCCCCCCCCTCTCTCCTCCCTCCCCCCCTCTCTCCTCCCTCCCCCCCTCTCTCCTCCCTCCCCCCCTCTCTCCTCCCTCCCCCCCTCTCTCCTCCCTCCCCCCTCTCTCCTCCCTCCCCCCTCTCTCCTCCCTCCCCCCCTCTCTCCTCCCTCCCCCCCTCTCTCCTCCCTCCCCCCCTCTCTCCTCCCTCCCCCCTCTCTCCTCCCTCCCCCCTCTCTCCTCCCTCCCCCTCTCTCTCCTTCTCCTCCCCTCTCTCCTTCTCCTCCCCTCTCTCCTTCTCCTCCCCTCTCTCCTTCTCCTCCCCTCTCTCCTTCTCCTCCCCCCCCCCCCTCTCTCCTCTCCTCTCCTCCCTCCTCCCCGTCAACTAGCTTCCCTATTTCCCTGGCCGCCTCCCTCTTCCTCAGTTGCTGTGTCAGCATTCCACTGGCTTTCTCCCCATGCTCGTAGATCGCCCCCCGCCTTCCTAAGTTGATCCACCGCCTTACCTGTGGACAATACTCCAAACTCCACGCTCAGGTCCTGGTAGATGCGCAAGACATTATTGTTCCAATTGCAGCTCCGTGTGAGCGTGGCCCACTGTAGCACCCGCTCCTTGTCCAGGAACCTGTGAACCCGCTCGCGACTGCCTCGCTAGCGCCCTGTGCGCCCTGTCCACCTCCAACGAGCGAGCGAAGACATCATTCCCCAACAGCTTCTCCAACAGCAGCATCCACTCCCTCAGCCCCTTCCGCAAGACCAAAGATTCTTAAATCTGCCGATGGGACCTATTTTCCAGATCCTCCACCTCTCCAGAAGCCTTTTTTGTTGGTCTTTCAGCCTCCCCATCTCCACCTCCACCACCATTTGGTGATCCTCCTGCTCCTCCAGCGCCTTCTCCAGCTTGTGGATAATCCAATCCTGGCCTGGAAATCCAGCCTGTGCTCCAGACGCTCGATTGATTTCTGGATCGGGTCTAAACTGTCCCGTTTCAGCACCCTCTTGGATAACCTTCAACACATGCTCCGTTGTTGGCTGGGCTGTCTGCACCGGGGTCCGGACATCGGCCATATTGTCCTCAGCAGCAGCTTCCACACTGCCCTTGTTTGCCTGCTTCTTCAACAGTTTGCGATTCTTTCTGCTTCTTAATTCCATACACCTATATATCTGGAGTCAGTGCCCGAGTGCCTTTGCCTTCTGATCCAGCGCTCAAAAGCACAAAAAAGTCGGGGGAAAAGGTCCAAAATTCCAACCGGAGCGAGAGCTACCAAATGTGTGACTTACTGGCTCATAGCTGCCAGCGGAAGTCGTTTTGATGAATTATAGAACATAGAACAGTACAGCACAGAACAGGCCCTTCGGCCCTCGATGTTGTGCCGAGCAATGATCACCCTACTCAAACCCACGTATCCATCCTATACCCGTAACCCAACAACCCCCCCCCCCCCCAACCTTACTTTTTAGGATACTACGGGCAATTTAGCATGGCCAATCCACCTAACCCGCACATCTTTGGACTGTGGGAGGAAACCGGAGTACCACGCACACACGGGGAGGACGTGCAGACTCCACACAGACAGTGACCCAGCCGGGAATCGAACCTGGGACCCTGGAGCTGTGAAGCATTTATGCTAACCACCATGCTACCATGCTGCCCCTTATACCCATTATATAGTATGCTTCAAACTCCCCATGGATCTGGAGTTTCCATAGATTCTCTTTTGTTTTTGCAAGGGCAAGTATGACAAATCCGTTCCTTGCTCCTACATGGGTGCAGGTGGTTTGGAATCCGGAAAGAGAAAGCGGTGCTGAATCATTGATCCATTTAGCGCTGCTACAGTTGACAGTGCTGTATATTGGTGCACACCTGGGCATGGCATAGGGTGTTTATCCTGATCTCCCATGGTTATTGTGAGGCTGTGCGGTGTGAGGGGAATGGGCGCCATTTTGTAATGTTGTCAGGCTCTCATGATCTTATCCTGTTTCTCCCTTAATCTCTGGTGGGGTGGTGTGGGTATCTAGTTTTGTTTAATGATGGTATTAAGCCAATTATGATGTTGTTCTCCCATTCCATATGTGTGCATGTGAATTAAGCTGTTGTTCTTTCCCTTTGTTGCTTTGAGTTTTGTATTATTTTGTAACTTTGTGTTATTTTGTTAAAAAATGTAAAATCACAATAAACTTAATTTCAGAAAATATATATATGTATTTATCTTCTCTTTGCTTCTGATGATTTTCTGGAACAGAACTTCATGTGCCTTTCCACTTGAGTCTCTCTGAACGACCAGTATCTTAAGTTATTTCCATGGACCTGATGCACTGATAACCACAAAAAGTTTTATTCCCTTCTATTTTCTTCGCTCTTCTGCTGAAATTGCCTACTGATGCTTTAGTGCAGTCCATCTGGGTACTGTCCATCTTTCAGTACCTTGTTCAAGTGTCCACATGCAACATTAGGCAGTGACTGATGGCAAGGTATTCTATGGGCAGCATGGTAGCACAGTGGCTAGCAATGTTGCTTCACAGCAGCAGGGACCCGGATTCGATTCCCGGCTTCGATCACTGTCTGCACGTTCTCCCCGTGTCTATGTGGGTTACCTCCGGGCGCTCCAGTCTCCTCCCACAAGTCCCTAAAGACGTGCTTGTTTAAGTGCATATTCTGAATTCTCAGCGTACCCGAACAGGGACAGGAGTGTGGCGACTAGGTGATTTTCACAGTAACTTCATTGCAGTATTAATGTATGCCTACTTGTGACACTAAGAAAGATTATTCTAAAACAGAGCATTAAACATGCACTCATTCTCATACTGCTCTCAAAGCAACAAAGCAGCTCAAATATCCCCATGTCTCTGGTGAAAACTTCTGCTCCCTCTATATTCAAAAGTAAAACCACCCCAAATTCCATGTGCTTAGATGATTTATTTAATTATTTAAACTGCATAAAGCATGACTTTTGTTCAACCATGCGGTTTTTCTACCTAGCTGTCACATTACAATGCAAGCATCGTTGTCTGATAGGAACAGAGTGCAAACGACAACTGCAACACTTACATGCAACTCTTTATGGTGCATTAAAACTATTTTTAGCCACGTAGAATAACTTAAAGCAAAAGAAAATGGCAGCTGAAAACGGGACAAACAAAAGTTCTGATAAGAATCACATCTGGTGAGTTCCACCTTGTGAAAGAGCGGAGTTTTTAAAAAAAACTGATGTATATATCTCAATTAAACTCAAAGAATAGTCCCCAAAGTTTTTTAATTTTGACGAGAGGTCAGTTATTATATTTTACAAAGAGTCCTTTTACCTAAAACTTTGAGAACCACTCGATTAGAGATGACCCGATGGAGATATTTAAAAATTATTAATGGGTTGAATAAAGATAGAAATGGAGAGAATGTTTCCTCTTGGAGGATAATCCAAATCTAGGTATCCTTATACAAGATGGTTACTCATAAATCCATTAGGGAGAAAAGATTTCTTCAGAGAATGGCTAGAATGTGTCAATTACTATCACAGGGAGCAGTTGAGGCAAATAAAGCATATAATTTAAAAGGAAAACTGAGCTGTGTTCGAGAGAAAAGGAAATAGAAAGATATGCTGAAAGATTGCAATGAGGTTGCTGAAATGGGAGGAGACACATGGAATACAAACACTAGCAGAGGTGAGTTGGACAGAATGGCTTGTTTCTGTGCTGCATATTCTACGCAATTATTTCAAAATTGCTTGAGTAATTGGATCGGTTAGCTTTGTGGTACTTGCTTATTTGAGTGTGGTGGCTTGGAATAAAATTGAAGGACCGATTGTTTTATTTTTTGTTGGCAACTAAATACTCAACATTATTTTTTCCACATTGCATTTATTCATACTAAATTGATAAATGAAGAGGTTAAGTTACTATTGCAGCCAATCACAACCTTATATGGCAGGGAAATGCAATACTTTGGCTCAGATACGTTTGAGACAACACTTTTTAACTATAACAGTACATAGATTTTCTTGTTCGTAAAAATGGACACACAAATAAAGACTTTTAATTTATAGGTAAATATCAATATATACTCATGTTGAAAGTCTTAATTCAAGTGGAGAAACACAACAAGTGAACAAGTGAAAAGGACACTCAGTAGAGTGCTAACCCCACCACGCTCTGTTTACTCAATGTTATTACAATTACGCAGCTCTACCTTAAGGTTTTTCCCTGTCTGGTGATGTTCTGTAACGACAAAGCCAAAAAACGAAATTCTCTTATTAAGAACTTCCATGTCACAATCCACAATGAACTTGCTTTGAAAACCTAGGTGACATTTTGACAGCTTTGGCAAATTCTACCACAGCAGCTGAGTCAATCCACAACATTCTAAAACAATCTACAACATCCTGGATAAAACAACCTTCTTAAAAGAAGTAAATTCATCCTATCTCTCACTGTTACTAAATCTTTTACTAAAACACAGGATCCAGATCTATATCTTTCCCAAATAGTTCTTCTTGGTCCATACCCTGCGTACCATGTTTTGTTTAAATCTGTCCCTAGTTTGAGATATGCAGCCAAACAGACGAGGGATGAAGTCAATACCTCTGCCCATCTTCAATGGCAGAGATAATAAAAGACACAAGGCAAACACCCCATGAATTTAAGAGAAGTAATGAGAATAGGGATAATGATGTTCAGACTTGAATACAAAGTAAATTGTTTGATCAGGGGCCACTACTATAATTATTGTTTGAAATATACCAAATCAATTTTGAAGCATTTAAAACACTTTCAAATATAAAAAGCATTCAAAAGCATATATTGAGTATGCTAGATATTTCATTATTCCACGATGGACCGTGTTTACAGCAGTATATCTAATTGGGAAGAAAGCTACATGAAAGCATAATCCCTGATATGCTTCCTATACGTATGCTAAAAAAAATTATGCAAGAAACTAGGGCAATCCTAAGCAATTAAAATACAATACAGAAACCATGAGAAGAATAAAATATTATTTTGTTCAAAATACAACAGATTTCATAATTGCATACATATCATTTGCCCTGGACTTGACCTTTAATAATATTTTCTGCCCCCTGCTGTACAAAAATATCATGGGTGCCACTAGATTTTGAGGGCATGACGACCTATTCAGGGTTAGAAGAGGTATAATCAATAATGTAATGACTTGATTTAAGACAGAAGCTTCTATGGTAAATTCACTAGACATGCAAAGACTGAATGCGAAGGTAGAACAACTTAGATATTAATGACACAAAATGGCTGAACAAGCCACATTCCCTGTAAACTGTCTTATGAGACCCAAGCATGGGTATGTACAGGCAGTATCCGCTAAAACAACAAGCTATTCCCAGCCTGGGAAAACTGGGCTCTCATTCAGTCACGGCCTTACTGGGCCAGCTCCAAACTCAGCATCTCACCATGGCTCAACAGAACAAGTATGAGGTTTATCTCTTGAACAATCCAAAGCTCCAATTCCACCATTGCACCACTATTAATCCTGCAAATTTTCTCACCAATCCACCCCTTGAGCAAGAACACCCTGGACACGATTGCATGTCACTTATAAAGGATGATTCATCTGTCAGGGAGGACCTGTCGGATGCCCAGACAGATACCTGTCTTAACGACCCAGACCTGACTATGTTCACAGGTGGAAGTGCTTCCATCGGTGGAAGGGGGGAGCGGTTATCAGGATATGCAATAGTAAATCAGGACGGGAAAACCTTGGAGGCATCAGCCTTTGAAACCCCGTTCTCAGCCCAACAAGCCGAGTTATTTGCCCTAATTCACGCCTGCGTCCTCGGAAGGGATTTAAGGGTGACTATTTATACAGACTCTAGATATGCCTTTGGAGTCACGCATGACTTTGGCTAATTATGGAAAAATAGAGAAATTTTGACATCCGCCGGCAAACAAATTTCACACAAGGCATTAGTTTCTCACTTGCTACAGGCCCTGACGTTGCCCAAACAAATCGCGGTTATAAAATGCACTGCCCATACATCGGGTAAAACCCCCCAACAGATATAGGAAATAAACAGGCAGACCACCAAGCCAAAGAAGCCTCCCAATGGAAGGAGATGGTGATGCCAAGAATGATGAGTCAGACTAAAAGCTCACCAAGCCAGTCTCCCTCGGAAAAGCCAATGCCAACTATTACCTATGTTGTTAAGTTGCAGGACGCTCCTAAATGTATGAAAGAGTTGTGGGAAGAATTGGGGTGTCATTATGATCACGTAACTAAGTTGTGGGTCACCCCGGTAGGACAAACTTGTATGACTGACGCCTTGGCAGCCTGGGTCACTGAATGTGTTCACTTTGCAACTCATTGTGGTGCACGAGCTACGGTTGATAGATTACTGAAGACTTGGTGGCATCCAAGACTGCAGGAAATAGCACAAAACATTAGCAGTCGTTATGTTAGCAATATAACCCTGGGATGTTAGCAATATAACCCTGGAAAAACAATACCCTGTGAAATGGGTAAAACCCCGTTACCGGAAGGTCCCTTTGAGACACTCCAGATGGATTACATTGAGTTGGAAAGATGCCAATGTTATAAACATGTATTTGTTATTGTTGATGTATTTAGTAAGTGGATAGAAGCTTACACCACTGTAGATAACAAAGCTTCCACGGTAGTAAAAGTTTTGATGCGAGAAATTGTTCCTAGATTTGGGATTCCACATTGATTAAGCTCTGATAATGGACCTCATTTTGTGGGACAGATCAATAAGGAATTTTGTACTCAGCTGGGAATAAAACAACAATTACATTGCGCGTACCGACCCCAGGCAGCGAGAATGGTAGAAAGAGCTAATCAGACATTAAAAATGAAACTGGCAAAACTACAGGCAGAGACTAGAGCCACTTGGCTCAAATTATTGCCTATTGCCCTCTTCCAGATACGCGCAACCCCCGCCGGAAAGACACGACTGAGTCCCGCCGAAATTCTATATGGCAGACCCTTTTGAACTCCCTGGGATCAAGAAAACCCCCAGGACGTCCAATTTTACCACATGACTACTGAAATGGCCAACTATGTGATAACTTGAACTAAGGTATTGAAAGGCCTCCATTCACGGGTGCGAGCTGCTTATGAGGAAATACCTCCCTTGTCCAGTTCTGTCACAATTAATCCGGGAGAGTATGTCCTGATTCGTAATTGGATTAGGAAAGGACTGGGGAAAACTGCTTGGATCCACATCCATCATTGTAAGGCCTTGAAGTGAAATGAAAAGTAACCTTTTTTGTTTCCAAGCCCTAGGTTACAGTTCTACCCAGCCTGTAGGATGCTGTACCTAATTATCACCGTAGTCCTGCTGGGACTCTTGGAGACAAATGGGGAGGACAAGCAAAGAACCTGTGGAGGCAGCGGAAAACGAGTCCATCACCTGTGTCGGGACGACACTTTACGCTGCATCAACAACGACCCTGAGGAAGGAGGATCCTGGAATGTGACCCCGGTGGACGGATGTTCGACCTACGTGTGACGACCGCACCAAACCCTGCTCCTTGATGGAAGAACTGAAGGATGATTGCCCTGCCATCGGATTGGATGTAGATGGGACTATAGTTGCAAAAACAGGCATTGTACCGCCAGGACAAAAGCATAAGGGAGAGATGTGTTAGTGAAGAACAACCCTTCAAAGGACAAGGCATAACATTAACGAAAGGCAGAAAAGGGAATTACATACAAACACGTATCTGGGCAGATCATAGGGGTCTTACCTGGTGCATGGAATAATGATCCTGGGAGTGGTAATACTTATAATAATCATGCTTAGCTTCCTAATGAAATGCTTGTGTAAAAGTGTCAGTGAAGCAGTAATTCCCCAACAGTTAATACAACAACGTGAGTGAGCCTAATGGATGAGAAAGAAGATGCAGAGGGAAGGAGGAAAATGATAGAAGTGCAGGTAGAATGGGAAAGACTGAGACAAATGGCTATGGATTAGAAGTTATGAAATGATAAAAGGGGGGAATGAGAGTTTGGCTCCAGTTAGAATCAGAGCTTAATGGGAAATGGAATGAGAGTTTGGTCAAGTTAAAAATAAGAGCTTGATGGGAAATGAAATGTCAAGTTTGTGAAAAATGTGTACGTGCATTTTAAAATGAATCGCTTCTGTGAGAAGGCGTTATCACGGCCTTGGCTGTCTGGAAAGCCTGTGAACTATCCGTGGGAGTCTAACTGTTTGTGAGAATTTCACTCCTCAGGACATTCGATAAAGAATAGCTATACTATGAAACTTGTGAGCTAACTGTATTACTAATGATGGGAAGAAATGATTACATGAAGGCGGGGTTTAATGAGCTAATTGTATGACTATTGATTGAAAGGCTTGAGGGGTTTTGTAATAATATATAGTCAACTGTAACTAAGAAAAAATTGCTTTTCACTTGCTGTAACTCTGAGTTACACTTGTGCTGCAGCCCCGCGGTAAATAAAAGGCTTTTTAAAGTTATTTGGTGGCTGACTGCTGATTACCTCCGGACTTCAAATTTTAGTATTATCAGACCTTTAATAATATTTTCTGCCCGCTGCTGTACAAAAATATAATCTATATTCTGAAATGGTATTTAATTCGGAGGTCACAATTTTGTGCCATTCTGTAACTTTGAAATTAATTTAGCACTGTAAGACTGAGAAACTAGCCAAAACTAGCAAATAGCATAAAAAGGTTTCAGGCGACTGACATTAATCCATCTATTGTTAATGGCCAACTACACAATTTGACAGTTCATAAAATTAATTTTCATAGAAACACTAGTTCTGAGACATTTCATGACAATCATCGATTTTATAAAAAATAAACCACATTTTTTGCTAATCCACATAATGTATCATTTATGAATACAATTTTTTTAAATTCAGGTATTACAAGGCAGTCTGGTAACAGTTTAAATCTTAATGTTGACCAATATTCTGTAGTGTGCACTTCACTGGGTATATTTCAAATAATTCAACTAATTTTGAAAGTAATTTTCAGGAGACTGTTACCAAATTTTGATTTTCAAAACAAGTAACGATTCAGGGCTGAGTGGTAGAAAATTTCTGAAGTTGCATTTTTTTTTTAATAGAGCAAGCACAGAACTGATTTGTAAGAACAAAATAAGTAAAAAATACTGCTTGAAATACAAAAATACACTCTATTGGGAAGCAGGAACGATACTCTGATAAGCTTATGATCTTAGTTATGTGTTTGGGGTGAGGTGACCAGCAAAAATCAGACAACTTCTCTTGTCCTTTGGGTTCTACCATGAACTTCCAGCTTACTTCTACTACTATCACTATAACCAGTTTATTATTACTACTGCAACAACAAATACTGCATCAAGCATTTATATTTAACTTGGTAAAACATGGCAAGGTGCTTCAGAGAAAAATTATCAGGCAAATTCTAATACCTAGTAACATAAGGAGGTATTAGGGTAGATGACCAAAAGCTGTGTCAAAAAGACAGGTTTTAAGGAGCATCTTAAAAGGAAAGCAAAGTAGAGACGTTTAGGGAGGGAATTCCAGAACCTCAAGCCTTAATATCTGAAGGCACAGCCATCTAAGTTGGAGTAATAAAAAGTGAAGTGCACAAGGCAGAAATGGAGGGATTTTAGAGGGATGAGTCTGGAAGAGATTACAGAGAGAAATGGAGGTGAGGCCATAGAGCGATTTGAAAATCAGTCTGTTGCTCAAACTAAATCCAATGTAGGTCAGCAAGCACAGGGTGAAAGATAAATGAGATTGGTGCAAGTTACAATGGTGGCAGAGCTTTAGATACAGTTAAATCGAAGGTGTACATTGGACGCTTAGGAATGCATTGCAACAGTCAAGTCCAGAGGTAACAAAGGCCTGGTTGAGGGTTTCAGCAGTAGATGAGCTGAGGCAGAGACTAAACTGGACAATGTTATGGCTGTGGAAGTAGGTGCTGCTGTGCTGTGGACGTGTGGTTGGAAACTCACTTCAGGGTCAAATCCAACACCATGGTTGAGATCAGTCTGGTTAAGCCTCAAAAGTTACCAAGGAGAGTCACATTAGCACAGTTCCAAGAACAAAGGATCACATGTTCATTGTGTTAAGAAGCCCATACTTATCTTCGAAGTCAGGAACTCAAGTCCCGACGAACGTTGGACTTCACATTCATGTGCAGGTGGGAGAAGTCTGCACGTGCAAAGTTAATTTTGTTTGTTCAAGACTCATGGAGTCGTGTGGCTCTTTTCGCTTAGTAAATGTCATTGATCTCAAACAAAACCCTCACCGGATCTCACCAACAACTTGGGGTCTGGAAATGGATTATAACAATTGGTTTCGATCTTCCAGAGCTTCCTGGGTTCTGAAATTACCCCCCTGGATTGGAAAGTTAGCAAATTTATTATTCAAGAAAGGAGGGAGAGAGAAACGAGGGAACATATAGGCCAGTTGGTCTGATAACAGTAGAAAAAATGCTAGAATCTATTATGGGGAACTTGATAACAGGGCATTTAGAAAATCATGACTGGGCAGTCAGATTTATGAAAGATAAATTGTGCTTGACAAATCTGTTAGAACTTTGAGGCTGTAACTAGCATAGTTAACAAGGATTTTGTCTTAGTCAAGGTGTGAAAGATAAAAACATATATACATTGATCAGTTTGTCTATTTTATAAAGTCAATTTTTCTGTGCTGTTCAAAATAGAATATAACTGCAGCAGTTTCAAGGTAACAATGGACACTGTAACAAAAAGAAGATTTTAGGAATATTGGCTTCTAAATATTGGGGAAATTTAAGGCTTACAAGTCTGGGTTTAGTGTGTTTGACTGCAGCAGTCAAGGATTTTGTTTTGCAGAGCCTGGGAGCCAGGAGGTGAAATTGACCAGAGGAATGTGGTTTTTAGTCTTGGCTAATATGCTATGGTTTGATGAGGGTAAGTCCCTGGGGAATTAACATGCTTTCAGCCTGGAGAGTTATGCTGCCTTGGTCACCAAAACAAAAGGAATCCTGAATCCAATTAAATAGCTAAATTTTAGCCTTGGGAATATACTACCTGGCAGTCATTATCTGGTGGCAGGATTCTCTGATCCCGCCACCAACATACCCCCGCCTGAGGGTTTCCTGGTGGCATGGGGTGATGTCAACGGAAATTCGCAGTGACAGTGGCAGGTGCAGAGAATCCCGCTGCAAGCGATCATTGTGCCACCTTCCGCTACTGAGAAACAAGTGGTTGAGAGACCGGAGAATCCCACTCCGTGACCAATACTGAGGAGGTATGCACATGACCTCCACCCAATCTGCACTGTGATCTCGTCTGTTGGAACAAAACTCCAGCAGTTCCTGTTGTGCAACTTCCTAAGTGAACAAAACTCCAGGCTGCCTATTATCAAGTTGAGGACAGTAGAAAGAGGTCAGCCACTCATCAAACGTACAAACTGCTGGAACGTCGGAACTTGTGCCTCCAATCTAACTCATTCTAATTGCCTTCTCCTGCCATGCAAGTCTCACTCCAGAAAGCATTCTGCACTCAGCCAACCTCCCCTCAGAAGGAACATTCCAGTTGACTTCTGATTCCAGACTCTGGACAAATACTTGTATTTTTATTGTAGTCATGCCCTAAATGCACTTCTTTTCCATAGCCCCCATTTATTGCGAGTGTACAAAGGGGTAGACATTTCAAAATCCCTCTTGCAACCCTTTTATATTCATCTTACCTCGAGACCGCTATGCCAGTCATTAAAGAGAATTGGAACATTTCTAAATGTAAAGGTTGGGAAAACATGCCACTGTTCCTGTTTGCAGACAGCTAGAGTGGGGAATTCAAAGACGTTTAAATTGACCCTCTGTGATAATTTGCAAAAAGCATTTGTTGATGTGCCAAATACGAGGTTATAAAATTAGGACTCATGAGATCGGGAGAAATATATGAACATGCATTGAGGATTGGTTAATGGACAGAAAACAGATCACTTCCAGATTGGCAGGTTGCAATGACTAGGATAACCACTGCAAGAATCAGTGCTGGGGCTTCAGCTATTTACAATCTATTTATCTGATTTAGGTGAAAGGGTCAAGTTTAATGTACCAAACTTTGCTGGTGATACTAATTAGGAGGGAAACTAAACTGTGAGAAGGAGGTAAAGAGGTTGCAAGAGATCAGGGCTGGGGTCTAAATATCCAAGGATATGTGTTGTATCGAAAGGACAGGCAAATGGGAAGAGGGTTGCATTGTTAGTAAGAAATTAACTTTAATCAATAGCAAGAAGTGATATAGCGGCATAGAATCTGTGTGGGTAGAGTTGAGGAATCGCAAAGGAAAAATGCCCTGATGGGAGTTATGTACAGGTCTCCTAGCAGTAACCATGATGTGGGGCAGAAAATAAATCAGGAGATAGAAAAGGCATGTGAAAAAGGCAATATTAATCATAGGGGACTTCAATAAGCAGCTGGACTGGGAAAATCAGGTTGGTAATGGATCCCAAGAAAAATAATTTGTGGAATGTATACGAGATGTTTTTCTTAGGTTTCTTGTGGTAGAGTCCACTAGGGAACTAACAATTCTGGGTTTGGTGATGTGTGATGAGGCAGATATGATTAGGGAACCGAAGGTGAAGGAACCCTTAAGAGGCAGTGACCACAATATGATAGAATTCACCGTGCAGTTTGAGGGGGATAAGCTGGAATCAGATGTAACAATTTTACAATTGAATAAAGGTAACTACAAAGACATGAGGGAGGAACTGGCCAGAATTTACTGGAAAAGGAGCCCAGCAGAGAACACAGTTGAACAGCAATGGCAGGACTTTTTGGGGGTTATTCTGGAGGCACAACAGAAATTCATCCCGAGGAGGAGGAAACATGCTAAGGGGAAGGCAAGGCAACCATGGATGACGAGGGACGTCGACAACAGCCTAAAACTAAAGGAAAACACATACAATGTGGCGAGAATTAGTGGGAAGCCAGAGGATTGGGAAGTCTTTAAAAGCAAGCAGAGGATAATAGCATAAGAAGGGGGGGGGGGAAGAGAGAGAAGAAGAAGATGAAAGACGAGTGTAAGCTAGCTAATAATATAAAAGAGCTTTTTTTGAAATCTAAAAGGTAAGTGAGAGGCAAGAATGGACATTGGACCACTGGAAAATGAGGCAAGAGAAGTAGTAATAGGGAACAAAGAAATGGCAGAGGAACTGGTACTTCATAAATTCATAAGATATCGGAGCAGGATTAGGCCATTTGGCTCATTGAGTCTACTCCACCATTCGATCATGGCTGATCATAATAATAATCATCTTTATTAGTGTCGCAAGTAGGCATACACTGCAATGAAGTTATGTGATCACATCCTGGCTTTAACTCCACCGTCTTTTCCGTTCTCCATTACCCTTCAACCCTCCTTTGCATCAGTCGTCACAGTGGAAGACCAGAACTTCAAGAGAGTCAGGGGGCAGAGGTGAGTGAAGTGGCCATCAAGGAGAAAACTGAAAGGTCTGAAGGTGGATAAATCACCCAGACCACATGGACTACACCCCAGGTTTCTGAAGGAGATAGCCGAGGAGCTTGTGGAGACATTGGAGGTGATCTTTCAGGAACCACTGGAGGAAAGGAGCATCCCAGAGGAATGGAAAATGCTAACGTAACACTCCTGTTTAAGAAGGGAGGGAGGCAGAAGACAGGAAATTATAGGCCGTTTAGCCTGACTTCGGTTGTTGGTAGGATTTTAGAGTCTATTGTTAAGGTAGAGATTGTGGATTACTTAGAAGTGCATGTAAAATTGGACTGAATCAGCACGGATTCATCAAGGAGAGGTTATGCCAGACAAATAAATCGGTTAGAATTCTTTGAGGTAACAAGGAAGTTCGACAAAGGAGAACCAGTGGGCGTCATCGATTTGGACTACCAGAAGGCCTATGACAAGGTGCCGTACAGGAGATTGCTTAATGAGATAACAGCACATGGTGTTAAGAGATAGGCACTGGCAAGGATGGAGGATTGGCTGACTGACAGAGTGTGAGGATAAAGGGGTCCTTTGCAGGATGACAGCCAGTGACTGGTGGTGCTGCGCAGGAGTCAGTGTTGGGACCACAGTTTCCATGATATACATTGACGATCTGGAAGAAGAAACTGAGGACATTATTGCTAAATTTACAGATGATACAAAATTATGGACAGGTTGTGTTGAGGAAGCTGAGAGGCTCCAGAAGGGCAGAAGGACAGCATGGAGCACAAAATGCAGCACAGTAGCACAGTAGTTAGCACAGTTCCTTCACAGCTCCAGGGTCCCAGGTTCGTTTCCCGGCTTGGATCACTGTCTGTAAGGAGTCTGTACGTTCTCCCAGTGTCTGCGTGGGTTTCCTCCGGGTGCTCCGGTTTCCTCCCACAGACCAAAGATGTGCAGGTTAGGTGGATTGGCCATGATAAATTGTCCTTAGAGTCCAAAAAAGGTTAGGTGGGGTTACTGGGGTACGGGGATAGGGTGGAGCTGTGGGCTTGAGTAGGGTCCTCTTTCCAAGGGCCAGTGCAGACTCGATGTGCCGAATGATCTCCTTCGCCGCTGTAAATTCTATGATTCTATGAAGGGCCTGGACAGCTAGCAGACTGAGCAAAGAAGTGGCAGATGGAATAAAATGTAGATAAGTACGTTTGTGCACTTTAGTTGGAAAAATAGAGGCATAGACTATTTTCTAAACAGTTCAGTTGGCAGTTAGGAAAACAAATACAATGTTAGCATTCATGTCAAGAGAACTAGAATACAAGAGCAGGAATGTACAGTGGAAGCTATATAAGGCTCTGGTCAGACCCATTTGGAATATTGTGAGCAGTTTTGGACCCCAAAGGAGAGGGTCCAAAGGAGGTTCACAAGAATAATCCCCGGAATGAAGGACTTATCATATGAGGAACGGTTGAAGACTTTGGGTCTGTACTCGAGTCTAGAAGGAGAGGAGATCTCATTGAAACTTACAGATAGAATGAACGTGGAGAGGATGTTTCAACTAGTAGGAGAAACTAGAACCCAAGGGCACAGCCTCAGACTGCAGGGACGATCCTTTAAAACAGATGAGGAGGATTTTCTTCAGCCAGAGGGTGTGGAATCTGTGGAACCCTTTGCCGCAGAAGGCTGTGGGGTCAAATCATTGAATGTCTTTAAGAGAGAGATAGATAGGTTCTTAATTAATAAGAGGATCAAGGTTTATGGGGAGAAGGCAGGAGAATGGGGATGAGAAACGTATCAGCCATGATTGAATGGCGGAACAGACTCGATGGACTGAACAGCCTACGTCTGCTCTATGTCTTACGGTGTTAAAAGGAATGTTTACGGTGAAATATGTAGGCAAGAGTAGGCATGACAAATGGAATATAGCATGGAGAAATACAAAGTTATCTACTTTTGTAGGAAAAATATGAAAGCAGTATATTTTTACATGGTGAGACACAGAAATGCTGGTACTTCGAAGGAATTAATTGCCCTTGAACAAAACTCTCAGAAAGAGAGCATACATGTCCAGTAAGCAGTTAACAAGGCAACTAGTATATTAGCCTTCGTTATCGGGAGTGCAAGGATAAGCAGTCTTAGTGCAATTATGCTGGGCTCGAGTGAAACCACACCTGGAGTATTATGTACAGTTTTGGTCACTTTCCCTGAGGAAGCATATAATTGATTTAGAGGGGGTGCAGCAACAATTAATTAGATTGATTCCTGGGCTGAGGGAATTGCATAAGGAGGAGAGCTTAAGTTAATTTGGCATTTGTTCTGTAAATTTAGAAGAAAGAGAGGTGATCGCTTATTGCAGCATTAGGCATTTAATGTTAGGAGGATATTCCCTGTAGTTTAAGAGAACTCAGCGCCAGTCTTAAAACAATGGGGTCAACCACTTGGGACTGGAATGAGAACAAATTTCTTCACCCAAAGAATTGAAATTCCCAACCCGAGAGCTGTGGATGTGCAGTCATTGAGTACATTCAAGGTGGAGGTGTCAAAATTATTGGAAACAAAGAATCAAGGAATATGGGGACAGTGAAGGGAGATTGAATTGAAGTAGTCAATCAGCCATCATTTTAGTGAGTGGCAGAGCAGGTTCAAAGGGCAAAACTTCTGCTACTATCAATAAAATCCAGTTAAAATCTCAAGTAAAACACAACTGAAAGGTGAACTTAGTGCAGGCATACATTTAACAATCCTTTTAGTGATAGTAATAGGAAAATTATAACAAATCCAATACCATCTTATAGGTCAAATTCCTGCTTTCCATGAAAATCAATAAAAGACATCAAATTTCCAACCACAGATTAATGAAGATGACAGAGATGCACAATAGCCTGAAAGTAATAGCACCTGACTGCGTAGAATATATTAACCATGAGCTTAAAAACTTTAACAGTTATCAGTTAAGTAAACAGTTATTTATGGAACTTAATGCCCACCCGGGAGGCAGGTTTGGGGGGGGGAGGGGGGGGGGGGGGGGACACCACATTTATTCGGGCAGGACAGTGCAAGTTGGTGGCCAATATCCGACCTCTGCCCCCAATTATGTCTTGGGTGGGATCATGCCACCACTGATACTGAACCGGCAGCGGGTGGTGGACTTGCTACACGGGGCACCCAAGAAACAAAACCCTGTCAGGTTCGCTTGTGGACACCTGGGAGGGTGGGTTCCTCATTGTCAAACATTTCACTCCTGATAAGAGGGATCTGGCATTGGGAAGAGAGGGAGCTACTAAAATCGCCTGCTGCTGATCACCTTCCACATCAATCTCCCTGCGACACCTGCTCACGACCCCCATCCATCTATCATCTATGCCCTGGGGTTCTTTGCTGTTCCTGGGCCACTGGTGGGTGAATTCCCACTTAGGTTGCCACTTCTCCCACTGCAGTTGGCAGTGCTCCCACTGCTGCTGCCTGCAATGGACAGCTGCTGTCCTCTCACTGGCCAGAAACTTTCAGGTGGGTGGAATGGTTTTCATACCCCGAGTGAAGGCCCAACATCAGTGATGCAGGTCTCATTGGCTCTCCAGCCAGCAGGTGAGACCCTGGTCGCATGTATTAAATTCAGTCCTGTATGATGTCTAATTCCTAGTCAGAATTTCTATATTCAGATTTTTCTTCTGGTGGGTATGGGGGAGAAGGAAGAAAAATACTGTTTTCTCATTTCAAATCTGAAACGTTACCTTCCATTTCTCCTTGGGCAGGAGTTTTACCACCACCACATCACCATTCAAAGCTCTATTCCGAGAAATGATACCATCGATAAAAATATCTCTGCTTCCATCCTGAAAGAAAAAATATTTAACAGAATTAACGACAAACGCATCCCGTATTGCCTAGATGATGTCAAAGAATATTAAATTAGCTGCCTTGAACATGACGTTCACTGTACTTTCACAGACTTCAACCCCTGCCTAGATATAGGATGCACAGAAATGTTATCAAATTATGAGAGAAATGATCTATGGCTACAACCACTAAGACGTTTGTGCACTGTGCAGCTAGTTCTTTCGTCTGTGTACACAATCTTATTTGAATTGTCTTGTTGGAGGACTTTTTAAAAAATCATGAAACAGCATCATGCTGTAAAACACAACAGGTATACCGAATCATGTCAAACAAAGAAAAACACCATCTATGAGAAGCATTTCACCGTTCTTTCTCATTTCCTCAGTCATTACACCAAAGTAGGAAATATGCTATATCCGCAAAACTTCAAACAGGTCTGGAGAATAATACAACTGAATCACTCATCAATCCCTTGATACCATAAAAAAGCATGAAACTTCTTTCAAGTAGCTTCTTTACAGCTGGCCTCTAGAGAAATGCCATACAAGTTGGTCCAAGAAGAATGAACTTTATCCTTCTGTAATATTCCTAAACTACCAAGGAGTAACACAAGTGAGAAAAACATAATTACTATATTCACTAGGATACTCATATGTAAATTCAAAATTTTCTGACTGAGGATGATGGGTTTCACCACTTGAAAGGCCAGTTTCCTTATAATTCACGAACTAAAGGGGCCAACTAGAATATTTGTACTGTGCACAATGGGAAAAATTAATTTCATACCTGCACAGAACTATTCAATGCATCTTTTAAAAATTAATTTATGGGATGTGGGCATCGCTGACTAGTCCACATGCATTGTCCACCCTTAGTTGCCCTCACGAACATGGTGGTGAGCTGCATTCTTGGAACAGCTGCAGTCCCTGAGATGTAGGTATATCCACAGCGCTGTTAGGGAGGGAGTTCCAGGATTTTGACCCATTATAACTATTTGATGTAGGTGATACAAGCTGGTCCACTTTACTTTTTAAGTGTGAAAGAGGATATTAGAACTAGTCATTTTTACATTTAACTAAAAAGTGGTGGTGAAAGGAAAGGAAGCCAAAATGGCAACTCCGTAAGCTTGATCCATTTCTACTGGGAGACAGTACCAAGCTCTTCTCCCAGAACTAAATTCGAGGACCTGGATTCAGTCACATTTAAGTCAGCTGAGTATACTTTGATGAAGCATTGATTATGTGAACTACACTATGGTGTTTATTTGTTTCTAATTGAAAAGTTGGGGGGGGGGGGGGGCGGCATGGGGTCAAGGAAAAGATTTGCATTTGTTAGTGTATATGCATTCACCAAAAGATTGGGATTAGTTTTCTCCTTCTGATTAATGCTGTTCTGTAGGGGAGATGTGCTTGGATTGCTGCAATTACTTTGGCAGTTTGTTAATAACAGCAGCAGTGCCAGGCGTGTAAATGTCCCAAAATAAATTGGGAAGAGGCCTACTGGCCTTGACAGGTTAGAATAATACATGTAATAAAGGAAAATAGTTGTTCTTGGAACAATTCTTTAATGCTTCATCAAATTTGTAGCATCAGCTGATGCTTCATGTATATAGCTGCAGAACAGAAAATTGAGAATTTGTTGACCATTTTACATTTTAACACTGCTTATCCGAACATACAGTGAATTGCTTAGGAATCTGTGAGAAGGCACTCCTAAACCAAGATGTTCTGCCTGGATTATGCAATCAACAGTAAAGAAATAGCACTTGCTGCTGACTTCAAAGAAAACCTCGCTGAGAGGTTCAATGATCTCTGCAGCAAGAAATTGAACTTTCTCACCGTACAACTGCTTGTAGCATTTTTAAAGAGAGATTACTAGCAAAAAGTTATATTATCAAGCTGTCCAAGTATTGCTTCAAAGAATTCTCACAGACAGCCAAACAGAAAATACAAAGCATAAAAATATCACTTAAAAAATAAATGGAGCAAAATAAAAATTGTGACAGACATGTTGGGTGATGCTAGAAGCTGAAATCTGCACAGGGTTGTGACGGACACTGATGAAGTTGAGAACGATGACAATCCCAAATTTGTAACAGCATAATTATTCTAAATAATTTTACTTTTTTTAAATTAGGGAACCACAGAAAAGTGACAGTATACCCTAATCTGGGCGAGCCAAAGAAAATCTGCATTAAGACTGTTAAACTAAAACAACTCCTTGCAACATTTATGCTGCAATGTTTGGCTTATGATTGTACAAGTACTTTTTTTAAATTCTCTTCAGAAATCACATTTTCCATGAAACCAATCTCTCATTCTTTAAAACGTTCTGACGAGATATTCAGTTCTCTTCAATACAGTTTGATCTTCACTGCTTCCTACTTGAGCTTAACCTGACTCGCCCAGCATGAATTTGAAGTACAATAATACTTCTTTTCCTACTACTGCTCCTATATCAACACCAACCCCACAGACACCTTTTTCAACTTAGGTTATACTAATGGTTGTTTGTTAAAAAGTTTGTGCGAATTTGATACTACACTCTTTGCCAATACCAATGCTAAGACTATTCAAAAGGGGACTTCCAGGTTGTGGCATGTAGAGGTAGCTCCTCCCAGAGTCCTCGTTTTTTAGTCCTTTTAGCCTGGTTCCCAGGGGTAATTTGTGGACAGAACTGGCCCACGTAATAGTTCTTTGTGAGAGGATGGCAAAGAACACAAAAAAAAGCTTTGGAAAGAAGAGTACGAGTGGCAGCCCTTCAGAGGAGACGGAGATGTTGCAAAGTCTATGGGGAGCAAAGGCGGCGGAGGCAATCTCGTCGGATGAGGCCACACCTATTACAGTGGATAAGCTTACATAGGTAATGGTAGCACATTTTGGCATGCATTTTGAGATGCAAGGGAGGGAGACGATGGAGACCCTCAAAAGGTCTCTGGAAGATGTGCTGGGCCCGATAAGAGAGGCATTGGGAAAGACCTCGGATATGGTGTGGGAGCATGGAGAAATGGGTAGACGAGACTTTGTCGCAACACAACAACCAAATATCCTCACTGGAAGCTGAGCTGCTGTTGGTGGGGGAGAGGAATAAGGGCCTGAGGGCTAAGGTCGACAATCTGGAGAACCGGGAACCGGTTGAGCAGGCAGAACCTCAGGATCGTGGGATTGCCGGAGGGCCCGAGTAATACCAATAATTTATGGTCCAAATTGAAGAGTTACAAAGTTTAAAGGCTTTGGTTTTGGCTATTTCTTTGCAGCCATAGGCGAAATGTAGATTGTTGACAGTGACCAACGGTTAATTTTCGTCTCATTTTAAGGGTGGGGCTGGTGGCCATTTTGGGTCGGCTCTGGTATTCGGGAATGGGAAGATTGGGGGCGCGGCTGAATAATCCCTCATGGTAGAAATGGCTGACCTGAGGATAGAGGGGGTGAGACCACCCCCACCCCATCAGACTAGTCACGAGGAACATTACTGGGTATGGGCACCCAGTGAAGCTAGCGAGTATTTTGGATTGGATTTGTTTATTGTCACGTGTACCGAGGTACAGTAAAAAGTGTTACTCTGCATACAGTTCAGGCAGATCATTCCACATGTGAAAAGAAAATACATAGGGCAAACATAAATACACAACGTAAATACGTAGACACAGGCATCGGGTGAAGTACACAGGAGTGTAGGACTACTCAGTAGAGATGTGTGATGAGATCAAATCAATCAACAAGAGGGTCATTTAGTAGTCTGGTAACAGTGGGAAGCTGTTTTTGAATCTGTTAGTGCGTGTTCTCAGACTTCTGTTCTCCTGCCTGATGGAAAGAGTTGGGAGAGTGAATAGCTGGTTGGAATAGCTGATTATGATGCCCGCTTTCCAAAGGCAGCGGGAGGTGTAGACAGATTCAATAGATGGGAGGCAGATTTGTGAGATGGACTGGGCGGTGTTCACGACTCTCTGTAGTTTCTTACGGTCTTGGGCCGAGCATTTACCATACCAGGCTGAGATGCAGCCAGATAGGATGCTTTCTATGGTGCATTTGTAAAAGTTGGTAAGAGTCAATCTGGACATGCCAAATTTCCTCAGTTTCCTGAAAAACGTATAGGTGCTGTTGTGCATTCTTGGGTTATAGCATCAATGTGGGTGGACCAGGACAGATTGTTGATGACATGCACACATAGGAATTTGAAGCTGTCATGCATCTCCACCTCGGCTGACATTGAGGGAGAGATTGTTGTCGCTACACCAGTTCACTAGTTCTCTATCTCCCTCCTATACTCTGACTCATAGTTGTTTGAGATCCGACCCACGGTCGTGTTGTCAGCAAACTTGTAGATGGAGTTGGAGCCAAATTTTGCCACATAGTTGTGTGTGTATAGGGAGTATATTAGGGGGGTAAGGACGTAGCCTTGCGGAGACCCGGTATTGAGAACTATCGTGGAGGAGTTGTTGTTGTTTATCCTTACTAATTGTGGTCTATGAGTCAGAAAGTCGAGGGTCCATTTGCAGAGAGAGGGACCAAGTCCTAGAGTTTGGAGCTTTGATATGAGCTTGGCTGCGATTATGGTGTTGAAGGCGGAGCTGTAGTCAATAAATAGGAGTCCGATATAGGAATCCTTGTTGTCAAGATGCTCCAGGGAGAGTGTAGGGCCAGCGAGATGCTGTGGACCAGTTGTAGAGGTATGCGAATTGCAGTGGACCAAAGCATTCAGGGAGTATGAAGTTGAAGTGCCTCATAACCAACCTCTCAACGCACTTCATTACAATCATTGTCGAGGCCACTGGACGATGGTTGTTGAGGCATGGTGCCCGATTCTTCTTTGGCACCGGTATGATGGTGGCCTTCTTGAAGCAGGTGGGGACCTCGGAACGGAATTGGAAAAGGTTGAAGGTGCCTGCGAACACATCTGGCAGCTGGTCCACGCAGGATCTGAGTTCACGATCAGGGACCCCGTCAGGACCGTCACCTTCCGCTGGTTCACTTTCAAGAAGGGTGATCTGACTTCGGAAGCTGTGACAGGGGTATGGGTGTGTCCGGGGCTGCTGGGGCAGTTGACAATGGTTTGATGTGAACTGCTCGAACAGAACTTAGAATGCATGGAGTTCATCGGAGAGGGGTGTGCTGCTGTGGAGATTCCACTTGGCTTTGCTTTGCAGCCCGTTCTGTTGTTAAGCCTTACCACAACCGACGATAATCCGCGACGTTCGTCTGTGACTCTATCTTAGTCTGACATTGTCTCTTAGCATCCTTGAAGACTTTGCGGAGATCGTTCCTGGATTTCTTGCATAGGTCAGGGTCACATGACTTGAAAGCCTCAAACCTGGCATTCAGTAGGGAGTCAATCTCCCGATTAAGCCATGGTTTCCAGTTGGGGAACGTACTACTTTCTTTGGCACACAGTCTTCTACACATTTGCTGATAAAGTGATGACATACGACATAAAGCCCATGAGACAGAGGTGCAGAATTAGGCCACTCGGCCCATCGGGTCTGCTCCACCATTCAATCATGGCTTCTGTTTTTCTCATCCCCATTCTCCTGCCTTCTCCCCATAATCCCCTTATCAATCAAGAACCTATTTATCTCTGTCTTAAAGACACTCAGTGATTTGGCCTCCACAACCTTCTGCGGCAAAGAGTTCCACAGTTTCACCACCCTCTGGCTGAAGAAATTCATCGTCATCTCTGTTTTAAAAGATCGTCCCTTTAGTCTGAGATTGAGTCCTCGGCTTCTAGTTTTCCCTGCAAGTGGAAACATGCTCTCCATGTACACTCTATATAGGCATTGCAGTATTGTGTCAGTTTCAATAAGATCCCCTCTCAGCCTTCTAAACATACTCGTTTAAATTGGTCGCTGAGTTCTTATGGATGGACCAGGTGACTGACTTCAAGCAATCACGCAGGAGCTCTTCTGTTGCCTCGGACCAACACTAAACTACCTTCTTAACTGGATTCTCCCACTTAAGTTTCTACTTGTATGCTGGGAGAAGGAGCACCATCTTACGGTCTATTTTCTGAAGTGCAGTCGGATTGGTAGGCACCCTTGATTTTTGTGTAGCAGTGGTCGAGAGTGTTGGTGCACCTGGTGGGTCAAGAGATGTGTTGGTGGAATTTTGGCAGTACACTCGAGGTTGGTCTGGTTAAAGTCCCAGGCCACGATGAACAAGGCCTCTGGGTGTTCTGTTTCATTGTTACTTATAGCTCTGTACAATTCGTCCAGTAGCTTCTTCACTTTTGCCAGGGGTGGAATGTAGACCACTGTGATAATTGCTGAAGTGAATTCCCGTGGAAGGTAGTAAGGAGATGGAAGGGGCAGATCCATGGTGGTATGCATCCTGGGAGTAGTGAATTCTCCTTTATCTCCTCAGTACAACAAGTATATTCGTGGATTGACCTTTTCACGATGGGAAGGTCTCTTTTGCTTGGGGTGAGGAAAAGCGGAATACTCCGTGATAGTTATCTCTGATTATGCTCCACATCTGGTAGATTTGGCATTAGAGTGGGGCCCTGTTCAGCGGCCAGCATGAAGGTTGGCTGTCGAAGAGGATATTACGGGCAATAGAGAAATATGTGGTGTGTAATATGAATCAGATGGTCTCGCGTTCGGTTCTGTGGGAGGCCCTGAAAGCAGTCGTGAGAGGAGAGATAATCTCGCATAAAGCACAAACAGATAGGGAGGCAAGGGAAGAACAACAAAGGCTGGTACATTAAATCCTGGAGGTAGATGGTGGAAACTTGAATGACCCAATCCCAGAGCTACTAGCTAGCAGGAAGAAGTTGCAGATGCAGTTTGACCTATTACCCACAGATACGGCAGTGCGGGCCAGTTGCAGCACTCATGGGTGGTTTTGGGGGGGGTATATGTACTAGTATGGACAGAAGGCCAGTCATCTCTTGGCTTGCCAGTTGAGGCACAGGCAGCCTCCCAAGAGATTATTCAGGTTAGAGACTCGGGTGACGGGCTGATGTCCACGGCAGACAAAGTCAATGGGGCATTTGAAGCGTTCTAGAAGAATCTTTATAGGTCGGAGTCACCGCAGGAGGGGTCAGATATGTTGGGTGGCTTAGAGGATTCCAAGGTGGAGGAGAGAGGGATTGGGTGGAAGAGCCATTGGTGGCAGAGATCTTGACAGCTATAGGGCGAATGCAGATGGGTAAGGTCCTAGGATCGGACGGGTTCTGGGTGGAATTTTATAAGAAGTTTGCTGGACAGTTGGTACCATTATTAGTGGAGACGTTCAAGGATTCAGTAACACAGGACTCCCTATCCAAGACACTGATGCAAGTGTCCACTTCTTTCAAAGAATGATAAGCACCCAATGGAATGTGGGTCGTACCGCCCTATTTTTTTATTGAACGTAGATGTTAAGATCTTGGATATGGTGTTAGCACGGAGGTTGGAGCAATGTCTCTTTCAAATTATTGGGAAGGATCAGACTGGTATTGTTAAAGGCCAGCAATTGTCATCTAATATGTGGTCGTTGTTAAACGTGGTGTTGCCCCGGTCAGAGGGGCCAGAATCAAAGATATTGTTGCATTTGATGCCGAAAAGGCATTCGACAGGGCAGAATGGGGGTATTTGCTTGCGGTAAAGGCAGACACCCAAAATATGGCCATCAAGGAACAAGGTTCCTGCTCAAATTTCAGAATTGCCGACATGGTGCTAAAGAAGGAGATCCAGAAACAGACAAGCTTGGGGCATGACCAGAGCATATGCACATGATTGGCCGTACCGAAGCGCGGCGGTTGCACTTGTCCTCCTCCACAAAGAGCCGACTCATCCTGGCTGGGTGTCTGCCTCACTGGAGCTGCAGTCGAGCGCAAGGGCAGATGTCCTGGCCTTCAGCTCGCTAATTGCCCGGAGATGAGTGCTGATGGAATGGAGGTCAACTTCTCCACTCGGTGTCTCAGTGTGGCTGGGAGATCTTGAGAAAGTCAAGTCCACCAGGAGGGAAGCAATTGACTGGTTTTACCAAAGTTGACAGACGTTTATTGTGTATTTCAAAGAGTTGGTTACCATTAATTGCTTGCTTGGGGGGGGGGGGGGGCAGTATTTTGGGGGCTAGGGTCTGAGGGGGAGGTTGTCGATGGGAGTGGGGGGCTTTTACTTGGATTGATTGTGTTGTTTTCTTTTTGTATTATGTATAAAATGAAAATAGTTGAATAAACATCCATTTTTTAAAAGACTATTCACAAGAAACTCATGTATTGTTGCTCTGCTTTTCTTCTCATTGACTAGTCTCTATATCTTCAGAAACATGGTGCGATAGTTTAAGTCATGTTTTCAATTCTCAGTATATGCAAATTGTGCCACGGGACAGATCATTTGTCAGTGTAATATCACTGCACAGGAAGACAGCGAAAGATGAACCAGGTAATTCAGAGGACTTTAGTCATGGGAAAATTCTTACGCCCAGATTTTACCCAAGGTTACCTGGTGTTGACGTAAATACCAAGGAAAAAAAATCAATGGAGTATAAATGGCAATCTGACTCAAAACCCACCCCTTAAAATCAGGGCTTTAAACTTCAAAATTAAAGATAAAATTAATGAGTATTTAGAAACATATGGATTAATCTCGGAGAGCTGTTAAGACTGGTTGGCCACAGGAAAGGATGTGAAACCACTGCATCTTTTAAGCAAAAATTGGGTAAATATAGAAGTATAAGGAAACACAGGACTGTTTGGAGAGAATGCAGCAGTGGATTACTTATGATGATTCTTTGTTAAAGTTGGCACAGACACAATGGACTGAATGATTTCTATCTGCAAGATAAATTTATTTGGTCCTTTATATTTGGGAAGGACTTGGTGTTGGCGACAGACTGAAATGTTTGAACTGCCACAACCAGTGTGTGGGGCATGGCTTATTTTTGCCCTCGATTCTTTAATAATAATAACCTTCATTATTGTCACAAGTAGGCTTACATTACCACTGCAATAAGACCTTAAGGCTATAAAACATAGGAGAAGAGTTAGGCCACTCAGCCCATCGAATCTGCTCCGCCACTCAATCATGGCTGATATTTTTCTCATCACCATTCTCCTGCCTTCTCCCCATAACCCCTGATCCCCTTATTAATCAAGAACCTATCTATCTCTATCTTAAAGACACTCAGTGGTATGGCCTCCAGCTTTCTTTGCAACTTTCTACTGCAAAGAATTCCACAGATGTATTTTCTTTTATTCCCTTTTCTTCCCATGTACTTAACGATCTGTTGAGCTGCTCACAGAAAAATACTTTTCACTGTACCTTGGTACACGTGAAAATAAACAAATCCAATACAATCCAATCCGATTCACCAACCTCTGGCTGAACAAATTCCTCTGCTTCTAGTTTTTTCCTACAAGTGGAAACATCCTCTCCACGCCCACTCTATCCAGGTCTCACAGTATCCTGTAAATTTCAATAATGTCCCCCCTCATCCTTCTAAACAAGGAGCACAGACCCTGAGTCCACAACCGTTCCTCATACGACAAGGTCTTCATCCTAGGAATCATTCATATGAACCTCCTCTGGACCCTTTCCAAGGCCGGCACATCCTTCCTTAGATATGGGACCCAAAACTGCTCACAATACTCCAAATGTGGTCTGATCAGAGCCTTCTCCAGCCCCAGAAGTACATCCCTGGTCTTGTGTTCTAGCCCTCTCAACATGAATGCTACATTGCATTTACCTCCTCAATTTACCTCCTCTAACAGATTTGTCAGACATGACCTCCCTTTGACAAAGCCTTGCTGACTCAACCCTATTTTACCATGCACTTCCAAGTACTTCGCGATCTCATCTTTAATAATGGACTCTAAAATCTTACCAATGACCGAAGTCAGGCTAACCAGCCTATAATTTCCTGTCTTCTGCCTCCCTCCCTTCTTAAACAACGGTGTTACATTAGCCACTTTCCAGGCCTCTGGGACCCTTCCTTCCTCTAGTGATTCCTGAAAGATCACCACCAATGCCTCTACAATCTCCTCAGCTATCTCTTTTAGAACCCTGGGTGTAGTCCATCTGGTCCTGGTGACTTATCCACCTTCAGACGTTTCAGTTTCCCCAGAACCTTCTCCTTATTGATGCCACTGCACTCACCTCTGCCCCGATTCTTACGGAATTCTAGCATCCCGCTGGTGTCTTCCACCGTGAAGAATAATGCAAAGTAACTATTCAGTTCCTCCGCCATTTCTTGGTTTCCTATTACTTCTCCAGCCACATTTCCTAGTGGTCTAATCTCTATTTTTGCCTCTCTTACCTTTTATACATTGAAAAAAAACTCTTCCCATCTTCTTTTATATTACTAGCTAACTTGCACTCATATTTCACCTTCTTCCACCCCCACCCCCCCATTGCTTTTTCAGTTGTCCTCTGCTCACTTTTAACTCACTGCTCACTGGCTTCCCACTAATCCTCGCCATTTTGTATGCTTTTTCTTTTGCGTTTATGCTGTCCTTGACTTCCCTCGTCAACCATGGATGTCTTGTCCTCCCCTTAACATGTTACCTCCTCGTTGGGATGAATTTCGGTTGTGCCTCCAGAATAACCCCCAAAAGCTCCTGCCTTTGCTGTTCCACCGTCTTCCCTGCTAGGCTCCTTTTCCAATCAACTCTGGCCAGCTCCGCCCTCATATCTTTGTAGTTACCCTTATTTAATTGTAATACCATTGTATCTGATTCCAGCTTCTCCCTCTCAAACGGCAGGATAAATGCTATTGTATTGTGATCACTGTTCCCTGAGGGTTCCTTCACCTTAATCAAGTCTACCTCATTACACATCACCAAATCCAAAATTGCCTGTTCCCTCATGGGCTCTGTCACAAGCTGCTCCAAAAAGCCATCTCTCAGACATTCCACAAATTCCTTTTCTTGAGATCCACTACCAACCTGATTTTCCCAGTCCACGTGCATATTGAAGTCCCCCATGATTATTGTGATATTGCCTTTTTTACGTGCTTTCTCTACCTCCTGATTTATTTTCTGCCCCACATCCTGACTACTGCTAGGGGGCCTGTTCATAACTCCAACCAGGGTCTTTTTACTATTGCGATTTCTCAATTCTACCCAGAGATTCTATACCTGCTGATCCTATATCGCTCCTTGCTATCGATTTAACTTCATTCCTTACTAACAATGCAACTCCACCCCCTTTGCCCATCTGCCTGTCCTTTCGATAGGACACACATCCTTGGATATTTCGATAGGACAATCCTTGGATATTTACATCCCAGCCCTGATCCCCTGGCAGCCACATCTGTGATGCCCACAACATCGTACCAGCCAATTTTTCAATGTGTGCAACAAATTCATTTACCGTTCCGTATACTGCTCGCATTAAGGTACAATACCCTCAGTCCTGCATTGACCATCTCCTTTTTCACACTTGTCACCTTTTTTACTCTGCCTGAGGGTGATACTGTCCTTCTAAACTAACGCTCTGGTTCCCACCCCCTTGCCATACTAGTTTAAATCCACCCAAGTGACTCTAGCAAACCTCCCAGCCAGGATATTGGTTCCCCTCGAGTTTACATGCAACCCATCCTTCTTGTACAGGTCCCATCTGCCCTGGAAGAGACCCAAATGGTCCAGAAATCTGAAACCCTCCCTCCTACACCACCGGTTTAGCCACATGTTCAGCTGCACTATCCTCCTATTACGAACCTCACTGGCACGTGTTACAGGGAGTAATCCTGAGGTTACAACGCTAGAGATCCTGCTTCTTAGCTTACTGCCTAACTCCCCGAACTCCTTCTGCAGGACCTCATCACTCTTCCTGCCTATGTCATTAGTACCTGCGTGTATTACGACCTCTGGCTCTTCACCCTCATTTCCCTTCGGGATGTCCTGTGTTCTTGACCCTGCACCAGGGAAGCAACACACCATCCTGGAGTCTCTTTCACATCCACAGAAGCGTCTATCTATTCCCCTTACTATAGAGTTCCCTAAAACTATCGCTCTCCTGCACTTTGCCCTCCCCTGCTGAGTAACAGAGCCAGTTGTGGTGCCACTGTTCTGGCTGCTGTTGTTTTCCCCTGTTCGGCTATACCCGCATCCAAAACAGTATACCCGTAAGAGAGGGGGACAGCTACAGGGGATTCCTGCACTGACTGGCTGCCCTTTCTAGCGGACACCCATTTGTCTGTCTGCACCTTAGGTGTGACCACTATACCACTTAGGTATAACTCCTATCTATGACGCTTTCCGACACTTGCATGCTCCTAAGTGCATCCAACTGCTGCTCCAACCGAACCACGCGTTCTGTGAGGAGTTGGTTACACTTCCTAGTTACTTCAGTAATGAAGTTACTGTGACAATCCCCTAGTTGCCATACTACGGCACCTGTTCGGGTACACTGACAGAGAATTCAGAATGTCCAATTTACCTAACAGTGCGACTTTCGGGATTTGTGGAAGGAAACCCGAAGGAAAACCACGCGGACACGGGGAGAAAGTGCAGAATCCACAAAGATAGTGATGCAAGCCAGGAATCAAACCTGGGACCCTGGCGCTGTGAAGCAACAGTGCTAACCACTGTGCTACCCTGCTGGGGTCACATTGCATCCAGGTAACAGCCCTGTTTGTGAAATTATTCTCCACCATTTTGTCATCCATGTTTTCCATTGGGTTCTGAGGTATAATCATTGATTTCTGACTTTCTCCAGATATAAGAACATAAGAACATAAGAACTAGGAGCAGGAGTAGGCCATCTGGCCCCTCGAGCCTGCTCCGCCATTCAATTAGATCATGGCTGATCTTTTGTGGACTCAGCTCCATTTTCCGGCCCGAACACCATAACCCTTAATCCCTTTATTCTTCAAAAAACTATCTATCTTTGCCTTAAAAACATGTAATGAAGGAGCCTCAACTGCTTCACTGGGCAAGGAATTCCATAGATTCACAACCCTTTGGGTGAAGAAGTTCCTCCTAAACTCAGTCCTAAATCTACTTCCCCTTATTTTGAGGCTATGCCCCCTAGTTCTGCTGTCACCCGCCAGTGGAAACAACCTGCCCGCATCTATCCTATCTATTCCCTTCATAATTTTAAATGTTTCTATAAGGTCCCCCCTCATCCTTCTAAATTCCAACGAGTACAGTCCCAGTCTACTCAACCTCTCCTCATAATCCAACCCCTTCAGCTCTGGGATTAACCTAGTGAATCTCCTCTGCACACCCTCCAGCGCCAGTACGTCCTTTCTCAAGTAAGGAGACCAAAACTGAACACAATACTCCAGGTGTGGCCGCACTAACACCTTATACAATTGCAACATAACCTCCCTAGTCTTAAACTCCATCCCTCTAGCAATGAAGGACAAAATTCCATTTGCCTTCTTAATCACCTGTTGCACTTGTAAACCAACCTTCTGTGACTCATGCACTAGCACACCCAAGTCTCTCTGAACAGCGGCATGCTTTAATATTTTATCGTTTAAAATATTAAAATATGATTAAGATGTAATAAAATGATCCCTTCGAAAAAGTGATTTTTAAAACTAGTCTTCCTTTTTCTTGAACGGAGAAAACCCTCCCCAGTGCAGTTGAAAGTGCCCTCCACCTTGTCAGATCAATTTCACACACTACTGTTCTCACCCCTTTCTCTCCCTCCCAGAACCACAAAGGTCCCCTCATCCTCATCTTCCATCAGCATCCACATTCAACAGTTCATTCTCCTCCCATCCTGCCAACTCCGGCATGATTCCACCACCAAACACATCTTCCCCAGCCCTTTTCTTTCAACATTCTGTTCCCTCAGTGACATCCTGATCACCTCCAAGAACCCTATCCACCTCATCATGCAAGCACAGGAGATGTAACATTTGTCCCTTTACCTCCTCCCATCTCACCATCCCGGGACCCAAAACAATCCTTCGACTAAAAACAGTAATTTACTTGTGCTTCTTTCAATTTTGTATTCTGTATTTGCTGTTCACAATGTGGTTTCCTCTACATCGAGACAAATGCAGACTGCGAGACCGCTTTGCAGAACACCTCCATTCAGTCCACAAGCATAACCGAGCTTCCTCTCACTTGTCATTTCAATTTCTGACCTTGTTCCCACTCTGACCTTTCTGTCATTGGTTTGCTACAACATTTCAATTAAGTTTAACTCAAGCTTGCAGGACAGCACCACAAATTTCGACACAGCATTCATTCTACAGCGTTCTGGGCTCAACATCAGGTTCAAAAAAATTGATTCTTAACCTCTGCCTCCATTTTATTAAATTTTTCTGCTGGTTCAGTTTTTCGCATTTCTATTTTTATTCCATCACTTTGCATGAAGACAACTGCTATCCAACCATACACACCAAATCTGGACATATTTTTCTTTCTTTACTTCATCCATCACCATTACACCATTTAATCTCTCCTGCCCTCCCACCTAATCGCAGATCTTGCCTTTTGTACTTCCTCCGCCACCCCCCACCCGGTGGCTCCACCCTTTCAGTTGCTCAAACCATGTTACATTTCTATTTTTCCTCAAGTTCTGATGAAAGATCAGCATCAACCTGAAAAGTGAACTCTATTTCTCTGCACAGATACTTCAGGCCTGCTATTTCCAGCATATTCTGTATATAATGCATACCTAAAGCCATATTTAAATTGATGAACAAATAGTACAACAACGAGACAAGTGACAGACTCGATATGCTAGTCAGAAGTGGATAAAATACTTAAAATTAGAACGTTTTACAGATTTTAGAGCAATATATGAAAATATTACCAGTGATTGTAACAAAATATGTAAATTAAGCCATTTAAAAAAATTTATTTACATAGATCTCAATCCATGACATATTTTGCATAATTTCTGTTGCTACTCAGCTTTATTGGGCAAGTATAGCATATCGTGAAATCACAAAACAGTCTCTTTCATGCAATACTGCAAACAAATTCAAAATTTACTTCTTCGAGTATAAAGATATGATACCACAGCATTGGCCTAAAAGTGCCCTGGACAAGAGGAAGGAAGTACTTTGCCAAAACTAGCTTCAACATACAAAATACATCATTTTTACTTACAGGAGAAGGAAGAAAGGCTTCATGGTAGTTTTTCGGATTTATTCTCAGTGGGCCCTGTAAATGTCATTGGAAAAAGTGCAGATATTAATTTTTCAAACCATAGCATTTTGAATCATATTCAACATTGACTGCCTCACGTAACTCCTCCACTTTAACGCAAACCAGCAAACTGGCATATAATTTTCAAAAATCTATAAAAATAAAGAATGTTAAAATATTGGTATTTACCAAGTAACAGTGAAACTTAATTAAATATGGAGTGAATTAAATGTTTTCGAAAATGGCATTTTCCTTTCACTGAAGTGCCTCAATGTTACTACAGTGACTTCACTTCATTGGCTGTAAAGCACTTAAGAATGTCCTGAGATTATGTAAAGTACTTTGTAAATACAAGTCAGTCCTTCTCTTAAAAATACTGTAGCCATTTCAGAAATATTATGAATTACTTTCCAACATGAACACCTTTCACTATAGAACCAAGGGCAGCTTCCTAAAGGCTTAGGACATTATGAAACTACATGTAATCAATATACACATAAAAATTCACAATTGATCTTTGGTAAATTTTACATGTTTTGAAATCATCGATGAAAGGTTGATGCGTTCCAAAAATCAAAAAGCTGCTTGGTGCATTGTTAAGATGACAAACAACACCCTGGAATTACATTTGACTAAACATGGAATATACATGATGTATTGTGGTTTTCCCAAGGTGGGGGGAAACATGGTTTTAGAATATCAGGACCTGACCAGAGTAATACTATTATAACACCCTGGACTAGTGCGTGGTCAAATACTAACAATAATAATAATCTTTATTAGTGTCACAAGTAGACTTACATTAACACTGCAATGAAGTTACTGTGACAAGCCCCTAGTCGCCACACCTCAGTACCTGTTTAGGTACAATGAGGGAGAAATTAGAATGTCCAATTCCCCATCAAGCACGTCTTTCGGGACTTGTGGGAGGAAACCGAGCACCCAGAGGAAACTCACGCAGACACTGGAGTACGTGCTGACTCTGCAAAGACAGTGACCCAAGCCAGAATCGAACACAGGTCTCTGCCACTGTGAAGCAACAGTGCTAGCCATGGCGCTACCTTGCCGCCCAATTTGCCAGAGGCCCTCAAAGGAATAGCCAATGGCTCGATTGCCAATGCAACAGAACAGGAGACATAGGACACAATTGCCTTGTCTCCCTATGTAGCCATAATGACCCAGAACTCGTGGTGTTAGTGCGCGCACTAGCAGATGGAGCTCCATACAAGTCACACCCATGAAACTAACCCAGGACCCAGTCCAAACTTTTCCAGAGCCGCAAAAAAGATAGCTCCACTCAATCCTATCAAATGCTTTTTCAGCGTCAGAGACACGATTACCTTCGCATCCAGCTCCTTTACGTTGAGGACCACCTCACATTGTACCACATTTTTCGGTAGCCTTTCGGATTCTCCCCCACTACCTCCAGGAGACAGGGCTCAAACCTAAAACTTTAGCCAAAAGCTTCACAGCCACATTGAGCAGCAAAATGGGGTAGTACGGCCCACACTCTGTGAGGTCCTTATCCTTCTTCAGGAGGAGGGAGATGGACACGTGCATGCCCTACCGCCTTCAGGAGAGAACACCAGTAAATTGTTAAACTGGGCCAGCTGATCTGCAAACTTTTAATGAAATTCTACCAGGAACCCATCTGGTCCAGGTGCTTTCCCATCTGCATCTTTCCTCCTCCAACCCCAACGCCGCTTCTAACTCCTCCCGGAATGCCTCCCCCACCTGGGGAAACTTCAAACCCTCTTAAAAACTCTGCCATCTCTTGATCATCCTCTTGCGGCTCTGACCGATAAAGCCCCTCATAAAAGATTCGAAACACCCCATTTCCCTTTTTCTGGGACAGAAACCATCCTACCCTAACACCATTTCCCAACCCCACACCAGCTCACTTGCAGAATCTCCCGAGCAGCTTCCTGTCGCTTGATCTGGTGGACCAAAAGGCAGCTAGTCTTCTCCCCATATTCAAACAGCTGACGCACCGTGGCCAACATGTCATATTGCATTTGCAGTTTCTTTCTGCATTCTCATATCTCCAGCGTTGAGTCACTTGCATACTCCCGATCCACGCCCGGAACCTCATCCACTAGCTCCTTATGTTCCTTTCTCGCCTCCCTATCTATGTATGCCTTATATGAGATGATTCCCCCTTCAACCATCGCCTTTAATGCCGCCCACAAAGTAGAGGGTGAGAACGTCCTATTATCATTCAATTCAATTCCTGTATGACTCCAGAGATCTTTCCGCAAAACCTGATTTCAAATTACAGGCCTACATCCAGTCTCCATCCGAGCTGCACCTGATCTGCCTCCAACATCAAGTCCACCAAGAGCAGTATGTGGTCAGAATTGACCACCGCCAAATATTCTGCATTTTTCACCCCAAGGAGCAGGGTCTTACCCATGAACCAGGGGAAAAAAAATTAAACCGCCTTATCCCCTGGGTGCATAAACTGCCACAGGTCCACCCCTCCTGACTCCTCCGTGAATCTGGCTAACACTCTCGCCAACCCTGAAGAGGTCAGCAATCTCAGCCTGGGGCGGTCCAGCTTCAGATCCAACCAAATCTCTTCCTCCCCCGCCCCCACGAAAAAAAAATCAATTCGTCAATTAGTGTGTCTAACTCTGGTATTGCGGCCAGCAACTGTCTCAAACTTGACATCATCCCAATTCGGGACATACACTTTCACTAACACCACAGCCTTCCCCTCCAGTGTACCTGTAACCATCATGCAACTGGTCAGCAAAAAACCATCCCCACCTGAAAACAAACGCTTTTATGACCAGAATTGCCACCACCCGGGCCCTACATTCAAACCCAGAGTGGAAAACCTGGCTCACCCAAATCTTCCGCAGCTTGGTTAGTGCCGCACCCACAGGTGAGATTCTTAGAGGAACACTACATCGGCCCCCAAAGCCTTTAAATTGGAAAAAACTCTCGTCTTTTCACAGGCCCCGCACATTGCAGATGACTATCGCTGTCGGGGGTCTCTCACCCCCCTCCTCCTCGAGTCAGCCATCCTCACCGTGATAATACTCCGACATAAATTCTTGGGTCCTGGGCCCACCAAACATGGCTTTCAGCCCCACCTCTAAGTTGAGACAAAGGGAATGCCTGACCACTGTTAGATCTCTCTTCCCCCCGCCCTCACGTTCCCATCCATTCTCTTCTCCCTCCACAGACGTCCTGCTGCCTCAGCCAATCCCTTCACCCCCCCACCAAACAAACAAGATACATTGTGCCTCACCCAACCTGGGCCAATGAGTCGCAGCCTCTCGCCCTACTCTAATCCCATTCACTAGCTACCCTCCTTCCGCTAGTGAGGTGCTGCCCCCCCCTCCCCCCAGGTCCACTTCCGATCCACTAAAAACAGCCACCCAATCCCTCCTGACCCGGTCTCCCCACCAAAGTGCTCAAACCCCAAAAACTTTAGACAGTTTCTCTCTCCTCCTAGCAACATGTCAATCTCCGCTTCTTACCCAAAGTCCCAAAGAAAAACAACATAACAAAAAGAGGTATACATATACTGTACAAACAACCCCCTTCATATACAGAGTCCCAACAATCCTCCTTAGATTGGCCCAGCTCCTCATCTCTGCTGAAGGCCTCCGCCAACTCCAGCGCATCAAAGAAATACTCTTTTGACTCCATGTGACCCACAGTCGCACCAGGTACACAATCCCAAATCGCACCCCTTAACTATAAAACACCGCCTTTCCCTTGTTGAAGGCCGCACGCCTCTTCACCAGCTCAGTTCCAATGTCCTGATACATCCGCACCGGGTACCCGCCCAGTCAATATTAGGGTTCTTTTTCGTCCACTCAAGACCCTCTTCTTCCTTTGTTAGCTGTGAAAGTGGATAATCACTGCCCGTGGTGGCTTATTTGACCCTGGCTTCTGCCGGAGTGCCAAATGAACTGTATCCACCTCCACAGGGGCGAACAACTCATCCCCTCCACCAGCCAAGAGAACATCTCCGAGAAATACTCAGTCGGTTTCAAGCCCTCCACTCCATCCGGCAGCCCCGCCATCCTGAGGTCCAAACGTCTCAACCTGTAGCCAATAACTTTCACTTTTAACCTCAGGCCTTTGTTGCTCTCCACCATGAGCAGCAACTCCACTTCCAATGTGGCGAACCACTCCTCATGCTACAACAAGGTCTCCTCCACACCTCACCTTGTTCAACATCTCACCTTGACTTTTCACCATATTCAAAGTCTTTCCAAGCTGTTCACGAATTGGGCCCAGAGGCTCCTCAACTATGGCTTTAAATGATTCCTTTATCTCTTTGCCCTACTACTCAAACTGCCTATCCATCTGCTTGACAATTTTTTCCAGCAGCCCGCCATCACCACAGCCATTGTCTCTAATGTAATGGGCGCGGCAGCCATCTTCCCTCCCGCAGGTTCTTTCGACAGGCTACCCTCCTGGGCTGTCTTCACATTGGGCTTCTTCGTCAAAGTTTTTGATGCGACTCCCACAGGCGGAAGTTCTCCAAATCAACTAACTGGGTTTGGACATCCAAAATCCCCAGAAAAAAAACAGGTAAAAAGAATCAAAAACAAAGGCCCTGCCAGGAGCCACCTTTTGTGCGTCTTACATGACGTCACCGGAATCCAGGAAGGATGTACTTCCATTGGAGATTGCAGAGAAGGTTCACTAGTTTTGTTCCTGGGATGAGATTGTTGCCTACGAGAGGCTGAAGTTATTTAGAACATGGGGCACAGTTTCAGAAGGGCCCAATCGTTTAAGACTGAAATAAGGGGAATTTTCTTCACTCACTGAAGGTTGTGATTCTTTGGAATTTTCTACTCCAGAGGTTTGTGGAAACCCCATTTCTGAATATATTCAAGGCTGAGGTAGACAGCGTTTTAGTCTCTCAGGGAATCAGGAGTCATGGGTCACAGACAGCCAAAATGGTGTTAAAGCTGATGATCAGCCATGATCATCATAGAATCATAGATCATAGAATTTACAGTGCAGGAGGCCATTCGGCCCAATGGGTCTGCACCGGCCCTTGGAAAGAGCACCCTACTCAAACCCACACCTCCATGCTAACCCAGTAAATCCATCTAACTTTTTTGGACACTAAGTAGCATGGCCAATCCACCTAACCTGCACATCTTTGGATGGTGGACGGAAACTGGAGCACCCAGTGGAAACCCACACAGACAAGGGAGAACGTGCAGACTCCACAAAGAAAGTAAGCCAAGCCGGGAATTGAACCCAGAGAGTGAACCAAGCCGTGAATCGAACCTGGGACCCTGGAGCTGTTAAGCAACAGTGCTAACCACTGTGCTACCGTGCCACCCTTATTGAATGGCAGTTCAAGGGGCCACATGATCTTCCCCAATTCCTAGCTCTTGTGTTATGTTCTTTCGTGCAAAATAAATTTTGGCCTATTACTTTCTGTTTTGTACCAAAATCAGATCAAATGTAATGCCAAACAAAAATGGCCAATAATGGTAATTCCACGTATAAGATGTAATCGTGATTAATTTAAAATTAGCCACAATTTTTTTTAATCCTTTCAGGGCTCATGGAGTTTTCAGCACATCTGACAACACCCAACAAATCAACAGCTTTATCAACAGCAACCACGGAGACTCCATGGTGATGTCATCGATCTAGAGAGCAGCCTTGCAACAAGAAACAACCTAAAGTCCTTGAGAAAGGAAGATAGACAATCCACCTTGTAATCTCAATTAGTTTTTCCAAAATTGCTGTAGTCATTATGTGAATCCTACTTCTTGCCTTTCTTATATTATTTCAATTCAAAATTTAAGTTGGCAAATGAATTGCAACCAAACAATGATACAGTTCCTCCAATAGTTTAATTAATGCACACATTTGCCTGGATTATGTTTACTATTATGGCTAAACTATTTAAAGCTTTAATGTACCACTTACACAATCAACTGGTTTATACCAATAGAGATTCTAATTCTAGGGGCAATAGTTTTATTTTTCAGAAATAGCAGCAAGTTATCACATTTTCATTTTTACCTCTTGGCTCTTTAATTAGAACAAAGAACAACAAAGAACAAAGAAAATTACAGCACAGGAACAGGCCCTTCGGCCCTCCCAGCCTGCGCCGCTCCAGATCCTTTATCTGAACCTGGTCGCCTATTTTCCAAGGAACTACTTCCCTCTGTTCCCCGCCCGTTCATTTATCTGCCTAGATGCATCTTAAATGATGCTATCGTGCCCGCCTCTACCACCTCCGCTGGCAAAGCGTTCCAGGCACCCACCACCCTTTGCGTAAAAAGCTTCCCACGCACATCTCCCTTAAACTTTCCCCCTCTCACCTTGAAATCGTGACCCCTTATAATTGACACCCCCACTCTTGGGAAAAGCTTGTTGCTATCCACCCTGTCGACACCTCTCATAATTTTGTAGACCTCAATCAGGTCCCCCCTCAACCTCCGTCTTTCCAACGGAAACAATCCTAATCTACTCAACCTTTCTTCATAGCTAGCACCCTCCATACCAGGCAACATCCTGGTGAACCTCCTCTGCACCCTCTCTAAAGCATCCACATCCTTCTGGTAATGTGGCGACCAGAACTGCACGCAGTATTCCAAATGTGGCCTAAACAAAGTCATATACAACTGTAACATGATCTGCCGACTCTTGTACTCAATACCCCGTCCAATGAAGGCAAGCATGCTGTATGCCTTCTTGACGACTATATCGACCTGCGTTGCCACCTTCAGGGTACAATGGACCTGAACTCCCAGATCTCTCTGTACATCAATTTTTCCCAGGACTCTTCCATTGACCATTTAGTCCGCTCTTGAATTAGATTTTCCAAAATGCATCACCTCGCATTTGCCTGGATTGAACTCCATCTGCCATTTCTCTGCCCAACTCTCCAATCTATCTATATTTTGCTGTATTCTCTGACAGTCCTCCTCGCTATCTGCAACTCCACCAATCTTAGTATCACCTGCAAACTTGCTAATCAGACCATCTATACCTTCGTCCAGATCATTTATGTATATCACAAACAACAGTGGTCCGAGCACGGATCCCTGTGGAACACCACTCGTCACCTTTCTCCATTTTGAGAGACTCCCTTCCACCACTACTCTCTGTCTCCTGTTGCCCAGCCAGTTCTTTATCCATCTAGCTAAGCTACTACACCCTGAACCCCATACGACTTCACTTTATTCATCAACCTGCCATGGGAAACTTTATCAAATGCTTTACTGAAGTCCATGTCTATGACATCTACAGCCCTTCCCTCATCAATTAACTTTTTCACTTCCTCAAAGAATTCTATTAGGTTTGTAAGACATGACCTTCCCTGCACAAAACCATGCTGCCTATCACTGATAAGTCTATTTTCTTCCTGATGTGAATAGATCCTATCCCTCAGTATCTTCTCCAACAGTTTGCCTACCACTGACGTCAAGCTCACAGGTCTATAATTCCCTGGATTATCCCTGCTACCCTTCTTAAGCAAAGGGACAACATTAGCAATTCTCCAGTCCTCCGGGACCTCACCCGTGCTCAAGGATGTTGCAAAGATATCTGTTAAGGCCCCAGCTATTTCGTCCCTCGCTTCCCTCAGTAACCTGGGATAGATCCCATCCGGTCCTGGGAACTTGTCCACCTTAATGCCTTTTAAAATACCCAAAACCACCCCCTTCCTTATGCCGACATGACCTAGAGTATTTAAACATCCATCCCTAGCCTCAACATCCATCATGTCCCTCTCCTTGGTGAATACCGATGCAAAGTACTCATTAAGAAGCTCACTCATTTCCTCTGACTCCAAGCATAAATTCCCTCTTTTGTCTTTGAGTGGGCAAATCCTTTCTCTAGTTACCCTCTTGCTCCTTATATACGAATAAAAGGCTTTGGGATTTTCCTTAACCCTGTTAGCCAAAGATATTTCATGACCCCTTTTAGCCCTCTTTATTACGCTTTTGAGATTCGTCCTACTTTCCCGATATTCCTCCAAAGCTTCAGCAGTTTTGAGTCGCCTCGATCTTATGTATGCTTCCTTTTTCATTTTAGCTAGTCTCACAATTGCACCCGTCATCCATGGTTCCCTAATCTTGCCATTTCTATCTCTCATTTTCACAGGAACATGTCTGTCCTGCACTCTAATCAACCTTTCCTTAAAAGACTCCCACATTTCAAATGTGGATTTACCCTTAAACAGCTGCTCCCAATCCACATTCCCGAGCTCCTGCCGAATTTTGTTATACTCGGCCTTTCCCCAATTTAGCACTCTTCCTTTAGGACCATTCTCGTCTTTGTCCATGAGTATTCTAAAACTTATGGAATTGTGATCGCTATTCCCAAAGTAATCGCCGACTGAAACGTCAACCACCTGGCCGGGATCATTCCCCAATACCAGGTCCAGTATGGACCCTTCCCGAGTTGGACTGAAAAATTTTGAAATGAAAAATGAAAATCGCTTATTGTCACGAGTAGGCTTCAATGAAGTTACTGTGAAAAGCCCCTAGTCGCCACATTCCAGCGCCTGTCCGGGGAGGCTGATACGGGAATCGAACCGTGCTGCTGGCCTGCTTGGTCTGCTTTAAAAGCCAGCGATTTAGCTCAGTGAGCTAAACCAGCCCCTATTTACATACTGCTCTAAAAAACTCTCCTGGATGCTCCTTACAAATTCTGCTCCATCTACGCCTCCAACACTACACGAGTCCCATTCAATGTTGGGGAAGTTAAAATCTCCCATCACAACCACCCTATTGCTCCTACATTGTTCTATAATCTGTCTACATATTTGTACCTCTACTTCACGCTCGCTTTTGGGAGGCCTATAGTAAAGTCCCAACAATGTTACTGCACCCTTCCTATTTCTTGGCTCTATCCATATTGCCTCAGTGCTCGAATCCTCCATCGTGCCCTCCTTAATCACAGCTGTGATATCATCTCTGACCAGTAATGCAACTCCTCCCCCCTTTTACCTCCCTCTCCATCCCTCCTGAAGCATCTATACCCTGGGATATTTAATTGCCAGTCTTGCCCACCCCTCAACCAAGTCTCAGTAATACCAATAACATCATATTCCCAGGTACTAATCCAAGCCCTAAGTTCATCTGCCTTACCTGCTACACTTCTCACATTAAAACAAATGCACCTCAGACCACCTGTCTCTTTGCGATCATCATCTCTTCCCTGTCTACTCTTCCCCTTAGTCACATTGAGTTTATTATCCAGTACCTTACTGGCTTTAGTTGCTGCTTCTTTACTGACCTCTAACTTCCTAATCTGGTTCCCATCCCCCTGCCACATTAGTTTAAAACCTCCCCAAAATGTTAGCAAAAGTGACAGAAGCAGCATACAATCTTAGTTACCTGTATAAGTTCTCGTCTCTTTAAGCCAGTTGAAACATCACTGCTTGACAAATAGTTTTCAAATATCTTCTTTCTCCCTCGGCCAGACCTTCTCCGATTCCGTTTATCATTAGGAATTGATTGTAGAGCTAGATTTTCCACTGCAAAGAACAGTAGACAGGTCATCAATAAAATTATGGCTTTCTCACATGCTTTATTTGTGAAGTATCTTAGCACTTCTTCATATATTAATGGTGCTATACAACTTGTTATTTTGTAGAGAAATGGTACATGTGCACAATGCCTTCAACTATACCAATATTAACAATAAGTTGACCGCACGATAGCACAAGTGGATATCACTGTGGCTTCACAGCGCCAGGGCCCCAGGTTCAATTCACTGCTGGGTCACTGTCTGTGCGGAGTCTGCATGTTCTCCCCATGTCTGCGTGGGTTTCCTCCGGGTGCTCCGGTTTCCTCCCACAGACCAAAGGCGTGCAGGTTAGGTGGATTGGCCATGATAAATTGCCCTTAGTGACCAAAAAGGTTTGGAGGGGTTATTGGGTTATGGGGATAGGGCGAAAGTGAGGGCTTAAGTGGGTCAGGACAGACTTGATGGGCCAAATGGCCGCCTTCTGCACTGTATGTTCTATGTTCTATATGTTCGAAGCTATCTCCAGACGGAAAAGCAGTTTTTCAGCATTTCTAGCAAAATAAATGCTGCAAATCCTTGTGAAATGTTTTTTCACAAGCTAATGGCTTAATTATTTTATAACAACAGGAGTGTTTCTGCTATGTCGGGGATAACATTTATACCACTAATCTAGTGACCAAGTTAAATTACATTTTTCCTAAATATTGCTCTGGGACCATACTCTGGTTTTGGGTGGGGGTATCACAAAGTCCATTATTCTGTTTGTATTTCCATCAAACTACATATAACGTTCATATCATAAATATACATTAAATATTCATTTATATCTAAATCGCAGAGATCACAGAATTGTAGAACTGTTACGGTGTAGAAGGAGACCATTTGGCTAATGTGTCTGCACCAGCTCTCTGAATGCGCAACACACCTAGTACCATCTTCTCCCGCCTTCTCCCCATAACCTTGCACATTATAGTTTTTCAGCTAACAGTCCAATTCCCTTTTGAATACTTCGATTTAACCTGCCTCCACCATACTCTCAGGCAGTGCATTCCAAACCCTAACCATTCACTATGTGAAAAAGATTTTCCTCACAACAGTTTTGCTTCTTTTTTTTTTCTAAGTATTTTTATTTAAATCAGGACATTCTTAACGACATACAACCATTCAATAACAAAATGAACAAAATACAATTCTCCTTAAAGATTTTCCCCCCATTTTGATTAAATCTTTCCCCTCTTCCATCCCCCCTCTCCCCATCTCCCCTTCCCCTACAACCCCCTGCTCCCCCACCCACTGGCAATAAACAGATCAGTAAATAAAGACAAGAACAGCTTCCATCTCATCCAGAAACCCCCTTCTGAACCACGAAGGGCAAACATCCCCCAACCACGTCGCTACCTTTGCAGATCTTCTGATTCCCATTCCAATAAAATTCACCTCCGGGCGATCAATGTGGCAAAAGCCAACACATGGACCACTTTCCCGTCTATTGGTCCTGATACCTCCGACATCCAAAAATTGCCTCGAGGCCCCAGTAATATTTCCACCTCCATAATTTCTAAATACGGAGACCCAGAACCTCACTAATCGTGGACATGACCAGAACATGTGGACATGGTTGGCTGGTCCTCCTTCATGCCTCTCACATTTATCTACTACCTCTGAAGAATCTGCTCATTTATCCTTGTGTCATACCGGCCCAATGTACTACCTTGAATTATATCAAGCTCACCCTAGCACACAAAGATGTAGGATTGACCTGGTGCATAATTTCACTCATTCCATAACCAACTCTTCCTCCCACTTTTGTTTTATCTCCTCAAATCGGTGCTTTCTTTGTGCCCATCACCATCTATAAATTCGCCCATCCCACACCTCATCTGGCAAGAGCAACTTATCAAGCAGGTTATTATCTGGTAGTCGAGGGAAAGAGGCCAACTCCTTTTTCACTAAACCTCGTAATTGAAGATATTTAAACTTCTCCTCCCTCTGCATTGTGTTTCTTCCTCAATTCTTCAAAGCTCGCAAACCTAACTTCTAAGAACAAGTCTTTCACCTGTCTCAATCTCCCTTTCTGCCACTGTTTAAATGGTGTATCCAATCTCGCCGGGACGAATCCAGATGTGGTGTTGGAAACTCAAGACAGGTTTTGTGAAAATGAGGCAGTTGCCTAATAATATCAGATGCCTACTAAAAATTATGACATCGTCTAAGGGTAGGATACCGGAGGTTGTGGTGGCTATGGATGCAGAGAAAGCTTTTAATAGGGTTGAGTGGAGTTATTTGGAGGTTTTGGGTGAGTTCGGATTTGGGCCAACATTTATCTCATGCGTTAGATTGTTGTATGCGGCCCTCACAGCTAGTGCTAAGATTAATTTGGTTAGCTTGGGGTATTTCCGATTATTCAGGGGCACAAGACAAGGCTGTCCATTATCTCCACTTCTGCTCGCATTAGCGACAGAATCTCCGGCTATTGAACTCCAAAGCTTCTTGAGAATAGTCAGGCATTGTCAGAGAGAGTAGAGAACATGGAGTTTCGCTGTATGCAAATTATTTCAGATACATCTAACCCATTGAAATGTATGGATAAGATTAGAATATATTGGAAAAATTTGGAACCTTCTCAGCCTAAAAAAAAAGTGAAATATTTCCAATAAATACCATGGGGCGAGAGACAGATTTAACTACCCTTCCATTCAAACTAGCCAAAAGTAGATTCAGGTACTTAGCTCATGACTGGGCCACGATGTATAAATGGAATCTGACAAGCCTGGTGCAGGGGTAAAAGATGATTTTAAAAAGGTAGAATATTCTTCCACTTTCATTACCTGGATCAAAAATGATCAAAATTAACATCCTACCAAAATTGTTATTTGTGTTTCAATCCCTGCCCATATTCCTATCCAGTGAATTGTTTCTAAGATGGAAATAATAATTTCAGATTTTATATGGACTGGTAAAATGCCACAAATTCGATGTGTGTTTTTACAAAGGAATCGGCAGGTGGGAGAGTTGGCGCTCCCCAATCTTTTGTATTATTATTGGCCGGCAAATATAGAGAATATTCAGCAAAGGTGGGGAGAGGAAGAAGCAGAATGGGTACAGGTGAAGGAAGCACAGTGTAGGGGCTAGTTTGAAGGCTTTAACTGCGGTCCCACTCCCCTATACCCAGAGAAGTTTACAGAAAGTCTGGTGATGGCATCTTCCTTAAAAACATGGAGCCAGTTGAGGCGGCGTTTTGGTTTGGGAAACATGTCGGTGTCAGTGCAGACTCGATGGACCAAATGGCCTCCTTCTGCACTGTCCGTTCTATGTTCACAAGTGAGAACAATTTGTCTATGTCTAATTTCTCCCTTTTGCATCTTTTACTAATTACTATAAATCTGTGCTCTCTCCTTCTCCATCCATTGGGCAGCATGGTAGCACAAGTGGATAGCACTGTGGCTTCACAGCGCCACGGTCCCAGGTTTGATTCCCCACTGGGTCACTGTCTGTGCGGAGTCTGCACGTTCTCCCAGTGTCTGCGCGGGTTTCCTCCGGGTGCTCCGGTTTCCTCCCACAGTGCAAAGACGTGCAGGTTAGGTGGATTGGCCATGATAAATTGCCCCGGTTAGGAGGAGTTATTGGGTTACGGGGATACGGTGGAAGTGAGGATTTAAGTTCGTCAGTGCAGACTCGATGGACTGAATGGCCTCCTTCTGCACTGTCCGTTCTATGTTCACAAGTGAGAACAATTTGTCTATGTCTAATTTCTCCCTTTCTACACTGTACAGATCTCATGATTTTCAGCACCTGTATCAAATCTCCTCTCGACTTGCTTTTCTCTGAGGAAAACAGCCCTAACTTCACTTATAGAATGAATTGGAATCATTTGTGTGACTTTTTTTGCACCCTCTCAAATGCCTTCACATCCTTCCTTGGGCGCAGCACCGAGAACTGGATGCATTACTCCAGCTGAGGCTGAATTAGTGACATACAAGTTCAACATAACCTTGCTCTTGTACACTATGTCCCTATTAATGAAGTCCAGGGTACTGCATGCTCTATTAGAGTCAGAGTACAGGAGAGAGAAAGAGAACTTGGTGGCACGGTGCAACAACAAAAATCTGTCCCTCAATGTCTACAAAACTGAGGAGCTGGTCATCGACTTCAGGACATGCTCCTGTTTGTATCAATGGTGCCACGGTGCAGATGGGTGATAGCTTAAAATTCCTGGGTGTAAACATCAACAACCTGTTCTGGTCCACCCACATCAACGTGACGACAAGAAAGCACAACAGTGCCTTTACTTCCTCAGGAAATGAAAGAAATTCGGCATGTCCATAATGACTCATCAATTTTTATATATGTACTATAAAAAGCGTCCCACCTGGCTGCATCACAGCTTGGTATGGCAACTGTTCAGCCCAAGACTATAAGAAGCTACAGAGAGTCCTGAACACAGCCTAGTCCATCACGCCAGCCTGCCTCCCATCCATTGAATCGGTCTACACCTCCCGCTGCCTTGGGAAAGCGGGTAGCATAATCAAAGACCTCTCTCGCCAGGTTATTCTCTCTTCTATCGGGAAGATACAAAAGTTTGAGAACACGCACTAATAGATTCAAAAACAGCTTCTTCACTGCTGTTACCAGATGCCTGAATGGCCCTCTTAGGGACTGAACTGATCTTACTACGCAGCTTCTCTACAGTTGTAGCACTATATTCTGCATGCTGCACCTGATGTCTATGTTTATGTATTTACATTGTATATTCATGGCATGTTCTATGAATTCATTCGATCTGCCTAGACTGTACGCAGAATAATACTTTTCACTGTATCTCAGTACACGCAACAATAAATCTAAATCTATTAACCGTTCTCTCAAACTGTACATAGAACAGTACAGCACAGAACAGGCCCTTCGGCCCTCAATGTTGTGCCGAGCCATGATCACCCTACTCAAACCCACGTATCCACCCTATACTCGTAACCCAACAACCCCCCCTTAACCTTATTTTTTAGGACACTACGGGCAATTTAGCATGGCCAATCCACCTAACCCGCACATCTTTGGACTGTGGGAGGAAACCGGAGCACCCGGAGGAAACCCACGCACACAGGGGGAGGACGTGCAGACTCCACACAGACAGTGACCCAGCCGGGAATCGAACCTGGGACCCTGGAGCTGTGAAGCATTTATGCTAACCATCATGCTACCCTGCTGCCCTGTAATGCTGCATCAATTACTTCCGCTCACATGCACCTAGGCCAGGTACTTCTGCTTCTGCACCCTCTTTAGAATTGTACTCTTTATTTTATATTGTCTATTCATGTACATCCCACCAAAATGACCACTTCACATTTCTCTGCATTGAACTTCATCTGTCACCTGTTCCACCAACGCCCTTTTGACATTCTACACTATCCTCCTCACAGTTCACAATATTTCCAAGTTTTGTTCCAAATTCCAAGCTAAGGTGATAAATAGAGAATGGGAATGAAGGCATGAGGGAGATTGTGGGGAAAGCGACCAACAGACAGGGAGACAATTTTTGTGGTTCATTCCTTGGCTATCTAACTCAAATTTCTCTTTGAGAATACTGGCACTTTTTTGTCATATGAATTGTTCTGATATTTAAGTTTAGCCCTGCAGATGGTTACTCACATTATGCTGTTGAATTCTGTAGTTATTCAACCCACCTTGGTCAGAATGCAACTGAATACTTTCAAATGAATTTACAGCCATCAATAGCTGACTAGAACAAATATTTTAGTGCCTCAGGTATTTCAAGATCAGTTGTTCTATTGCAATAGCTTTTGGCCTCAATTTATATAGATTGCCCTTAACTTAAACTGTGGCAAAACGAAAACTAAAGAGCAGGTATCCGAGAGAGCAAATTCCTAATACAGAAAATTTGTCTTATTTAAAAAAAAATATATTTATTCAACATTTTCACATTTTTACAATACACATTAGGGAGGATGGTAAAAGAGGTGGGGGGTGGCATTGTTAATTAGAGATAGTATAACAGATTGTCCGACCAGAGGGGAGGCCATATTGGATTTAGTACTTGGTAATGAACCAGGGCAGGTGATAGATTTGTTAGTGGGGGAGCATTTTGGAGGTAGTGACCACAATTCTGTGACTTTCACTTTAGTTATGGAGAGGGATAGGTGCGTGCAACAAGGAAAGGTTTACAATTGGGGGGAAGGGTAAATACAATGCTGTCAGACAAGAATTGAAGTGCATAAGTTGGGAACATAGGCTGTCAGGGAAGGACACAAGTGAAATGTGGAACTTGTTCAAGGAACAGGTACTGCGCGTCTTTGATATGTATGTCTCTGTCAGGCAGGGAAGAGATGGTCGAGTGAGGGAACCATGGTTGACAAGAGAGGTTGAATGTGTTGTTAAGAGGAAGAAGGAGACTTATGTAAGGCTGAAGAAACAAGGTTCAGACAGGGCGCTGGAGGGATACAAGATAGCCAGGAGGGAACTGAAGAAAAGGATTAGGAGAGCTAAGGGAGGGCATAAAAAATCTTTGGCAGGTAGGATCAAGGAACTCCCCAAGGCCTTTTACACATATGTGAGAAATATGAGAATGACTAGAGCGAGGGTAGGTCCGATCAAGGACAGTAGCGGGAGATTGTGTATTGAGTCGGAAGAGATAGGATAGGTCTTGAACAAGTATTTTTCTTCAGTATTTACAAACGAGAGAGGCCATATTGTTGGAGAGGACAGTGTGAAACAGACTGATAAGCTCGAGGAGATACTTGTCAGGAAGGAAGATGTGAACTTGAGGATAGACAAGTCCCCCGGTCCTGACGGGATATATCCAAGGATTCTACGGGAAGCAAGAAATGAAATTGCAGAGCCGTTGGCAATGATCTTTTCGTCCTCGCTGTCAACAGGGGTGGTACCAGAGGATTGGAGAGTGGCGAATGTCGTGCCCCTGTTCAAAAAAGGGAATAGGGATAACCCTGGGAATTGCAGGCCAGTTAGTCTTACTTTGGTGGTAGGCAAAGTAATGGAAAGGGTACGAGGGATAGGATTTTTGAGCATCTGGAAAGGCACTGCATGATTAGGGATAGTCAGCACGGATTTGTGAGGGGTAGGTCTTGCCTTACAAGTCTTATTGACTTCTTTGAGGAGGTGACCAAGCATGTGGATGAAGGTAAAGCAGTGGATGTAGTGTACATGGATTTTAGTAAGGCATTTGATAAGGTTCCCCATTGTAGGCTTGTGCAGAAAGTAAGGAGGCATGGGATAGTGGGAAATTTGGCCAGTTGGATAACAAACTGGCTAACCGATAGAAGACACAGAGTGGTGGTGGATGGCAAATATTCAGCCTGGAGCCCAGTTATCAGTGGCGTACCGCAGGGATCAGTTCTGGGTCCTCTGCTGTTTGTGATTTTCATTAACGACTTGGATGAGGAAGTTGGAGGGTGGGTCAGTAAATTTGCAGATGATACGAAGATTGGTGGATTTGTGGATAGTGAGGAGGGCTGTTGTCGGCTTCAAAGAGACATAGATAGGATGCAGAGCTGGGCTGAGAAGTGGCAGATGGAGTTTAACCCTGACAAGTGTGTGCGTGGGTTTCCTCCGGGTGCTCCGGTTTCCTCCCACAGTCCAAAGATGTGCGGGTTAGGTGGATTGGCCATGCTAAATTGCCCGTAGTGTCCTAAAAAAAAAGTACGGTTAAGGGGAGGGGGGTTGTTGGGTTACGGGTATAGGGTGGATACGTGGGTTTGAGTGGGGTGATCATTGCTCGGCACAACATCGAGGGCCGAAGGGCCTGTTCTGTGCTGTACTGTTCTAAAAAGTGTGAGGTTATCCATTTTGGAAGGACAAATATGAATGCGGAATACAGGGTTAACGGTAGGGTTCTTGGCAATGTGGAGGAGCAGAGAGATCTTGGGGTCTATGTTCATAGATCTTTGAAAGTTGCCACTCAAGTGGATAGAGCTGTGAAGAAGGCCTATGGTGTGCTAGCGTTCATTAGCAGAGGGATTGAATTTAAGTGCCGTGAGGTGATGATGCAGCTGTACAAAACCTTGGTAAGGCCACATTTGGAGTACTGTGTGCAGTTCTGGTCGCCTCATTTTAGGAAGGATGTGGAAGCTTTGGAAAAGGTGCAAAGGAGATTTACCAGGATGTTGCCTGGAATGGAGAGTAGGTCATACGAGGAAAGGTTGAGGGTGCTAGGCCTTTTCTCATTAGAACGGAGAAGGATGAGGGGCGACTTGATAGAGGTTTATAAGATGATTAGGGGAATAGATAGAGTAGACAGTCAGAGACTTTTTCCCCGGGTGGAACACACCATTACAAGGGGACATAAATTTAAGATAAATAGTGTAAGATATAGAGGGGATGTCAGAGGTAGGTTCTTTACCCAGAGAGTAGTGGGGGCATGGACTGCCTGTGGAAGTAGTTGAGTCGGAAACATTAGGGACCTTCAAGCGGCTATTGGATAGGTACATGGATTAGGGTAGAATAATGGAGTGTAGGTTAACTTCTTAAGGGCAGCACGGTAGCATTGTGGATAGCACAATTGCTTCACAACTCCAGGGTCCCAAGTTCGATTTCGACTTGGGTCACTGTCTGTGTGGAGTCTGCACATCCTCCCCGTGACTGCGTGGGTTTCCTCCGGGTACTCCGGTTTCCTCCCACAGTCCAAAGATGTGCAGGTTGGGTGGATTGGCCACGAAAAATTGTCCAAATTTCTATGATTAACCTAGGACAAAAGTTCGGCGCAACATCGTGGGCCGAAGGACCTGTTCTGTGCTGTATTTCTCTATCTCTATCTACACAAACTGCCGAACCCCTCAACAGCGACAGATCTCCAAAATATAAAAAAACAAGCTCCATCTCTGATGGAACCCTTCATCCATCCCTCTTAGAGCAAATTTCACCTTCTTCAAATACAGGAGCTCCATCAGGTCCCCCAGCCACACCGAGGCACTGGGGAAAGAAACTGACCTCCACCCCAACAGGACCTGCCTGAGAGCAATCAACAAGGCAAAAGTTAAAACATCTGCCCCCACTCCAATCTGCAGCTCAGGCCGGTTTGACACCTTAAATATGGTCTTCAGGGTTCCCGGCTCCGACTCCCATCTGCAGAACTTCGGACTTAGTGCTGAAAAACGACCCCCAATATTTCTCCAACTTTGGGCAGGACCAGAACATGATTGGTTGGGCCCTTCCCACACCTCTCACAACTTTCCTCCAACCCCCTCCCCTCCAAACAGCCAGCTCATCCTCACCTTTGTTCAGTGCACCATACACACGAGTTTTAACTGAATCTACCCCAGCCTCGCACACGAGGTTGAAGCATTGCCCCTATGCAAAGCTTCGCACCATAATCCTTCTTCCAGACCCATCTCCAACTCTTCCTCCCATATGGCCTTTATCTCTTCCATGGACGCCTGGTCCTCCTCATAATCCTGCTATAGATCACTGAAATGGTCCCACTCTCCATCCCCCACACCAACAGAGCCCCCTCCAACAACAATGATGATGGTGACTCAGGAAAGCCTTTCTTGTGAAATTTCGCACCTGCATATACCTGAAAACCTCCTCACGCTGGAGCTCATAGTTCACCCTCAGCTCCTCCAAACTTGCAAATCTCTCGTGCAAAAACAGATCCTTCATTTCTTTTACCCCTTTCTCCTCCCATCCTCAGAACCCGCATCCATCCTCCCTAGCTTGAACCCATGATTCCCTCTGATTGGCATCACCCTGGACCCTGCCATGAACTTGAAGTGCTGTCGAAATTGCCCCCAAATCTTCAGCGTGGCTACAACCACTGGAGTCCACAGACACTTGCCCGGGGCGAACGATAGCGGTGCCGTTGCCAGCGCCTGCAGCACTGACCCTTTACAGGACCTCGCCTCCATCAGCACCCACAGAGCCCCCATGTCCTTATTCCAACCCTGCACCTTCTTCACACTCGCCTCCCGGTAATAGTGAACTGCTTTCTCCCCTTCAGGAACTCTGTCTGACCTTCCCCCACCACCCTCGGAAGACACTCCTCCAGCCTCACCGTCAACAACTTAGCATTGTCATAGGAGTGTCCCTTTAAGAAATGTTTTTATCTTATCACATGGCTTCAGTGATGTCATTGTGTGGCTGGAGCTGGGCTGTGGCTCTGAGTTTTTACTTTCGCTTTGAGTTTGGAGCTGGTTTGTGGCTCTGTGGGTTTTACTTTTGCTTTGAGTTTTGGACTGGGTTTTGAACTGCACAGGATGAAAGAAGTGTTTCTCCACCTTTGTTTTAAAAGCTGTTTCAAGCCTGCTTGATAACTTGAAAAGATAATTGCTTTCTGGAAGGAATTCAAACCTGCTGTTTGAGAAGGGGAACAGAGTATCACTAACAAGTCTTGTACCAGTAAAATTGCTGTCTGCTGGGCCACACCTTTGAAAAGGGGTATCTGGTTTCACTTGGATCTTGTTATTGAATTGGAACAGTTAAAGGGGGAATTCATTAAGGGTTATACATAGATTACTGTAGCTGCGTGGGGTGTTTATGTTTATAAAAATGATAACTAAATTTGTAGAATCAAGCTTGTTTTTGTTGATTAAAAGCGCCTAAGAACTCTGTTGAATAACACCTGAAAGGCAGGCTCTTGTACTCATCGTAACCAAAATCAATAAACAGTTATAGGTCAGGTGAACTCCATAATATACTTTGGAGTTTTCTAAACCCTGGCCCAGCATCCATATACAACCAACACTCCACCAGATCCTTCTCCCTTTTAAGTAACAACAAAATGGATGCCTGTTTCATTGTTTCTGGCAACCCTCCCCTTACCACTGTATCCTCAAACATCAGTGATGCTAACTAGTCCTTAAACTTCTTATATCACTCCACCGGAAATCCTCAGTGCTTACCTGACTGCATCTTCCCTATCGCTGCCTGCACCTCCTCCAACCCGGCCCTCTCCTCCTCTACCACCCATCCGGTCACTCCAGTCGTCCCAGAAACTCCCTCATATTCATCCTCTGGTGGCCCCGACTTATATAAACCCCTATAAAAGTCCTCAAACACTTTATTCACCTGTTCCAAAGCCACCACCACCGCTCCCATTACATCCCTAATCTGCACGAACTCCCTCGCCGCAGTCTGCTGACGGAGTTGGCCCACCAAAAATGACTGGCCTTCTCACCATACTCACACACAACCCACAAGGTCGCCTCAACATCCGAACTGCCCTCCCCATACAGATCAAACTTTGCCTGCAACTCCTTCCTCCTCACCAATAGCCCAGGCTCCAGATCCTCCGCATATCTTCCATCGACCTCCACAATCTCCTCTATCAGCCGCTGCCACTCCACCGCGCCTCCCTATCCACCTTTGCCTTGAATGAGATGACTTCACCCCTCACTACTGCCTTCAGTCCCTCCCAAACCACCGACAATGAAGACTGCCCATTTTGATTAAACTCCACATACTCCCTAATCACCTTGCCGAAACTGATGCAAAAATTTGCATCTGCAGAAACAAGACCCCCCCCCCCCCCCCCCCCCCGGCAATCTCTCTCCTATGGAAAACTCACCCAGTATCATCCCCATCCCCTCACCATTCACACCTCCCAGGCCCATCAAAACCTGCCCATACAGGTTCCAACAAATGCGGCCCCTCCCCCACTCTCATTCACCAGCAAACAATACCTTTGCTAGCACGAAGGTCCCTGTCAGTGCACCCTCCCCCATATCGGAAAATAAACCACACCAATTCCAACGGCCCCCCACACCCATTCAAACTCCCCATACACTGCGTCCTAATACTAAAACCCAAACCCCAACAACTATAAATCCCAAACCACCCCGACCCAAACTCACATTACATAAAAGGTGTTAACCATAACATCCATCCATGGAAAAAACAGCAAGACTATTTTTATTTTTTAAAACAAAAAACTCAGTCAAAAACCATCAAAGTCCAACTTCAGTCCAGTCCCAGGCCTTCTGCCTTCAAAATTCCTCCACTACCATCTCATAATAATAATGTCGTTGTGCATGGCCCGCTGCTTCGCAGCACACCAAAGGAGACCACACCAAATCGCACTTTGCACTTGTACAACATCACCTTGGCTCACCCGAAGGTCACCAGCCTCCTTGCCAGTTCCGTTGTCAAGTCCTGGCATATGCGTAGGCCCTTGCCTTCCCACTCTACCTCGCGCCTCTGCTTCACCGACCTCAGGACTTTTTCCGTCACCCATAAATTGTGGAAACAGACGATTACCGCCCTCAAGTGGTTCGTTCGTCCTCAGTTTTGGCTGGAGCAACAAGCGGGCCCTATTCATCTCATACTGGGAGGGATCCTCCCCATCTACGGCACTAGCATATCAGCCAAATATTCTGTACGCCTCCGGCCCTCCACCTCCTCAGGCACTCCCAGGATCCTGATTTTGTCTTTGCGACCTTCTCTCCAAATCTTCTACCGTGACTCTCAGCCCTCTGTTGGTCTCTGCCACCCTCCGCAGCTCCTCATCCATCAACAAGGTGAACTGGTCGCTGTGTGACGACAAGGCCTCCTCCATTGCCTTAATTTTCTCCCCCTGCTCCTGCACCTCCAAACATCTTACCAACTCCTCTCTCACCGGGGCAAGAGTCTCACCCACTCACGCCTTAAGCGAGGCCATCATCACCATCCAATGCCTTTCAAATTGCTTTGAAAACAACTGTTTGAAATCTCCAGGTTGCATTTCAGTCACATTCTCCACCGTGATGGGCGTGGCCCCACTAGACGAGCTCTCTCCCACCATCTTTCCTCCTATTAAACCCCTCACCACGCTCGGCGGCAGACTTTTGCTCACTGCCTTTCTCCCTGGATTCTTCTCTCTAGTTTTTGACATCCTATAAATGCCCCAACCCTTCCCATAGCTTCTCACAAACAAATCTTCGCTAAAAACTGGGCATAAAGAGCCTAAAATAGACTGCTCTGGCAGGAGCCACAAAACAAACGATCTCCACCTACATGCCGCAACCCAAAGACCTAGAATTTGTCTAATCTTTATGCGGCGGCTAGAGACACACACTGGAGGCTTCCAATAGTTAACAAGGGGTTTATTGATGAAAGACAAAGGTAGATAAGTAACAGGCAGAGAGCACAATACAACAGGTTAAACCACTTCAGCCCCGGGGTATATCTAATATATTAAAAGGTCTACCGGGGCAGCACGGTGGCCTAGTGGTTAGCACAACCGCCTCACGGCGCTGAGGTCCCAGGTTCGATCCCGGCTCTGGGTCACTGTTCGTGTGGAGTTTGCACATTCTCCCAGTGTCTGTGTGGGTTTCGCCCCCACAACCCAAAAATGTGCAGAGTAGGTGGATTGGCCACGCTAAATTGCCCCTTAATTGGAAAAAATAATTGGGTAATCTAAATTTTTTTTAAAAAGGTCTACCAGTTCTTCCAGGAAACTCTTTTAAGGCAACAATCACTCACCTCAGAACAAACTGTACATTGAGCAAGACGATTTTAGGTTACGCAATGTTACTAGTCTCACCATGAAAACTTTCAAACAAGCTTTTTGTTAAATGCAATAATAAATTTATAATGAACATATCTTTGGCTTGAGCGAGGAACAAAACATTTACACAACTGATATTTTTTAAAAATCATACCTTTAGTGATCACAGGTTTAAAATTCATTTTATCAGTTCCTTCCAACAATTCAGTTTTTCTTCTATCAGAAGGTTGATTACTTTTGACTGACTCGTGGCTGTGCTTAGCTTTCGGACCAGGTTGTTTGTCTGCAATTTCACCTGAAAACAATCAAAATATTTAATGTAAATGGCATGTTCTTGCTTTATACTCGATCAGAGGACTAAGTCAAATATAGAAAGGTGCAGAACAAGAAAAAATCCACAGTACTTCTAGCCAGTCCTAATACCTCTCAGCCCCAAATATCTATTCAGGGCTCACCTTGAATTTGTTCACATTATCTATCCTTACTATCTCTAAGCAGTTTATTTGTCTCATTAATTCCACTGCAAACTGGTTTAATCTAAACTACCCATGTCCTTTCTTTCTAATTGGAAGTCTGTATTCTACAGTTTGCAGAAATCCCAGAGCAACTTCTATTCCCTTAAGTGACGCAATATCTGCCTTCACTATTCTAATTTCCAGAGTAAACAATCCCAGGCTTCTCAGTCTCTCCTCATAACTCAGGTGCTTTAAGCTAAGAATAAGTTTAGTTCCCCTTTTTGGTAATGGCCCAAATGCCTGAATTGCGTGCAGCGGCAAGACAGTAGTAGACGAGGCTGCACTAGTCACCTTCCAAACCCACGACCACTAACATCTAGAAAGACAAGAGCAGCAGATACATGGGAACACCACCACTTCCCCTCCAAGTCACTCACCATCCTAACTTGAAATATTTTGCCATTCCTTCCTTCAGTCACTAGATCAAAATCCTGGAATTCCCTCCCTAATAACACAGTGGGTGTACATACATCGCATTGACTGCAGCGGTTGATGAAGGCAACTCACCACCAAATTCTCAAGCACAATTAAGGATGGGAAACAAATACTGGCCCAGCCAGTGAAACCCACATCACGTAAAAATGAATTTTGAGAAACTAGTGCCTTACACATCAATTTATCACCTCCTAGAATTTGTGACATTCATCTCTGGCTAATGATCCCAAGATCCAGTTGACTTTCATTACACCTGCTTCACTGTGGTTCATTTTGGACTGCTAGCCACAAACACCTCCAGATTCCGCTCGTGTTGCATCCTATACCAGAAGACCAATTAATTTAGCTTCCCCTTGTTTATTTATCTTTCTCTGGACTCGTTACTTTTCTATTTGTCCACATTATGTGCCATGTGCCAACCATTTTTCCGTGTTCAGAACCGATCTAGATCTCCTTACAGATTTAGGCTTGCTTCATTATTGTTTAAATTTCCTTCCTGCATTTATGTATTATACAATTTTTTTTTGTCAGGGGAACCTAAGTTTCTCTGTTTCCTGGCCCAAATAGGAAAGTAAAAAAATGTATCTGTTTAGCCCGTGCTCCCCAACATTCTTCACCTGACACTGAAGCTGCAGGGACTTCCTGTTCAAGTCACCAGTTAAATTTTTATTCAGGTTTTGATGTCGATGTTAACATCTACGCGCATCCATAAATAAGGATCCCACTGACTTTGAAGAGATATTCTTCCCACCTGCTCATTAAGGTAGGTTAAAATTTCAAAAAGGGTCCCTTGTAGCTTTCTGGCTACTAAACAACATGAGTAAGTTAAATTGCCCTCCTGCCGGTTTCCATGGAGTTAAAAATGCTCAAACCTGGCTCTGTGTCTAAGGGCTGTAAATTATTTGACGAGTTAACAAAAACACAGTTCACAATTAAATACAACTTTTAAAAACCTCAATTATCATGAACAAAAACTCACAAGTTAGCTTCTTTGATAAATTCAAGGAGCACAAAAGAAAAGCTGCAAAAGGGTCCAGTGAAATCACGAGTCAAACTCGAAAGACAAGAAATTCCAGTTGGGCTTAAGGCATTAACCACTCCTGCTGGCAGATTAGCAATCCCATAGAACCAAGCACATGATGAGCCAACTGGTAACTTCTGATCAGTCTGAACTTGTCATATGACTTCACCGAGCAATCAGAGCAGAATTAGACTACACAAGAGTGCAAAATCATGGAGTGCTGGACAAGATATTAGTTGGGATCAAGATCTCCCTGTGAAAGGATGTGCAATACCGGTACAGTTAAACCTGGGAGAAAGTTAAAGTATTATCCATCAGAGAAGAGGTGATGGGACCCGGTGCTCTTCCTCTTTGTGGGGGGCCCCACGTCATGCCCCTCCCCCCCCCACAATGACAGTGAGTCCTGCCTCAATAAAGTCAATACCCTCCTGACTCCACCCACCCTCAGCTCACACAATGCAAGGCACAGAACCCCAAAATCACTGCTTGACAGTGTTCCTAGTGAGCTACCAGCTGCTGGCTATTTGGCCTTACCTGGCCTCTGCTCTCTCGCACCTTCACCGCCCAGTCAGTTGTCACCCAGCCCAGCCCTCTCACTCTCAGACCTGCTGCCTCTGGTCAAGTCGCCCTGCTCCCATTGCCTGCTACTCCCAGAGACATGATACCTGTGCTTGTCTGGCCTTCTTTGCAGGATCCTTCTTCGCTGTTCTACTTACCTCTCGGCTCTCACTCAGGTGGCCGGGCCGCTGCCCTCAATAATGACGTGCTCTTGGATAGGCTGTCTGACCTGGCCACTGCTCTCTCTTGCCCTTGCCACCCACTCCAGTTGCTGCCCAGTCCAGCCCCACTCTCAGGCCTGCCTGGTTAGCCTCTGGATCTGGTCAAGTTGACATGGTCCTGCTGGCCACTGCTTTCAAATTCCCCGAGACAGGACACGGGCGCTTGCCTGGCCTTCTATGCAGGGCCCTTCTTCGCCGTTCAACTTACACCTCTCGGCTCTCACTCGGGTGGCCGGGCCGCGAGTTTTTGCAAGGCAGCATGAAAACGTATTTCATTGCATTGACAACATAATAATAATAATAATAATAATCACTTATTGTCACAAATAAGCTTCAATGAAGTTACTGCGAAAAGCCCCTAGTCGCCACATTCCGGCACCTGTTCGGGGACTCTGGAACAGGAATTGCACCCGCGCTGCTGGTCTTGTTCTGCATTACAAGCCAGCTGGCTTAGCCCACTGTGCTAAACAGCTGGCTTAGCCCACTGTATTGAATGCGTCTGAAAGCAGCACGCTTAAACAGAAAAGGTTCACTGAATTTTTCTGGAGCTAACTCAGCCTTTTCAAATGCAGAACCCCAGCATTATGCAAGGTCTGGACATTGCAAGTTGTGAATGAATTGAATAAAGACTTTTTCACACATTAACTGCTTAACTCGGTTTCATTCACCATTCAAATCTATTATTTTTGATATGGAGCATATTGGTAGGCACACCAAAAAGCATTCATGTGGGAATGGGGCCTCCTCAGTTATAAAGTTCCACGTAACACAAATTTGAAGACAACCCCTGGGATTTGACTCATTGAGATTTTACTGTTTATGATCACCATTCTGTGCTTTTTAAAGCTAAGTATACACAATCTGTTTTTTTTTTAAAAACATGTGACCTTTACGTCAGTACAAATTTAGCTAGTTGTCCCCTAGCCTTCCTTCCAATAATTCTGAAAACAGAACATAAACTGCGGGAAGCTGAAAAAAATTGCATCAGTAATGCTAACTGTACAGTAATAATGCATCCTGGGAAACTGGTGCACTGCAAATGCTGACTGAGAATCTGAATTCAACAGACCGTATTCCATCTGTGGGCAAAAATATACAGCCCAAACCCCAGGTTTCTGTGCAAAGACCAAGGCCTTGAAGTAAAACCTTTTAAAAAGTGTATTAAAAGTCAATAAAGACAATGGAATAGAAAAATGTAATTGCGTTGTGAAATTATCATTATTTCCCAAATTGTATTAACATTTTAGTTTGGATGTTAGAAATTTGAATTACTGAGAGAAATGGGAACTGAAAAAATGCATATGAAACTGTACAGAAAGCATTCAGTGATGGGTTCATCTGATATGCCTGTGCAGCACTAACTGGGCATTAATAATCGTAAAGGATGACAAGTAGAAGTAATTTAGTAAAGTTTGTAAGTATTTCCTCAAGACATGGATTGCTCAGGCAATGTCACATTGATTGTTCAACTCTAGTTGCCATGCAAAAGGTGGTGGTGGGAATTCTCTTTGAACATCAGTCCTTAAATAATTGTCTTCTCACAATGGTGTTACGTTCCGATTTCTAAAATTCTAGCCCAGTGAAGAAGTAATGAATGTCCAATGCAAAATGATGTGCAACATGGAGTCCATTGTGTTCCCTGCTGGTGATATATTGGTGGTAGAGCTTGCAAAGGTCAAAAGGAATATCAAAGCAACGATGACAATTCTGGGTCCTCAACTATTTACAATCTACATCAATCACTTGGGTGAAAGGACTGAATGTATGATAGCTAAATTTGCAATCTCACAGAAAAGTAAGTTGTCAAGAGAAGGTAGAGAGTCTGCAAAGCGAGATAGCCAGGTAAAATGAGTGGGAAAGCAGGTAACTATTAGTCGATTAGCCTAATGTCTGTTGTTGGGAGGGCAGCACAGTAGCAGTGGTTAGCTCTGCTGCCTCACAACGCTGAGGACCTGGGTTCGATCCTGGACCTGGATCACTGCCCATGTAGAGTTTAAGCATTCTCCCTCTGTCTGCATGGGTCTCACCCCCACAACCCAAAGATGTGCAGGATAGGTAGATGGCCATGCTAAATTGCCCCTTAATAAGGACCCATTGTGTTGGAGATAGTAAACTGACATGACAGAGAATTGGCTAATGGGTAAGAAACAGTGGAGGTTCTTTTTTGAAGTTGGTGGCCTGTAACCAGTGGGGTTCCACAGGGATCACTGTTGGGGCCGCAACTGTTTACAATATATTTTAATGATTTGGAGGAAGGAAATCAAATGTGCTGTAGCCACATTTACAGGCAACACAAGAATAGGTGAAAAGCCGAGTTGTGAGAAATACAAACAGTTTGCAAAGCGATATTGATAAAGGTTAAGGGGGCAAAAAGTTGGCAAATGGAGTATAACGTGGGGAAACATGAAGTTGCTAATTTTAGAAGGGAGAACAAAGAACAGAGTTTTAATTGAATGGAGATAAACTTTAGAAAGCTGTAACACAAAGGGACAAGGGTGTGCCTGTGCATGAAACACAGAAAGCTAACACATGGGTGCAGCAGGTAATCAGGAAGGCGAATGCAATGTTGACCCTTATTTCAAGGGTTTGGAGTACAAGACTAGGGAAGTCATGCTGCAATTGTACAAGGTACTGGTGAAGCCACATCTGGGTACTGTAAGAAGTCTTGGTCCCCTTATTTAGGGAAAGATATTTAATTGGAGGTAGTTCAGAAAAGGTTCACTAGGATGATCTCTGGTGGGTCTTATGGACAAAGGTTAAGCGGTTGGAACTCCACCAGAGGGTGGTATTCAAAAGCATTCTGGGAGAAATCAGTGCAGCCACCACAATTGGAAGGAAATTGAGGAGGACCCACTGCCAAAGAACGGAATCGCCCCAAACATAACATTGCTGTAGTGTTTCCATCCCTCCTTCTTCCTCAAACAAAAAGAGAGGAAGTGATACAGTACTCTAGGAGAGCACCAGACTTGCGAGGGGTGCTCTTCCGAGTGTGGATTTTGGAAGGTAGCTGTTTGGGGAGTACATCCTTGTGTGTGTTCCTATTTTATTAAAGTAATTTTATATTTAACAGAGGGTTAGTCATGACAGTTGGTGGGGCTTGGTATTCCGTCTGTGAAATGTGGTCAATCATGAATGCTGACAACATCCCTGACAATTACATCTGCGGGAAGTGTATCCAACTGCACAAATGGAATGGTTTGAGCAGGAGCTAGAGGTACTAAGAAGCAAACAAATGGCAGAAAGCGTCATAAATAGAAGTTATGGAGACGTGCTCACACCCAAGGCAAGGAAGGAAGAAGGATGACCGCTAGACGAGGCAGGCAGTAAGTGCAGGAGTCCCCTGTGGCTGTGCCCATCTCTAACAAGTATGTCCTTTTGGATACTGATGAGAGAGATGGCCCATCAGGTGACAGCAGCAGCCAGAGCGGTGGCACCATGGCTGGCCCTACTGTGCAAAGCATAATAGAGCAATACTAATTGTGGATTTGATAGCCAGGGGCACAGATAGGTGCTTCTGTAGTCACGAAAGAGACTCCAGGATGGTGTGTGGTGCCAGAGTCATGGAGCAGGTTCAAGACATCCTGAAAGGGGAGGGCAATCAGGCAGATGTCATTGTCCACATCCAAATGACATAGGCAGGAAGAGCAGCAAGGTTCTGCAAAGACATCATAGGGAGTTAGGTAGTAAGCTAAAAAGCAGGACCTCTAGTGTAGTCATTGCAGGATTACTCCCCGTGCCACATGCTAGTGAGGCTAGGAACAAAGAGATACTACAGTTGAACACATGGCTAAAGAGCTGGTCTAGGGAGGAGGGCTTCAGATATGTGGATCATTGGGGTGTCTTCCAAGGAAGGTGGGACCAATACAAGCAGGAAGGGTTGCACCTAAACTAGAGGGCACCAATATCCTGGCCGGGAGATTTGCTAATGTGATTCAGGAGGGTAAACCAGTATGGCAGGGGGGGTGAGAACCGGAGCAGCAGGCCAGCGAGTGTACAGACTGGAGAAGAGCAGGCAGAGGTAAGTCACTGGGTAACACGGTAAACTGAGGTAAACAACTAAACAGGATTGTTTAGTGAGTAGAATTTGTGCATGAGTAATAAGTGACTGTGTGTGTAAATAAATATGCATTGATTTCAAACTTACTAACTGGTGTATCGAGTCATTGATCAGTATTCGGTTTTGAACCTTGTGGCGGTATCAGAAAGATACCTGGCGACTCTTGAGCAAAGGTAATTAAAACAGAGTAAATTAAGGAAAGCATAACAAGCAACATTTACTGGCGACTCCGCCGAGACTCGACTTAGAAGTGGCCCCCCCCACTCCGAGAGAACCCAAAATTTGAATTAGAAATCCAATTGGAAACAGAAAAACCACAAGTGTTCGGACAATACTGATCAAGCCTCCAGACTTCGGAAGTGCGTTAATGCATGCGTACTAACAGGGATACAAGGTAAACCTGAGAGATTTTGTTGCGTAAAATTGTCGGGAGTTTTGTAGGCCGGAAATTAGCGTAAGCCGTACCCGTGTTTACATCACTGCTTTATCACCCCCTGTTCCAAATTCAGTAGAGAACCCAGAGATAGGAAAGATGGCAATGAAGGCAATGGAATGCCTTATGAAGCCACAGGAATTCGAGGTCGCAGCGACCAGTAGAGTAGGACAGTGTCCCATTTGGGAAGATTAAATAAGGAAGTACCTCAAAGGGAAAGGATGGCCCCTTTGGAGCGAATTTTGCGCAAATGAGGAAACAGGTCCCGAGAGTATAGGACATACTTGGTGGGAGAACGTGACAGAGATCCACAAGAAGAGCTTGGGAAAAGCTTGCAAGCCGATGGCAATCGTGTCCTGTCTGGCACAATTGCGAGGCACAGATGAGGTCATTCGGATGCTCCGTAGAGAGATAGAGGAGAGAGATAGAACCAGTAAGGTAGACGTGAGCGAGATTGAGAAGAAGAATAAAGAGTTAAGAGGGAGGTTAGCAGCAAAAGACAGAGGTGGATAATACCAAGAGGGCACATCAGTCTTGTCTGGCGCACTTAAGCAGCTTCCAGACACAGTATGATAAGGCCTATCAGAACACACAACGTGCGGTCATGTAAGACAGGAAACTGAACAGCAGGCAGATGCTGCGAACAGTGTAATGATTTAAAAGCAGCCCTACGAGCACTCCGTGCTTCCATAACGGAACAAAGGCAGAGCTCCGTAGACCACGCAAAGTGCCGGAAGCAAATTGCAGAATTGCAATCCCTGCTTGCTGTGCAAAATGGCTTTCAGAGCACATTCGGACCCCAACTAGATCAGGAAAACAGCCCAGATTGGCAGGAATTAAATGAAGCAGCCCATAGATACGTACATGGAGCATGTACGCAGGAGAAACCCCAGAAAAGGAGAGCACCCAAACCCCCCACTGAACAGGCAGAACATACCCCCATGAACCCAGTAACCACACACCGCAGGGCCGCAGCAGAAGGAGAAACAGATTTTCTGTACACAACCCCCTTAACCGTGACCCAATTACGGGACGCGTGTGAAAAATTACACCGTTCCTCCCCACTTCAGACCCCCACCAATTTTTCGCTAAAGTAAAACAGCAGGCCACCATGTACGGCCTGGACGAGAGAGCAGGTAAAGCTCACAGTTTTAAGTTTGACCCTTCAGTCGTGGCAGCCCTTCCCGACCCACAGAATGTAGGAGGAGGCACCCTAACCGAGATGCACACAGCGATCCTTGATACGATCGGCTATAACAGAGATGTAGGCAAGGGGCTATAAATAGATGTAGAGAAAAGAAAACAGAGCACCCCACAGCATTTGCTGAACACTTGTGGATTCATTTCACAGCAGTTTTTGGTGAATTAGCCTGCGCCCATTTGTCCCCAGATAACATGGCAAAATGGACTCGAATCTTGGTCTCTCATGCAACAGAGGCAGGACAGAGAGCTTGCGCGAATTACGACCCCTCAGATGAGGCCCACAATGAGAAATGGGTTTTGAAAAGGTTATCCCGTGTTTGGGAGCAATCCGTTCAGAACAAACCCACATTTAAGAAATCAGAGGAACAGCAGGCAGATGCAGATATGCATACATTTAAAGCACACCAGAACCCTGCATGGATAAATGAGAGTAGGAACAGCCCACCCCAGCCCAAATCGCAGGAGCATTACAACTGTGGACAGTTAGGACACTTTGCACGAGAGTGCAACGCACCACAGAAACAACAGAGGCCAACAGACAAGCACCCTAAATAGAAATAGGGCAAAGCCTATACATAGTGTTAGCGCCCGTTCAGACCATGGAGACATGAACGGCACAGACTCTCGGTGTTTGGGCTCCCCAACTTAGGTCTGCGACACCCTTTGGGACAAGTCCGGTCGTAGCAGGCAGAGTCCGGGGTCAGCCTGTGGAATTTCTTTGGGACAGAGGGTCCCACACCACACTCAATTCCTCCACGATGTTCCAGAGGGACACGTGGCCGACAACAGACACCATCACCCTCAGCGGCTTTACAGGTCACTTACAGCAGGGACACATCACAGTCCCTGTATCCATACAAATCGGCAATATAACAACCAAGCACCCCATAGTGTTAGTTGATCTGCCCCACACAGCAGAACATATTTTAGGGATCGATTTCATGAGCTCCCACAACCTTTCACTTGATCCAGTCAATAAATGTGTTTGGAAAATGGCAAAGGCATCACGAGTCCCCGCCACGCTCACAGTAGGAGAGTATGCAAACAGTATTAGCTCAGTAGGAGACTACTGGTTCGACCCGTGAACCATTAGTGCAGATAAACAGGTTAGGGTAGTCCTGCAAGAACACAAAGCAGCATTTGCATAGCACAAGCACGACTGTGGCAGAATGGCTGGCTCTGTGCAGATTACAGGTTCTGACCCCAGACCCCAGAAGCAATACGATTTCCCCAGGAAGCAGAGGGAGAAATCTCGAAAGTTATAGATAGCTTATTAGACCAGGGCGTACTGAGATCAGTAGCCTCCACTAATAAAGCCCCGATTTGGCCCGTCAGGAAACCGGATGGATCATGGCGCCTGACCATTGATTACCGGGAACTGAACAAAGTTACCCAAGCAGCAGCCCCCACCGTAGCCACATGTCCCGAGACCATGCTCAAACAGGGACTCCAGTCACGATTTACGGTTTTGGACATCAGGAACAGTTTTTTGGCCCATTCCATTGGCTAAAGCGTGCCAGTACAAATTTGCCTTCACCTTTCAAGGACAGCAGCATACGTGGATGTGCCTTCCACAAGGCTTCCACAACTCCCCCTCCATTTTCCACGACAGCTGGCAAATGAATTAGCGAAATTTTCCCGCCCCGAATGTCTGGTCCAGTATGTAGACGACCTGCTACTACAGACAGACATAAAAGCAGAGCACAATTCGCTTATAGCAGAACTCCTAGGACTCCTAAAAGAAATTGGCTGTAAGGTTAATCCCAAAAAGGCCCAGATTTTGGAAGAAAAAGTGAGATACTTGGGAACAGTTATCACACGTGGTGAACGCGAGATCAAGCAAAAAAGGATTGACTCGATCGTCAAATTGCCCCTTCCCCTCTGGTCGTTTTTTGGACTGGTTGGCTACTGCCAAAACCATATCGGCGGTTTCGTCACCAAAGCAGCGCCCCTTTCTGACCTCCTCAAGAAAAAGGCACCTTGGGAATGGCTTCCACAGCATACAGATGCCGTGGATGCGTTAAAAAGAGTCCTCAGCACAGCCCCCGCACTACAGGTCCCAGACCCACTTTCCGCGTACACTATCAAAGTAGCAAGCACCGACCAAACCCTTTCGGCCGTGCTTCTCCAGGAACGCCATGACCAGTTAAGACCCGTGGCATACGCCTCACGAGTGTTAGACCCTGTCGAGCAAGGATTTTCTGCCTGTGAAAGGCACCTGCTCGCAGTTTTTTGGGCAGTACAGTACTTCTCATACATCAAAGGACACCACCCCATCACCATCCTCACAGAACACACCCAACACAGCTTTTGTTAGACGGCCAACTTAAAGATGGCACAGTCAGCCAAATCCGAGCAGCCCATTGTACCCTTCTTTTCAGGGACGGGACATCGCAGTAAAACGCACAGAAACACACACTTTCCTTGCAGACCATTTACAGTACCCAGGCATCCCCCATGAATGTGAGATTATCTCCACACAGCACAACACAGGCCCATTCATTCCGAAGCCACTTCCCAGGAAGATAGGTAGTTCACCCCAGAGACCCCAGCCCACAGACATGTGCGCAGCCCTGAAAATCTATGTGGATGGCTTCTCCACAGTTTTAGATGGCAAACGTATAACAGGATGCGGCATTTATGTAGAGGACGTGCAGGGGCGCGCCCTAGAAGAGATCTCCCTGAAACTACCAGGACACTTAGGCACGCAGGCAGCAGAACTAGCAGCGATAGCTTACATTGTAGACCACACCGATTCGTTCCCCACCCCTGCAGACAAAGCCTGTATGTCTGCAATAGTTTGACGGAATTCCTACCCCTGTGGGAATCAAGAGGATTTGTTTCAGCAGACGGAAAACCCCTACCATCAACCCATTACTCCGCCATATTTTAAACCAAGCAAAGGATAGGAAATACGGAATTGTTAAAGTTCGCAGTCACCACCGTTCTTCCCCCCCTGGTAATGTTAAAGCAGACGCCCTAGCAAAGGCAAGTTCTAGGCATGGTTATTTTTGGAACCCCCCCGAAAGCACCCCAGTACACGCAGTTCAGGTCTCACAGACCAGCATCCAGGATTTAGCACAGGCACAGAAACAGGATGAGAAACTCAGGGATGTTTTGAAGGGAACCTTCCCAGCCCCTTATGACAAATTTAAGAATTCCATGACCGTGTGATTCTAAAAGACAGCCTATATGTAGTTCCAGAGCAGGATAGGAACCAACTCATTTGTCAGTTCCATGACAATCACGGACATCAGGGAATTCAACCCACTTTAGCCCACCTCAGACCGCTCTGCTGGTGGCCAAATTTAAAAGCCGATGTGACACACTGCGTAGAGAATTGCTTCATCTGTGCCCAGACCAATCCGGACAGGTATGCAAAGGCGGCTCAACTTAGCCATACCCACCTCGTTAATGGCCCCTGGACTAATCTCCAGATAGATTTCATTGAACCCCTATCCCCTTGCAGAAACGGATATAAGTATGTGTTGGTGGTCATCGACACCTTCACAAAATGGGTGGAAGCTTTTCCATCGCGCACAAATACAGCGAAAACAACGTCAAAGATTCTGACCCACCACATCTTTACGAGATGGGGACTCCCCCGCAGTATATGCTCTGATCAAGGCTCCCATTTCACAGGACGAGTTATGAAAAACGTTCTCACAATTTTCGGAATAACTCAGAAGTTTCATATCGTATACCACCCCCAGTCAAGTGGTATCGTCAAACGCATGAATAGGACACTAAAAGCCACCATTAGAAAAATGGTCCAGCAGAACAATAGCACCTGGGATTCAGTTCTCCCATTTGCGTTAATGTTTTTAAGAAACACGGTATCCACGTCCACAGGATACACCCCCCACACTCTCATGACCGGACGCCCCATGAAAGGAACGGAATATATATTAGGTTTAGATTTGACCAGCCCCGCAGTGACAGTCCTCACACACGAAAATGTTGTGCAGCAGATAATAGAGAATGTTAAAGTGGCCCAACTCGCAGCAGCTGTGAGACTGGGAACAAGGAAGAAACAGAGCAAGGCTTGTTTCGACAAGACAGTGCATGCCACTGAGTTTGCAGTAGGGCAGCAAGTGAAGCTTTCCCTATACAACCCGAGCACATTCCTTTCACTATTTCGGACAAAGTAAGCCCCTCTGTGTACAAAATCAAATATTCTAATGGAAAGTCTACCTGGTTCCACATAAACCAGCTCAAGGCTTATGGCTCGCAGCACAACCACACACACCACATCCTGCTCGCAGCAGCAGACGACCACGCCCCGCCCACAGAAGACGCATTCCTACCCTCCCCCAGCCAGTCCAGCCCGTCCTCGGACTCAACTTCGACTCCGCCCTAGACACACGACTCCGCCTCTCCCCGCCCCCAGACAGCGACAGCAAGAGCACTGACGGCAGCCACAGCACACCACGTTACAACTATCCCCCTGCACCAGGACCCACTCCCAGCGATTCAGAGTACAATTCAAGTGATCCCTTTGAGATCACATACATCAAAGCCCCTGACCCAGACCCACCACCCGACGATTACGGATTAAACCCCAGCAGCTCAAAACTAGACACACGATTCTGGCACCGAGACAATTCATTAAGGCTCATCCGGAATGATGAGATGGACCCCAATTCGCACTACGCAGCTTTAGCAAGTTTACTCCGGTCGAGAGTATGGCAGCCGGGAGAAGATGATGACATTGAGTCTGACTCCCGCCAAACAAATCCTTTGCGACTCTGTTCGCTACTGGAAACTAAGGTGTCCACATGATGGTTAAAAAGGAAACGCTAGAGAGATACGGTGTCCTTTCTGATGGAACTTGCACCATGTTTGTTGTATGTTTTGTTAAGTATTCAGTGTTTAGAATTTAAACAGCTTTTCACAGCCCCGCCACCAGTCCTTTAACGCCCCTGGCAGTTAATGGAAAAAGTTTGTCCACAGACAACCGCCTAGTTTGTCCGCAGAAACCTCTGAGAATTTGCCCAGACACCGGTTCATAACTGCTCTTCTGATCTGAAGGTAGAAGCATTACTGCAACCCCCCACTACTACCACATTCGTACCCGTTCTTGCCGGTTACTCAGGCAGTGGAGAAACTGCACTTATCCCCCCCCCACCCCGGGTCTGGTCAGCTACGCTCGGGTAGAGCACATACCGTCCTACCCGGGAATTCCATCCAATTCTTACCTGCCGCGGCCCATACGCACCTCATTTTGGCTCTTATTTCAAAAGATTTTTGTTTTGTTTCACAGCGACCCTTCGGTTGCTTTCCTCATGCTATTTACATCCTCAAACATTGGGATGGTAAATCGCACAGGCTGCGAGAAGGCTCGCACTGTGTCAGTATTTTTCAAGAATGTCTTGTCCAGAAATTTGGTTTAAAAAAAAAGAGGGAGTCACAGATGGTGACCAAATTATAAAGGGTAATTGGCAACAAAGGACAGACAGACAAACACACGAGATCTTAAGCAAGATAATAACAGATATTATGCTTGTGTTCACAGGGTTCCAGAAGCGCAAAGAAGACGAGAAGAGAAGAAGAGAGGAGAAGAGATGAAGACGACCTCCATCTTTGTTATATTGACACTAGCAGGATCCCTTTGGTTACACGCGGACGCTAACCCCCTCACCCCCCCCCCCCCCCCACAAGCCGTCAATGATTCACTCCCCCACAGTACACAGAGCCCAGCAACAGTCAACAGTACCCCAACCTGGTGTGATAACTTTATCACTTGGTACTCACTCTCATATGTCATAGAAGCATTTTTAGCACTGGCGATACTCGTGCAGACCATTAGAATGAGGAAATGGCAAAGAAGAGCCTACCGCACTCGCACCCCGGTATACAGAATTAGATCCCCTATTTTTGGTTTTCACCAGACCCCCGAACCCCTTGACATGGATTAAAGTGCATTCTGTGATATGGTACGAATTAAGTAATTTTTTACATAGAATTTACAGTGCAGAAGGAGGCCATTTGGCCCATCAAGTCTGCACCGGCTCTTGGAAAGAGCACACTACCCCCTACCCAAGGTCAACACCTCCACCCTATCCCCATAACTCAGTAACCCCACCCAACACTAAGGGCAATTTTGGACACGAAGGGCAATTTATCATGGCCAATCCACCTAAACCGCACATCTTTGGACTGTGGGAGGAAACCGGAGCACCCGAAGGAAACCCACGCACACACAGGGAGGATGTGCAGACTCCGCAAAGTAATGGCATGATGGGAAAACTGGTCAATGGGAAGACCGGTCAAAATGTTTGATACAATGTAAGAAAAGCTGCCCTAACCATTTCAGACTGTAAGACTGATAAGGCCAACTCTGCATAACTTGAAGTCTGAATAAGATCAGAGAAGGTCAAGCCATTCCAAAATACCGGACCTCGGCAACTCCTGATAGAACTAACTCGTCATAACCCAGGGCCGTAGGAATAAAACAAGATAAGTTCAGGAAGAAATAAGTCTCCTCCGACCTTTCAATGTTCCCTCCAAGGACAAGATAATGGTATGAATGATGTGACAAAAAAGGTCTGTTTTATGACATTGCTTCCGTTTCGATTTCCGATCGAATTCCTGACTAAACTGTTGTCACGCAATCTTGATAATGATAATGTATAAATATTGAGCTGATTCTCTGTAAAAGCGGACTTGAGTAGGAATCAGCAGAGACACTCCCTGCTCTCCGACCTCAACTTTCAGCCATAAACTGCAGTGTGTTCGTAAATAAAGTCTTCTTATGTTTTCTTAACGAGCTTTGTTGAATCTTTCTACCACAGTCCAGAAGCGGGAAAAATATTGACTATAACATCCGTTTTCTGTGTGTTCGTTGTTTCAATAAAGAAATGTGATCTCTGTGTTTGACTGACAAACCAGAGAAATTTGTCTGCTGCTAATTTGTACAGTTAAGATGTTAAGATATTTTTGAATTGTTTAGTTTATTAAGAATAGTTAGAGGCTCCAGTTTTTTTAATTTTGTAATGCATGTCCTTAATGCCATTGCGCCCGTAGAGTTTTTGATGATATATGTATGTAAAATTGTTTAGGTAAAAATATGTTGCATAGTTTAGGTCAGTGTAGAGCCTAGTCATGGGTGTCCGGCTTGGTCAGAGAACGAAGACAACGCAGTAATGTGATCCTTCACGCTTTGCGTTGAGGATCACAAGGAGGGAGTGTAGCCACCTGGGGTGGCCACGTCCCAATTCCAAAATGGACATTCACAAAGAGTACAGGGAAAATTGGACAGTGCTAGGAAAACAAACAGGTGCAAGGTTTGCCTGTGGATTGGAACTTGCAGATCCCAGACAGAACTGTTACTACATAGTAATGAGCTATCTCCGGGGACAAAAGAGAAACATTTAAGCAATCGGTACCAGAGCAGACTCCCCGGCGCCAGTGGAGACCAAAACAAAGGCAGGCCAACGGTTACCTAAGGCCCGCCCAGTGATCGAGGAACGACCCATTTATTGGAGAGAATCAATACAAACTATTGGGACATGGTCCAATTAATTGGGGCCAAGTTCAGGAACCGCCCAGAAGGGCGCAAAACCCTTTGGAGTATAAAGAAGAGACCCCAAGGTCAGAGCGCTCTCTTCTTCTTCACCTTCACCTTGGCCTTTGGCTCTCAGCGACGAGAGGCCCGCCAAGCACCAGTCAAGTAAGTCTAAGGTAAACGCACGCTACGAGATAGGCGCTACTAGCTACTATTCTATACCAGTTCGAGGCCAGCAGTATCAGAACCGGACAACGGGCATTGTTCCTCTGACTGAGTGGGCGCCCGAAGCTAAGTATAGGCTTTTAGTAGTAGTTGTAGTTTAGTGAGTAGAATTTGTGCATGAGTAATAAGTGACTGTGTGTAAATAAATGTGCATTGATTTCAAACGTACTAACTGGTGAATCGAGTCATTGATCAGTATTCGGTTTTGAACCTTGTGGCGGTATCAGAAAGATACCTGGTGACTCTTGATTAAGGAAAGCATAACGAGCAACAGGGGCTTACGGGACCTAGTATTGGAGAATGAGCTGGCCTGACGGCTAAAATTTCAGTAGGGAAAATTTTGAGAATAGTGATCATAATTCCACAAGTTTTTGAAAACTCCTGGAAAAGGACAAGAGTGGTCATCGAGTGAGGGTGCAAAATTGGGGGAAGCTAACTATAACAGAATTCGGCCAGAGCTGGGAAATGTGGATTGGGAGCGGCTGTTTGAGGGTAAATGCACATTTGATATGTGGGAGCCTTTTAAAGATCAGTTGATTAGAGCGCATGACAGGCATGTCCCTGCGAAAATGAAGGGCAGAAATAGCAGGATTAGGGAAGCATGGATGACAGGAGAAATTGAGGCTAGTCAAAAAGAAAAAGGAAGCAAACTTAAGGTCTAGGCAACTAAAAAACAGAAAGCTTTTGAAAACTACAGGGAAAGTAGGAACTAACTCAAACGGGGAGTAAGGAGAGCTAACAGAGGGCATGAAATGTTACTGGCAAGCAGGGTCAAGGAAACGCCCACGGCCTTTTATGCATATATATAAGGAGCAAGAGGGTGTCTTGGGAATGAGTAGGCTCACTCAGCGATAAAGGACTGAATTTATCCGTGGAGTCAGAGGAAGTGGGTGAGATCCTTAATGTGTACGTTGCATCGATTTTCACCAAGGAGAGGGACATGACAGATGTTGAGGTTATGTATGGGTGTGTGAATACTCCAGGACATGTCAGCATAGTGAAGGAGAAAGTATTGGATATCTTAAAATGCATTAAGGTAGACAAGTCCCCTGGGCTGGATGAGATATATCCCAGGTTACTGTGGCATTCAAGCGAGGAAATAGCTGGGGCCTGAACAGGTGAGGTTCCAGGGGACTGAAAAATAGTCAACGTTGTCCCGTTGTTTAAGAAGGGAAGCAGGGAAAATCTAGGTAATTTTAGACCAGTGAGCCTGACATCAGTGGTGGGAAAGCTGTTGGAGAAGATACTGAGGGATAGGATTTATTCACATTTGAAAGCGAATGGACTTGTTAATGATCGGTAGCATGGTTTTGTGCAGGGAAGGTCATGTCTTACCAATACCGTTTTTTGAGGAGGTGACAAAATTAATTGATGAGGGAAGGCTGTGGATGTCGTCTACATGGACTTAGGTAAGGTGTTTGACAAGGTCCCTTATGGCAGACTGGTACAAAGATTTGCTACACTAAGATAGGTCGAGTTACAGATAGTGAAGGGGATCATCAGAGAATAAAACAGAATACAGATAGATTGAAGAGTTGGGCAGAGAAATGGCAGATGGAATTCAATCCGAACAAATGTGAGGTGATCAAATTAGAAGATCAAATTCAGGGTGAATTATATAGTAAATGGCAGAATCCTTAGGAGCACTCATATACAGAGGGATCTGGGTGTTCAGGTCCATAGTTCCAAGAAAGTGGCAATGCATGTGGGTAAGGTGGTCAAGAAGGCATATCGTATGCTTGCCTTCAACGGCTGGGGCATTGAGTACAAGAGTTGGGAGATCATGTTATAGTTGTATAAAATTTTAGTTAGACCACATTTGGAATATTGCGTGCAGTTCTGGTCGCCACACTACCAGAAGGACTATAACACCATAAGAAATAGGAGCAGAATTAGGTGACTCGGCCCATCAGGTCTGCTCCGCCATTCAATCATGGCTGATATTTTTCTCATCCCCATTCTCCTGCTTTCCCCATAACCTCTGATCCCCTGATAATTAAGAATATATCTATCGCTGTCTTAAAGACACACAGTGATTTGGCCTCCACAGCCTTCTGCGGCAAAGAGTTCCATAGATTCACCACCCTCTGGCTGAAGAAATTCCTCCTCATCTCTGTTTTAAAAGATTGTCCCTTTAGTCTGAGATTCTGCCCTCTGGTTCTAGTTTTTCCTACTAGTGAAAACATCCTCTCCATGTCCACTCTATCCAGACCTCGCAGTATCTTGTACATTTCAATAAGATCCCCCCCTCATCCTTCTAAACTCCAACAAGTACAGACCCAGAGTCCTCAACCGTTCCTCAGAAGATAAGCTCTTCATTCCAGGGATCATTCTTGTGAACCTCCTCTGGACCCTTTCCAAGGCCAGCATATCCTTCCTTAGATATGGGGCCCAACACTGCTCATAACACTCCAAATGGGGTCTGACCAGAGCCTTGTACAGTTATACAGCCTCAAAAGTACATCCCAGCTCTTCTATTTGAGCCCTCTCGATATGAACGCTAACACTGCATTTGCCTTCCTAACTGCCGACTGGACCTGCATGTTAACCTTAAGAGAATCTTGAGTACGGACTCCCAAGTCCCTTTGTGCTTCAGATTTCCTAAGCATTTGCCCATGCAACCAGGGGCTGGTTTAGCTCACTCGGCTAAATCGCTGGCTTTTAAAGCAGACCAAGCAGGCCAGTAGCACGGTTCGATTCCCGTACCAGCCTCCCCGGACAGGCGCCGGAATGTGGCGACTAGGGGCTTTTCACAGTAACTTCATTGAAGCCTACTCGTGACAATAAGCGATTTTCATTTCATTTTTCATTTAGAAAATAGTCTATGGGGCCTTCCGATGGCGGCTTATGGAGGAGTAAGTCGCACATTTGGTGGATCCTGCTCTGGTCAGGCTTTTAAATCTTTTCCCCAGACTTTTTTACGGTTTTAAACGGCAAATTTGAAGGCTGAGGCAATTCGGCACTGCTTCCACGCATCGGTGTATGGAGAAGAAGACCAGAAGTGCACGAAAGGGCAGAAACAAGAAGTCAATAACGAGCTGTGCTGAAGCTGCAGCGGGACACAGTATGGCCAAGGGCCAGACCCCTGGGGTGGCAGCGCAGCAACCAACGGACTCAGTGATGCAGGCCATTCAAGCTGGCTTTGCGAGGCAGAAACGGGAATGCTTGGACCTGATCAAAGAATCAATTGATCGGCTAGACGGCAGACTGGACGCCCAGAACCGGGCGATCCAGAAGGTGGAGAAGACGCTGCTGGAACAAGAGGAACACCAAACAGCAGTGGAACTGGAGGTGGGGATGCTTCGAGAATGGCAGAAAAGGCTCCTGGAGAAGGTGAAGGACCTTGAGAACCGGATCCGCCAGCAGAACCTAAGAATTGTCGGGCTCCCGGAGGGGGCTGAGGGAGCAGATGCTGGGGCGGGTATGTTCGAAAAGCTGCTGGGGGAGGGGACATTCCCCTGACCGTTGGAGGTGGACAGGGCGTACCAGGCGCTTGCTAGGAAGCCACAGGCGGGGGACCCTCCAAGGGCAATGATGGTGAGATTCCACAGGTTCCTGGGCAAGGAATGTATTCTTCGGTGGGCCAAGCGCACGGGGAGTTGCAAATGGGATAACAGCATTCTGTGGGTATATCAGGACCTGAGCGTGGAGGTGGCGAGGAAGAGGGCAGGCTTCAACCAAGTCAAGGCTATTTTCTTTAAGAAGCAGGTGAAGTGGCGGTCTTTGGGGTTTCAGACCAGCCAGATCTATTCCTGGGGAGGAGGGCGGACGCCCTTGCCTTTGCCTCCCTGATTGCCCGCCGTAGAATCCTGTTTGGCTGGCGGTCAGCAGCACCACCCAGAGCTGCAGACTGGCTGTCCGACCTCTCGGAATCTCTCCAAATGGAGAAAATCAAATTCGCCATCCGAGGGTCGGACGACGGCTTCCACAGAACGTGGGAGCCATTCATGCAACTGTTCCGGGACCTGTTTGTGGCCAACGTACAGGAGGAAGAATAGTCGGGTGGCCAAGAACCAGGGGAAAATGGACGGGAATCGGGGGAAGGTAGCCGGGGGGAGGGAGGGGGGGGGGGGGGGGGGGGGGGGGGGGGGGGGGGGGGGGGCTACGGGCTCGGTATGGGGGTTTGATGGCAAGCCAAGGCCCAAAACCAAACTATAAATAAATGCCTATAAACATGTGCCTCGGCCATATTGGGGAATGTAAAATATGTATGCTGGCTAAAGGGGGCGGCCACAATTATTGTTATGAAGATGCTTACCTGTAAATATTCATGTTAAATTTTTGTGTTTTCCTTTTTTTTTCTCTCTCTAATAACTTGTAATTTGTCATATATAAAATATGAAAACTCAATAAAAAAAACATTTTTTAAAAAAAAGAAGCCGGTGAAGTTCGGTCTGCTGTATCCAGCGCGTCTTCGGGTCACGCATGAGGACCAACATCACTATTTTCATTCGCCCGATGAGGCACTGGACTTTGCGGAAAGAAAAGGACTGGTGGGAGAACTTTCGGACTTAGTGACTATATGTTGGCCTATGTTGGGCCTTTTTTTTCTGCTTTTCTGTGTTTTATCTTTCTTTTCTCCACCTTGGTTTTTAGTGGGATTTGTTTTCCTGTTGTTAAATTGTTTATGCCTTCTCGTATTGTTTTGTGTCTGTTTTTTGGAGCTCTGCTTAGGGAAAAGGGGGAGGGGGGAAAAAGTCAATTTTTTGTTTTTTTCTGGTTCTTTTCCCAGTAGATGTTGGCAATGTCCCTTTTGTGTTTTATCTTGTGTGTTTTTATTGATGTGCACCTTTGTGGGATGGAGACTTGCCTGTCTGAGTTTCGGTGGGTGGTGCTTTTGTTTTTATGTTCTCTTGCTGTTGGGTGTTTGTTTGGGGATTGTTAGATAAGGGAATTTGTTTACATGGGCCGGGGGGGGGGGAGCAATAGGTGGAAGGCTTCTTGGCGCTGGGGGCAGGGGCCACCAAGTTAGCTGGGTGAGCTAGCTCACGGAAGCACAGTGGGGCATGTGTATATGCTTCGTTCATTAGATGGGTTGGGTTTTAGAGTAGTGTTGCTGGGGTGGAGGGGGGGGATGGGTTCTACTGACACGGGAGGGACTTTGATGGATCCGCGTGGGGTGGGCCAGAGGAGGCGCGGTGCATGGGCTGGAGGCGGGCCCAAGAAAAGGGACGGCTGACCGGCGGATGGGGGGGCACTTTGCCCCCCTAACTAGGCTGTTCACCTGGAATGTCCGGGGGCTAAATGGGCCGGTAAAGAGGGTACGTGTGTTTGCGCACCTGAGGGGACTGAAGGCGGACGTAGTAATGCTGCAGGAGACACACCTTAAAGGATTGGATCAGGTCAGGTTGGGGAAAGGCTGGATTAGTCAGATTTTCCACTTGGGGCTGGATACAAAGACTACAGGGGTTGCGATTCTGATTAACAACGGGTGGCGTAGGCCGACAGGGAAAGAGTTTTCCTTCTTCTCGCACGTTCATAGGGTCTACTCCCGGATCGATTTTTTTATACTGAGTAGGGATCTACTGACAGGGGTGGTGGATGCACAGTATTCGGCAATCACCATTTCCGACCATGCCCCACATTGGCATGAGCTTCAGGTGAGTGAAGAGAGCTTCTAGCACCCGCAGTGGAGGCTGGATGTGGGACTGCTGGCGGATGAAGGGGTGTGCGAGAGGGTGAGGAAGTGTATACAAAACTACCTGCAGGTCAATGTTACGGGGAAAGTCTCAGCAGTGGTGGTGTGGGAGCCGCTCAAGGCAGTGGTGAGAGGGGAACTAATTTCAATCTAGGCTCACAGGGACAAGACGGACAGGGCAGAAACGGACCGACTGTTAGCGGAGATTCTGCAGATTGACAGGAGGTATGCGGGGACCCCCAGTGCGGAGCTCTTAAGGGAACGGAGGAGGCTGCAGGCGGAGTTTAGGGTGGTATCCATGGGCAAGACGGTTGAGCAGCTCAAAGGCAAGGGGTGCGATATAGGAGCATGGAGAGAAAGCCAGCAGGATGCTGGCTCAGCAGCTCAGAAAGAGGGAGGCGGCTAGGGCAATAGGTAAAGTGGTGGATGGAGGCGGTAAATTGGGAGGGATGCGCGGGTGTGAACAGAGCTTTTAAGGACTTATATTGCAAACTTTATAGCTCGGAGCCCCCCGCGGGGCCGGAGGGGATGAGATGCTTCTTCGACGGCCTGACATTCCCAAAAGTAGGCAGGAAGCTAGTAGAAGGGCTGGGTGCCCCGATCAGAGTTGAGGAGATATTAGAGGGCTTAAAGGCCATGCAGTCAGGTAAAGCCCTGGGGCCGGATGGGTACCCGGTAGAATTTTGGGGTTTTGGGGCCGCTGCTGGTCAAGGTTTTTAATGAGGCAAGGGACAGAGGGGTGATTCCCCAGACGATGTCGCAGGATACTATCTCTTAAAACGGGACAGGAACCCGGAGTTGTGTGGGTCTTATAGGCCGATCTCCCTTCTTAATGTGGATGCCAAACTGCTGGCAAAGCTTTTGGCCACTAGGATTGAGCATTGGGTGCTGAGTGTTATTAGGGAGGACCAAACAGGGTTCATTAAAGGTAGGCAACTGGGGACGAATATAAGAAGAATGTGATCATGATGCCCCCGGAGAGAAAGGAGGTGGAGGTAGTGGTGGCTATGGGCGCGGAGAAGGCATTCGACCGGGTAGAGTGGGACTACTTATGGGAGGTGCTGGGACGGTTTGGAATTGGGGTGGGTTTCATCGGCTGGGTCAAGCTGTTATATCAGGCCCCGGAGGAGAGTGTGAGGACAAACAGGACGACTTCCGACTATTTCAGACTGTACCGTGGGACGAGACAGGGGTGCCCTCACTCCCCACTGCTGTTTGCGCTAGCTATAGAGCTGCTGGCAATTCGTCTGAGGACTTCAAGGGGTTGGAAGAGGCTCAAGCCAATATGGGGCATGGTCGGAAATGGTGATTGCCGAATACTGTGCATCCACCACCCCTGTCAGTAGATCCCTACTCAGTATTAAAAAATCGATCCGGGAGTAGACCATATAAACGTGCGAGAAGAAGGAAAACTCCTTCCCTGTCGGCCTACGCCACCCGCTTGTTAATCAGAATCGGGGGGGGGGGGAGGGGGGGGGTGGAGCATAGGGTTTCATTGTATGCGGATGACCTGCTTTTGTATGTTTCGGACCCGATGGCGGGGATGGACGGAATCATGGCGACCCTGGGGGAATTTGGCCGATTTTTGGGGTATAAATTGAATATGATAAAAAGTGAAATGTTTGTAGTCTAGGAGAGAGGCCAAGGGGACCGGCTGAGGGAACTGCCATTCCGGCTAGGTAGGGACAGTTTCAGGTACAAGTGGCGCAGGAATGGGGTCGACTAAGCAAGCTGAACCTGTCCCGGCTGATAGATCAAATGCGAGGGGAGTTCCGGAGGTGGGATGCGCTCCCGCCGTCGTTAGCTGGGAGAGTTCAGAGAGTTAAAATTACAGTCCTACCAAGGTTCTTATTCGTGTTCCAGTGTCTCCCCATTTTCATTCCACGTTCCTTTTTTAAGAGGGTAAGCAAGATCATTTTGATCTTTGTACTGGCGGGCAAGACCCTGCGAGTGAAGAGGGTGATGCTCGAGCGGAACTGGTGGGCCAGCCTGGGGGCATTGGTGGCAGCGCCTCTGCCGTTCCCGCCAGCGCGCTTCTCCACCAGTCCTGTAGTGGTGGCGGCCCTTCGGATCTGGGGAGAGCGGAGGAGGCATGTGGGAGCATTGGTCTGGTCCCCAATATGTAACAACCATCAGTTTACTCCGGGGAGGTATCGGGTATGGCGGAGGGCGGGGATTGAGTGGATGGGAGATTTGTTCTTGGAAGGGAGCTTCCCTGGCTTGAGGGCGCTGGAGGACAGGTTTGGGTTGACGAGGGGCAATGAATTACGGTATATTCAGGTGCGGGACTTTTTGCACGGGCAGGTTCCAACTTTTCCACTCTTGCCACTAAGAGGGATCCAAGATAGGGTCGTGTCTAGAGGATGGGTGGGGGAGGGAAGTGTCTCGGATATTTACAAGGAGCTCATGGGGGCGGAGGAGATGCAGACTGAGGAACTGAGGCATAAATGGGAGGAGGAGTTGGGAGGGGAGATTGGGGAAGGCCTGTGGGCAGACGCGCTGAGCAGGGTTAATGGGACTGCAACATGTGCCAGGCTCAGCCTGATTCAGTTGAAGGTCATCCACCGGGCCCACATGACAGTGTCCCGGATTAGCAGATTCTTCGGTGTCTGAGAGGACCGGCAGCCCATGTCCACAAGTTTTGGGCGTGTCCAAAACTTAGGAGATATTGGCAGGGGTTCGAGGACATTATGTCTAGAGTATTGAACATAAGAGTGGCAATGGGTCCCAGAGGTAGCGATTTTTGGGGTTTCAGAGGCCCCGGAAGTCTGGGGTGGAGAAAGAGGCCGACGTTTTGGCCTTTGCTGCCCCGGTAGCCTGGAGACTGATACGTCTAGTTTGGAGGGAGCCAAAGCCCCCGAAGTCAGAAGGCTGGCTGTCAGACATGGCGAGTTTCCTGGGCTTGGAGAAAATCAAGTTCGCCTTGAGAGGGTAGTTGTTAGGGTTCACCCGGAGGTGGCAACCATTCATTGACTTCTTTGCGGAGAATTAATCGTCAGCAGGGGGACGGGGGGGTCGGACGGCCGGGGGTTTTGGGGGGGTGGGAAGGGTTAGGGAAATTAGTATATGGGGTCAATTAGGCAGATCTGGGTAGGACGGGTTAGGGCAATTGCACTATGTACTTTGTTGATTGTACACTCCTTTTGTTTTCACGTTCTGTAATTGTACTGTTTACAATGCCAAAAAATACCTCATTAAAATTGTTTTATCAAAAAAAAACAAGCGAGTGGCATTTGAGGTGGGGAGAATAGTCTTGGATGGTCGGTCGATATATCATGGTTCGTGGTAAGCTGCGGACAGTGCTGGACAATGTATATGCGCCAAATTGGGATGATGGGGATTTTATAAAGATGGTGCTAGGGAAGATTCTGGACCTGGATTCGCACAGGCTGATTATGGGAGGGGATTTTAACACTGTTATTGATCCAGGCCTGGACCGGTCGTGCTCGAGAACGGGTAAGATGCCAGCAATGGCAAAGGAGCTGAATGGGGTTCATGGAGAAGATTGGGGGTGCGGGGGGGTGGATCCATGGAGATTTAGGCAGCTGAGGGCCAAGGAACTTTCTTTTTACTCCCACGTACACAAGATAGACTTCTTTGTCGTGGGTAGGGCCCTATTGGCGGGGGTAGTGGACACGGGGTATTCGGCGATTACGATCTCGGACCACGCTCCGCACTGGGTGGACCTGCAGGTTAGTATGGATAGCAAGCAGCTCCCGCAATGGAGGTTGGATGTAGGGCTAATGGCGGACAAAGCAGTGTACAAGAGGCTGAGGAAGTGCATGCTCAATTACCTGCAGGTAAGCGATACAGGTGATGGTCTCAGCAGCGGAGGTCTGGAAAGCACTGAAGGCAGTGGTGAGAGGAGAACTGATCTTGATCCGGGCTCACAGGGACAGGACGGAGAGGGCAGAAATGGACTGACTGGTAAAAGAGATTCTACGAATGGATAGGAGATATGCGGAAGCTGCAGAGGCAGGGCTTCTCAGGGAACGCCGAGGGCTACAGGCGGAATTTGGTTTTTTAACCACCGGGAGAGCAATGGAACAGCTCAGAAAGGTGAAGGGGGTGACTTACGAGCACGGGGAGGACGCCAGCAGGATGCTTGCACAGCAGCACTCAGCGGGGGTGAGCACGATTTTCGGGATTTTTTTGCAGGTTGTACAGGTCGGAACCCCCTGCGGGGCCAGAGGGGATGAGCCACTTTTTGGACGGGCTGACTTTCCCGAAGGTGGATGGGAAGCTGGTAGAAGGGCTCTGGGCCCCGATCAGACTGGAGGAGATAGAGGAGGATCTGAAGGCCATGCAGTCGGGCAAGGCCCCGGGACCGGACGGGTACCCAGCTGAGTTCTATAAAATGTTGGCTGGAATACTGGGGGCGGTGCTGATGAAGGTCTTTAACGAGGCCAGGGAAAGGGGGGGCTCTGCCCCAGACGAAGTCACAGGCCATGATCTCGCTCATTCTGAAAAGGGACAAGGACCCGGAGCTATGTGGGTCTCATAGGCCGATTACCTTGCTGAACATAGATGCCAAACCTCTGGCCAATATTTTGTCCTCCAGGATTGAGGACTGTGGGACTGTGCACCAGACATTATAGTGAAGGATCAGACTGAGATCGTTAAGGGCAGGCAGCTGGTGGCCAATGTAAGACGGCTGCTAAACGTGGTCATGATGCCCCCGGAAGGTAGGAACGTTGAGGTGGTGGTCGCGATGGCCGCGGAAAAAGCCTTCGACCGGGTCGAGTGGGATTACTTATGGGAAGTGCTGGAGTGGTTAGAGTTTGGAAGGGGCTTTGTTGGCTGGGTTAGGTTGCTGTACCGGGCTCCGGTTCCGGTTGCAACTGTACAGGCAAACAGGATGACTTCGGACTATTTTAGACTGCACAGGGTGACGAGACAGGGATGCCCCCTTTCCCCACTGCTGTTTGCGCTGGTGATACAGCCACTGGCAATTTCTCTGAGGGCCTCAAGGGGCTGGAAGGGGTTGGTCCTGGGGGAGGGGTGAAGAACATAGTCTCGCTGTATGCGGATGGGGGGGGCGGTTGGAGCAGAGTCTCACTGTATGCGGATGACCTATTGCTGTATGCCTCAGACCCAATGGAGGGGAGGGAAGGAATTATGGGAATTAGGCCGTTTTTCGGGGTATAAACTCAGTATGGGGAAGAGCGAGATGTTTGTGGTCCAGGCGAGCAGTCAGGAGAGGCGACTGGGGGAACTGCCGTTGAGTGGTAGGGGACAGTTTCAGGTACCTGGGTATCCAAGTGGTGAGGGATTGAGACAGGCGACATAAATTGAACCTGGCCCAGTTGGTGGATCAGATGAAGGAGGATTTCCGGAGATGGGATACACACCCGTTGTCTCTGGCGGGTAGAGTGCAGTCAGTAAAAATGACGGTCCTCCCGAGATTCCTATTTATCTTCCAATGCCTCCCCATCTTGGTCCCACGGGGATGTGTGTGTAGGGCTGGCCCTGCTGAATTTCAGCAATTACTACCGGGCGGCTAGCGTAGCCATGGTGAGGAGGTGGCTGGTGGGGGCTGAGCTGGCGTGGGTGCACATGGAGGTGGCTTCTTGTAAGGGCACAAGTCTGGGGGCGTTGGTAACGGCACCCCTGCCATTCCCGCCGGCACGGTACTCCACCAGTCTGGTGGTAGTGGCGGCCCTGAGAGTTTGGGGGCAGTGGAGGAGACATGTGGGAGCGTCAGTGTGGTCCCCCATCTGCGATAACCACTGGTTTGCCCCGGGGAGGATGGACGGGAGGTTCCGAATTTGGCGGAGAGCGGGGATTTAGAGGATGGGGGACTTATAGAAGGAAGCTTCCAAAGTAGGAGGGCGCTGGAGGAGAGGTTGCATTGGCGAGGGGAATTGAATTCCGATATATACAGAAATGGGACTTTTTGCAGAAGCAGGTACCAACCTTCCCACTCCTGACGCTGAGGGGGATTCAGGATAGGGTGCTTTCTAAAGGATGGATAGGAGAGGGGAGTGTCTCGGACATATATAAAGAGCTTATGGGTTCGGAGGAGTCACAGACCGAGGAGCTGAAGCAAAAGTGGGAGGAGGAGCTGGGGGGGAAACAGATAGAAGAGGCCCTTTGGGCAGACGTGTTGGGTAGGGTCAATGCGACCACAGCGTGTGCCAGACTCAGCCTCATCCAATTTAAAGTTGTTCACTGGGCTCACATGACAGTGGCGCGGATGAGCAGATTCTTTGGGGTGGAGGACAGGTGTGTGGAGTGCGCGGGGGAGCCAGCGAATCATGTCCATATGTTCTGGGCATGTCCAAAACTTGAGGGGATTTTGGCAGGAGTTTGCCGACGCCATGTCTACGGTATTAAATACGAGGGTGGCAATGAGTCCAGAGGTGGCGATTTTTGGGGTATCGCAGGATCTGGGAATCCAGGAGGAGAAAGAGGCGGACGTTCTGGCCTTTGCTTCCCTGGTAGCCCGAAGGCACATATTACTAGCATGGAGGGACTCAAAGTCCCCGAAATCGGAGACCTGGCTTTCGGACATGGCTGGCTTCCTCTGCCTGGAGAAAATTAAGTTCGCCATGAGAGGGTCTCTGTTAGGGTTCGCCCGGAGGTGGCAACCATTCATTGACTTCCTCGCAGAGAATTAATCGTCAGCAGAAAGGGGGGGTGAGGGTGGGTTAGGTTAGCGCAGTTTGGGGGGGGGGGGGGTATTTGCACTATGTTTAGATTTTTCTTATTATGTACATTGTTGAGTGTGTTGCTGTTACAATGCCAAAGAAATACCTCAATAAAATGTTTTGTGTTTTTTTTTAAAAAGAAAGTAGTCTGTGCCTCCATTCCTCCTTCCAAAGTGCATAACCTCACACTTTTCCACATTGTATTCCATGTGCCATTTCTTTGCCCACTCTCTTAGCCTGTCCAAGTCCTTCTGTAGCCACCCCCACCCCCTTGCTCTGCTTCCTCAGTGCTACCTGTCCCTCTACATATCTTTGTATTATCTGCAAACACAGGACGTGGATGCTTTGGAGAGAGTGCAAAGAAGGTTTACCAGGATGTTGCCTGATCTGGAGGGCGTTTGTTATGAGCAGAGGTTGAATAAACGCTGATTGTTTTCAGTGGAAAGACTGAGGCTGAGGGGAGACCTAACTGAGGTCTACAAAATTACAAGAGGTATAGACAGGGCGAATAGTCAGAAGTTTTTTCCCAGGGTGGAATTCTCAATTGCAGTGGGGTACTGTTTCAAGATGAGAGCGGAGAGCGGGGAACAGTTAGGAAACATGTTTTCCACACAGAGGGTGGTGGGTGCCTGGAACGCATTGCCAGTGGAGGTGAAGACAGCATGATAGCAATGTTTAAGATATATCTTGATAGACACATTAAGTTTAGGGAATGGGGGGTATACAGATCGTTTGGGCAATAAGTAGGTCTTTCTGTTGACTGGCAGAGCATGCTCGAGGGGCCAAATGGCCTACTCCTGTTCCTATTATAGTCTTATGGAAGAGCGAGAGATGATCTTACTGAAACATAGAAGATCCTGAGAGGATTTGATAGGTTGGATACCCAGAGGATGTTTCCTCTTGAGGGAGAGACTAAACCTCATGGAGACTACCAAGTGGCCTCCCTTTTTAGACAAATGAGGGAAGTCATTCACCCCAAGGGATGTTCATGGGTGAAATTTCTTCCCCAGAAGGTACTAGAGGCTTCAAATGTATTCAAGGTTGAGTTAAGACAGAATTTTGTTAGGCAAGAGAGCCAAGAGTTAAGGGGGCAGATAGGAAAGTGGAGCGGAGCCCAGAACTATATCGGCCCTGATATTATTATACGGCGGAGCAGGCTCAAAGAGTCAAATGGCCTCCTCCTGCTCTTAATTTCCGATGATATTTTGCTCCAACCTACTGATCAAAAATACTGCAAATACTGCAGACATGGCAAGCTGGATATTGAGTCCAGTGGCAGGTACACTGTATGGCCAGGATGGATATCAAGCTTATTGAATGTTATTGCTATTATATCATCCATTCAAGTAGCAAATATTCCATCACATCCTTGGCAAGACTTGTAGATGGAAGGAATTTGGAGAATTCAGGTAATGAAGCTCTCAGGATGGGGAACTCTGTGATGATTCTGCCATTCAAAATCTAGGGGTAATTACGGAGCTGTCTCTCATTCAAAACAGTAATTATCTGGCCTTTATGTGGAGCGAATGTTACCCATAGCTTGTTTGACTAAGTCTGCGTACTATCCAGGTATAGGTTGTCAAGAACTGCTTCGTTATGGAAATACCTGTCAATGGAGCTGATCATTTCAGTCCCATTCCCGACTTTATGGTGGAGGAAATGTCATCCAGGAAGCAGTTGAATATGACTGCACTGTTTACATTTCCATATAAAATTCCTGCAATGGTGTTCTGAAGTTGTGTTAATTATGTCTCTCAATGTCAATGATCTTCCTTTGTGATGATTTTACTCTAGCTACTAAATAAATTTCAACAGATTTTCATTAATCTCAGATCTGGTAGGGCTCCTTGGTCTATCTAATCATATTCACTCTAATGCTTTCTTATTGTGAGCAGCTATTGTCATTGCTTCTTTGGTATTCAGACATGACGAAGTCTGTATCAAGGCTGATGATCTCTGGAACCGTATTTCTGGCAGAACCTAAACTGAGCAAAGGGGCCGATTTAGCACAGTGGGCTAAACAGCTGGCTTGTAATGCAGAACAAGGCCAGTAGTGTGGGTTCAATTCCAGTACCAGCCACCCCAAACAGGAGCCGGAATGTGGCGTGAAACTCTTCACAGTGCCCGTCTGTTGCACCGTAGCAGGGAGCCATCAGCCATGCGGACAAGGAACGATCTTGGGGAAATTTGTTTGATCACAACAGCTGTGGCTGACCAGCCGCCCTCAGGCAACTGGACACGAACATGATCAGTTGGGGCCAGCTCGGGTAGATCCGTGGCATGAGCATCGAATGTGGCCTTCTGTTGGGCCCGTGACTGCTGCATTTTCTGTAAGACCGTGAGGTGGTCAAGGTCTGGAACATGGATGGCTGGAACTGTGGTCCTCAGAGTGTGATTCATGAGCATCTGCGTGGAGACAGCCCAGTGGACAGTGGGGTTGCCCTGTATGCCAGCATCGCCAGTTTGAAGTCGGAGCCTGAGTCTGCAGCTTTGCACAGCAACCGCTTTACAATATGGACCCCTTTCTCGGCCTTCCCGTTTGACTGCGAGTAGTAGGGATTGGAGGTTACGTGACCGAAGTTGTAGGACTGTGCAAAATCAGACCATTCCTGGCTGCAAAAGCAAGGATCGTTGTCGCTCATTACCGTGAGCAGTATCCCATGCCTGCCGAATATTTCTTTGCAGGCTCTGATTACCGCCTTCGACGCGAGGTCGGACAGTTTCACCACTTCTGGGTAACTGGAGAAGTAGTCGACCAGGAGTACGTAGTCACGCCCCTTGGCGTGGAAAAGGTCTACACCGACTTTGGACCACGGAGAGGTCACGATCTCGTGTTGTTGCAGCATTTCCTTGGGTTGAGCTGGTTGAGACTTCTGACAGGTGGGGCAGTTGAGGACCGTATCAGCAATGTCCTGGCTGAAGCCCGGCAAACAGACCGCCTCCCGAGCTCTGCGTCGGCATTTCTGGACCCCAAGGTGACCCTCATGGAGTTGGCCCAGCACCATAGCCCGCATGCTCTGAGGAATTACGATCCTGTCGAGTTTCAGAAGGATTCCCTCCACCACCGTCAGGTCGTCTTTTATGTTATAGAACTGGGGACATTGTCCCTTCTGCTAGCCATTGGTACGGTGCTGCATCAGATGCTGCAGCAGAGGATCCTTGGCCGTCTCCTCACGAATTTGGACCACCCATTCGTCAGAGTTGGTGGCACGCAACTGCACTTGCGCTTCTATGTGGCAGATGAAGTCACTTTGTTCACACGGTGTGGTCATGGACCTGGATAGGGCATCCGCAACGATCAGCTCTTTGCCTGGCGTGTAGCGGCGTAGCTTAAGACGAATTTGCTGTAACCGAGGTGTCATGTCATTTAAATCCTTCTGGATTATGTGGACTAGAGGCCTGTGGTCCGTTTCTACCGTGAATTTCGGCAGGCCATAAACGTAGTCATGAAACTTGACTATCCCCGTCAGGAGCCCAGACACTCCTTCTCAATCTGAGCGGACCGTTGCTCATTGGGCGTCGTGGCCCTGGAGGCATACGCCACTGGAACACAGGACGAGGAGTCATCTCGCTGAAGGAACACCGCCCCAATGCCGTCCTGGCTTGCATCAGTTGATATCTTGGTTCCTTGGTTGGGTCGAAGAACGCTAGAACCGGGGCTGTGGTGAGCTTTGCTTTCAGCTCACGCTATTCCTCTTCGTGCGTGGGCAACCACTGGAATTCCGTCGATTTCTTGACGAGATAGCGGAGGGCCGTGGTGTGGGATGCCATATTGGGAATGAATTTCCCGAAGAAGTTGACCATCCCGAGGAAGCGGAGGACCACCTTATTGTCCTCCGGGGTCTTCATGGCGTTGATCGCCGAGACCTTGTTGGCATCTGGCCGCACGCCCTGCTGCAAAATGTGGTCACCTCGGAACTTAAACTCCAATTGACCAAATGAGCACTTGGCCCTGTTGAGCTGGAGGCCGTGTTCATGAATTCTTTGGAATACCTTCGAGGCGAGCGATGTGTTCCTGGGGTGTTGTGGACCAGATAATAACGTCATCAACGTATACTCGCACCCCCTCGATGCCCTCTATCATCTGCTCCATGATGCGGTGAAATACTTTGGAGGCAGATATGATACCAAAAGGCATCCGGTTGTAACAGTAGCGACCGAACAGGGTGTTGAACGTGCACAGCCTGCGACTGGACGCGTCCAGCTGTATTTGCCAAAAACCCTTGGAGGCGTCCAGCTTAGTAAAGAATTTGGCATGAGCCATCTCACTGGTCAACTCTTCACGTTTGGTATCGGTTAATGCTCCCGCATGATGTTGTGGTTTAGATCCTTAGGGTCAATGCAAATGCGAAGCTCCCCTGACGGCTTCTTTATGCAGACAATGGAGCTGACCCAGTCTGTTAGCTCTGTGACCTCCGATATGATGCCCTGGTCTTGGAGGTCCTATAATTGCTTCTTCAGACGAAGCATATATCGGTATTGGAGCGTGCCCATTCCATCAAATACGCTGTGGTACTGCATGATAATGTCATCTATGTCGGCTTGCAAGTTTCCACCAGGCGCGGCTGTCGCCTGTGATGATGACATGGTGTGGACTCGCTAAACCAGGCTCAGGAGCTTGCAGGCTCGAGCACCGAGCAGGGATGCTCTGTCAGGCCCGACGATTTCAAACCGCAGTGTTGCCTTGATCGCCTTATTGGATACCCCTAGTTGACACGGGCCACTGGCAGTTATGGCATTGCCATTGTAGTTAAGGAGCTGGCAGGCCGGATTTTGAGATGAGGCTCGCCGGTGCGCCGGTGTCCAGTTTAAATTGTATGCGAGCCTTGTTAACTGTGAGGACAGCACACCACTCGTCGTCGGGATCCACACTTGAGGATCGACAGGCGTTTGGCTGTTGTGGTGGAGGGCGGCGCATGTGTACTTATGATGCCCACCCAGTATGGGGACTTGAGGCACTCGGCATCAGGGTCTGTTGGGCTGCCGAGATCGGAATCTGGCATGCCTTGCTGTATTGAGCGGACACTTCTGCGCCGCAGCTGGGACCGCTGGCTGCTGAGCGGTGGAGCAGATCTGCAAAGGGCTGCGTAGTGGCCAAGCTTGCCACACTGTAGACACTGGCATCCTTTTGCCGGACATTGCCGCTTTAAGCGGGCGGAGCCACAATTTGGACACGTCATGACGCCGACGCCAGCGCGTCCGTGCACCATCGCGCATGCGCAGTGCGGTCGGTCGACGTACGCACCTGCACAGTCGGATTGTCGGTTTCGTCGTCTACTCGGTTATGGCGCACTTGCGCAGGGAAAAACGTGCAAAACGGCCACTCTCCTCGATGCTCAGGCCCTGCATCTGTGCGATGGCCTGCACCCATTCCGCCTCGTGGGAGGCCAGCTTTGCAGTCTCGCCGCCCTGATGTGGGAGTAACGATTTTTAGCATGCTCATGGACAACGCATGTCTCGATGGCGACAGGGAGGGTCAACTGTTTGACTTTCAGGAGCTGCTGCTGAAGGGAGTCAGAGTGGACCCCGAAAACTATCTGATCCCGGATCATAGAATCAGCCGTCGAGTCATAGTTACATGACTGCGCTAGGAGGCGGAGATTGGTCAAGAAGGACTGAAAAGGTTCATCCTTACCCTGAAGCCTCTGTTGAAAAACGTGCCATTCAAAGCCCTCATTCACCTCAATGTCGCAGTGGCTGTCGAACTTCAGCAGGACTGTTTTGAATTTTGTTTTGTCTTCTCCTTCAACGAACGTAAGGGAGTTGTAGATGTGGATGGCATGGTCCCCCGCGGTGGAGAGAAATAGCGCAATCTTCCTGGAATCCGATGCTGCTTCAAGGTCAGAGGCCTTGATGTACAAGAGGAACTTTTGCTTGAAGATCTTCTAATTGGCGCCGAGGTTGCCGGAGATGCGGAGGAGGCTGGATGTTTTCCATTGCTGGTCAATGCTGATTCACTCGAGGTAGGTCCGTCAAGATCAGTATCACTCTGGTACCATGATGTATTAGGCAGGTTGGTTCGATGTGGACTGCACTCGATGCAGGGAAGCTAGAAACAGACGTCTAACACTGGAGAAGATCCAACAGTGTTTTATTCAACGATAGAACTGATAAAAATATTCAGCTGTGGGTCGACACTATACTCAACTGACTGGAGACCTAGTAGTAGCCTGACCAGACTTACTAGCTACCGCATGGTGTTTGCACTTATTAGCTTGTGGACTCTGACTGTCTCAGTGGCTGGGTCCAGAGAGCGCGGGAAACCTAGTTCCCTCTGGCTTTATAGTGTTAGTGTCCTGTCTGGTGATTGGCTGCACTGTGTTGTGTGCTTACTGGTCATCCTATGTGTCAATCACTGCCTGTCTGCACCTCATTATATACATGAGTGGATATTATGACAGCACTGAGTCGGGTAAACAGGACCTCCTCCTGTGCAAGGATGAGCTGATACAGTTTAAGGTGATGCACAAGGCGCATATGACTCAGGCGAGAATGAGTGAGTTCTTTCAGGGGGTAGCAGATGAGTGTGAGAGGTGTGGGCAGGTGCCAGCGAATCAGTCCACATGTTTTGGGGTTGCGAAAAATTGGGAAGATTCTGGGCGGGAGTGGAGAAGGTGGTGGACCCGGACCCTTTGGCGGCAATATTTGCGGTTTCAGAGAAGCCAGAGCTCATGGAGAGGAGGACGGCTGATGTCGTGGCCTTTGCCACTCTGACTGCACGGCGGCGAATTTTACTGGAGTGGAAGTCAGCATCGCCACTGAGGGTGTGGCTTGGTTGGGTGACCTGTACGACTTCCTGTGGTTGGAGAAGATAAAATAGGAGTTAAGGGGCTCTGAATAGGGGTTTGAGAAAAGGTGGGGTATGTTTATGACCCTGTTTGAGGAGCTATTCATCCCAGGGGAGGGGGAGGGTTAAAAAGGGGAGAAAATTTGTACACACTGTATCGTTGATTGCTGGGAAGTATGTTTTCCGGAATGTTTTTGTGTCGTAACTTGTTCTGATAAATATTTGCAATAAAATACATTTTTTTTAAAAATCTTGGCCAGAAAACGATAAGGGGGTGCAGGAACAACGAGGCCCAGGGTAAACATGCAGAAATTGTTGAAAGTTACAGGGCAGTTTGAGAGAATGATTTCAAAGGGATTAAAGAAATGACAGATATTGAATGAATATTTTGTGCATCTCTTCACAGTCAAAAAAAGACACACTCTATTTTAGGGCAGCACGGAGGCACAGTGGTCAGGACTGCTGCCTCACGGCACCTCGGTCCCAGGTTTGATCGCAGCTCTGGGTCACTATTCATGTGACGTTTGCACATTCTCCCCGTGTTTGTGTAGGTTTCGCCCCCACAACCCAAAGACGTGAAGGCTAGGTGGATTGGCCACGCTAAATTGCCCCTTGATTAGAAAAATTAATTTGGTACTCCAAATTTATAATTTTTTAAAATACCCTCTATTTCTAGTAGTTTGTAACTAAAGGTTAGGGAACTTAATACAATTAATATCAGCAAAGGAAAAGCATTGGAGAGTCTTAACAGACTAAAAGCTGACAAATTCCCAGTACCTAAGACCGAAAATGGGTTCTAAAATAAGTAGCTACAGAGATAAAAACGCTGATTGTAATTTTTCAAAATTCCCTAGGTTCTGGAGTGGCCCCAGCAGGTTGAAAGCTAGCAAATGTAACATTGTTATTCAGAAATGGAGGGAGAGAGAAAACAAAGAACTACAGGCCAGTTAGCTTGACATCAGTTGTTGGGAAAATGTTGGAATCTATTATTAAGCAAAACTGAACCATGCACAGAAATTTATACCATAACCAGACAAAATCAACATGGCTTTGTAAAAGGGAAATAGTATTTGACAAATTTATTAAAATGTTGAGGATATAACTCATAGGGTAACAGGGAACCCAAGATGCAATTTACTTGGATTTCTAAAAGGCATTCAATAAGGTACCAACCATACAAATAGTTAATATGCAAGATAAGGACTCATGGAGTAATATATTAGTACGGATAGAGGATTGGTTAAGAGACGGGAAGCAGTGAGTAGGGATACACAGGCAGACAGTGGAGTATCATAAGGATCACGATCATAAACCATAATAATGTTTTACAGAAAGAAACAATAAGTAATTAATCCAAGTTTACCAACAATAGAAAATGTAAGTTGTAAGGGGCACACAAGAATATTGCAAAAATTATAGACAGTGGGCAACTAGGTGGTGGATGGAGTATAATGTGGAGAAGTGTGATGTTAAGAATGGAAAAGCAAAATACCTTAAGGACATGAAACTTGCAAATGTTTATGTTCAGAGGGACTTGGGTGTACTTGTACAAGAACACAATTACAAAGTTATTGTCTATGTAGGACAAGCAATTCGGAACGCAAATTACAAGTTGGCCTGTATTGTAAGGGGACTAGAGTACAAGAAAGTCTTGCTACTAATGTAAAGGAAATGGTGAGACCGCACTTCGTCGTACTGTATGCATTTTTGATCTCCGTGTTTAAGTAACGATATACTTGCATTGGAGTCGGTACAGCGAAGATTCATTAGATTGTTCTTGTAATGTCACATAATGAGAGTCAGCACAGAAACAACGGCCCAACACCTCCTGGTGCTTGGATGTGGTGTTCCTAGCGTGCCATTGCTCCCCAGACCTAGAATACCTAACCATGAAGTGTCGCCCCTTCTATCTCCCACGTGAATTCACCTCTGTACTCATCACAGCAGTCTACATCCCATCCCAGGCGGAAGTGAAGAAAGCACTTGACAAACTACATTCCACCATCAACAACCAAGAAACAAATCACCCCGAAGCACTGACAATCGTGGCTGGAGACTTCAACCAGGCCAACCTCAGGAAGGTCCTACCCAAACTCCATCAACGTATCTCCTGCTCCACCAGAGTGCAAGCACCCTGGACCACTGCTACACGAGCATCAAAGGCGCCTACTGCTCCATTTAGCGACTTCACTTTGGCAAATCCGACCACAAGTCGGTATTCCTACTTCCGGCTTACAAACAGCAACTAAAGCGTGCTGAGCCAGTCAAGAAAATCGTGCAGTGCTGGTCCAAGGAATCTCAGGACATCCTCCGCGACTGCTTGGAGACTGTGGATTGGTCCATATTCAGGGCGGTGGCAGCCAACCTGGACGAGTATGCAATCACCGTCACAGACTCCATCAGTAAGTGTGTCGAGGACTGTGTACCGAAGAAGACAATAGGGGTATTCCCCAATCGGAAACCCTGGCTCAACCAAAAGGTTCACTCCCTGCTGAAGTTCCGGACGGAGGCGTTCAAGTCTGACGACCCTGGCCTATATAAGAAATCCAGGTATGACATACGGAAAGCCATCAGGGATGCAAAAAGACAATACCGCATCAAACTAGAGTCCCAGGCCAACGACACTAACCGACGACGACTATGACAGGGCCTACACAAGATCACAGGCTATAAAGCAAGGCCAGGCGGAATATCTGGGGCTGGAGCATCCCTGCCTGATGATCTGAAAAAGTTCTACGCCCGCTTTGAACAGTCAGCCAATGTATCAGTGCCATCCGGCACAACAGACCTGGACATACCCATACCCACTATTGCAGCTTCAGGGGTAACAGCTGCCTTCTTGAAAGTGAATCCGCAGAAAGCGAGGAGCCCCGATGGAATCCCTGGGCGAGCACTCAGAGTCTGCGCAGACCAGCTGGAGAGTGTATTCGCAGATATCTTCACCACCTCACTCCTCCGCTCTGCGGTCCCACCTCCTTCAAGAAGGCCACCATAATACTAGTACCAAAGAAGAACAAGGTAGCCTGTCTCAACAACTACCAACCGGTGGCCCTAACGTCTGTTATCATGAAATGCTTCGAGCAGCTAATCATGAGACGGATCACTGCCAGCCTCCCAGACAGTCTCGATCCACTGCAGTTTGCCTATCACAGCAACCGGTCCACAACAGACGCTATCTCACTGGCTCTGCAATCAACACTCGAACATCTCGACAACAAGGACACCTATGCAAGACTGCTGTTCATAGTCTACAGTTCCGCCTTCAACACCATTATCCCATCAAGACTAATAACCAAACTCCACAATCTTGGTCTTGACCCCTCCCTATGCAGCTGGATCCTCGACATCCTCACCAACAGACTGCAATCTGTCAGGATAGGCAACAGCACCTCCTCCACAATAGTCCTCAACACCAGAGCCCCGCAAGGATCTGTGCTTAGTCCTCTACTGTACTCCCTATAGACCCACGACCGTGTTGCAACACTTAACCCCAACTCAATGAATAAGTTTGCGGATGATACGACTGCGGTGGGCCGCATCTCAAACAACAACGAATCAGACTACAGGAGGGAGATAAATCACTTGGTTGCATGGTGCACCAAAAACAACCTCTAAATGTTGGAAAGACCAAGGAACGGATCATCGACTTCAGGAAGCGCAGCACGACACACACTCCCGTCTGCATCAATGGCTCCGAAGTGGAGATGGTCGATAGCTTTAAGTTCCTGGGGGTCGCCATCACCAACAGTCCTGATCCACTCACGTTGATGCAACAGTCAAGAAAGCCCACAACGTCTCTACTTCCTGTGGAAGCTAAAGAAATTTGGCTTGTCTGCATCGACTCTCACAAACTTCTACAGATGTGCGATAGAGCATCCTATCCGGCTGCATCACAGCTTGGTATGGCAACTACTCGGCCCAAGATCGCAAGAAACTGCAGACTGTGGTGAACTCAGCCCAACGCATCACACAAACTTGCCACCCCACATTTATTCTGTATACACCTCTCACTGCCTCAGGAAGGCAGCACGGTAGCATTGTGGATAGCACAATCGCTTCACAGCTCCAGGGTCCCAGGTTCGATTCCGGCTTGGGTCACTGCCTGTGCGGAGTCTGCACATCCTCCCAGTGTGTGCGTGGGTTTCCTCCGGGTGCTCCGGTTTCCTCCCACCGTCCAAAGATGTGCGGGTTAGGTGGATTGGCCATGATAAATTGCCCTTAGTGTCCAAAATTGCCCTTAGTGTTGGGTGGGGTTACTGGGTTATGGGGATAGGGTGGAGGTGTTGACCTTGGGTAGGATGCTCTTTCCAAGAGCCGGTGCAGACTCGATGGGCCGAATGGCCTCCTTCGGCACTGTAAATTCTATGTAATTATCAGATACCCCTCCCACCCAGGCATTGCCTTCTTCCAGATCTTATTTTTAAACTGTCTCCTGGTTTGAGATTTCCCCACAAGAGGTAAACATCCTCTCAGCATCTATTCTGATAAGCCCCTTTAAAATCTTACATGATTTAACAACATCAGCTCTCAATCTTCCAATCTACAATGAGTATAGGTCCAGGTTGCTCAACCTTTTCTTATTAGACAATCTTGTTCATTCCAGGAATCAACCGAGCAACCTTTCTTTGAATTACTATCAATGAGCATTTACCTCCTTAATTAAGGAGACCAAATCTGTACACAGTAATCTGAATGTAGTCTCACCCTGTACAATTGTAGCAAAATTTCATACTCCAACACTCCTGCAATAAAGGCTAATCTTCTTAACCACTTGCTGCACCTGAATGCTATTATTTTAAAATTAATTTAAAAGGTCACCCAGATCCCTCTGTGCCACAGCATCTGCAGTCTCGCTCCCTCTATTAAATATTCTGCTTTTCTATTCTTCCTGCCAAAGGAAGAAAATGACTTTGTGGCAAAATTTGGTTCCAACTCCATCTACACGTTTGCTGGCGATATGACCATATCTCGAATAACGATGAGTCAGAATACAGGAGGGAGATCGAGAACCTAGTGGAGTGGTGCAGCGACAACAATCTATCCCTCAATACCAGCATCCCTGTCAGCATCAATGGGGCCGAGGTAGAGATGGTTAGCAGTTTCAAATTCCTAGGGGTACACATCTCCAAAGATCTGTCCTGGTCCACCCACGTCAATGCTACCACCATGAAAGCACAACAGCCCCCATACTTCCTCAGAAAACTAAGGAAATTTGGCATGCCCACATTAACTCTGAACAGCTTTTACAGATGCACCATAGAAAGCATCCTATCGGGCTGCATCACAGCCTGGTATGGCCCAGGCCCGCAAAAAATTTCAGAGAATCGTGAACACAGCCCAGTCCATCACATGAGCCTGCCTGCCATCCACTGACTCCATCTACACCTCCCACTGCCTGGGGTAAGCAGGCAGCATAATCAAAGACCTCTCCCACCCGGCTTACTCACTCTTCCAACTTTTTCCATCGGGCAGGAGATATAAAAGTCTGAGAACTCGTACGAACAGACTTAAAAATAGCTTCTTCCCGCTATTACCAGACTCCTAAATGACCCTCTATGGATTGACCTCATTAACACTACACCTCTGTATGCTTCACCCAATGCCGGTGTTATGTAGTTACATTGTGTACCCTGTGTTACCCTATTATGTATTTTCTTTTATTTCCTTTTCTTTTCCTGTACTTAATGATCACAGAAAAATACTTTTCACTATACCTTCGTACACGTGACAATAAACAAAATCCAAATCTAGTCCAATCCAAGTGGTTGACCTCATATTTCTGTACATTAGACACCATCTCCCAAATATTTTTCCACTAACTTAATTTGTCTATTTCATCTATGTCTTCTCCTCGCAACTTATTTCCGGCCTAGCTTTACAACATCAACAAATTTGGTGACAATACACTCATCCCTTCATCAGAGTCATTAAATAGACGGTTAAATCATTGAGGCCACAGCAGTGATTCCTGTGGAAGCCCACTTGCTAACCTGAAAATGAGCCATTTATCCAGACTGTGTTAGTTAATCTACTATCCACGCTGATCAGCCCCAACACCATGAGCTTTTATCTTGTGAAGTAACCTTTTATGTGGTACTTTATTGACTGCCTTTTGAAATTCCAAATATACATGTACTGGTTGTCCTAAATCCACCCCGATTGTTACATCCTCAAATAGCTCTCAAAGTTGTTAAACACAATTTCACTTTCATAAAACCACAACAACTCTGTCTGATATTATAATTCTCTACATGTCTTGCTACTACTTCCATAATAATGGATTCTAACATTTTCCCAATGACATTTGTTAGGTTAACTGACCTATAGTTTCCTGCTTTCTGTCTCCCTCCTTTCTTGATTTGAGGTGACACATTGCAGCTTTCCAATCTATTGGGACATTTCCAGAATCTAGGGAATTCTGGAAGATCATAAACATTGCATCCACTATCGCTGCAGCTACTTGTTCTTATACCTCTGGGTATCGGCCATCAAGTCCTGGGGATGTGTCAGCCTCAAGTCCCATTAGTTTTCCTAGTCCTTTTTCTTGTAGTGATAATTCCTCCCTCTCTTTAGCCTCTTGATTTTCTAATATTCTAAAACACAGGGGTACAGCCTCAGTGTGATGAGTCCATCATTCAGGACTGAGTTGAGGGAAAATTTCTTCACTCAGAATGTTGTGAATCATTGAGATTGTGTATCTCAGAAGATTGGTACTGTTCCATCATTGAGTATATTCAAGATTGAGATAGATTTTTAATTTTTCAGAGAATCAAGGGCTATGAGGAGTAGGTAAAAAGGAGAGTTTAAGCTGAATGATGAATGCCAAAGGAAGTTTGAGGGACCTTATGGGCTACTCCTGCTCCTATTTTGTATGTTACTAGTCTTTTATTATAAACCTGAGTTTAGGGGTGGCTGCCTACAGCGCCGAGGACCCGGGTTCGATCCCAGCCCTGAGTCACTGTTCGTGTGGAGTTTGCACATTCTCCTCGTGTGCTTGGGTCTCACCCGACACAATCTAAAGATGTGCAGGTTAGGTGGATTGGCCATGCTAAGTTACCCTTTAATTGGAAAGAAATAATTGGGTACTCTAATTTTATTTTATTTTTAAAACAAGTTTACAGAAATTTTTAGAAATATTAAGAAAGAAAATGGCAAACTCAAAATACAACTTCAAAGAAAATTATGAGAGAAACTTATGGGTCACATCAAGATGTTGGCTTTTCTGCAAGAGTGATCAACATTTGAACTTTCCGATAACGCCCTGAAGGCATAGCAATCCACGTAAACATCTTTAAAAAGTTAAATTATCAGGATGAGTAAGCATGAAGGCTCCTTCAAAATACTGAGCTAACATAGACAAAGTAAATTCATAATTGCATTTAGTAAAGGAATCATCAGCAAAGGAATAAACTTGACTGAGAAAATTACATTTTAGTAGTCAATTCACTACTCCAACTAAATTAGTACCAGTTTCTACTTCTCAAAAAATTCATTATAATATATCATGCAAAGTTTAGTGGCAATTTTTGACAACAAAACCATTGAAATAGTTCCATCTGGAAAACACTCATCTTAAATTTAACACCCAAACTGGGATTCACATTAAAAATTATTTCATCAGCTAAATTGCAGGAATCAAATTAAATGCAATAAATTTATAGATTAATCTTAGTTTAGAGAATTCAATTAACGCAGAATAAGAGATTACCAATGCTGCCACTTTACCGCCCAGCAATCCCCAGCTGACTTACAATTCTTAGAAAATTTTCTAGTAGTGTGCATTTTAAAATTAAACACACATGTTGCATTATGAAAGGAACACACTGTACCACTTGAAGTATCTACTTACTTAATCTACTTTGAAGGGCGTAATATTATACCATGTAATGTGTTTCTAAGCAGTAGGCAGACAACACTTTATAAGTCATATGGGAAGAAATCCAAGTGGAAATAAGAACCCGAGGGTGCAAATTTCTTCTTTAAAACAAATGGAAGAACACCTTTGTCCTCTATAATGAAAAAAGTGAAACTTCACAAATCACGCAAATTCAATATTCCAGTAATTTTATGAGGAAGATGAGCACCTTTAACAAGGTACTTCACCTGCTATATTTCCATGGGTACAACAACCTATTGACATACCAGGTGATGGTTTGTTAGCATCACTCATGATTATTTCCAACCCTTCATTGTCTGTGACAGATCCACTAAAATTAGCTGATTTGTGCCACTGTTGGTTCACAGCTTTATCGTACCCCTCCTCTCCTATTTCTTCAGATACCAACTTTTTTTTAAAATAATTTTTATTGGGATTTTTTGGAAAATATATATCAACAGAACAATAATAATAATAATAATAAACACCCCTGGCACCCGTAACAACGCATGTAACAAACCCCCCCACAAAATAAATTTAGAATAAGCAAATTAACTTAAACAATACCCCCCTGAGACCGTCCCCCCGACCGCCCTGTGCCACCCCAGGAACCCGCCATCAATGTTCCCTGGGACAAACCGGTGGTTCCACCGCAGCGAGGCCTCCACCGAGCCCCCCACTTCCCCCCTGTGCCGCCTCCACTGCCCCCAAATTTTGAGGGTAGCCGCCACCACCGGGCTCGTAGTGTACCTCGTTGGAGGGAGCGGCAACGGCGCCGTTACCAGTGCCTTCAGGCTCGTGTCTCCACAGGACGCCCTTTCCATCCGTTTCCATGCTGCCCCCTCCCCATCCATTACCCACTTACGTACCATCGAGACGTTAGCCGCCCAATAGTACTCAGAGAGGTTGGGCAGCGCCAGCCCCCCCTCTATCCCTGCCCCGCTCCAAAACGACCCTCCTTACCCTTGGAGTCCCGTGCGCCCAAACAAATCCCAGAATGCTGCTGTTCACCCTCCTAAAAAAGGCCCTCGGAATGAAAATGGGGAGGCACTGAAACAAAAACAAAAACCTCAGGAGCACCGTCATTTTAACGGACTAAACTCTACCTGCCAACGACAACGGCAGCATGTCCCACCTTTTAAACTCCTCCTCCATCTGCTCCACCAACCTAGTAAAATTAAGCTTGTGCAGAGTCCCCCAACTCCTAGCCACCTGAACCCCCAGGTACCTAAAACTCCTCACTGCCTTCTTTAGCGGGAGCCTACCAATCCCCTCCTCCTGATCTCCCGGGTGTACAACAGCTCACTCTTGCCCAGGTTCAATTCATAGCCCGAGAAACTCCCAAACTCAGCAAGAATCTCCATCACCTCCGGCATTCCTCCCACCAGGTCTGCTACATACAGCAGCAAGTCATCCGCATACAACGACACTCGGTGCTCCTCCCCACCCCGCACCAGACCCCTCCACCTCCCCAACTCCCTGAGAGCCATGGCAAGAGGCTCAATTGCCAACGCAAAAAGCAAGGGGGACAGGGGGCACCCCTGCCTCGTCCCACGGTGGAGCCTGAAGTACTCGGATCTCCTCCCATTTCTCGCTACACTCGCCATCGGGGCCTCGTACAGCAACCTCACCCATTTAATAAACCCCACCCCAAACCCGAACCTCTCCAACACCCCACTCAACCCTATCAAAGGCCTTCTCCGCATCCAATGCCACCACAATCTCCGCCTCTCCTGCCGCCGGCATCATTATCACATTTAGCAGCCTTCGCACGTTAGTGTTCAGCTGCCTCCCCTTCACAAAACCCGTCTGATCTTCGTCTATCACCCCGGCACACAGTCCTCTATTCTAGTGGCCACGATCTTCGCCAGCAACTTGGCATCCACATTCAGCAGTGAAATTTGCCTGTATGATCCGCACTGCAGAGGGTCCTTATCACGCTTCAGGATCAGGGAAATCAGCGCCCGAGACATCGCCGGGGGCAAAACACCCCCCTCCCATGCCTCGTTAAAGGTCCGAACCAACAGGGGGCCCAACAGGTCCGCCTATTTCTTATAAAATTCAACCGGGAACCCATCCGGTCCCGGCGCCTTCCCCGACTGCATGTGGCCAATCCCTCTGACCAGCTCCTCCAACTCAATCGGCGCCCCCAGTCCCTCCACCTGCTCCTCCTGCACCCTTGGAAATCGCAGCCTGTCCAAAAGCTCTCCATTCCCCCTCCCACCACCGGCGGCTCCGACCGGTACAGTTCCCTGTAGAAGTCCCTAAAGACCCCATTGACCTCTGCCCCCTGCCGCACCACATTTCCACCCCTATCCTTCACTCCACCAATCTCCCTAGCCGTGTCCCGCTTGCGAAGCTGATGCGCCAGCATCCTGCTCGCCTTCTCTCCATACTCGTAGACCGCTCCCTGCACCTTCCTCCACTGTGTCTCCGCCTTTCTGGTGGTCAATAAATCAAACTTGGCCTGCAGGCTACGCCGCTCCCCCAGCAATCCCTCCTCCGGGGCCTCCGCGTACCTCCTATCTACACTCAACAGCTCCCCCACCAGTCTCTCCCTCCCCCTCCTCTCCCCTCTCTCTATGGGCTCGGATGGAGATCAGCTCCCCCCTAATCACTGCTTTCAGAGCCTCCCACACCATCCCCACCTGGACCTCCCCAGTATCATTGACCTCGAGGTACCTCTCAATACATCCCCGGACCCTCCTACACACCTCATCAGCCAACAACCCCACGTCCAGACGCCAAAGCGGGCTCTGGTCCCGCACCTCCCACATCTCCAGATCCACCCAATGCAGAGCATGGTCCAAAATCGCAATAGCCGAATATTCGGCCTCCTCCACCCTCGGGACCAGTCCCCTACTCAGAACAAAAAGAAATCAATACGGGAATAAACCCTGTGCACATGGGAGAAAAAAAAAAAAAAAGAGTACTCCCGAGCCCTCGGCCTCCCAAACCTCCAGGGATCCACTCCTCCCATCTGGTCCATAAACCCCCTCAACACCTTGGCCGCCGCCGGCCTCCTGCCTGTCCTTGAACTAGAACGATCCAGTAGGGGATCCAGCACCGTATTGAAGTCTCCCCCCCCCCCCCCCCCCCTCCTCCCCCCCCCATGATCAGGCCCCCCACCTCCAGGCCAGGAATGCGGCCCAACATACGCCTCATGAAACCAGCATCATCCCAATTTGGGGCGTACACATTTACCAACACCACCCTCTCCCCCTGCAGCTTACCGCTCACCATCACATATCTGCCGCCACTATCAGCCACCAGCTCAGACGCCGCAAACGCCACCAGGATCGCCACCCCCCGGTTCTTCAAGTCGAGCCCTGAATGGAAAACCTGCCCCACCCACCCCTTCCTCAGACGGACCTGGTCCGCCAGCTTCAGCTGGGTCTCCTGGAGCATGGCCACGTCCGCCTTCAGCCCCTTCAGATGCGAAAACACCCGGGCCCGCTTAACCGGCCCATTCAACCCCCTCACGCTCCACGTGATCAGCCGGATCAGGGGGCACCCCGCCCCCCTCCCCCGTCGACTAGCCATAGCCCATCGACTGCTCGCCCCTGGCCAGCACCCATTCAGCCCGTTTCCCACGGCAATAGAACCTCACCCCGACCCACACCAGCTCCTCCCTGGCCAATCCAGCAGCAACCCGGTATCCCCCCCCCCCCCCCCCCCCCCCCCCCGGCTAGGACCCCTCCTAGCCATGTCGCTCCCTCCATAGTACTCCCGTGAGCCAGCTGACTTCTGCTGACCCAGGCAGCTCCCACCCTAACTCCGACCCCTCCCGATATGAGATCACCCCTCCTCCCCTGCATCAGCTCCTGGGCACCGCTTCAGTGCGGGAAAACGGATCTGATATCCACGCCCCTTGCCACCAGCTCCACCCCCCTCGTCCCGCAGCGCGGGAAACCAGAGGAAAGGCCGCGCTTTCACACTGCCCCCCCCCCCAACGCAGCTCCCAAACAGCAGTCCCAGCCCATCCACCAACCCCATACAAACAAAAACAGGTCAACCACAAACCCCAATACCCCCCTTAAGACACAAACCCATAACCAACATCATCCGAAAGCGAGAGAAAAAACAGAAACAAACAGAATAACCAGCAACAGCATAAACAGTGATACAGAAAAAAGAAACTCCCACAGCTCCCAATCTCTAGTTCGAGTCCAACTTTTCAGCCTGCACAAAGGCCCACTCCTCCTCCGGGGACTCAAAATAGTAATGCCGGTCCTTGTAGGTGACCCACAGGCGCGCAGGCGGCAGCATGCCGAACTTCACCTGCTTTCCGTGGAGCACCGCCTTCGTCCGGTTGAACTCGGCCCTCCGCTTAGCCACCTCCACACTCCAGTCCTGGTAGATACGCACTACCGAATTCTCCCACTTGCTGCTCCTCACCTACTTGGCCTATCGCAGCACAGACTCCCGGTCACTGAACCGATGGAACCGCACCAGCACCGCCCGCGGGGGTTCATTCGCCTTAGGCCGCCTGGCCAGTACTCTGTGGGCCCCCTCCAGCTCCAGGGGCAGATGGAAGGATCCTGCCCCCACCAGCGAGTTCAGCATCACGGCCACATAGGCCGGCAGGTCCGACCCCTCCAGCCCCTCCTCGAGGCCCAGGATCCGCAAGTTCTTCCTCCGTGATCGAAACTCCATCTCCTCGAACCGATCTTGCCACTTTTTGTGAAGCGCCTCGTGCATCTCCACCTTCCCCACGAGGGCCGAAACCTCATCCTCGCACTCAGAGGCCTGCTGCTGCAACTCAAGTATCGCTGCACCCTGGGTTGTCTGGGTCTCCAGCAGCTTACTAGTCATTACCTTCAGGGATTCCAACAACTCCCCTTTCAGCTCCGTAAAATAGCGCAGAAGAGCCGCCTGCTGCTCCTCCGCCCACTGCCTCCACTCCTCAGGGGCTCCACCGGCCGCCATTTTGTCCACCTTCCCCCGCTTTTCCAGGGGAGCTGCTGCCGTTTTTCTCCTCGCCCCACTCGGAGTCCGCACCATAAATCCCGAGGGGTTTTGCTCCAGACCCCTTTATCCACTGGGAATCGTCGAATCAGTGCCGTTTGGGGCCCTTAAAAGAGCCCACAAGTCCTATTAAAGCGGGAGCTGCCGAACGTGCGGCTTAGCTCCGCATAGCCGCCACCAGAAGTCCGCCCCTATTAAAGCGGGAGCTGCCGAACGTGCGGCTTAGCTCCGCATAGCCGCCACCGGAAGTCCGCCCCTATTAAAGCGGGAGCTGCCGAACGTGCGGCTTAGCTCCGCATAGCCGCCACCGGAAGTCCGTCTTCAGATACCAACTTGAGGGACATGGGTAACAAAGGTTGTTTTGTGTATACTGACACAAAATATATAAATAGCTCACAAGTGAAGAAAAAGCAATCTGGTCAATAGCACATTCAATAATTATTTTGAAATCACTTGGGAGCTGCAACAAACAGCAGAATGATTATTTATACACCTTTATCCACTGAACAAAAGATAATAACAGATGCGCTGGTCAGACTGAACACAAGGTGCAATGAAATCATTTAAGCCTGGCAGAAAGAGGCATAACTAATCCAACTTCAAAAGACTGAGTTATGAGTAAAGATGAAGAAACTGGGATTACTTAATCTCAAAAATATGCTTCTGCGATTAGAAGCTAGGATGTGGATGTGATATTAAAGGTAAAAAGACAAAGCTAATTCACAGCACAACCGCAAAACATACTAATGTACTAGGATATGGGATCTTATGACAAAAATGGAAAATTTAAAACATGGCTGGAACAAAATGAGGTAAAAAGAATAATTTACCACTTGTAATAGGAGTTTTGGTTGAACAATAACGGCAAAGAGTTTGAACTCATTCATAGGAGCACCAATCTTAGCAGCAAGAGGAGGCCATTTGGCCATTCGGGCCTACTCCCCAATGGATAAAATCATGGTTGACCCAATTGTGGTCACAATTCTACCTTCCAATTTCAATTCCAATCTGCAGTCTTCACCACCCCCACCCTCAATAAGCCTGAAATCCCATGTCTATCAAAAATCTATCTAAATCAGCCTTGAATAAATTCAATTAGTCACTAATTAGCCACTAAAGCAACAAACTTCTGGCTTATACATTATCTCTCCAACTCATACCTTTCCATAAATTCAAAGTTTCGACCCCTTCAGTAATGCTTCACAGAGCAGCAGAAATCTTTAATTACTTGGCCTCACAAACCCTGTCAAAAAAGGGCAACAATTCAATTATGTTACCGCCTTAACCTTCTCGATGCCATTATACACCACTCTAGTTTTTCTGCCCCCAATCAAACATTATCCTTTCCATTCCAATATCATTCCAATTTACCTTCCTCCTGTTCTGTCATGAAGTACCCCAAACTACACAGTAAAGTGGAACCCATGTAATTGCAACTATTTGAAACAACTTTGCAAATTACAAAGAAGTTGGAACCTCCTGGTTGCTCATAGCAACCTTCATCTGCCTACATTATATACATCTTGAAACATGGGTGAATATCTAAAATACTTGTATCTCATGAGTTATTTTTATTGCTGCAATTAATTCTGATTTTTTTGTGCAAATCAGAAAACGACATCTGCATTTTACCTTGCACTGTGTAAAATTCATTAAATATTTCACTATTCACCTAATCATAGCTTTGCATTTCAATTCCCTCTTATAATTTTCATTTATTTCTTCATTATTCAAAACGTCCGTTTATATTTTCAAGGTTCTTAGAAATCTGAGATTCAGAATCGCTGTTCTTTCAATGCAACTAGCTTTTGAATCAATTCCATCAAGCTGTTCAAAATACCACTTGCCCACAAAGCAACAAAGTCACAGTGCTTATAATAACAGAAAATGTGAGGGGGGAATCACGTGATGTGAGTGCAGGAGCAGCTGTCTTTTTGCAAGCTCTGGTGCTCTCATCGTTTAATTCTTCTTGTTATCCTGATGCACCACCCATAATTATTTGATCCTGATGGAAATGATTGGGCGGCACACTAGCACAGTGGTTAGCACGACTGCCTCAGTGCCAGGGACCCAGATTCAATTAAGGCCTTCAGTCACCGGCTGTGTGGTGTTTGTGCGTTCTCCCAGTGTCTGCATGGGTTTCCTCTGGCTGCCCCAATTTCCTCCCTTAATCCAAAGACCTGCTTGTTAGGTGGATTGGCCATGCTAAATTGCCACTTAGTGTCCAGGGATGTGCAGGTTAAGTGGGGTTGTGGGGGTAGGGTGGGGTGGACGGGGGAGTGAATATGGGTAGAGCGCCCTTTCGAAGCATCGATGCAAATTCGGTGGGCCAAATGACTTCCTTCTGCACTGTATGCATTCTATGATGAGTGCTATGTTCTGGGAGATCCTGGTTAAAGCCGAGTCAAGGAAATCCTTGGTTGACCGAGGCGGTCGGAGATGGCCAGGGTGGGGCCCAGTTCGTAACGGCGGTTTTGCTGGTGAGCGGGCCTACACTTCAGTGATGCCATTGGTGTCAAGATAATGGCTGCCACTGTGAGTAGTTGTGAGCGACGGTCTCGGCTCTCCGGCACAGATTACTGGTGTACAAATTGATGAACTGCAAGATATCCTGCAGAGAATGGATGAAGCGGAGAAGCGAATACTTAGGGCAATGGGGATTAAAGGATATGGTGAGGAAAGTGGGATTAGGCTATTGAGTTGGATGATAAACCTGGTCATATTGAATGACGGAGCAGGGTCAAGGGGCCAAATGGCATCCAACCTGTTCCTATTTTCTATGAATCCTGTCAGTCAATAGTGCAGTTTCCTTGGTGGGGTCTCACCTTTAGTCATTGGAAATCCTGATGCATGATATGTTGAACAACCTGGTTGATTAGAGGAGATGGGGGATGAAGAATATCCATATGCCCAGTCTCCAAGGAGAGCTGGGAACGAGTTCCTGGCTGAATTTGAAAACTGGCTGGCATACTTTCACAATCTCGAATTGAGGTTTAGACGTTTAAAGTTCGAAGGAGCACAATGTAAGGTCTTTGAGGTCTGGGGTCAGTCGGAGACCCCAACCACATGTTCATCAAGAAGGGTTGCAGAGGACTGGAGGCGGCGGGTCTTCTCCATCTGCCGGGACTGGAAGCGGCGGGTCTTCTCCACCTGCCGGGTCTTAAGTGTGTCTTTGCCAGGGGTTTGGGATAATAACATGGCAGAGGTGCTTTGGTGAAACTCTGGATGGATCCTGATTGTTGCTCGATGATCCTGTCATGGCTGTGGCCTTTCCAAGTTCTGTGGATGGTTATATTATCCTGCAATTTATCATTAATCCTGACATTTGTTCGATTGTGATTTTACTCCTGATTTTGTGTTATTGTCTTTTATCCTGACAACAGTACATGATGTATGACCACAGAAGCGTTTGTCGGCGGTTATCCTGTTATACTGCAAAAATCATGAGATGGTTGGATGACATGAGGGTTGTGCATTATTTACCTGTTACTTTATGTGAGTTGAAATCCTTACTTTTACACCGGGTTCATTTTATTTATAGATGAGTAGCTGGTGGGTGGTTTAGTGTGTTTTTATAAATCCTCCGTTAAGGGCAGCATGGTAGCATTGTGGATAGCATAATTGCTTCACAGCTCCAGGGTCCCAGGTTCGATTCCGGCTTGGGTCACTGTCTGTGCGGAGTCTGCACATCCTCCCTGTGTGGGCGTGGGTTTCCTCCGGGTGCTCCGGTTTCCTCCCACAGTCCAAAGATGTGCAGGTTAGGTGCATTGGCCATGATAAATTGCCCTTAGTGTCCAAAATTGCCCTTAGTGTTAGGTGGGGTTACTGGGTTATGGGGATAGGGTGGAGGTGTTGACCTTGCGTAGGGTGCTCTTTCCAAGAGCCGGTGCTGACTCAATGGGCCGAATGGCTTCCTTCTGCACTGTAAATTCTATTCTATCTATGTTAAACCCCCGTTAAAATTATTGGTGTGTTTTTCTTTTGTACTTTTATTATTTTGGGAATAAGGAATCCTTGCTAGTCTCCCACGAAGGTAAAAACAGATCATGTATTCTGGAAAAGATTGGGTTCCTTTTCGGTTTCTGTCATTAGTACCTCTGGTGTTGTCCAGGTCAGGTAGAGTGTGTGTTGGGCAGGGAGTAAGTGACCCTGAGGGATGTAGTATCCTACTGAATGCGGGGCCTGAGTGTGAATCTCAGTATTTTGGTTCAACATATAAAGTCTTTCTTCGGTTGGTGATTAGATGGAGGAGTAAGTCACCCTCCTCCAACTGTCCTATACAGGGACTTCCTGACTGTCCTCCTTCTTGATGCTGTATCCTGTTTCTTATGAGGGTTGGCACGGTAGCACAATGGTTAGCACTGTTGCTTCACAGCACCAGGGTCCCGAGTTCTATTCCCAACTTGGGTCACTGTTTGTACGGAGTCTGCATGTTCTCCTCGTGTCTGCATGGGTTTCCTCCGGGTGCTCTGGTTTCCTCCCACAAGTCCCGTAAGACATGTTTGTTTGGTGAATTGGACATTCTTAATTCTCCCTCAGTGTACCCAAACAGGCTCCGGAATATAGCGTCTAGGGCATTTTCACAGTAACTGCATTGCAGTGTTGTTTACTTGTGACACTAATAAAGATCATTATTTTTAGGTTATTCTGTTCAGCTGCTGGTATTCATTCTCCAAAAGTGTACATTGTTAGACCATGTCTGACATCTATTGGCTAATCCTGGTGTTCCTCTCTCTCTGGGGTCTATTTGCTTTATTTCGGTAGGTGAAGTGTGTTGTGTTATGTAGATGGCTGATGTGAATGATGAGCTACAGAACATCTAGTTTAAATAATTTATTATGAAACAACTGCATAATAAAGAGAACTAGAATCAATAAAATAATAAACTGCTAGCACTAACTATAATAGAGCTACTGCAAGATACATCTATCCTCCAACACGACTTACTCCCAACTCCCAGACACAGGGTCACGTGTGGGTTTTCACTGCCACCTGGTGGTCAGAGGTTGTGTATATATTATGTACAGAAGTGCTTTATGCATATCATTACATCCCCTTTCATTTGAAAATTGAAATTATTTACATGCGTTAGATTATTTTTACATTTCAGCATGTTATGCATAACTATTTACATCTTTAAAGTATTTACAGTCTGTCGAGAGTTCAGTATTTCGGGTTTGCGCTTTAATCTTGTTGATCTTCTAAGTGGTTACTGAACTTGCAAAGTTACTTCATCTTCTTTTGTGTTTGTTGATGCTGTTTGTTTTTCTTCATGTATCGTGGTGTCTGTATCTTGTTGTAGTTGTTCCGTATGCTGCATTGTATGTTCAGCAGCTGTTTTCGGACTGTTGCTTCTTCTGGTGGTTGCATTATAATGGTTTGAGACTTTTCGTAGATTCATCATTAAATATCTTTGTGGATTTGGCCTGAAATCTCTCCTTTGTCTCCTTTTTTGATGGAGTGGTTGCCTCTCTGCTTCTGGATGAGCAGATTCCTTTAACACTTGGAACTGAAGCAGTTTGCACCGTGTGCAGTTTGTTTGCTTCCCACACTGTGTGCAGACGTTCACTCTCCTGCACCACGTGCTTAGATATCTCGAATGATGCCCGGCTAATAGACCGTGTCTTCGGCTCGCTTCTTAGATTTTTTTCTTCCTGTGTACCCTTTGCTCAGAGCCACCGATCTTAAAGATTTCGGAATTACTATTTTCTTTTTTCGCAGCAAAAATCCATCTGCATCACTCAACTCTGCTTTCACGTTGTAAAAACTTGAGCAGGATCATTTGGGCCATCCTTTGTGGAGATATTGTTTCACCATCTGCAAGACTGTGTCCTTGCTGGTCTCTTCTTTTATTTTGTCACACCCGATACAGGTTATCCAATCTGTAGGTTCTACAATGCTCTTAATTACGCCCAACATGTAATTCTCTTTAGCTCAGCTTGGTTTATCTCTTAATGGAGCTGGTATATGTCTTGACGCAGAAATCACAGGCTTCGCATTCTTCTTTAATTGAATCTTGCACATATGTGGTAAAGTACCAAAACCTTGGAAAATCTCAGGGAAATCATTTGGTATGGAGTCTGCTGGGGCATGAGGGCTTGTTGCAGCACTGTCTGCACGATCGAATAGTTTGACTAGCTGCAGTTATCTTTAATGGTTTGAATTTTTGGCAGAATCTTCTAGTTATTAGTGAATCATTAATCTTGGTATCATGTTATGTTCTGTCGACTGGCCGATGTGAATGATGAGCTACAGAACATCTAATTTAAATAATCTATTATGAAACAACTGTGTGATAAAGATAACTAGGATAAATAAAATAATAAACTACTAATACTAGCTAACTATAATAGAGCTACTGCAAAATACGTCTATCCTCCAACTCTCAACTCCCAGACACAGGGTCACGTGGTGGGTTTACACTGCCACTTGGTGGACGGCGGTCGTGTATAATATTATGTCCAGTATTGCTTTATGCATATCATTACAAGGTGCTGATAAAGACCATGAGGGTAGGTGAGGTGACGATTTGTCTCCGATTTGTTATATTTAATTTGGTGGAGGGGTCCCTTATCCTGTCGAGAGTGGAGAATTATATCCCCCCCACCCACAGCCCCCAAGATATCCTGTTGATTGGTGTCTTGACAATTCTTCCTCTCCTTGTTGGTGGAGTTTCCTTGGTGGAAGATGGTTTAGGTTTTCCGGCGATTGCAGGGCCTGAGTGCTACCTCTGATTTGGCTGGAGAGAAAACACCAAGGGGCAAAAGAAAGTTAGTGGGCGTCCCAAACTGTAATGGTGATGTTGAGAAAGGCATTAAACAGAAAATTAGTGAACCAGGATTTCAGCGCCTCTCCCACCCAGACAAAGAAAGAAAATTCCAGAAAGATAAGAACACTAAGATTTTTCCCAAGGATCTTACACCATGCCAAGACATGCAACAGACATGGTATAAGAATCCTTGGGGAAAATCTTGGAGTTCTTCTCTTTCTGGAATTTTCTTTCTTTGTCTAGGTAGGAGGAGCTGACACGCTGGCTCACTAATTTTCTGTTTAATGCCATTCCCAACATCACCATTACAGTTTGGAGGTCTATATACAATGCCCACTAACCTTTTTTTGCCCTTTGGTGTTTCTCAGCTCAAAGCATACAGACTCCACATTGTTGGAGCTAACATCGTTCCTTACTATTGCATTAATTTCCTCTTTAACTGACAGTGCAAATCCATCGCATTTTCCTTTTTCCCTGTCTTTCCTAAATACTGAATATCCCTGGAAATCCTGGTTACCATGTAGCCATGTCTCCATAATCCCGATTATATCATGGTTTTTATGGTTCCGTGTTCCAGAATCGTCAACATTTTGGAAGATGACAACCAACGCATCCACTATTTCCATTTCCAAATTTTTCAGTAACCTGGGATATAGATTATCAGGCCAAGGGGATTTATCAGCTTTCAGTCCCACAAATTTCTCAAGCACTATTTTTTAACTAATATAACTTGTAGCATTGTCAACCAATTTTACATACAATTGAATTGATTACTGCAGGTTTTCTCAATGTTGTTGTAACATAATGACTTCGTAAAATTAATGTATTATATCATTTTTTCCATTCTGGTTACCAACATTCGTATTATCCCTGACCCCCTCTGGATAGTCAATTTTAGCGGCTTAAAATACTGTACACATCTCTTCACATGTCTTTGTTTGTAAGACTGCGTTAGTCAGCCAGTATTTTTTCAGAGCTCTTTTGCCTGCACACAAAAGAATGCGTAGTAAATGCACTGTCCGAATGACATTTTAAAAGGATGTAAATGCGTTGGAAACAGTTCAGAGAATGTTTACCAAACTAATATCTGGAATGGGCAGATTGTCTTGAGGAAAGACTGGACAGGCTAGGCTTGTATCTTCTGGAGCTTAACGGAGCAAGAGGCAACTTGATTGAAGTATCAACGGTCCTGAGGGGGATTGACAGGGTGGAGGTGGAGAGGATGTTTCCTCTTGTGGTGGAATCTAGAATTATGGGTCACAGTTTAAAAAGAAGGGGTCACCCATTTAAAATGGAGATGAGGAGAATTATTTTCTCTCAGAAGGTCTCTACTTTTGGAACTCTCTACCTGAAAAAATGTGGAAACAGTCTGAATATTTTCAAGGCTGAAGTAGATAGATTTTTGGTAAGCAAGGGGGTGATAGGTTAACAGGGGTTGGCAGTATGCAGATTTGAGATTACTATCAGGTCAGCCATGATCTTATTCAACAGCAGACCAGGCTCCAGGGGCCAAATGCCCTATTCCTGTTCTTTCTTAAGGCAGGATATGGGGCAAACACCAACCTCAAGAAATTTAGCTGAGGTTTACCTTCTCATTAGAAATTCAATTAAAGGGGCCAGCACGGTGGTGCAGTGGTTAGCACTGCTGTCTCACAGCTCTGAGGTCCCAGGTTCGCTCCCAGCCCTGGGTCACTGTTCGTGTGGAGTTTGCACATTCTCCCCGTGTTTGCGTGGGTTTCGTCCCCAAACCCAAAGATGTGCATGGTTGATGGATTGGCCATGCTAAATTGTGCCTTAATTGAAAAAAAACAAATTGGGTTCTCTAAAAAAAATTTTAAAATTCAATTGAAGAAATCACACAACATAGCATTAGTAATGTCAACTGTCACACGAATTAAATAAAATGCTCATATTTTCAAAACAAGTGGTAAATTTCACTTATTTCACCAAGTTAACATCTTTCAAGTTTTGTTTGCTCTGGTAGAAAGTAGCTTGCCAGAATGCTGAAATTATGGAAAAGCAAAATACTGCAGATACTGGAAATCTGAAGAAAAAAAAGAAAATGCTGGAAATACTTACAGTTGATCTGGCAGCATCTGTGGAGAAACAGAGTTAAAGTTTCAAGTTGATGACCTTTCTTCAGAACTGGGACCTAAACCGACAACTGTTTCCCTCGCCACAAATGCTGCCAAACTTGCTGAGTATTTCCAGCATTTTCCATTTTTATTGCAATTATGGATTTGGGTCTAAGTAGAATTTTGTCAACTTTACTCTGCCAACACAACAAGAACTTTATTAGTATAGTTATCCCATATGTGTTGGATATTTTGCAAAAATCTAACAAGTAGAAATGTAAATCTGAACCTGAACATAATCATGAGACAATTCAGAATGGAGAATTGAAAATAAATCATGGATATATTTATTTTAAAAGAGTAACTCCTTTTATTATCAACAAGTAACTTTACTAAAGTTAGTTTGATGTTACCACTCAAAGTCGATTAACCGCTTAATGCTCAGGAATACAATCAGTAATGCTTTTCCAGAGTCAAAAGCTCTAACTAATTGAAAGTTTGTACAAAATATCAAGTCCAAATGAAATAAATGTATTTGTTGCATGACACGGTCAAACATCCCTCTAGATAATGTCACCCGAGCAGCTGAATAGGGAAGAAATGACAGGACTGTCACAAGCAGCAAAAGCCAGTGCAATTTTAATAATAATGTAAATACATTTATTGTTCTTAGAATTAAGATGGGTCAGGGTTGCTTTTGAACAGAAATTACTTGTTAACGGCCCAGGCTCTCCTCCCCCTCCAAGTATAAATCTGCATGATTCTTATGCTGCAAGATCAAAGCAACAATATCCAATTTAATTTTACAAATTATGTTATATCTCAGCTTGGAAAGTATCCTTTCAGCTTATGCAGCCGAAACAGTGACCGGCCCTCTACCAATATGACACTCGACTTCACAGACGTAGCCAAATCAGTTATTTTGCTTCCATATAAATGCCACACAAGCAAATCCAAAAGAGCCCTGGTCCTGATGTCAACATGACATCTGCATAACCCCTCTAGTGGCGTAATAAAACATTCCAAGGTGTTCCATAGATGAGTTATCAAACAACATTTGTTTACAAAGAATGAAAAAGTCCTTCTGATGCCCATATTATAGAAAATTGTCCATCACACCAGTAAAATGAGCAGAATTAATTAGAAGGCAAATGCTGTGATCACCTTTGACAACAATTGGTGAATAGGCCCATTATCAACCAGCTCAAAGTTTCTCCTGACCAAATGTTAATCAAGAACAAAGAACAAAGAAAATTACAGCACAGGAACAGGCCCTTTGTCCCTCCCAGCTGCACCGATCCAGGTCCTTTATCAAAACCTGTCGCCTATTTTCCAAGGATCTACTTCTCTCTGTTCCCCGCCCGTTCATATATATGTCTAGGTGCATCTTAAATGATGCTATCGTGCCTGCCTCTACCACCTCTGCTGGCAAAGCGTTCCAGGCACCCACCATCCACTGTGTAAAAAACTTTCCACGCACATCTCCCTTAAACTTTCCCCCTCTCACCTTGAAATCGTGACCCCTTGTAATTGACACCTCCACTCTTGGAAAAAGCTTGTTGATATCCACCCTGTCCATACCTCTCATAATTTTGTGGATCTCAATCAGGTCCCCCCCAACCTCCATCTTTCCAACGAGAACAATCCTAATCTACTCAACCTTTCTTCATAGCTAGCACCCTCCATGCCAGGCAACATCCTGGTGAACCTCCTCTGCACCCTCTCTGAAGCATCCACATCCTTCTGGTAATGTGCCGACCAAAACTGCACGCAGTATTCCAAATGTGGCCTAACCAAAGTCCTATACAACTGTAACACGACCTGCCGACTCTTGTACTCAATACCCCGTCCGAAGGCAAGCATGCTGTATGCCTTCTTGACCACTCTATCGACCTGCGTTGCCACCTTCAAGGTACAATGGACCTGAACTCCCAGATCTCTCTGTACTTCAATTTTCCCCAGTATAAATGTTTTCATACTGAGAATGTTTCATTCATAGAAGCAAGTGACACCATGTCACAATTAGAAACCTTAAGTGGGAAAAACATTGGAAACGACCCAAAAATACTATTAAATAATTTCATTATCTCCGTTTCTGAAAGCATTGACCTCTTGAAACAATGTATTCCACAGATACCAGCCCAATGGCAGCCTTTGAAACCGTGCAGGGGGAGCGGCAGAGTGGGGGAGCGGCAGAGTGGGGGAGCGGCAGAGTGGGGGAGCGGCAGAGTGGGGGGGCGGCAGAGTGGGGGAGCGGCAGAGTGGGGGAGCGGCAGAGTGGGGGAGCGGCAGAGTGGGGGAGCGGCAGAGTGGGGGAGCGGCAGAGTGGGGGAGCGGCAGAGTGGGGGAGCGGCAGAGTGGGGGAGCGGCAGAGTGGGGGAGCGGCAGAGTGGGGGAGCGGCAGAGTGGGGGAGCGGCAGAGTGGGGGAGCGGCAGAGTGGGGGAGCGACAGAGTGAGAGAAGTGGATGAATTAGGAGTGTAGTGTTTTAGGCGGCAACGCTATTGTCAAACATTTACACAACAATGTCGAAAAAGGTAGGATTAACACAGACGTTAGATCATTTTTTAAAAATTAATTTCCAGAATGTGGGCATCACTGGTTAGTCCAGCATTTATTGCCCAGCCCATATTGACCTTCATAAGGTGGTGATGAGTTGCCTTCTTGAACCGCTGCAGTCCCCGAGTTTTAGGTACACCGACAGTGCTGTTAGGGAGGGAATTCCAGGATTTTGACCGAGCGATAGTGAAGGAAAGGCAGTACATTTCCAAGTCAGGGTGGTGAGTGACCTGGAGTGGAACCCAGGTGTAGTAGGGAAAAATGGAGAATCTGAGGTACACATGGGACAGCAGAGAAGGGACTGCCTGGAAAGGGCTAACCCGATAATCTCTAAAACCCAGAACGTGGACAAACACAAATTAGCAGACTACACGCAGGCACCTCTCAGGTAACACATTTCCAAGCCTTAGCAATGGGGACAAATCAAAAACATTCGGCCTTGCTCCAGCATGTCTGGAAGGACATTGTATACAGGTATCAGTGAAATAGGGCACTCACCACCTCATTACTGGCTGACTGTCTAAAGGACGTTCCTTTGTATTGCAAAGCAGATGGACAAGATGCGGGATACTCGCCACAGGATTCATAGCATTTGACCTGCTCTGGTAGCCACAATATTAATACAGCTAGCCCTGTTCAGTTTCTGATCAATGGTAGCCCCCAGAATGTGGAGTATTCAGTAATGGCATTCAAGGGGAGATGGGTAGATCCTCTCTTGTAGGAGGTCATTGCCTGGCACTTCTGTGGCCCGAATGAAACTTGACACTGGTAATTGTCAAACTACATTTGATGCTTTCGGACATGCACTGCTTCATTATCTGAGGAGTTGTGAATGATGCAGAACATTGTGCAGTCCTCTACAAACAACCCCGCATCTGACCATATGATGATCATAGAATTTACAGTGCAGAAGGAGGCCATTCGGCCATCGAGTCTGCACTGGCGTTTGAAAAGAGCACCCTACCCAGGCCAATGTCTCCATCCTACTCCCGTAAACCCCACTTAACCTTTTTTGGGCACCAAGGGCAATTTATCATGGTCAATCCACCTAACCTGCACATCTTTGGACTATGGGAGGAAACCTTAGCACCTGGAGGAAAACCACACAGACACGGGGAGAACATGCAGACTCCGCACAGACAATGAACCAAGCCGGGAATTGAACCTGGGACCCTGGAGTGGCGAAGCAACAGTGCTAACCACTGTGCCACCCTGAATTAGAACCTCTCCATGTTGAACACCACTTGAAGGAAGCAGTGAAGGTAGCAAGGGCTCCAAGTGTACTCTGAGTGAGGGTCAAGCTGCTCCAGTACAGCTACCACACTGGCATCTACCCGCCAATGTGGAAAATTGCCCAGGTGTGTCCTGTACACAAGACACAGGACAAATCAAACCCAGCCAATTACTGCCCTATTGATCTACTCTCCATCATCAGCGAAGTGATGGAAGGAGTCATCAACAGTGCTATCAAGCAGCACTTATTCAACAATGACGAACGCTCAGTTTGGATTCCGCTAGGGTCACTGAGATCCTGACCTCACTACAGCTTTGGTTAAACATAGACAAAAGGGGCAGCACGGTGGTGCAGTGGTTAGCACTGCGGCCTCATGGCGCCGATGTCCCATCATGGCTCTGGGTCACTGTACGTGTGGAGTTTGCACATTCAGAAGAACATAAGAACATAAGAACTAGGAGCAGCAGGCGGCCATCTGGCCCCTCGAGCCTGCTCCGCCATTCAATGAGATCATGGCTGATCTTTTGTGGACTCAGCTCCACTTTCCGGCCCGAACACCATAACCCTTAATCCCTTTATTCTTCAAAAAACTATCTATCTTTACCTTAAAAACATTTAATGAAGGAGCCTCAACTGCTTCACTGGGCGAGGAATTCCATAGATTCACAACCCTTTGGGTGAAGAAGTTCCTCCTAAATTCAGTCCTAAATCTACTTCCCCTTATTTTGAGGCTATGTCCCCTAGTTCTGCTTTCACCCGCCAGTGGAAACAACCTGCCCACATTTATCCTATATATTCCCTTCATAATTTTAAATGTTTCTATAAGATCCCCCCCTCATCCTTCTAAATTCCAACGAGTACAGTCCCAGTCTACTCAACCTCTCCTCATAATCCAACCCCTTCAGCTCTGGGATTAACCTAGTGAATCTCCTCTGCACACCCTCCAGTACCAGTACGTCCTTTCTCAAGTAAGGAGACCAAAACTGAACACAATACTCCAGGTGTGGCCTCACTAACACCTTATACAATTGCAACATAACCTCCCTAGTCTTAAACTCCATCCCTCTAGCAATGAAGGACAAAATTCCATTTACCTTCTTAATCACCTGTTAACCAACTTTCTGTGACTCATGCACTAGCACACCCAGGTCTCTCTGCACAGCGGCATGCTTTAATATTTTATCGTTTAAATAATAATCTCGTTTACTGTTATTCCTACCAAAATGGATAATCTCACATTTGTCAACACTGTATTCCATCTGCCAGACCCTAGCCCATTCACTTAACCTATCCAAATCCCTCTGCAGACTTCCAGTATCCTCTACACTTTTCGCTTTACCACTCATCAGTGTCATCTGCAAACTTGGACACATTGCCCTTGGTCCCCAACTCCAAATCATCTATGTAAATTGTGAACAATTGTGGGCCCAACACAGATCCCTGAGGGACACCACTAGCTACTGATTGCCAACCAGAGAAACACCCATTAATCCCCACTCTTTGCTTTCTATTAATTAACCAATCCTCTATCCATGCTACTACTTTACCCTTAATGCCATGCATTTTTATCTTTTGCAGCAACCTTTTGTGTGGCACCTTGTCAAAGGCTTTCAGGAAATCCAGATATACCACATCCATTGGCTCCCCGTTATCTACTGCACTGGTAATGTCCTCAAAAAATTCCACTAAATTAGTTAGGCACGACCTGCCCTTTATGAACCCATGCTGCGTCTGCCCAATGGGCAGATGCCTTGCTATTTCTTCCTTGATGATAGACTCCAGCATCTTCCCTACTACTGAAGTTAAGCTCACTGGCCTATAATTTCCTGCTCTCTGCCTACCTCCTTTTTTAAACAGTGGTGTCACGTTTGCTAATTTCCAATCCACCGGGACCACCCCAGAGTCTAGTGAATTTTGGTAAATTATTACTAGTGCATCTGCAATTTCCCTAGCCATCTCTTTTAGCACTCAGGGATGCATTCCATCAGGGCCAGGAGACTTGTCTACCTTTAGCCCCATTAGCTTGCCCATCACTACCTCCTTAGTGATAACAATCCTCTCAAGGTCCTCACCTGTCATAGCCTCATTTTTATCAGTCACTGGCATGTTATTTGTGTCTTCCACTGTGAAGACCGACCCAAAAAGCCTGTTCAGTTCCTCAGCCATTTCCTCATCTCCCATTATTAAACTCCCTTCTCATCCTCTAAAGGACTAATATTTACCTTAGCCACTCTTTTTTGTTTTATATATTTGTAAAAACTTTTACTGTCTGTTTTTATATTCTGAGCAAGTTTACTCTCATACTCTATCCTCTCATACTCTATTCTCCCCATGTTTGCGTGGGTTTTGTTCCCACGATGTGCTGTGTAGGTGGATTGGCCATGTTAAATTACCCCTTAATTGGCAAATATGAATTGGGTACTCTAAATTTAAAAATTTAGAGTACCAGAGCGAGAGGGACCAACAAGCCGCACACGGGCTCACCCTCATCGGAGAGTAGATGGAGCAAGTTCCTCACAAGAGAGCTAAAGGAGCTCAAGGAAGAGATAAAGACCAATATTAAAGCAGCGGTCAGGGTGGCAGTCACAGAGGCCCTGACCACCATGTAGGTGGCCTTGGACAAGGCAATGAAACAACTGGCGGCCCAAGGGAACACGATCAAGAAGTTGGAAATAGCCTCAATGGATCAGAGCGACCCTATTGTCACCCTAGAGATGGAGATAGCAAGGTTGGTGGTGACACAAGGAAGTCTAAAGAGGAAAATAGAGAATCAAGAGAATAAACCATGGCGCAAAAAATCTAAGAATACTGGCCTGCCGGAGGAAACTGAAGGCAGGGACCCCAAGGACTATGTTACCCAGATGCTGAGAAACTTGGTGGGAAGGGGCAGCTTCCCCAACCCGCCAGAGATAACGACCCCACCACTTACTGCGGCCGAAACCCAAGGCCGGGCAGCAGATGAGGAAGGGAATAATTGCAAAAGTGCACCGGTACCAGGACTGGGAAAGAATCCAGCGCCGGGCCAAATAAACAAAAACCTGCAACTGGGAAGGGCACCAGATCAGGATTTACAAGGACATTGCGGCAAACCTGGCCAAGCGTCGGGTGGAGTTCAACAGCGCTAAGGTGGCTCTGTACAAAAGCAAGGTGTAGTTTGGGATGCTGTACCGGCCAAACCATGGGTCACATTCCAGGGGAGGGAGCATTATTTCACTGCCTCTGTGGATGCGGACAAATTCATCCAGGAGAACGGGCTGGGAAGACAGGAGCCAAGGCAGCGGTGAAAAGATCACCGAAGGAACTAAAATGATCTAAGATACTTTGCGCGGGACTGTACTGACTCGCTCTGAATCTGGGAGTCAAAATAGGGCAAAGAAGAGGCAAGGGCAACGGAGCACAGGAGAGGGTGAGAAGGATGAAAGGAGGATAAACTATGTAGCGGTTGAAGGGTAGGCTTAAAACTGACCCCAGGTGGGAGCCACCTCATGAGCAATTTAGCATGGCCAATCCACCTAACCCGCACATCTTTGGACTGTGGGAGGAAACCGGAGTACCCGCAGGAAACCCACGCACACACGGGGAGGACGTGCAGACTCCGCACAGACAGTGACCCAGCCGGGAACTGAACCTGGGACCCTGGAGCTGTGAAGCATTTATGCTAACCACCATGCTACCGTGCTGTGAAGAAAAGGAAAGCAGGGGAGCGAAGGCACGCAAAGAGAACAAGAGCAACAAGAGACAAAGCTTCACGGGACAGGTCCGTGGGCAAGCTGAAGCCAAACCAAACTGTAAATAGACACTTGTAAACATGGGTTCTGACCATATCAGGAATTGTAACATACGTATGCTGACTACACGGCCACAGCGGGAGGGAAGACAATTGCCTGTAAACATGTGTGCTGATTTTGGTTTGTCATTTTCATTTTCCTTTTTTGGTGTGGTTTTGTAATATGTAACCTATGAATTGTGAAGTAGAAGATGTAAAAACCCAATAAAAACACTTTAAAAAGTAATCTCAACATTGAAGAAAATTCCACGCCAATTCTGACTCTGCCATTAGTTAGTACCAGATAGGATGCGAGATGTTTAAATGTTGCATCCAAAAACAAAATTAATTTATACAGCTTGAAAAGTTACCCACTGCAGTAATTAAGGATGTTTGACAAAGGTAGGCAACCCAACATACAAAATGTCAGTTAGTAACCCATTTCAAATGGAGACAAAGAAAATCAATGCACTCATCCCCGATTCATGATGTCAACAACTGAGGACACTCAGTAAAGTACATACTTCTACCACAGTGTTAACGCTATTACAATTTCAGGGCAGCACAGTAGCACAATGGTTAGCACTGTGGCTTCACAGCGCCAGGGTCCCAGGTTCGATTCCTGGCTGGGACACTGTCTGTGCAGAGTCTGCATGTTCTCCCCATGTCTGCATGGGTTTGCTCCAGGTGCTGTTTCCTCCCACTAGTCACGAAAGGCGTGCTATTAGGTTTGGACATCCTGAATTCTCCCTCTGTGTAGTAGTAGTAGTAATAATAATAGCTTGTCAGAAACCAAACAGGCGCCCGAATATGGCGACTAGGGGCTTTTCACAGTAACTTCATTGTAATGTAAGCATACTTGTGACAATAAAGATTCTTATTATTTAGCAGCTCTTTCTTGAGACTTTTCCCTTCCTGGTTGATACCCAAAGATTTAAAAAATTAAGAACATCCATTGTCAGCATCGAGGTCCCAGGTTCGATCCTGGCTCTCGGTCACTATCCGTGTGGAGTTTGAACATTCTCCCCATGTTTGCGTGGGTTTCGTCCCCACAACCCAAAAGATGTGCAGGGTCGGTGGATTGGCCATGCTAAATTGCCCCTTAATTGGAAAAATAAATTGGGTACTCCAAAATTTATTTTATAAAATAGAACTTGCATCACACAAAAGATCGTTCAGGCCAATTCACATCCGACAATCTGCTTTGAAAACTCTGCTCACATTTTGACAACAGTGACAAATTCCACCTCAGCAGCTGAGACAATCTACATTATTCTTAAACAATCAATGACAGGCTAAATAAAACAACCAACAAGATTCTAAAAAAAGGCATTTGCCCAATCTCAGAATGTTAGCAGATCGTTTAAACAGTTTCCATGGTCAGATCTTGATCCACATCTTCGCCAAAAACTGAACAGTTCTTTTCTGAACCATATGCTATCTTTGTACCAGGTTTCATTGAAATCCATCCATTAGTTTCTGCTATATATTATTTACAAACAGTAAGAGATTAACAAACAGGGCTGAAAATATGACCTCTGCCCACCTCAGTAGCAGAGGTAAATGTAGTCCCAATTCATTTTGGTTGCAACAGGAAACGGTCGGTGGAGGGCCACACCTCAAAAAAGGAGGGACAGCAATGACTTGCTCGGAATAGTGAAAGAAAAGAACAAAGAAGCACTTAAGCAGCCACCCAGTCAGCTAGGTTGGGGAAGGAAGTATACTACTGAAAGGAAACACAGTCATCAAAAGCCCAGAACTAGCCAGAACAGAGAGTCCGAACCAGAAAGGTTCAGTGGAATAATGTGGTATATTTTTATTCATTTCCACCTCCTAGAGACTTCTGGTCAGACCTTTTAGCCACGTCAAAAGGGCACCAAGTGCAAAAGGTTGCCCAGTTTAACCCCCATCTACTACTTAATCCACCAGGACACCACACAAACCAACAATCAGGCCACATTTCCAGTAAAAGCAGAGCGGGGTAATACTTGATCCCAGAACAGGGAGACACACGTGTCAGCCCAGAGCTGAGAATGGCGGACCAGAGCTGAGCATGACCGACCCATCAGGATTGCCGACCTAGTCGATGATGGAAATTTGATGGAGTTCATCACAACATCACTCCAGAAGCATACAGAAGCGATGAAAGAGGACCTCATGGCAGCAATGAAGTCTGCAATAGAGGGCCCCATAAAGGAGGCTATGGACACAGAGCATTGTGGAGACTGGGAGCACAGGAGGCAATGGTGTGCGACCTGGAAAAGGCAGCAACTGACCAGTGGGAGCGAATCATCTCATTCAAAGCCAAGGTGGCAAGGTTGATGACATCTCAGACGGCACTGAAGGGGAAGGTAGATGACCAAGAAACAGGCCCCGCCAGCAGAACCGACATATCGGGCTACCGGAGTCACTGACGGGAGGAGCACGACAGAGTTTGTGGCATTGATGCTCAGAAAGACGGTTAGACTATGGGTCACATACCGGGGCAAAGAATTCTATTTCAATACGCCAGAGGAGGCAAGCAAATTTGTCAAAAAGAACGAGCTTGGGAAGAAGCAGCGAGGGAAAACAACATAATGCGCACTTTCATGATCCAGGGGGCATGGAGTAACCGTTGGGGGCTGGTGGAAATCAGAGATGGCTACAAAAGAATCGGTTTCCAGGGCGAGGCACTTGGAAGGGAGGAAGCGCCTAGCAAGTGGGGGGCAAGGGGGTAAAGCAACAAACTAGGGGGTGAAAGACAAGGGAAAGGAGGGGAGTGAGGACTGCCCGGGCAAAAGAGATCACGGAAGGGTCTGTGGGATGGGGGGGGGGGGTAGGTAGAAGAAAGAGGTAGGAGATGGTGGTCATTTTGGATGGGCGAACATAATAAAGTAAAACCTTGGTGTGTAGAGCCACATCCACGAGTATGGCTGACCCCACATAGGGTTCTGGGTTTGGGGGGAGGTGGGGGGTTAGAAATCGGACGACAGAAACCTCCCCATCGGAATGTGAGGAAACTCAACAGACAGGTGAAATGATCCAAAGTCCTCACCCATCTTAAAAGTCTGAGAATCAATGTAGTCTTTCTACAGGAGACAGATTTAAGAGAGAAGGACTAACTGAGGGCAAGGAAAAGCTGGGTGGGACAGACATATCAGGCATGCTTTGACACAAGGACGAGATAAGTGGCCATGCTATTTAACAAATAGCTACAGTGACGAACACGGTGACGGACCCAGGAGGACGATACATAATAGTTAATGGGATCCTGGAATGAAGATATAAATGCCCCAAACTGGGACAACGCAAAGTTAATCATAGAATATACAGTGCACAAGGAGGCCATTCGGCCCGTCGGGTCAGCACAGGTCCTTGGAAAGAGCACCCTGCTTATGCTTACATTTCCATCCTATCCCTATAACCCAGTAACCCCACCTAACCTTTTGGACACATTTGCAATTTAGCATGGACAATCCACCTAACCTGCACATTTGTGGACTGTGGGAGGACACCAGAGCACCCAGAGGAAACCCACACAGACACGGGAAGAAAGTACAAACTCTACGCAGTAACTCGAGGCTGGAATTGAACCCGGGACCCTGAAGCTGTGAGGCAGCAGTGCTAACCTCTGTGCCACCGTGCTTCCCCATTGGAGACGGACCGGGCTCAGTGCCCCCCATGGAGGCTAGACACAGCCCTCCTCACCAACAAGGTGTTTCACAACAAAATGTCACAAGCCATCCACGGAAATGTACTTGCCTGGGGTGAATGGGAGTGAGGCGGTGGCCAGCACCTAGAGGGACACCCCAGTACAGGAGGCCTTGTCCGTCTGCACCCCTTCCGCCTGCGGCACATTTAACCACCCCCACTTGTGTTCGCTGCCCAGTGGTAGAATAGGAGATTCAACAGAGCCAAGGGCCCCATGTGCCGCCCTTTTTGTAGGATGGTTTTACGTATCCAAGGGTTCTTTTCCGCCCAGATGAAGACCACGATAAATTTGTCCAGATAGGGAATGATCTGAATAAGAATAGAAACCTTTGCAGCACGTTCATTTTTTAAAAATATATTTAGAGTACCCAATTATTTATTTTTCTCCAATTAAGGGGCAATTTTAGCTTGGCCAATCCACCTAACCTGCATGTCTTTTGGGTTGTGGGGATGAAACCCACGTGGACATGGGGAGAATGTGCAAACTCCACATGGACAGTGACCCAGAGCCGGGATTTGAACCCGGGTCCTCAGCGCCAAATCCCAGTAATAACCACTGCGCCCGTGCTGCCCAGCACGTTCATTTTTATCGTCTGCACCGTTCCCACCAGGGAGACTGGGAGCGAGTCATATCTCCGTAGGTTCTTCAACTCCTCCACCAGGTTCCACTTATGCCTTGAGCTATCTGTATCCCCAGGTACCTGAACTTGGTTAGGGCCAGTTTGAATGGGAGCGTCCCCAGCTCTGTTCCTCTCCCCCAGGGGGTTCACCAGGAAGATTTTGCAGCTGCTCAATTGTATCCGGAAAAAACTCTGAACGCCCTCAGGAGTTATGTTATCTTGCTCAAGCTGGCCAGGGAGTTTGACACGTAGAGCAGCAGGTCATCCGCATACAGTGCAACTCTGTGTTCTCTGCGTCCTCTCTGAATATCTGTCTACTCCTTCCAATACAAGAGTGATGGCCAGTGGCTCAACTGCAAATGTGAACAGCAGCGGGGATAATGGGAAGGCACCCCTGCCTCGTGCCTCGATGCAGCCAGAAATATTCATAACTGGTTGTGTTCATCCGCACGCTCACCATAAGAGCACTCTACTGTAGTTTCACCCATGACGTGGCCCAAACCCAAACCGTTCAAACACGTCCATGAGGTGCCTCCATTCGACTCAATCAAATGCTTTCTTAACGTCCAGGGAGGTGCAGGGCCAGTGCTGCATTTTGTAAAAGTCCACCGGGAACCTGTCCGGTCCTGGTGCCTTCCCTGACTGCATCGAATTAATGCATTCCATTACCTATTCCAGTCCTAGTGGTGTTTCAGTCCCTGTTTCCTTTCCTCCCCCACGACTGGCATGGCCAGCTCATGAATGAACTGTTGCATCTGAGTTCCTCCTCGGGGGGCGGCTAGGAGGTGTCCAGTCCACAGTAAAAGTTTGTGAAGGCTTCATTGATCTCATCTGGAATTGTCACCATCCTACTGTTCCCGTTCCTTACCTATGCTATCTCTCTTGAGGTGGTAGTAACCACATTAAGGTCTTGGAACCAGCTCAGACACCACTTCTAACTCAGTGGCATGTCTGTTGCGGCCCATCTGCAGGAACCATAAATTTATCTTGGCGAAAATAGATGCCACCTTCAAAACATTGCGAGAGGATAGAGGGGAACTAATGGTAAGAGACATGTACATAGTCGCTAGAGTAGCCTCTCCCAGCATCTGGTTGAGTATCTGCCGCCTCAGGCTACAAAGGGACAGTTCGGACTATATCTATACAACGCTGGTCACTACAATGTAAATAGACCACTTATCTCTTGTATTTTTTCTTCTGCTCTCTGTTTTTGTTTGATAACATGAATATAAAAGGATGTACAGTATTTATAACCTGTTATGATAGATGCAACTGTATAATTTTACTAAATGATATGATTTACCTGTCATAAATGAAAAACTTCAATAAAAACAATTTTTTTAAATCTCGCAACACAATTATAAAAAGAGAAAGGGAGTTGCCCCATGTTTTGTCCAATAGCCATCTGTCAATTAGCATCGCAAAAAGAGATCACCTCATTATCATATCGCTATAAGTGGGAGATTGTTGTGCGCAAACTGGCTGCCATGCTTCCTGCATTAAAACAACGAGCACAATTCAACGGTACTTAATTTGCTGTAAAGCACTTTGGGATAGCCTGTGGTAATGGTAGGCCTTTACAAATGAAAATATTTTCTTCTGCAAACAAAGAAGCTTAACAATTCATATCTAACAACAGCGTATTAAAAAGTGCATTTGGAAAATAACATACATGATATCTGAAAAATACATAATATTCAGTTTGCAACAGAAAAAAGGTCTATTCTACACCTCTGGGTAATATATATTGGTGATTAGACAGTATTCGGAATAGATAATACTCGATCCAAACATCTGTGAACAAAGTGAATTTCAAATTGAATTCTGGAAAATTTTGCAACCAAATAAATCAAAATTCATTAACACTTATGGTAAAGAAATTCAACAAGGTTAAACAGTGAAATATATATTCTATTGCCTTACTTTGTGCGTGGTTGACATTGGTTTCCTCTGGCAGAGTACATTCTAAATCATGAAGTGCAGCAACTTGGTCTCCAATGCGGAATCCACCAGAATATTGAGTTCCACCCATGCTTTGGTCATTTTTCCCTTTGCTTTTCCTTCTATTTCTCTTTTTTTTATTAATCTGGGATTCCATCTCATTAGTTATTTGTACATTACTCTCAGTTCTCTCTAGATCAATATCCTGAATACAATTGCCAAATGTTTGCTTATGCCTTGGCAATGCAGAATCAGAGTAATTATCACTATCTCTAGCAGTTGCTGTTTTTACAAGTCCTGCAAACTCTTTGTGGCAACCTGAATGTGTTTTTTGATGCACTTGTTTCGACCTAGTTTCTTTGAACATAACTTCATTTCCTGATTCAGTATCTCCATCCTGGCTCGTGTTGATATCTCTTTGCTTTCGAGTCATCAATCCTTGCTTCCCCTTCCAAGAGTCAAGCATATCTGTCATATCAGCATCCCCAACTTCTTCCAAAATATTAGCAGACATGTTTGTAAACAGAGCAGGACTATTAATGTCCACAGAATGACTATATTTTGCATTTCCTCCTAGATTTTGTCCATTATCCTTTGGTTGTATCACTTCCACTTCTGAAAGATTAAAATCAGTCCCAGGGGTAATTCCACTTTCATCATTTTGGTCCCTATAATTGATTTGCTGAGCAAATTGGTTTAGATATGCTCTAAACCTTCCACCACGGTGCTGATTTACCAGCCTGGAATAAGCATTTTTTGGTGGATAAATAATTTTTGTTCCAAAAGAGGGAAATGTTTCCTTCGTTTGTCCTGAATGATCCATTGTTGATGCTGACAGTCGCAAAAGTGCATCTGTAGAGAAAACAACATTCATGAGTATCTGATATAAATTCTGTAACATATTATCCTTGAAAATCCAAAATTGAATATTTGCAATAGCTTTAAAACAATACCTCATCATATTAAAAAGTGTTTCATAAGATAAACATGTTCTGCTCAATATTTAATCATGTTTATTCAAAATATGTTTTTTCAAATCCTACACCTCTTATTACATGTTTGCAGGTAATAACATGCATGTGCAAACAGACCTACAGCCTACAAAAGTCAAAAGACAATTCAACAAATAAACAGAAAAGCAATAGGACTGGTTTGCTTGGTCTCCAAGATACTACTACAGGGTTTTAGGTGCAATCATGGCCTCTGGACAGTAAAATCCATGTTTTTGCAGGTTTTGTATACCTCTCCATCCTTGAGTTTGTGAATCCAATCAGAATTTTGTCAGGTACTCACCCAAATAACATTTCATATCATGGCTTCTCACTAGATACACTCTCTAAATCCTCATCATTTAAGCAATGTCATTGGAGACTACTTTAATTCAATAATAATTTTACAAAATAGTCATACATTGCAGATTGTTATCGTGAGAATTTATGAATGCTGAAAGCAATTGTTGTTTTTGTTTCTTTAGATATTAGGAAAATAGTGTTTGAGACACATTGCTAAAGCATTAATCAATATGTACCCGGCAACCATTCCCCCAAGGATCTTCACAAGAGCATTGTTAAACAAAGAGTGCGTGCATGCATGTGTTGGGGAGATGGTTGGGGTGTATGGAAGAGGGAGAAAAAGTTGTCCAAAAAAGTACATTCATATTCTTGTACTAGATTTATAAAATCACAAAGTCGATTATTTAAAAATTAATACTCATTATCCAACAGTCGTGACCTTATAATTGTATTTTAAGATCTTCTTACTCCTTTGTTGTACAGGAGGTGGCATCCTAATCGATTATAATTCCAGAGAGTACTTCATCGAAATTACATGACTCCTCTCCATGGAAGTGACAGTTGACAAGACAATTTAACCAAAGATGTACCAGCTGAACCCAATCTTATCTTAATACAAATGCTACACAACATTGTATCAAATTGTATCAAACTTCAACAGTGATCAGGAAATAGACAGTCTAGTTGATTACTCAGTACCCCAGAAAATTGCACCATCTCCCATCATTGCTACAGCTAGGGCAGCAGAGTGGCTACGTAGTTAGCACTGTGGCCTCACGGCGCCGAGGTCCCAGGTTCGATCCTGGCTCTGGGTCACTGCCCGTATGGAGTTTGCACATTCTCCCTGTGTTTGCGTGGGTTTCGCCCCCACAACACAAAGATGTGCAAGGTAGGTGGATTGAACACGTTAAATTGCCCCTTAATTGGAAAAAATGGATCGGGTACTCTAAATGTATTTTTTAAAGCATTGCTACAGCCGAGGTCTGCTAACTCAGCACGGACCCAATTGAACATGGCACTCTACTCTTTTGTATGGTTCAGTAGCTCAACTGACAACATGAAAATTCTTGTCCAAAATATTATCTTTCTAGTTCATAAACTCAAGTTCAACAATAAACAGACGCCTTATTTACTTCACATGTCTCATAGATACTCCATTTTCTGTGGCACTAGTGGATATTACATGCTCCTTGTTCCCTTAGTGCTGTCAAGACCACAGAAGTGAGGCAGGCAGGCAGCCAGAAAGCACCCCCCCCCCCCCCCCCCCCCAATCGAGTTTGTCTCACCCTGTGAATTGCCATCTTTGCCCGGTCAAGGGGCAGGCCAACTAGGGCATCCAACTTACTCGACCCTCTCTCACCTCCCCCCTGCCTCCACTCCACACGAAGCTCCAAAGATCAAGGCCCAACTACCATCAGCTGCATCATCGATGACTTGCCCTCCATAATAAAATCAGAAGCAGGGCGGTTCACTAATGATTGCGCAATTCTCAATTCCATTTACAATCCCTCAGACTGGTGCATGCATGCCATGTAATCTGGGCAAGTCAGTGTTCAGTTGACAAGGGTTAAGTAATATTAGTACTACACAATGGCAATATCATTGATGAATCTCCCATGCTCATGCCTCACTGACGAGAAACTGGTCTGGATCAGCACATAAACACTGTGCTCAGAACAGCAGGTCAAAGACTGGGAATTCTGAATCAAGTAAGTCACCAACCAACTCCCTACACCTTGTCCCTCATCTACAAGGCATAAACAGCACTGTGATGGAGTACTCTGCACTTCCCTGGATTAGTGAAGCTCCAAGAACACAAGAAGCTTAACACCATCCAGGCAAAGCAGCCTACTTGATCAACATACTATCCAGCGCCTAGAATAGCCACTCCGTCTGCCCTTGGTACACAGCAGCAGTGTACATCATCTCTAAGATGCACTCTAACAACTCGCAATGGCTCCTGCAGCAGCACCTTCTAAACTCTACCAGCTGGAAGGACAAGGGGAGTAGATTTTAGGAATACCACCATCACCCTCAAGTCCCACCCACCCCAGTCACTCAACATCCTGCCTTGGAACTACATCACCGTTCTTCTACTGTCAATGGGTCCAAATCCTGGAACTCCCTTCCCTACAACTCCACACCACACCACAGAGCAGCGGATCAAGACACTGGCTCACCATCATCCTCACAAGGGTCGCCTCTCAAATAATTAAATTTGGGCTACAACCTCTAACAATCCACAAAGAAAAATGTGGAGCAGTCTCATCCGAGTGGAGAAAGCTGCAAGCAGCCTAGGCGTCAGTCAAACGGAGGGAAAGGAAATGGTCCCGTACTGCGCCATGCTTCAGCCTGGATCCTAATGGCCCCACACTGAGAGCCGAGCACTGGGCTCTTCACCAGCAGGGCCCTGTCCAGGCACAAGACAAGCAATTGGACATAGTGGATTTTGCCAATTTAAGGTCATTAATGGAATGCACTCACTTAGCCAAAAAGGCCATCACATGTTTTTCTCTAGTATTTGAACAAAACAGCCAGTGCCAGTTCCTCTAACTTACAGAGGGGGACGCGATCAGATGCTGGATGCGGTTTCTCCGTTAACGGTTGTTGGAGGCGCTCGAGCGCTGTGCACCAGTAAACTACTTCCGGGTCACCTCCCCCCCCCCCCCCCCCGGAAGCCAGGGGACCCGGCGCGGTGGATTGCGGGAGATGTGTTCTCTCCTCTCCCTCCTGTGGCGATTGTATGGCCCCAGAACCTGCAGCTGGTCTCGCAGTCCCTCCCTCCATTGTCAGCTCCTACACCTAAAATGTGTGCCGCCCTGTAAACATGTGCATTTTGCCCGCAAGATTCGTCTTTGAAGACGATTTAAAGTGTCGAATGTTGCTGCTTGATTGAAACAGCCGCCAGTTTTTTGACCACCATTAATCATTGTCGCCACCTTGGACAGCAACGACCCAGACAACAAAGCAGCCGACGGCAGGAAGCGTCTGCATTAAAATAAAAAATGATTTACAAATGATGAATGGCATCTCGTAATACAGGAAAACACAACACAGCTGACATCAGTCTGCCTTCCTTTGCACGTTTGCAGCGATTTCCTCTTTTTAGAGATAGTTAAATATTAAAACGGAAGCCGACGTCAATTCCCACTAATCACGAATTTTCCTCGTAGCTCTAAATGACCCGAATATTAACGCGGTTATAATTTATTTCTGGAACCATAATAGGCTGCCAATATTACCTGTACTATTCGATACAATTATTTTCATATCAAAATTCCTAACCTGATCAGTTTCCTATTCTGTTTAAACAAATCCGTTCCTGGGAAATATTGATTTGGAAATGCGTTTAATACATCGCTGAGCATGTGACATTTTCAGTGTCATTGATTATTATTCGGCTGAGTAAAAACGTCGGAATTATTGTAATTAAAAATGGTAACAATGCCGCGCGGTCGCCATGGGAATGGATGCTGAATTTAGGTTGTTAATTTAAATGCCCTGATACATAGATCCATACATATATACTACGAATGGACAATGTGATATCATCCTCAAATAATGGTTACATCAATAATATTGGACGGGACATACCGTAGTACATTACCCAGGACAGCTCCTCTGTGCAACTCTTGGTAATGGGTACATATATTGTCAATGCCAGTACTCCAGATTTTTGCATGTTTAATTCTGTATTGCACGTGATCCGCCAAACTATCAGAATCCACGTTACTACCAGGCTGCAATGTAACTGAAATTGGAATACTTTTACTTTGCCATGAAGCGTGAACAAAATAAGCATTTTAACGACAAGTTGGATGGCATATCAAACGTTTGCCTTCGTTGATCTGAAACGAAACAAAGAGTTACGAATGGAAACATTAGTTTATAAATATTCTTTGCGTGTTTAAGACGCAGTTACTGACAAAATAAACAATGTTGAAATTGTACTTCATTTTAAAACATAAGAAACCGAATTGAGCCATAATCGAATCCACTGCTTGCCGACAGAGATATTTCCATCCACTTTTGTACGATTTGGTGAAATTAGTAAGAGTCAATTATTTGCAGCGTTCGGGGCAATTCGCAGTTTTAGTGTAAGTCGACCGCATATGATAGACGACGTGTGCTAATTGAAGTCCAGGAGAGTGCTGGGTTATGTTGTCCTACAGCTTTGTAATCGGATGCTCTCGAGGGAGAATTTATCTGGATTTAATAAGAAACTGTATAGATGTTTTGATTTGTTCTTCAAAGGTAAGTTTGCGTTGGTGAGGGTTCTAAACGCTTTACCTCCGTTATGTAACCATTAAAATAGGCAGGAAAGGAACGAAGGAATTCAAACAAATGTAACCTTTAGAACCACATATATGTAGCAGGGTTATTTGATGACTTCACGTGGAGAAATATATGCAACGTTTTCAATTCGGCATGAGCTAAATTTTATGACGATTTCGTTTACTTGATTGTGCCAGACAATCACGGCATCATCTCCAAGCCTCCACAAAGAGTTTAATCGAAGGGGGGATGGTACGCTACTTCTTTAGAACGCAATTTTATAATATTCTCTCTCGGTAACTATTCCAATCACGTGTATCTGTGAAAACAAAACAACAAGAAGCAACGAACACGAGAAAGAAACACCATGCATAAAAAAATCATAAATTGTTAATAAAGCATAAGCATTACATGAAAAAAAACTTGATTGGCTACATTTTTCTTCCATATGATTTAGTTTCAAAAGCAGTGGACTTCTCGGAAGTGTTTTTAAAGCTCCGAGCTCATTAGATTATCTGCTATGCAACGTATCGGAAACCCGACTGGCGTTGTGCTTTGATTTTCTCAATTGTACGTGATACTTCCTTGTCTTTCCCCGAATCAATGCATAGTTACAGGAGGGTAATCTCCGACGTTTATCCCTAAAACATCTCACAGTTTACTTACAGTATCACAGGTAATATTTGTTTTGCATTTCATCACCGTGTTTGGGGGAACAAGCATTTTAATCGGATGTGAGACATTATTCACCCTACACTTATCACCTCAAGAGTTTGGCACAGCTCGTTGTTGACAAACATCAGCGATCCGCTGGTACGAGAGCCGACATCTGCATTTCTGTAAACTCTTAAAGTGGTAAACACTCCTTTGGTCGCTCAGAATGGCAAAGCGAGTTCAAAAGGATGCAGCATGTCGGGATGAGGGAAAACATGACTGAATAAATTCGTTTTGAGTTGACTTTTGACGATGAAGTGACAAGGTAGAAAGGTTTTAGGGAGATAGTTTCGGAGCGTAGGCAGCTAAAGGTGTTGCCTCTCATGGTCGAAACTGCAGGCCAGAGTCAGAGTCAGATGAATGGAAGGCATGTCTTGGAGATTACAGGAGTGATTTGTAAGGACAATTTTGGAAGAACTGATGGGTGCAAGGAGCAGGAGAGATAGTGGAGCAAAATAGAATGCAGGCAACATATTTTTTTAAACAGGAAATGCTGAAAATACTCATCAGGTCTGGCAGCATCTGTGGAGAGGGAAATGGAGTTAGTATTTCAGGTCGATGACGGTTCATCAGAACTGGGAAACTTAGAGATGCAGTAGGTTTTAAGCAATTTACAGGTAGAGGGTAGATGGAAAAATTGCGAAAAGGAAAATCTGGGATAGGGTGGAAGATAGGAGTGATTATGTCATGTGAGAGTACCTTTAAGAAATGGGTGTTTAAGAAATGTACCTTTAAGAAATGGGTGTTTATCAGTGATGTCAGAGTGTGGGTGGAGCTGGGCTGTCTGTCAGCTTTTTACTTTCGTTTTAGGCTGTTTGCTGCAGGGTGTTTTAGGTTCGTTTTCAGAGCTGGATAGCTGCAGTCACAGCCAGAAGGGGTATTAGTCTCTCTCTCTCTGTCATCTAAAAACTGGAAATCGATCCTTTGGTGATTTAAAACTAATAACTGCTCTCAGTAGTGACTTTAACCTGATGTTCTTCTGTTAACATTTCTTTTTTAAGTCTTATGGACGTTAAATGGACAGCTTAAGGATTACTTAGTGTTGTATTCTTTGGGGATGTATTTGAATTAATAGTTGCTAAGATGTTCACTATATGTTTTAAAAAGGTTAACTTGAGTTCAGAGAATAAACATTGTTTTGTTTTTTTTTTAAATTGTTTCCAAGTCTCCTGTACCACTCCTGTAGAGTGAGCCGTGTGCTCCCCATACCACAATCTATTAAAAGTTGTGGATCAGGTGAACTCCATGATACACTTTGGGGTTCTCCAAACCCTGGCCCATAACAATTAAATGACAAAGGGAGGGCAGTACAGGGCCAAATGGAATGGCAGTGGGACAAGAAACGAAACATGTGTCCAGAAGAATTTAAATGGTGGAATTGTGTAAATTTGTTGTCCAAAAGCAAAAGAAAAAGTGAGTCAAAACAATTCAAGCAAAGAAAGGGGAAAGAAAATAGGGGCAATAAGGTGCAAAATTATTGGCCCACCTATACTCCTTATACACCATGACTGTGGAGCCAAATTCCCCTCCAACTCGATTTTCAAATTTGCTGATGACACCATCGTAAAAACGTCGAATTTCAAACAATGAGGAGACAGAGTACAGGAATGAGATAGAGAATCTGGTGAACTGGTGCGACAACAATAATCTCTCCCTCAATATCCACAAAATGAAGGAGATTGTCATTGACTTCAGGAAGCGTACTGGAGAACAAGACCCTGTCTACATCAATGGGAAAGAAGTAGAAAGGGTCGAGAGCTTCAAGGTTTTAGGTGTACAGATCACCAACAGCCTGCCCTGGTCCCCCCATGCCAACACTGTAGTTAAGAAAGACCACCAACGACTGTACTTTCTCAGAAGACTAAGGAAATTTGACATGTCAGCTACGACCCGCACCAACTTCTACAGATGCACCATAGAAAGCATTCTTTCTGGTTGTAATAGAGCTTGGTATGGAGCCTGCTCTGCCCAAGACCAGAGGGAACTTTTCCATTTCTCCTGTACCACTCCTGTAGAATGAGCCGTATGCTCCCCATACCACAATCTATTAAAAGTTGTATGTCAGGTGAACTCCATGATACACTTTGGGGTTCTCTAAACCCTGGCCGATAACAAATTAGGGGCTCGTCCGGGATAAAAGTCTAACTATTGATTGGCTTAGTGAACTGAAAGACAGTGAGGGGTGAGCATATTGTGTGGTTGCTTTTCAGGTGTGATATTCTAGTTTAAGTAGGGAGTGTGTTGTGGACAATGGCTCTTTCAGAGGCTCAGAGGTTTTTGGGGGTGGAGACAGTCACACACAGTACCCTATGGACAGTGACTAAAAGCACTGATTTGGCAAAAACATTGCAGTTAACATTACCTGAGAAAATGCGAAAAGGTGAGGTAATTATGGCGGTGGCTAAGCATTTAAAGTTGCCTGAGATACAGTTTGACTCATTGGAACTGGCATAAATTCAGTTGCAAATTAAACAAATGGAACATGAGAAAGAATTAAAACAGCTTGAGTACGAAAGAGAGAGAGAAGAAAAATAAAGAGAAAGGGAGTTACAGATCAGGGAAAAAGAGAAAGAAACAATTTGACTCCAAAAATGGCCATGAAACATGACAGTCAGTTAAAATTGGCAGGCATAAAGGGAAACATACAGTTGGATGATAGTGATGAGGATAGTGAGAAAGGGCATCATAGTCAAAGGCTTGATGGGGATCCATTTAATTTAGTCCAAGCATTGCCAAGGTTTGATGAGAAGGAAGTGGAAGCCTTTTTCATTTCATTTGAGAAGGTAGCTAAACAAATAAAATGGTCACAGGACATGTGGGTATTACTGATTCAAACAAAGCTGATAGGTAGGGCTAGTGAAGTGTTTGCATCACTACCGGAGGAGGTATCTGGAACGTATGAGGAGGTGAAAAAATCCATCTTGGGTGCATATGGACTAGTGCCTGAAGCCTACAGACAAAGGTTTAGAAATTCAAGGAAAGAACCTGGTCAAACATAAATGGAGTTTGAAAGGATCAAACAGAGTAATTTTGATAGGTGGATAAGGGCTTTGAAAATAGACCAAACATATGAAGCTCTCAGAGAAATTATACTTTTGGACGAGATTAAAAGTTCAATTCCTGATGTAGTGAGAACTCACGTGGAAGAGCAGAGGGTTAAAACTGCGAGATTAACAGCAGAAATGACAGATGATTAGGAATTCGTTCATAAATCAAAGCTTGGTTTCCGACATCAGTTTCAGCCTGTGAGGAATAGAAACTGAGGACATGAGAAATACTCAAGTGGTAAAGGTAAAGGTGATCTGATAGGAGATAATAAGGAGAGTGTACCTCAGATTAAAAAAGAAATCCAGGAGGGTGGAAGAGACATGAAAAGTTTAAATGTTTTCACTGTAATAAACTAGGCAATGTAAAGTCACAGTGTCAGTGGGTGAAGAAAAGCACTGGGAAGGCTGATGTGGTAAAACAGGATAAGACAGTGGGGTTTGTTAAAGTGGTAAAGGAAAGCCCAAGTGAAGCGAAGGAGGTGCAAAAGATTGTATAGCCTGATCAAGAGGTTATTGATAAGAAGGTGCCAGATCTCTTTAAAGAATTTACTTGTGTGGGTAAAGTTTACTCATGTGTATCAGGAGGAGCAGGTAAAGAAGTGACAATTTTAAGAGATACGGGAGCTAGTCAATCTTTAATGGTAAGAGATGAGGAGTTATCTGGTTTGGGAAGAATGTTGCCAGAAAAGGTGGTAATATGTGGAATTCATGGTGAGAGGAGTAGTGTTCAATTATATAAGGTAAGTTTGAAAAGTGAAGAGTGGTGAAGTGGTAGTAGGAGTAATAGAGAAACTATCTTGTCCAGGAATACAGTTTATCTTGGGTAATGATACAGCTGGATCATAGGTGGGAGTGATGCCTACTGTGGTTGATAAGCCAGTGGAAAATTAGACAACTGAAGTGTTGAAGGACGAATATCCTGGGATTTTTCCGGATTGTGTAGTAACAAGGTCGCAAAGTCACAGGTTAAGACAAGAGGAGAAATCAAAGAGTGAAGATGACGTTGAAGTGCAATTATCAGAAACGATTTTTGATCAGATAGTTGAAAAAGAACAAGAACAGGTGGAGGATGAGGCGGATATTTTTAGTTCAGGAAAATTGGCGGAGTTACAGAAGAAAGATATAGAACTAAAACGGATGTATCAGAAAGCATATACGGAAGAGGAATCTGAGTGTATACCAGAGTGTTATTACCGTAAAAGTGATGTCTTGATGAAAAAATGAAGACCTTTACATATGCAGGCGGATGAAAAGTGAACAGAAGTTCATCACGTAGTATTGCCGGTAGGGTATAGAAAGGAGGTGTTGTGGGTTGCACATGAGGTACCAGTGGGAGGTCAATTGGGAATAAGGAAAACTCAAGCTAAAATCCAGAAACATTTTTATTGGCCTGGACTACATAAAGATGTAGTTACATTTTGTCAACCATGTCATACATGTCAAGTGAGATGGAAACCTCAAGCAGTGATAAAACCAGCGCCCCTAATACCCATTCCAGCATTTGAGGAACCTTTAACAAGGGTCATAATTGATTACATAGGACCGCTTCCTAAAACAAAAAGTGGGAATCAATATCTTTTGAAGATAATGGATGTGTCTACTAGGTTTCCAGAGGCGATTCCAGAACGTAATATTACAGCTAAAAAGATTGTGGAGGAGTTACTTAAATTCTTTACTGGATATGGACTACCCACAGGAATACAATCGGATCAAGGGTCAAATTTTACCTCAAGGTTATTCAAAGAAGTTATGGATAGCTTAGGAATAAACAATTTAAATCAACTGTGTACCATCCAGAATCGCAGGGAGGATTAGAAAAGTGGCATCAGACATTAAAGACAATGTTGAGGGCTTATTGTCATGATTATCCAGAGGATTAGGATAAAGGAATTCCATTTGTACTGTTTGCAACTAGGGATGCACCTAATGAGTCAACTAAATTCAGTCCTTTTGAACTAATTTTTGGTCATGAGTGTGAAATCGGAAATTACATGATTGGATTATGTGCCAAATTTTAGGGAACGATTAAATAGAGCAGGTGAATTGGCTGGACAACATTTAAAAGTTGCACAAAATGTGATGAAACGGGTAGTGGACAAGAAATCCAAAGTTCGTAGTTTTGCCATTGGAGATAAAGTTTTACTGTTGTTACCAGTGGTAGGTGAACCTTTAAAAGCTATTTATTGTGGACCTTATCAGATTAAAAGGAAATTAAGTGAGGTGAATTATGTGGTAAAAACATCAGATAGAAGGAAGACTCACCGAGTGTGTCATGTGAATATGCTTAAAAGGTACTTTGAAAGGGAGGGAGAGAAAAAGGAGGAGGTTTTAATGATTCGAACTCAAAGTGACGAACCAAACCCAGATGACTGTGAGTTTGACATACCTCAAATTGAATTGGAAAACGAACATGTTCTTAAAAATTGGGATAAATTGTTGAGTTATCTTCCAGAGGAAAAACGAACTGACCTGAAAGAATTGTTGATATCACGTGGTTTGTAGAGATAAATTGGGATGTGCTAAAATGGTTATACATGATGTAGATGTGGGAAAGGCTGTTCCGATCAAACAACATCCAGACAGACTTAACCCTTTAAAATTGGCACAGGTTAACGAAGAGATTGAGAGTATGCTTAAAAATGCCATAATTGAAGTGGGTTGCAGCCAATGGAGCTCACCCATAGTGATGATACCAAAACCGGACGGTACCCAATGGTTGTGTATAGACTATAGAAAGGTTAATGCAATTACAAGAATGGACTCTTATCCTATCTGACGTTTGGAGGATTGCATTGAGCAAGTGGGACAATCAGCTTTTATTTCTAAACTGGATTTACTTAAAGGTTACTGGCAGGTACCTTTATCTGAAAGGGCAAAGGAAATTTCAGCTTTTGTTACTCCAGATGGTATATACCAATTCAAAGTTATGCCATTTGTCATCGAAAATGCCCCAGCCACATTTCAACGGTTAATTAACAAAGTCGTTTCAGGATTACTCAATTGTGCAGTATACATCGACGAGATGGTAATTTTCAGTCAAACATGGAAAGAACATTTAAAACATTTGATGGAGTTATTCAATCGACTTCAGGGGGCGTGTTTGGTGATAAACCTAGCCAAAAGTGAATTTGGAAAAGCCCGAGTCACTTCCCTTGAGGCGTGTCAAATACCCTCAAGACGAAGGGAAATAACGTGATTTCTTGGCATGAGTGGATTTGATCGACCATTTGTGCAAAAGTTTTGCAGCATGATTGCTCCACTGATGGACTTGCTGAAGAAATGTCGAAAATGTCAGTGGACAGCGGACTTTCAACAGGCATTTGACGGCCTGAAAGCTGTGATAACCAATACTCCTGTATTGGATAATTACAAGGGACTCTGTGATCAGATTGAACTAAAGTATCTGACTTTAAAGAGACATGCCGAGGCATAGAGAAATGGATGGATCGTGCAGAGACCTTGTTCAAAGAGACTGTCAATCGAGAAGGATTTCAGTTGGAGGAAGAAGAACGAAAAAAAAATGGACTATATTATTAAACCTGTTTGCGTGTGTTGGTTTTTTTTTCAACAAAAAAGTTTATTTACTGTGTGCATTTCTTAAAGGATACTGAAAAGGTGAAAAATGAATCCTTCTTGAAGTTAATGGTTTATTTTTTTGAGGGAAAGTGTCATATGAGAGTACCTTTAAGAAATGAATGTTTAAGAAATGTACCTTTAAGAAATGGGTGTTTATCAGTGATGTCAGAGTGTGGGTGGAGCTGGGCTGTCTGTCAGCTTTTTACTTTCGTTTTAGGCTGTTTGCTGCAGGGTGTGTTTTAGGTTCGTTTTCAGAGCTGGATAGCTGCAGTCACAGCCAGAAGGGGTATTAGTCTCTCTCTCTCTGTCATCTAAAAACTGGAAATCGATCCTTTGGTGATTTAAAACTAATAACTGCTCTCAGTAGTGACTTTAACCTGATGTTCTTCTGTTAACATTTCTTTTTTAAGTCTTATGGACGTTAAACGGACAGCTTAAGGATTACTTAGTGTTGTATTCTTTGGGGATGTATTTGAATTAATAGTTGCTAAGATGTTCACTATATGTTTTAAAAAGGTTAACTTGAGTTCAGAGAATAAACATTGTTTTGTTTTTTTTTAAAATTGTTTCCAAGTCTCCTGTACCACTCCTGTAGAGTGAGCCGTGTGCTCCCCATACCACAATCTATTAAAAGTTGTGGATCAGGTGAACTCCATGATACACTTTGGGGTTCTCCAAACCCTGGCCCATAACAATTAAATGACAAAGGGAGGGCAGTACAGGGCCAAATGGAATGGCAATGGGACAAGAAACGAAACATGTGTCCAGAAGAATTTAAATGGTGGAATTGTGTAAATCTGCTGTCCAAAAGCAAAAGAAAAAGTGAGTCAAAACAATTCAAGCAAAGAAAGGGGAAAGAAAATAGGGGCAATAAGGTGCAAAATTATTGGCCCACCTATACTCCTTATACACCATGACTGTGGAGCCAAATTCCCCTCCAACTCGATTTTCAAATTTGCTGATGACACCATCGTAAAAACGTCGAATTTCAAACAATGAGGAGACAGAGTACAGGAATGAGATAGAGAATCTGGTGAACTGGTGCGACAACAATAATCTCTCCCTCAATATCCACAAAATGAAGGAGATTGACATTGACTTCAGGAAGCGTAGTGGAGAACATGCCCCTGTCTACATCAATGGGAACGAAGTAGAAAGGGTCGAGAGCTTCAAGTTTTTAGGTGTACAGATCACCAACAGCCTGTCCTGGTCCCCCCATGCCGACACTATAGTTAAGAAAGGCCACCAACGACTGTACTTTCTCAGAAGACTAAGGAAATTTGACATGTCAGCTACGACCCTCACCAACTTCTACAGATGCACCATAGAAAGCATTCTTTCTGGTTGTAATAGAGCTTGGTATGGAGCCTGCTCTGCCCAAGACCAGAGGGAACCACAAAAGGTCATGAATGTCGTCCAGTCCATCACGCAAACCAGCCTCCCATCCATTGACTCTATCTATAATTTTGGCTGCCTCAGAAAGGCAGCCAGCATAATTACGGAACCCACGCACGGGGGGGGGGGGGGGGGGCATACTCCCTTCTACCTTATTCCATCAGGAAAAAGATACCAAAGTTTGAGGTTACGTACCAGCCATCTCAAGAACAGCTTCTTCCCTACTGCCATCTGACTTTTGAATGGACTTACCTCATATTAAGTTGATCTTTTCTCCACACCTTGCTATCACAGTAACATTATATTCTGCAGTCTGTTCTTCCTTCCCTATGTACGGTGTGCATTGTTTGTACAACATGCAAGAAACAATACTTTTCACTGTATACTAATACATGTGACAATAATAAATCAAATCACATCAGTGTTGGATCGGAAAGACTGTAAAATACTCAATGGAAAGATGAAATGCTGTTCCCTGAGCCTTATGTTGAGTTTCACTGGAGCACTGCAGGAGGCTGAGGACAGAGGTGAAAGTGAGAGCAGTTTCAGACTGAAGGAAGATAATTCCTCAACTAGTCACCTCTTCTGCATTTGGTCTCCCCAGTGAATACAGTATACTAAAGGGAAAGAAGAACAGGGAACAGAGCTTTGTGATATTAAGTCTACCAATTTTGGAGGCTGTGATGTATCGCAAGACTGGAGACACAACCAATGAACTGGGTTTCCGTGGTATGAGTTTAGGTGAGGGGAAAACTATTACTGGAACAATGAATGATGAAGGAAAGGCATCAAATAAGAGAAGCAAGTGGAAACGGAAACCAGTCAGAAATCGTTATGTCTGCGATTGCTTAGCACTTACAACAATGGACTCCACCATGGGAATGCAGATGAAGCATTACAAGTGCAATGGAAATCTTGATCTAAACGCGTAGAACGGGCCATTCCCATTCGTTTAGATTTCGGTACCCGGCATATTTAAAACCACCCAAATCTTTTCATCATTGTACAAAATAGATTTTGTAGAATGTATCATGAAATTCATTTTTGTTCACTCCTTTATTCATATATGGTTGATGAACCCAACCACAATGCCAAAATAATTATTTTTACCAACAGTTTGCAGAAATGGGATTGCCCCGCATTGACAACCTCGTCTAGGTCACCTATGGATTGCAGCCTGGATATCCCAACCTTCCAAGACTCTCCCCTGCCCTCCATGCACACACACAAACCTAAACACAAACTAAAGACAGAACAATGACAGCCCTTTTATACAATTATCCGGAGTTCCTGCGGGCGTTTTAAATCAGACAGGCACATTCTCCCATAAAATCCGGGAAACCTCAAAGCTACCGAATAAGTGAGAAAATGTTTAATTTATATATGGGTCACCGCAGCAGTTTCCAATTGTTCTGCTGGGACTGAAGGGAGGAATTGACCCAAACGGATCACCAGGTTACTCCGAAACGTAGCATTTACAGACATAGGGATTTGCAGTGCTGCATCACGTTCATTTACTTCTGGCAACATTTAATACAATATATCTGCATGGTCGGTGTATAAAACTTCACATTTCCACAGTTGTATAAAACAGGATTGTACAGTTTCGAGAAGCGTTGCAGATTTTACTGAAGTTAACAATAAAGTGAAAGCAGCCAATCTTCGAGGTGTGATGGGTTATTGCCAGTTTTATTGATAGAGATTTCAGTAAGCAATAATACATTTGTGATTAAAACTATTCGGCTAAGTGGCGATTGTGTACTTTGTTCATTTTGTGAGAAGTGAAGATATTCAAGAAGTGTTTCTGTACATTTAATAATCAGACAGCTCTCCGTCAGCGTTCACATCTAAACTGCAAATCTGAGTTCAAAGTGTTACATGTAATGCAATAATATATCTTACAGGGTTATTTTAAAATAAAATGCACTTACAATAGTATTATAGAACATCATTAAAAGGTAAATGTTCTAAATGATAATTATTAAAAAAATATAGATTGCACCTAACATGCCGGAAATTGAAAAGAGCTAATCATTTGGAACCAGAATTGTTTCGTACAGTTCTTCCACATTGTTCTCGCCGCAACTGAGTTTCTGTAGGGCAGAAATAGAATTAGACAATAAGGCTACAAATGAGCTGGCGCATTTCTAATTCACTTCACGTATTTCAGAGTCGCCTAGCGATCTCTCCAGCACTCCCCGTGCGAAAATACGAGAAATTCAATATGGATACGGTAACTACAAATGAGGAACCCCTGCTTCATATTTGGGGAGTGAGTGTAGCTTGCTGAGGAAAGCGGGGGAAATCACAATTAAAATAAAATTCTATCCGTGCAGACTGCGGGTTTCTACTTGGATAAGTGCTTTGTCAATCCATACACCCATGCTTTGTTCCTCTGGTAAAATCGGCAATGTTCCCACTAAGTGAATGGAACTATTGAATTATTTTACTGATACACCCACAGTTAGAGAACCAGCAGAGTTTGTAATGTTTAAAAGCAGCAATTTGCAGGGAAGGAGCAGGAAACAATAATGATGCAGAAACAATAAAGGCAGGAGAAGGTTGGACTTTCCTTCCTTTGATTAATCTTAGCAACTTCCAAAAAAAAGACGCCAGCTGACGTCATTCCACATTATAAAAGGGTTGAAAAGCAGCCGAGAAAGCAGCAGACGATTCTTGAGCTAGAGGCAGACACAACTCTCACCCCTGAGCAAGCAATTTGAATTTGATCGTATTTGGGTGTAGAATTGGCCACCTTATCAAAGGAGAATGAGCATCTCCTGGATTTTGCTTTGTGGACTATTCCTAACTCTCTTGACCACAAGGATGGGTGCAACCCCGTTGCTTCGCTCGCAGCGAGTAAGTTGATGTGAATTGTGAGGGTAACTGGACATGGGCGATCCGCAATGAGGGGCATGAATTGTTTTGTGGAGCCTGACTCCACACCACTAATCCCGCTATAATGAGTAACTGTGTAGCTGTTAGAAAGTTATCACACCCCTTTGCTGCCTTTCAAATCTGGGTATCAGTGAAACTAAATCTGTGCATGTTTCGTGTTCATTGAACTGATGAATGTAATATTTACAAAAAAAACTATCCATCTGAAGTCAATATCATTTGTTTTTAAAACAGGTGCGTGTTTATCCACCCCCCCCCCCCCCCCAGTAACTGCTACTGTTTGTCTTTACATTGCAATTATATATTGATTACCGCAGCGCATTCAGTTTAGTTGGCATTCTGTGATCTCACATTTCATTCCTAATATTTGGTGACAAACTCAGGTATAAATACATTGGCCTGAAAATCGGAAGGTTGAAATATATTTCTGGAATGGCGCCCATCATGTTTCCAAATATTCTGATGTCCTGTCAATTTCCGCTTCTCTTTGCAGAATCTTGCAGATTTATTAGGTGAGGAATTTTCTGAGGACCTTTCCTCAACGGACACGGAAGACGCGGTAGCTGTGAATGCCAAGGTCCGGTTGTTACGAGACCTCCGCTCCGACACCAGATCAAAGAGCACCTGGGTTCGGCTTTTGAACGACTACAACAACCCAAGGAAGATCCGCGGAAAGAAGAGGAAAGGGTCGTCCAAAGGCTGTTTCGGGCGCAAACTGGACAGAATAGGAGCGATGAGCAATCTGGGCTGTTAGGTCTACGACACCTAGCGACGGTGAGTACCCGCTGCAAACAAATGTACGGACTTAGCTGGTAATTTAACTCGAGCATGAGATCCTCTCGTCCTTCCTTATTGCGTCCCTTTGCATATTCACTGTTCATGTCTGCCACACACGACTCAATTCAGGGAAAAGCATCCAGGATTTGTTCAGATTCAGATTACTTAAACTGTGATTGCAACATGGAAACATACGTTTTACTCACGTTGCAACAGTTTTCGACCACTTTTAAGTAGCATGTGTTAAATTTCCAAAATCTCTATTTATTGCATCCGAGTGTAACTCAAAATGCAAGTTTCCCGGCTATATTGATCCATACAAGGTTGGGATACATTGGATTTTGAGCACCGTTCACTGACACACCATTATAATTGGGCCGCAGTTTGCTTCCTGCCGCACTGACAATATGGACATAGACCCAGACTTAGAATTTACAGTGCAGAAGGAGGCCACTCGGCCATCGAGTCTGCACTGGCCCTTGAAAAGAGAACCCCGCGTAAACTAACACCTCCACCTTATCCCTGTAACCCAACCTAACCTTTATGGACACTAAGGGCAATTTACCGTGGCCAATCCACCTAACCTGCTCATATATATATATATATATATTTATTTGCATATATTTCTCTTCACAGGACACCACGTTGATGATGGGCTCTGGAAATTACTTGTGCATTTTATTGTCTCCTTAAAAGTACCATTTCATAAGAAGACGATGACATTACTCCTGATATTGATGAATCACACCCCCAGCCTTTACTGGAAAGAAACATGGAGGAAAGTGTTGTCGGAACTAATGCCCCTGTAAATTGTCGCGACTATAACTTGACCATTTCATTTTTGCATAAATGTATTTATGTTTAAACTATTTATATGTTTATAAAAGAGAGATATTTATAAAAAATTATTTATGTAACAACTGAACAGATGGTGAACTGCAGGTGAAAGAAACATGAAGGGCGAGATTCTCCGCACTCCCGACGATGCGGAGAATAGCGTGGCTCATAAAATTTTACGGCCACGCTGTTCCGACGCCCTCCCGCTATTCTCCCCCCCCCACGCCCAACTCCCGACACGAATCACTGCCGCCGTTTTTTTACGGCCGGCAGCGATTCACAGCTGATAGATGGGCCGAGTTCCCAGCCCTTTACGGCTGTTTTTACGAACGGCAAACACACCTGGTCTGGCCGTTCGTAAAAACGGCCGTAAACACTCGCATTTTATAACCATGGCACCGATTGGCACGGCAGTACCATGGCCGTGCCAAGGGTGCCATGGGCCCGCGATCGGTGGGCACCGATCACGGGCAGCGGGCCCGATGCCCGCGCACTATTTGTCCTTCCGCCGCCCCGCAGTATCCATTCGCGGGGCGGCTGAGGGGCATCCCGGCCCGCGCATGCACGGGTTTCGCGCAAATACGCGATGATGTCATCCGCGCATGCGCGGGTTGGAGTCGTCCAATCCGCGCATGCACGGTTGACGTCATATGACGCGTCAGCCGGCGCTAACTCGGGCAAGCGGGCTTAACGAAATTCGTTAAGCCCGTGATGCCGGAGCTTACGGAGTCGGGCTGCTAGCCCCGACCGGGGACCAGAATCGGTTCCCGGTCGGGAAGGGGGGGGCTGGCGTCAAACCCGCCCGGATTTGACGCCAGCCTTACGATTTCTCCCCATATGGGAGAATCTCGCCCGAAGTTTGTAACGTTTGTCCTAATAGCTGTTTTGTGTTAAATTGCATTTCACAGACGTCTGAAAAGTCTCCTTATTTATTGCAGTCATGAAATAGATTAAAAAATACTCCAAGATGCCATTTCATGTTTTGTTCTGTGAGCTTGTTTAAATTCAGCACAATGCTCTGAGGAGCATTTGTTTTGCCAGACAGCAACTATTTCCCTGGGACTCAGGTCTGTTTTCCTTTCATCATTTTCATCTCATCTGAACTAAATCTGTGAACCCAGAATTCCCAGTGAGTGACAGTTGATATTATTGATGGTCCTTTATTCAAAATGGGGAGATTATAACTTCAAACATCAATTTCTCTGTGAGGTCTGAATCCGCTGCCTACATTATTCAGTTTTCAGTCAAGTTGCACCTGGCAGTTTTCTGGCCAGCTTTAATATAATGATAATAATTGCAATCCGAGTTTAACATAGGCAAGGATTGAATCAGAATGATTTCTAAATATTTTAAATATGCTGCATTAAAAATGACATTTTCTTTCTATTATTCATAACACGGAAGGGAAATTTGCAAGAATATTTTCCATTGATTAATGCCGCTATTGCAAAGTTGGATGCTGCTTTAGGTCTGACAACGTACCACATACCCAAACTTAAAACAGATTTTTCCTCCATTCCCTAACAATTATCTATTTGACCTGTTTAAATTTTCCAACTCTTCTAAATACTTGCATTTTAATTTCTATGTTTTGAGCTCATATACTAGGAAGGTGATGTACTCCAGCCCGGCTTCTGTGCATCCACAGAGAAGGGCGAATTTCAGTTATCTGAACTGGTTCAAACTGAAAGATAAAAAGAAGTTTGAAAGAAAAAACAGGCAAAAGGCCAGACAGACACAGATCTCCAGCAGGAGATGTTTAAAAACAAATCTGTGTTCTGGGGGAAAGAATTGAACCCAATTGAGTACTGTAATATAAAATAGGTTTTCAATATAGCAACATTACACAGGCCTTAAATTCTACCAGAGAAGAGAAGGCAGTGGCATCCTGGTATTGTCACTAGAATAGTAATCCAGGGACCTAGAGTCAGACACTGGGGACCCTGGTTCAAAACCCACCATGGCAGATGGTGAAATTTTAATTCAATAAAAATCTGGAACTAAAAGTCTAAAGGTGACCATTAAACCATTGTCGATTGTCGTACAAACCAGTCTGGTTTGCCCTTCGGGGAAGAAAATCTGCCATCCTTAACTGGTCTGGCCTACATGTGACCCCAGATCAATAGCAATGTGGTTGACTCTTAAATGGCCTCTGGCATGGGCAATAAATGCTGGCCCAGCCAGCGACACCCACATCCCATGAATGAATTAAAAAAAGTTACAATGAGCTCTGCAATTTGTTAGTCTAGCAGTTCAAAATGAAAATCTTTTTCCTTCAGTCTTATTGTCAGAATCCTTAGCTTATTTTGTGTTATTTGCTGAATAAACTTAAACATATTCATTTTTTAAATCTCAATTTGCAGCTAATTTTTCATTGCTGATAAGACATTTGATTTAGTTACTCTTTTTTTCTGAAATGCATGTTGAGCACAGGATACACATTCTAGTTTTATATTTGTGCATGTGAACTCCATGGGTGGAACACACAAATGCTTCAATCAGATTCATAGAAAAATAAGCCGTCATTCTACAGCATGTACATCTCAAACCCTTTCTCTTAGATTCATTTCGGAACACTTGCATACTACTTTTGGTTCACAATTCTATAGATTTGGAGTAGGGGATGCAACAGCTTCAAATTATTGTGCTACTTGCACAGAACTGTATTGCCATAAAGTCATAAGCACATAGTTTCTCTATGTGCACAAGCAGAAGTACCCACATTTATCTCAGAGAAATTAAATTGTTTTCAGAAGGTTTCTTATAATGAAGAATCCCTTATTTGCAGATTATCTTTAAAACTAAAATAAGTGATTGATTAGAATAGCAATGTTTTGCCATGTGTATTATACATTTTCTCAATTACATAGACATCAATTTTACTAGTATGCACCCCTTAATAGCTTTTGTGATCGATTATCAATAACAAAATAATACAATATCACACGTTCCAGCTGTCTAACTGTATTTTTCAGATTTAATTTAAATTATACAAAGCCAATTTTTTATTTGAGATCATCAGAGGCCGATTATACTACATCTCCTTCACACAAAGAAATAAAAACCTGACATCATTACAATTCAGATCACATTAACGTTTAGTTTTAAGTCACATGATTTAGTTGGAATTTTGCCACGCACTCCATTCCAGCATTAAAAAATTGAAAATAAAGCAGTACAAACTTCACCTTTATTCATAATGTTATGACCACAAGTGATGTTACAACTGGACAAGTGAGATCCCAGGGTGGAACTTGGCTTCATAGATCCGAACTTCCATTTTTTGTTTAGAACCATGGAGAACAGCTACTGAAGAGAGTCACAGGAGTCTGTTGATGGAATTCTAACAAAGGAATAAAACATTTATTCAACAAGGAAACAAAAATTAATTGCACAAGACAAAAAGCTTGAAAGGATTTCAATACAAGCACCAGTAAATAAATCAATTTGCACAACTCCACCCCTTTTACAGAAACATAAATGCATAAAGATAACACGATTTACAATATATATCTTAAACTCTAATATTCACAGAAAGTATACAGTCCATGTAAACTAATAGGCAAACTGCGGTCAGACACTCCACAAACCAAGTGACAGAGGCTGTCAAACAATAACTATGGATTTCTCATCACTCATGTTCACAGTAATATAGAGTCAATGTAGACTAATAGGGGAACTGTAGTTGGACACACCATGATTCAAAGCCAAATTTTTATGGATTCATCATTAACCCTCCAGATGCCTGTTGCACTGTGAACCAACAAGGCTGACTGAAACTCTGTGTTTCCCATGTGGATTTCCAATCTCCAAGCTCAAAGAACTCTCCTTGGAATTCTCATTTTCTGTCCCATTCCCTGGGTTTTGGGCCCTTTCTTCTTTGTTTTGAGACCTTTCTGTTTTCACTCTGCAGTGTCCACACACCAACTGAACGAAAACTGTTTTCTCTCTGTCCCTCTGTTGCTGTGGGTCTCTCTCTCTCTCTCTTTCAGGATCCCTGTTGCTAGGCAATATCACAGAGTCCTCCACACTGTTTTTGTTTTAACTTTCCGAAGCTATGAACCCCCTCCCCCCCACCACCCCAACTTGGTAACCCAGCCCCTTGGTAACTCAGAAAACCCCCCATTAAAATGCTCGTATACAAACAGGGCCCCAGATATCATACAGAGAAAAAACTCTAAGTGAAACTAGACCCAAGCTTCTCCTTTTTAACACACAAAAAATAGACTGAATTGAAATCTATACCTAGCTCCTAAAAATAAATTCAGAGATCTTGAAAGATTCTAACACATCAAGGCTTCCAGGCTATTTTGATATTTTTTGAGTACTGTGATGTAGTATAGGCTGTTATAAATGTTACATTCCTTTCATGTCCTGGACACAAAAAGCGGGACAAATCCAGCCAGGCCAATTGTTGCCCCATCAGTTTAAATCTCAATGATAAGTAAAGTGTTGGAAGCGGTGTTCAACAGTGCAATCAAACGGTACTTGCTGAGTAATAACTTACTCACTGACAGTCAGTTTAACTCACTGACAGTCAGTTTGGGTTCCACCAGGGTCACTCAGCTCCTGTCCTCATTACAGCCTCGGTTCAAACATGGACAAAATAGCTGAACTCCAGCAGTGAGGTGAGAATGACTGCTCTTGACATCATGGCCCCATTTGACTGAATGTTACATCATGGAGCCCTAACAAAACTGAGGTCAATGGGAATCAGGTGAAACTCTCTGCTAGTTGGAGTCATGCCTAGCACAAAGAAAATGGTTGTGGTGGTTGGAGGACAATCATTTCAGTTCAGGACATCACTGAAGAATTCCACGGGGGATTGACATAGGCCCAACCATCTTCAACTTCATCACCAATGACCTTCCTTCTATCAACAGATCAGAAGTGGGGATATTAGCTAATGATTGCACAATATTCAGCACCATTCGTGACTCCTCAGATACTAAAGCAGTCCACATCTATATGCTGCAAGACCTGGATAATATTCTGGTTTAGGCTGACAAGTGGCAGACAGCATTCATGCCACAAATGTGGCAGATAATGATCATCTCCAACAAGAAATAATTTAATCATCGCCACTTGACATTCAATGGCATTAGCATCACTGAATACTGCATTATCAACAGTCGGGTGGTTACCATTGACCAGAAACTCAACTGGATAAGGCATCGAAGTACTGTGGCTACAAAAGCAGGTGAGGGGCTAGGAATCCTGCAGCAATTAACTAATCCCCTGATGACCCAAAGACTGTCCACAATCTATTATGCACAAGTCAGGATTGTGATGGCATACTCTCCCCTTGATTGGATGAGTGCAGCTCCAGCAACACAAGGACAAAATGGCCCACTTGATTGGCACCCCATCCATAAACATTCACTCCCTCCACCACTGATAAACAATGGCAGCAGTGTGTATCATTTATAAGATGCACTGCAAAACCAACCAAGTCTCCTTAGACATGCCTTCCGAAACCATAATGTGGAGATACCAGCGTTGGACTGGGGTGAGCACAATAAGAAGTCTTACAACACCAGGTTAAAGTCCAACAGGTTTGTTTCAAACACTAACTTTCGGAGTACTGCTCCGTCCTCAGGTGAATGAAGAGGTGGGTTCCAGAAACATATATATAGACAAATTCAAAGATGCAAGACAATGCTCAGAATGCGAGCATTTGCAGGTAATTAAATCTTTACAGATCCAGAGATAGGGGTAACCCCAGGTTACGCGTCCTGAAGGCCGCCTTGGAGAACACTTACCCGGAGATCAGAGGCTGAATGCCCTTGACTGCTGAAGTGTTCCCCAACTGGAAGGGAACATTCTTGCCTGGTGATTGTCGCACAATGCCCGTTCATTCGTTGTCGCAGCGTCTGCATGGTCTCGCCAATGTACCACCTTCTGGACATCCTTTCCTGCAGCGTATGAGGTAGACAACATTGGCCGAGTCGCACGAGTATGTATCGTGTACCTGGTACCTACGCTGAGAGACCCTGCCGTCGCACCTCTCTCACACACCTCAACCACCTCGTACACCAGCTCTACAGCAGACGACGCAACCTGTAAACCAAGATAGAGGCCATATTCTCAACTTGCGCTCAGGACGCAGCAGACCAGCTGCGGAACACTGCTAAACAGATGAGACAACGATATTATGCCACCTATATGCACACCGAGAACAGGCAACTTGAGAAACTCAGCATCACCACCAGCAGCAACCAGGCCTCCCCGGGTACCACAGTACAAAACAATACAGGGAAATCTATTGTCAACTTGTCGGACTACACCCTTCGACCAGACGAAATTGAAGTCCTCTACAGAGGGCACAATTTCTGCACCACCACCAAAATGGACCCCATCACTCTTGCGGCAGACACGGAGGAATTCATCAGGTGAATGAGGCTCCGGGAATTCTTCCACAGACCCAAGAGGCCAACCGCGAACCCAAGGAGACTACCAATGAAGCGGAACAGCAGACCGAGAGGTCTGCGGTGCGGCAACCAAAGAGGAAAGAGTCAAATTGGACCCATCCGGAAGTTAGCTGCCCTAGACTCGACACGTATGCTCAAGCCGTCAGGAGTCGTGTCAATGCCAGATTCATCAGTCGCATTCACAAGCCAGCCCCGAACGTCACTCAAGTACAACGCAACGCCATCCGCGCTCTCAAGACCAACCGCAACATCGTCATCAAACCAGCAGACAAAGGAGGGGCCACCGTCATACTGAACAGAACAGACTACTGCAATGAAGTATACCGACAACTCAATAACCAGGAACACTACAGACAGTTACCCGCAGATCCGGCCAAGGAACACATCCGGCAACTCAACAAACTGATCAAGACCTTGGATCCAGACCTGCAGAGCACCCTACGTGCTGTCATCCCATGTACTACCCGCATTAGAGATCTCTACTGCCTTCCGAAAATACACAAGGCCAACACACCAGGCCGTCCTATCGTTTCAGGCAATGGGGCCCTGTGTGAGAACCTCTCTGGCTATATCGAGGGCATCTTGAAACCCATCGTACAAGGTACGCCCAGCTTCTGTCGCGACATGACGGACTTCCTACAGAAACTCAGCACCCATGGACCAGGTGAACCAGGAACATTCCTCGTCACAATGGACATCTCGGCACTCAACACCAGCATCCTCCATGGCAACGGCGTTACTGCAACAGCCTCAGTACTCAACACCGACAACTGCCAATCTCCAGACGCAATTCTGCAACTCATCGGCTTCATTCTGGATCACAACGTCTTCACCTTCGACAACAAGTTCTTCATCCAGACCCACGGAACAGCCATGGGGACCAAATTCACACCTCAATACGCCAACATCTTCATGCACAAGTTTGAACAAGACCTCCTCACCACACAGGACCTTCAACCAATGCTACACACCAGATACATCGATGACATTTTTTTCCTTTGGACCCACGGCGAAGAATCACTGAAATGACTGCACGATGACATCAATAAGTTCCATCCCACCATCAGACTCACCATGGGCTACTCTCCAAAATCAGTTGCATTCTTGGAGACACTCGTCTCCATCAAGGACGGTCACCTCAGCACTTCACTTTACCGCAAGCCAACAGGTAACCTCACGATGCTCCATTCTCCAGCTTCCACCCTAAACACATTAAAGAAGCCATCCCCTATGGACAAGACCTCCGTATACACAGGATCTGCTCAGATGAGGAGGAGCGTAACAGATATCTACAGACGCTGAAGGATGCCCTCATACGAACGGGATATGGCGCTCGACTCATCGATCGACAGTTCTAACGCGCCATAGCAAAAAACCGCACCGACCTCCTCAGAAGACAAACACGGGACACAACCGACAGAGTACCCTTCGTCGTCCAGTACTTTCCCAGAGTGGAGAAACTACGACATCTTCTTTGCAGCCTTCAACACGTCATCGATGAAGATGAACATCTTGCCAAGGTCATCCCCACACCCCCACTACTTGCCTTCAAACAACCACGCAACCTCAAACAAACCATTGTTTGCAGCAAACTACCCAGCCTTCAGAACAGCGATCACGACACCACATAACCCTGCCATGGCAATCTCTGCAAGACGTGCCAGATCATCGACATGGATACCACCATGACACATGAGAACACCACCCACCAGGTACGCGGTACATACTCGTGCGACTTGGCCAACGTTGTCTACCTCATACGCTGCAGGAAAGGATGTCCAGAAGCGTGGTGCATTGGCGAGACCATGCAGACGCTGCGACAACAAATGAACGGGCAGCGTGCGATAATCACCAGGTAGGAATGTTCCCTTCCAGTCGGAGAACACTTCAGCAGTCAAGGGCATTCAGCCTCTGATCCGGATCCGGGTAAGCGTTCTCCAAGGCGGCCTTCAGGACGCGCAACAACGCAGAATCGGCTAGCAGAAATTAATAGCCAAGTTCCGCACACATGGGTGCGGCCTCAACCAGGACCGGGTTGCATTACATTCACCCCCCACCATCTGGCCTGGTCTTGCGAAATCCTACCAACTGTCTTGGCTTGAGACAATTCACACCTCTTTAACCTGGGGTTACCCCTATCTCTGGATCTGTAAAGATTTAATTACCTGCAAATGCTCGCATTCTAAGCATTTTCTGGCATCTTTGAATTTGTCTGTATATATGTTTCTGGAACATACCTCTTCATTCACCTGAGGAAGGAGCAGTGCTCTGAAAGTTAGTGTTTGAAACAAACCTGTTGGACTTTAACCTGGTGTTGTAAGACTTTTTACTGTGTTCCAAAACCATGACCACTACCATCTCGAAGGGCAGCATATGCGTGGGAACACCATCACCTGGAGGTTCCCCTCCCAAGTCATTTGACATGGAATGATATCAACATTCCTTCTTGTCACTGTTAATAAGATCAACCCTCATTCCAGTAAATTCCAATATACCTAACCTTTCTCATAAGACAACACCTAAGGTAAGGAAGAACAAAATGAAAAGTCCTTTATTGGGTGGGAGGAAGAAAAGATTATGTCCCAAAATGGATAACAGTGCAAGGCCCAAAAGGGGACGATAATAGAACAAATAAAGAAGCAAAAGGTCTGGAGGAGGTTCAAATATGAATTAATAACACATAAATAAACTTTAAAAACACTAGACACATGTTTTCATATCAAAACAAAATGGACATTCTTTTAAAGCCTTTGCATTATCTGAACAAAACTAATTTGGTCGTTAGAAGAACATTGAAAACAGGTGTTTGCTTCCCTCTAGTGGCTCAAAAAATCAAGTTGTCCCATTATGATATTTCATACTGTCCTGTCGCAAGAAATTAAAAACACTAGTGATACTGAGCAGGTCAGTGAGTGTTTATAGAGGTCAGTCAGTTGATATTTTCGGTCATTCATTGTCCGACTTCCGGTCGCGCGATGTGAGGGGAAGACGAGCACGAGGGGGCTCCAGCTGAAAACCTGATCCTTTTTCCTGGCGCCACGGATCTTTAATTTACCGGGGAAAACCTGGAAATTAACTGGGTAATGTTCCCACATCCCTACAATGTCAAGGGGAGGCAGACTTTGAAGCCTCCCATGGAGGCAAGATGGCAATGGTAGCTTCTTCTCCAGCCACTCCACTAACGGCCGAAGCACTCAATAACATTTTGGTGGTTAAGCTTGAGAAATATCGACAGTTTGATTTTGGATCTTAAACGATCAATCGAGGAGGCCTTGGTGTTCAGTTCTTGAGATTACCAGCCAGACTGTCTGTCAAAACCCCCACGAGGACCATGGGGAAACCATCATTGAGCCCCCCTGGGATTTGAACAGGGTCATTGAGTTATCTTTATCTCGGATACACGCGGAGAGAGGGATGCAGGAGCTGCAGAGGTCCATGGAGTATGACATCCACAGTTTGGCCCACCCTTCTTTTTGAACTCCTTCTGTAACATGGGATTGTGCTGGTCTGGGAAGACATGCTCCACAGGGGCAGGCTCAGAGTCAGTTCCGCAGCAAGGTTTGAGTCTCCGGTGCTACTGCTGGCTGGTGGGATACCTCCCCTGAGGATGAAGGGGTGAACCAGCCGCATTGCCAACTGTGTGGGCGAAGAACGCATGATGGTCAGGGCCACCAGGTTTGACACAGAGAATGCCGTCCAAGACAACTACCCAAATCGCCGCCAATCAGGGCCAAGTTCCTAAACCGTCGAAGCACAATGAGCCACAATCAAGAGCAAGGAGGCTGCATTATCTGACTATAGTGACAGGATCACCTCCTTGGAATCCAACCTTGCCGATGTGATTAAGGATAACGGCATTAACATCCAAGCTCAACGACCTGGAGAACAGATCTAGAAGACAAAATGTGTGTGTTGTGGGGTTACCAGAGGGGATAAAGGCTGCACCCCTACTCAGTATTTCTCATCGATTCCACAAAGTGGTGGGTGAGAACATACATCCACCGCCCCCCAAGAATTAGACATGCTCTACCATTTGCTTCAACCCAACTCTCACACTCGAGATGCTCCTCATGCAGTTTTCACAAGGTTTCACAGCTTTTAAGGAGTGCACTGGGATTTTATGTGGGAAGGCTACACCACCAGATTATACCAGGGCACGAGTGCAGACCTAGCCAAGAAAAGGGCCGCCTTTAACAAAGTGCAATCTTCCCTGTATAAGAATAGAATCAACTTCGGGATGATTTATCCAGCCAGTCTCCATGTAACATTGTGTGAAAAATACTTTTAGTGAGTCGCCGGGAGATGCAGACTCCTTTGTCCAGAAGCACAATTTGTTCTCCGTTTAATCTGATGTATGGCTTGTTGTAAGGACAATTTTCATGACTGTTTTGTGAGTGTATTCTTGAAGACTTTAATTTTATATATAAGGGATTTCTACTGTTCGCCCCTTACGATTACCCACTGTCGCTCTTTTCGTTATTACGATTGGCGTGATTTCCAATCACGCTTTTCGCTGTGGCACTCTATAAGTTAAATAAGTTTTTACCCCCCAGTTGGGAGCCCTCTGCTAAACATTTCTAAAATAAGCTTAGAGTTTGTGTTGAGTTGTATTTTGTTATTTGTAGGTTTTAGGTTAAGTTACTGTTTGCCACCGGTCCATTTGCTTTCGAGTGTGGTTATGCTCGACTGTGATGGCGTGTTTGTTTGGGGATGAGGTGGGTTTTAGTTTCAGTATGCCTATTGTATCTGTTGTCCCTCTTTGTCGAGTCACCCGACTTGGATCAGTAGCCATTGTGAGTTGATCTTCTTACTTTGCCTTCTCACAGCCTCTTATTCAACATCCCTCTTTAACAATTTCCGGAATGATGGGAAACCTCCAGTCCAACTGATTATCTGGAATGTTAGGGGATTGAATAGCCCTGTGAAACGATTGAGAGCATTCTTCAGAGCCTAAATTCTGATATTTGTTTTTGCAGGAAACCCATTTACACATTAAAGATCAGACCAGGCTGCACAAAAGGTGGGTTGAAAAGTTTTAAATTCTGGTTTGAATAGCAGGGCCGGGGCATGGCGATTTTAATCAACAAAAGGGTCCAATTCTCCTCATCAGATTGTGGCTCACCCAAATGGTCAACATATAATTGTATGTGGCTCCCTACTGAACACATCAGTAGGTCTGGTCAACGTCTATGCCCCCAGTTGGGATGATACAAATTTTGTCAACACTTTGTTATCTTCCCTCCCCAACCTCGACACACACCATCTATTTTTAGGAGGCGACCTGAACTGTGTTCTGGAACCATAACTGTATTTCTCAAAACCCAAATATTTTGTTTCATTGGGGGTGGCCAGGGCTTTGTCTTCCTTCATGACTCAGATGGGAGGGCTAGACATCGAATGACAGGGATTTCTTCTTTTTTACTCTCATCTTCACTATGCGCACCCTCGCTTTGATTTTTCTATTCTAGAAATGGGTAGTGGCGGCTGAGTCCTCAGCTGCACACTTTGCTGGAGTCTGGCCTCACCCAACATCCACCCTGGAGGTTGGAAACTACTTTGCTGACCGCTAAAAACTGCCCACTCTCTCCACTTTTATTCGCCCTGGAAATGGAGCCTCTCTTTATAGCCTTGAGAGCTTCCAATCAATGGAGGGGTATTAAGTGGGGCAGAGTGGAACATCAGGTATCTTTTTATGCAAATTATCCATTTTTATACATTGCAGAACAAACTCCCTCCATCAATGGCAATCCCGTACCAGCCTCCCCGAACAGGCGCCGGAATGTGGCGACTAGGGGCTTTTCACAGTAACTTCATTGAAGCCTACTCGTGACAATAAGCAATTTTTAAAAAAAAAATGAAGACACTTAATACTTTCGACACCTTATCTAGCTATAAATTAAATCTGGGTAAGAGTGAATGTTTTCCAGTCAACCCACCTGGGAATGTGAGCCCAATTAGGTACGTCACCCTTTCTCCTCTTCAGTATAAGTTTTTGTTACTAGGGGGTGATGGTAGCGCATGATTGGACCTCACTCTACAAATTCAATTATTCCAACCTGACCACCAATGTTAGAATGGACCTACAAAGATGGAACAACCTTCCTTTATATTTGGCTGGCAGGATTCAAACAATAAAAATACCTCCACAATTTCCTGCCCAAATCCTTTCTTTAATCAAGGTTAAGAAATTGATATCTCTGACTTTATCTGGGCAGGAAAGAATCCCAGAATCTGCAATGTTCTACTCCTGAGGGAAAGACAGACAGGGGACTTGACCCTCCCAAAATTATTGTTTTATTACTGGGCCGCCAATATCTAAAAAATCTTATTGTGGGTCGCAGTTCAATCTGGGGCAAAATGGGGTACGACATCCACTCTCCTAGCCGTGGTTACTGCACCATTGCTCTTTCCTCCGGCTGGATTTCCCTGAACCCGGTGGTGATCAGCTCTCTTAGAATCTGGAAACAGTACCGGCAACATTGCAAACTCCTGTCCTTGTCTTCACCGGCTCCTTTTCTTCAGGGCTGGACTCAATATTTAACTCCTGGAAATTGAAGGGAATTGAGCACTTTGGTAACCTGCTCATGGAGGAGAGGTCTGCCAGATTTAGAGAATCAGCAGACAAATTTCAGCTACCCAACTCTAGTCTTTTTTGATAATTTCAAGTTTGTGATTTCAACCATATGACTTTCCCTTCCTTTCCTCTGGCTCCACCTCACCAAAGAGGATACCAACCTCGGCTCAGCTGGGCAGGGATCTATCTCAGACCTATATGGCCACATTCTCTCATCCGATCTCTCCCCACTGAACAGGGTGAGGGCAAAATGGGAGAGTGAATTGAGTCCTACATTCACAAGCGAGGTTTGGAGAGAGATCCTATACAGGGTCAACTCCATGTCCTCATACTGAGCCTAATAAGGGGATCAGGGGTTATGGGGAGAAGGCAGGAGAATGGGGATGAGAAAAATATCATCCATGATTGAATGACGGAGCAGACTCGATGGGCCAAGTGACCTAATTCTGCTCCTATGTCTTATGGTCTTATATATGGATGAAGGATCCAGATGTAACATTGCTGACGATAGAGTTGCGAGGGGGCCTTAAGATGATTTAGACAAGTTGAGTGAGTCTGTAAACACATGACAGATTCAGTATCATGTGAAGAACAGAAAGGAAGAATATTATTTAAAAGGTGATATATTGGAAAGTGTGGGTGTACAAAGGGATTTGGGTGTCCTTGTACACCAGTCGATAAAGGTTTAGAGGCAGGTGCAGCAAGCAATTCAGAAGGAAAAATGCCTGTTGGCCTTTATTGCAAGAGGATTTGAGTTCATAAGTAGGGATGCCTTACTGCAGTTATACAGGGCAAGGCCACACCCGGAGTATTGTGGACAATTTTGGTCTCCCTAACTAAGAAAGGATATACTTGCCATAGATGGAGTGCAGGGGTGGTTTACTAGGCTGATACCGGGGTGAGCTGGTCTATCCTATGGGAAAGATAGGTACGACTGGGCCTGTATTCACTAAAGTTTGGAAGGGTGAGAGGAGATCTGATTGAAACATAGAAAATTCTAACAGTGCTAGACGGACTAGATGCAGGAGGATGCTTTCCCTGGTTGGGGAATCTAGAACCAGAGGACACCATCTGAGGATACAGGTAGACTCCGCACAGTGACCGAAGCCAGGAATCAAACCTGGGATTCTGGCTGACACCAAAAGAAATTTTGAAGCAAATCAATTCTACTAAACAAATTAAAATATTGGTCATTCCCTTTCTGGCAGCCTCAGCAGGTCACGAAGACTGAAATTGGAATTCCAGTACCACTGTTACAGCTTTAATTACCATTTATTGCTGGTATGACTTCTTATGAGGACTCCAATGGCATTCCTATTATGCAACAGTTCTCCGCTTTAATTTCCAACAATAAGCTTATATATAGAGGTTTATTACAATGGAGCATACAGTTTTCTTTTAACACCAGTCTGATGTTTTGGACCATCTCCTCTATTATATTGGCATACTCCCATTTTCTCTCTAAAACTATTACAAAGTCCTTCGCCAGATTTTCTATTCCTCCAATATTTCCTGTTAATTCACACAGGGTCATTTCTTCCCATGAAACGGACTGTGTGAAATGTTGTAAATATCAGCTAAAGTTTCCACTTCTCTTTGATATTTGATGCTCATTGAAATGGGTCTTAATGGTTATTGGAATGCTATTTCTGAATTCTTCCATGATCATGATTTCCCTTTGTTCTGGGACGTTTTCTCCACTTTCAACAAATAATCCCCCAGCATTTTCTTTTCTCTTCCAAATTCTACAAATGTCTGATGAGGTCTCTTTCTTATAGATAGATGCTATTTTGTCAATGGTGACAGAGGAGGAAATTCGATCACTAGAAGGGCTCAAAATTGCTAAGGAGGAAGTTTTGAGTAGACTGTCGGTACTTCAAGTTGACAAGGCATAGGGACTGAATGAGAAGCATCCAAGGTTATTGATGGAAGTGAGAGTGGAAATTGAAAGGGCACTGGCAATATCTTTCAATCTTCCCTCGAGGCAAGGGAGGTGCCAAAGGACTGGATATTTGCTGACATTATTCTTGTCAGCTTGTG